>NW_027555847.1:43044100-44244100 GCF_003287225.1 Phascolarctos cinereus | reverse complement strand
AGGCTGATGCTTTGCTTTTTTCCAGCTCCCTTCCCTCCCTTAAAACCTGCCCTAAAGGAAGCTAAGGTGCCAAAAACGGAGAGGAAAAGAAAAAAGATGTCCACTGCAGGACATCTAAGATCCTGGACTCCAAGCCTTGGCCAATTAGTGGTTCTGGACAAAAATGCTTTTGAATTTATCAGATCAGACACAGACCTGGAAGCTTCCTGTATCAGGCTAGTTATAGAAAGAAGGGGAAGGGAATAAAGCATTTATATAATGCTACTATGTATCAGACAAGAACTGCACTAAGTGCTTTTTACGAATATTATCTCATTTGATTCTCATAACAACCCTGGGAGAGAGATGCTATTATTACCCTCATTTTTAGTTGAGAAACTTGAAGCAAGCAGAGGTGAGTTGACTTGCTCAGGGATATGCAGCTGATAAGTATCTGAGGTTGGATATGAAATTGGGTCTTCCTGACTCCAAACCTAGCATTTTATCCACTGTGCCCCAAGCTTCTAGCTAGCTAGAAGGCATCCTAATAGGAGCCCTGGCATAGGTGAACAGAATTTGAAGGATCTAGATAGGACTCCAAAATCTCCCTCTACCATGTTTCCTTCTTCTCTTCTTCATGGCTCTATCTTGCATGAAAAATATTTAATTAAAAATAGATCCTTCATATCTGGAATTTGAGATCAGGGGCAAGGGGTTATAGGAAAGGAAGGAGAGGAGACATTATTTTCAATCTCTTGCCTATGTACTTAAGTCTCTTGGCTTTGGAAAATATGAAGATGCCTTGGACAGAAAAGAATATCACCTTTATAGCAGCTCATTTTGTGGTGGCAAAGAATTGGAAATTTAGGGGATGCTTATCAATTGGGGAATGGCTGGCTGTGGTATATGAATGTAATGGAGTACTATTGTGCTATAAGAAATGATGAGCAGCAGACTTCACAAAAACCTGGAAAGACTTGTGTGGTGTGATGCTGAGTGTAGTGAGCAGAACCAAGAGAATGTTGTGCACAGTAACAACCACATTGTGCGATGACTATCTTTGATAGACTTAGCCCTTCTCAGCAATGCAAGGATCTAAGACACCTCCAAAAGTCTCAGGATGGAAAATGTTATCCACATCCAAAGAAAGAACTATGGAGTTTGAATGCAGATTGAAGCATACTGTTCCCTCTTTTTTTCCTTCTGTTTTGTTTTTTTTCCTCTTTCTTGTGGTTCCTTCTATTGGTTCTAATTCTTTCTTACAACATGATTAATATGAAGATATGTTTAATAGAAATGTATATTTATATCTATATCTATATCTATATCTATATCTATATCTATATCTATATCTATATCTATATCTATATCTATATCTATATCTATATCTATATCTATATCTATATCTATATCTATATCCTATATCAGATTGCACACCATCTTGGGGAGGTGGGGAGGGAGGGAAGAAAAACTTAAAACTCAAAACTTACGCAAGTGATTGTTGATAAATCAAAATAAACTAATAAAAAAAGCAAAATCAAATCAAAAAAGAGAAAAGAAAAGAACAGCACCTCAAGTAGAATGCTGGGAATGAATCACAGGCTCCTAGCTGAAGAGACTTCAAAGGCCATCTAGTCAAACACCTTATTTTATAGGTAAAGAAACTGAGGCCTAGAAACATTAATTAACTTCCTAAAGTCACATAGGTAATAACTGGCAGACACAGGACTCGATCCCAGGTCTTCTGACCTCACAGCATTGTTACTGTTCATTGTACCACCTTACCTGACATGGAGTTAGAGGACTCAAGTCCAAATGACAACTCTGCCCCTTACTACCTGTAGGACCGTGGACAGCTCCCATGGGAAGTAACATCTTTGGGCCATAGATCTTTAAGGAGATCTTCTAATGTTCCTCCTCGAAAACTGAACCATGTGGGCTTTGTACCTATGACCCAGAGCACCCATATCAGTGCAGCTCAACTACCCAGATCAGTGGAGCTCAGCTAAGTCCAAGAGCTCTTGCTGAGAACAACAATGCTCACTGCGAGCCCAAGGCTGGTTTGGAGTTCCCTGAACAGCTGCCCAGCTCTCTTGTCTCCAGGCTTGGTAGGGTGACCTGATTGATTAGCTCCACTGTCCTCCTTCTGTCATGTCTGATGTCCAGGCCATTCATATCTTTCTTGTGCCAGAGACACAGAGAAAGCTCTCTAAATCCTAGGACCCCACAGTTTAAGCACATATAACTAGATAGGACATAGAGAGTTCTAAATTGTGTTAATCTTTTTTATCAAATGGCCTGTATAATGTAGGCATGCATATACATATATACTGTATGCATATATGCACAAATATATATATATATACTGTCATAATAATTTTAAAATTTGAAATATTCAGAATATAATTAAACCGAAAATAATACATAAAAACAATGAAGAAAATAGGCTATTCAAGATGAATTCAGAAATATTTTTGAACTCACCTAATTCCATTTGTAACTCTCATTAGGATTTATTGTTATCATCATTATTATCAGCATTATTATTATTATCATTGTTGTTATTATTATTATTATTATTATTATTATTATTATTTTAACTTCAGCTCTCTATACATGGAAGAACAACAGGGAATAGAGAAGACTTCATAAAATTCTTGACTCTCATTTGCTCAAGGGATAAGAGGAACAGGAACTAACTTTGCAAGAAGCTGACAGTCGCTGCATCCCAGGGAGAGTGCATATGGGATGTGCAGAATGAGAAAGATAGAGAGCCCATGGGGGCCAACATGGGAACAGCCTGTTCTCCAGCTGGGCCACTGCTGCACCTCTGGGCCCTGTGTGCTAGGATCATGGCCAGGGCCTTGGGATGAGGCAATGGACTGTAGTAAATAAACACCCTAGAGATATCTGTTCCCAGGTTCCAGCCAGAAGGGCTCAAAGTAGCCTTTCCACTAGTGTGGTTACTTAAAATAACTAATATCAGAAGCCAAGCATCAAAGAAAATAAACCTGCTTATGTATCAATAGTAATAGCATGAATATATTTTAACATCTCTTTATGGAAAGATGTTTGTTTCCTTTAACCAATTGTTAATGTTTTAATTTCAACCTGTAGTTTATTGATATCAAGGGCAGCCATGTGATACACTAAATAAGTGTTGGGCTTGGGGTCAGGAAGATTCATCTTCCTGAGTTCAAATCTGGACTCAGATATTCACTGGTTGTATGACTCTGGGCAAGTCACTTAACCCTATTTGCCTCAGTTTCCTCATCTGTAAAATGAATTGGACAAGGAAATTGCTAATTATGCCAGTATCTTTGCGAAGAAAACCCCAAATGGGGTCATGAAGAGTTGAACACAAATAAAAACTACTGAACAACAACAAATTATTGGTGTAGGGAAGGAACATTAGGTAAGAGAAAGCCCTCTACTGATACAGATCAATAACTTTCATATGCAATATTCTTAGTAATTGGCAGGGGGAAATGAAAGATTAAGCAAGTTAAAGGTCACATCAGCAGTATAATAATAATAACAGCAATAATAAGAAAAGCAACAACATGATACCAATATAATTGTCATGATGACTTTACTGATAGCATAAGTTTGTAAAGAGATTTAAAAATATTATCCCAATTCATCCTCACAATAATCCTGAGAAGTAGGTGCTATTATTATCTCCATGTTTATTATTCCTCATTTAACAGATGAGGAAACTGAGGCATACAGAAATTAAATGATTTGCCTAAGGTCACACAGCTAGTAAGTATATGAGACTTGCTTAAACTCAGGCTTTCCTGACTCCCAGCCCAGTCCTTTATCCACTGCACCATTAGTTGCCACAGTAGGTATCAGTGGCAGGATTTGAATCCAAGTCTTCTTGATTTATAGGCCAACCTTCTCTCAACTATACCAGGCTGCCTCCTTGGTAGAAGTAATGTTTGAAATTGGAGTATAAAATCATATCATATTCATAGACGTAGAATGCATAAAGATGAGTATTAGAATATAATAGAATGATATGATCTCCCCCAACCTGAAAGAGTAGAATTAGCAGTGAAATACTCTTAACATAGTGGTTGGGACATTTATTTAGCTTATAGGCATGGGCTCATTTAGCAAGTGGAAAGGACTTAGAGATTTTTTATTTCAACCCTCACATTTTCAGATAAGGAAACTGAGTCCTAATGAGGAGGCATGATTTATACAAGTTCATGGTGACTAGTAGAGCCATTGTTTGGACCTAGGTCCCCTGTCTTCAAATATAAGCAAACAGAAGAGGAAATTGACTCTAAAATGAATCTGTTAACAGTGCTAATAGGCATGTCCATGACAAGAAAGCTACATCTGAGGATAAGACGTGAACAATTCCTGGGCTAGAGGTGGCTCATTGGATGCCCCACTGGACTGTATATGATATTAAGGAGGTGAATCTTTTATTAGACGCAGAATCATAGGACTTAATAACATAAGAGGCTTCCACGGTCATCTAGTTCAACCCACGCTTGAAAACAATCCTCATTATAATATACCTGATGAGGACTCATCCAGTTTCTGCTTAACCTTCCAATAAAAAGGAGCCTACCAATTCTTGGGGTAGCTAATTCCACTTCTGAAAAGCTCTCACTGTTAGGTTTGTTGTCTTCCTGACATCCATTCTAATTTTGCACCCTAGCATTTTCTAATCACTGCGGCCAGTCATGCCTTGAAGTGCCAAATAGACTAAATCTAATGCTTCTTTTATAGGATAGGCCTTTGAATACATTAACATAGATATAGTCCCCCATGAATTTTCTCTCATGCAGGCTAAACATCTTCTATTCCTTCAACTAATTATCCTATAAAATGACATGAGGCCCTTCACCATAATGGTTGCTCTCCCTGAGAGCTCTCTAAATAAGTAACATTGACCAGTGGTCAGAAGTAAAGCTTGGTTCAGCTAAAAATGGAATTACCTGGGACCCCATTTCACTTGGATACAAGAGAGAAGATTATCTGAGATTTCACATTTCACCATAAGAAACATTATAGTGGATAAATGTAAAGGGGTACTGCTTCCAGGTTTTAACAATTTTGCTACTTGACAGAGAACAAAAACAAAGATAAATGTGAGACTTATTTACTTGGAAAAAAACATTTAAATTTTATATGACCAAGAGGAGAGTTTTGGAATTAAAGCTAGGGAATCTAGAACTTTATCGAGATTACTGAAAAGATGACTAATATTTAATTATAGCTTCAACAGCAGAAATGATAATATGATTAGTTGCTATGAGCCAAAAGGGAGGTCTCTCATTAAATGTCTCCCCACTTTAGAAAAGAGATTTTAGTTTAAAATGAGACATTGGTAGGAGTCTACCTCCCGAAACAAACCCAGGAACTCTATGAACACAATTACAAAACACTTTTCACACAAATAAAATCAGATCTAAATAACTGGAAAAACGTCAGTTGCTCATGAGTAGGCCGAGCTAATATAATAAAAATGACAATCCTACCTAAGATAATTTACTTATTCAGTGCCATACCAATCAAACTACCAAAAAATTATTTTATAGAGTTAGAAAAAATAATAACAAGATTCATTTGGAAAAACAAAAGGCCCAGAATATCAAAGGAACTAATGAAAAGAAATGCAGGAGAAGGTGGCCTAGCAATTCCAGATCTTAAATTGTATTATAAAGCAGCAGTCATCAAAACTGCTTGGTACTGGCTAAGAAATAGGGAGGTGGATCAGTGGAATAGGTTAAATATGCAAGACACAGTAGTCAATGACTATAGTAATCTATTATTTGATAAACCCAAAGACACCAGCTTCTGGGATAAGAACCCACTCTCTGAAAAAAACTGCTGGGAAAACTGGAGGGGAGTATGGCAGAAGCTAGGCATAGACCCAAATCTCACACCATATACCAAAATAAAGTCAAAATGGGTTCAGGACTTGATATAAAGGCTGATACCATAAGTAAACTGGGAGAACAAGGAATAGTTTACCTATCAGATCTATGGAGAACAGAAGAATTCATGGCCAAACAGGAGATAGAGAACATTATGAAAAGCAAAATGGATAATTTTGATTACATTAAATTGAAAAGTTTTTGCACAAACAAAGCCAATGCAACTAAGATTAGAAGGAAGGTAGAAAATTGGGAAAGAATTTTTACAACCAGTATTTCTGATAAAGGCCTCATTTCTAAAATATATAGAGAATTAAGACAAATTTATAAGAACACAAGCCATTCCCCAATTGATAAATGGTCAAAGGATATGAACAGGGCAGTTCTCAGATGAAGAAATTAAAGCCATCTATAGTCATATGAAAAAATGCTCTAAATCATTATTGATTAGAGAAATGCAAATCAAAACAACTCTGAGGTACCACATCACACCTATCAATCAGATTGGCCAACATGACAAAACAGGAAAATGATAAATGTTGGAGAGGATGTGGGAAAATTGGTACGCTAATACATTGTTGGTGGAGTTGTGAAATGATCCAACCATGTTGGAGAACAATTTGGAACTATGCCCAAAGGGCTACAAAAATGTGCATACCCTTTGATCCAGCAATAGCACTTCTAGGGCTATATCCCAAAGAGATCAAACAAATGGGAAAAGGACCCACATGTACAAAAATATTCATAGCAGCTCTTTTTGTGGCGGCAAAGAATTGGAAATTGAGAGGATGCCCATCAATTGGGGAATGGCTGAGCAAGTTGTGGTATATGAATGTAATGGAATACTATTGTTCTATAAGAGATGATGAACAGGCTGACTTCAGAAAAACCTGGGAAGACTTATATGGTCTGATGGTGAGTGAAGTGAGCAGAACCAAGAGGACTTTGTATACAATAGCAGCCACGTTATGCAATGACTAAGAATGTTAAACTGAACCCTTCTCAGCATTACAAGGATCTAAGACATCTCCAGAGGCCTCGGGATGGAAAATGCTGTCCACATCCAAATAAAGAACCATGGAAGTCGAATCGCTCTCACTTATTTTTACCTTCAGTTGAGTTTTTTTTCATCTTTCTGATGGTTCCTCCTATTGGTTTTAATTTTTACTTACAACTTCACTAAAGTGAAAATATGTTTAATGGGTATGTAAATGTAAAGCCTATGTCAGATTGTGCACCGTCTTGGGGAGGGTGGGGGGGAAAAAGGGAGAAAAATTTTCAACTCAAAAGCATATGGGAAAAAAATTTTAAAAAAAATAAAAGAAAAAGAAAAAGAAAAAGAAATGAAAAAAAGAAATAAGGGAGTCAAGGAAGAGGGGTGGCTTTGAGGGGAAAAAGTTTTGATATGTATATGTTGTGTATGAGATGTCTGTTGACATCTCAGAATAATGATGAGAATGGGCATTCCTCTTTTCTTTGAAAGTAAATGTGATATTTTGGTAAAAAAAAAAGAATGCTTAAAAAAAATAAAATGAGACATTGGTACTTGGTGGAAGAATGACTTTAAAGTTTTCTATACTGCCACCTGTTCTCATGAAGAACTGACAGGAAAAATAGACTTTGCCTCTCTTCATGCCCTGCCACCTCTATCTGAGACATGAAAACCCAGTTCACAGAAATGAAAATCTCTGCACATCCATTCCAAGTTAGAAGTCTCCACTCTCTCTAAAAGAGCACAGCCCTGCCTTAGCACCAAAGAACAGTGACTCAGCCCCAGTGACAAGGAGTATAGCCAGAAGAGAAGCAGTTCTGTCCCTCAAAGAACTGGAACAGCCAAGAAAAGGAAGGGCTATGGCCAGCAGGACAGCAGCTCAGCCATGATGTAGCCCATCTTAACAGCAGAGCTATCAGTGATTTACAAATTAAGAAGTGCTGTATGTACTGTACTGGAGGAAAGGAAATGACCCACAGGCCTGCATTTCCCTAGCTGTGAGTTGCCCTAGGCACAAGTGTTTACTGTAAACTTGCCTAAAATTACCATGATGTTTTAAATTCATGCCCACTCTTCCCCATGGGTACTGTGTATAATAGTGAGATTGTGTGGTTCAGGTCAAAGGGTGGGATATTACTTCATGATAATTATTATTTATTTTTACTAAATGTATTTAATTGTAATTATTATTTACAGTATGAGTAATAATTACTATAATTTCAATGATTACCTACAGTACTTAAGTATAATTATTATTTGTTTTGATTACTACATGTTGTGGTTAATTATAAAGGACTCTATTTGTAGATTTGTTAAATCAGAAGCCCACTGGTGGGGGCTCAGGAGCTACTTGTATACTATAGTAGGCAATTAGTACCCCTTCCAAGAGTTATCCCTAGAACACAGAAAATTAGCTTTAGTATTTGTCAACCCTCAGGTAACCACCAACTTGCCATTCTGGGTGCAGTTTAGGTGTGAGAGTCCATAAAGCAGAGTGATGTTGGAGGGAGAGGGGACCTACTAAAACAGAAAAATGGCAAATATAGACCTGCATTACCTGCACAAATAATTAATAAACTCCATATGAAAAAGGGCTTTAAGAGAACAATCTAAAACTGTTTTTTTTACCAATTTCGATGCAGTATCATAGGAATGAGAATTTACAAATATTCTCTTCATTCACAGTCACTATGTTGTATAATTTCTTGTTATTCTTCATTTGCACACTCTTCTACATGTTCTAATCAATTGACATTCTAGTTGTCTCCAATGCATGTAATTCTATCTCCTTTGAATAGTTGAGCCTCCATAACCGGAATGTGATCTCTCCTAACCTCCACCTCTTAGAATTCCTTGCATCTTTCAAAGGCTTTTCATTACCTTCTTCCCACCCCACCATTCCCATCAGTGTGCTCTCTGTCTTATTGATTTGTTTCACATGCACATATATGTGAGTGTGTGTGTGTATGTTTAATTTATTTACAATTTCAGTTAATTATATGTATATGTTGTATCTTCCTAGTAGAATATAAGGTACTTGAGGGAAGGGAGAGTTTTGTTTTTGTGATTGTATCTCCAGAGCTTAGCACAGAGTCTCACACAAAAGTCAGAGCTTAATAAATACTTGTTGACATGTTGGATTTGTTTTATCCCCCTTTAGCTATTCATAATCTGTGATCCAGGTTGAACTAAGGGGACAGCTTCATTATGGTGTCCAAGGTAGCCTTCCTAGAAGAGATTCTAGACAACAATAGGAATAGTTCCAATGGTGCATGTCTATGAAATTAAGATGGAAGAGATTGATTCTTCAGGTATATACTTGGTGTTATTGACAGTCACTCAAGATTGGTTCCTCCAGAGGCAATACAACTCTTGCACAAATAATACCCTTGCTTATCACTCTGAAAGCACTGCACAGCCAAGTTTACAATTTCTGGTCCTTTCAGCAGCAGTGGGAGTTGAGCTTTGGAGCTCAGGAAAGTAAATTTCAGTAATCCTGCAGTGTCCCATTAGTCTGAGGCCCACTAAACTGGAAATCAGTTTTAGTCTGTAATCCAATGAGCCCTGGTTAGTGGTCAGCAAAAATTAAAGGATGAACACAGAAATAAAACTCAAACCATACCAGTGAAACATATCATTGCAATTGGTTGGGTCTTACTTCTTTGGGGAATAAATAGGAGGGTTTTTCTTCTTTTTTAAAAGAATATATTAGTGTATTTAGTATCTACAATCACTCATGTGTAGCCAACAGATTCTAATGACACTCCTCTTGACTCTATTCCTCCCTTCTTACCTTCGCCTCACTGGTTCTCTAGCTTTCTTCAAAGCCCAGCTCAAGTTGCTTTGTCCACATGTGGCCTTTCTGGAAAGCCCAAGGAACTAGTAACTCCTCCACTCCAAATTATGTGATGTTAATGTATTTATTTTGTATATATAAATATTCATGTTGACAAGCAACATGTAGTAGTAGATAGAGAGGGGAGCCTGGAGTCAAAAAGAACTATATTCACGTCCTGTCACTAAAAACTAAACAGAAAACAACAAAAACAAAATGATGTCTGACGCCAGGCATGCCATTTTTTTTATTCCTTAGGGAACCAGAAAAGTCTAAGACTACACATTAAAAAGAAGGTGCAAATCTGCATTGGTAGAGGAAGTTCCTCATTAGGAGCTCTCTATACATCTTTGAAATAATGAGTCTGGTCTGGAAAAGAAGAAGAACAAAAATGTTTACATTGTGTCACTTCATAAAATGTAAGCTCCTAGAAGGAGGGGGCAGTGACAATTTTGTTTTGTAATTTCCAATGGTTTCTGGTCCAAATTTTGTTTTGTTTGTTTTCGCTTGAACCAAAATTTTCAATGGCATATGAGATTCCCAGTGAAGAAATTCTATGTACCAATGGATATTAAGATTTGCTTTTAAATTTAAAGTCTGAGACAATTACATGCAATCAAAGAAGTCAGATCATTTGGCAAGTTAACAAGCCAGTATGAATCAAAGGAGATATCTGAATCCAGGGCTTCCTGATTCCGAGGCCTACTTTCTATCCACTATGCCGTGATACCATTAACCTGCCACATGGTCAATGTTTAACAAATACTGATTGATCATGGCATAGAGGTGGATGAGATCTCAAAAATCTATTCTGGTATACTAAAAATTCTTTCAGTGTCTACCAAGTTTGAAAGGCTTTGGTTTTGGCCAAGAGAAAGGATTCCATTGATTTTCCAAGAAATGGGGCCAAAGAACAGATTTTAAGCTGGAAATGCCCCATTTTTGAAATGAGGAAATTGAGACCCATTGATGTAAAGTGGTTTACCTATGTAGCAAATGGCAGCAGTGAAATGCCTTGTGATGCTAGAAAGACATCACCAGAAGTTTGGCCACCAGAAGACAAATGTATTATATAAAAACATAAAAATACCATGAATTATATTGGCCATGTCAATTTTGCAATGGATTTGTCAGGTAAAAAAAATGCATAAAGTGCTAAGAAGAACAGAAGTTTTAGACAATCTCTAGAATTTGATTGTTGGAACTTAGAATAGAATTTCCATGTTAACACAGACAGATCACTGGCTTACAGTAAGGAAGAGCTGGTTTCAAGTATCACTTTTTTTTTTTTTTTTTTTCTATTTTCTTTTTTTTTTATAAATTTATTTTGATTTATCAACAATCACTTCCATATGCTTTTGAGTCGAAAATTTTTCTCCCCCTTCCTCCCCCCTACCCTCCCCAAGATGGCACACAATCTCATGTAGGCTTTACATTTACATATCCATTAAACATATTTTCACATTAGTGAAGTTGTAAGTAAAAATTAAAACCAATAGGAGGAACCATCAGCTCCATCCTTCCCCCCCATTTATGCTTTTCTTTCTCCTTCTTCCTTTCCCCCTTCACTAGTGTTTTGCTTTTGACCACTGCTTCCTTCAGTCCCTTCCCCCTTTTATTATCCCTTTCCATTTTCTTCCCCTTTAGTCTTACTGCTGCTTCCCTCCCTTCTTTCCCCTCCTCCCTTTTCTTTCCCCCTCTCTTTTCTTTCCCCTTTTCCCTCCTACTGCCTATAGGGCAAGTTAGATTTCTATACCTAACTGATTATATTATGTCCTTCTTGAGCCAAATCTGATGAGAGTAAGTTTCAAACAATGCTCCCCCCCTTTCTTTCCCTCTGCTGTAATAGGATTTTGTGTCTTTTCCTGTAATGTAATTTACCCTTGTCTGCCTCCTCCTTTTCTCAGTACATTTTCTAACCACTTGATTAGATTTTTTTTTTCATTACATCAAAGTCAACTAATATCCACCCTCTTTATGTATACTCCTTTAACAAGGTGTAATAACAATACAGTTCTCAAGGGTTGCAAGTCTCATATTCCCTTGTAGGGGTTTAAACAGCCCCCCCCCTTATTAACAACATATTGTATCCTTCTGTCCCATTTACCTTTTTAAGTCCTTCTTGAGTCCTGTACTTGAAGATCAAATTTTTTGTTGAGCTCTGGTCTTTTTATCAGGAAAGTTTGGAAGTCTCCTATTTCGTTGAATATCCACCTCCTCCCTTGAAAAATGATGCTCATTTTTGCTGGGTAATTGATCCTTGGCTGCATTCCAAGCTCCTTTGCCTTATGGAATATCATGTTCCATGCCCTGCGGTCTTTTAATGTAGAAGCTGCAAGGTCCTGTGTAATCCTGACTGTGGTTCCATGATATTTAAATTCTTTCTTTCTGGCTGCTTGCAGCACCTTCTCTTTCATCTGGTAATTTTGGAATTTTGCTATTATATTTCTTGGTGTTGTCAATTTGGGATCTCTTTCAGGTGGTGATCGGTGGATTCTTTCTATGGTTATTTTCCCTTCTGGTTCTAGGACTTCTGGGCAGTTTTCCTTTATGATTTCCTGAAAGATACTGTCCAGGCTCTTTTTTTCATCATGATTTTCAGGTAGTCCAATAATTTTTAAATTGTCTCTCCTGAGTCGATTTTCCAGGTCGGTTGTTTTACTGATGAGGTATTTTACATTTTCATCTATTTTTTCATTTTTTTGTTTCTGTTTGACTGATTCTTGCTCTCTCATAGAGACATTAGTTTCCATTTGTCCAATTCTAGTTTTTAACAGATTGTTTTCTTCTGTTAGTTTTTGTACTTCCTTCTTCAACTGGCCAATTGTGTTTTTTAGGGACTTGTTTCCTTCAGCATACTCTTCTGTTAGATTTTGTACTTCCTTCTTCAACTGGCCAATTGTGTTTTTTAGGGACTTGTTTTCTTCAGTGTACTCTTCTGTTAGTTTTTGTCCTTCCTTCTTCAATTGGCCAATTGTGTTTTTTAGGGACTTGTTTTCTTCAGTGTATTTTTTTTCCAACTGGCCAATTGTATTTTTGAAGGACTCTTTTACCTCTCTCATTTGACTATTAAAATCCTTCTTGAGCTCTTCTAAGAAGGCTTTTTGGGCTTCAGACCAGTTCATATTCCCTTTTGTTGTTGCAGATGTGGGTTTGTTGACAATGTTGTCCTCTTCAGAATTTCTGTCTTGATCTTCACTCTTCTCATAATATGAATCTATGGTACGTTTCTTTTTACTCATGGTGTTTCTTTATTCCCTGGCCTTTAAAGAGATTGAGCTCTCCTGCTGGGGAACAGAGGGTACTGACCCAAGCTTCTTGTGTTGGGAGCCTAGGTCTTGGTCACTGGCTTTGTGTGCTGGGGCCTCTTATGCTGGGAATTGGAGGCTGTAGGTTTCTGGCAGCTTACCTTGTTTGGGCTGGAATCAGCAAGGCTGGAACTTTCAGGCAATTCTAGGTTGCCTGCTTTTCCTTTCCTTTAGCTTTCTTCAGCTCCTTTTAGATGGGTGCTGCAGGATGTTTATCTGCCTGGGGCCCCCTGCAGTGTTCTCCCGTTTCTGCTAATGCACTGGGAGATTCCTTTGGTGGAGTGCCGAGGCTCCTGGTGGTTTTCTGAGCTGGTTTCCACGGTTCCCCCCCTCACTGAGGCACTCGGAGGTCCAGGTGTTGGTGTTTGCCTGCTCTACCACCTGGGCTTCAGGATTTCTTCACAATTGGAGGCTTCAGGGCTCCTACAGCTCACCTGGTGTTGGGTTGGAATCAGCAAGGCCGGGCTTTAGGAAGCCTTTAGGTTGTTTTCTTCACCTCCTTTCAGATGAATGCCGCAGGGTACTTATGCCTGGGGCCCCTTGTAGTTCTGCCTCCCTTATTTTTGCTGAGGCACTGGGAGACCCGTTTGCTGGGCTGCTGCACTGCTGCTCCTTGTCTTTCTTCTAGTTCAGGTGTTCCAGGGTTTTTTTTTTCTGGGGTGATATTTTCTGGGTTTTCAGAGGTTGATAGGGGAGAGTGAGAGTGACTACCTTTTCACTCCCATCTTGGCTCCCGGAAGCAGAAGTCTCAAGTATCACTTCTAATACTACTTGCATGATGTTGGACAACTACTAAAACCGTACGCACTTTGGTAAAGTCCATAGGACTTATCAAGTCATAGATAGTTTGTGAACTGCTTCAAAGCTGGGAATCCGATCATTTGAGTGCCCATGGTAACAATTTCTTTACTTTCTTCTGCTACCAAGTCAGGAGACACTGGTGTGACCAAAACACATCTTTAAATGTGAAATTAACTATAGCTTATCATAAAGGAAATTATTTGCTTTAAGTATAGTCATTTTAGAGTTGGTTGTATCTGAACAGTCAGATCATCCACTAGTTAGAATAAAAGCGAAAAAGCAAAGAGTGAAATTTAAGAAGCAAATTAAGAAAAGTTATTTCTGAGAAAATTTAAAGTGATAGCAGCAGTTTTTACTTCAAATCACTTCCATTAAGAAGTTGCTATTGACAGTGAAAAAAAATGAGAAGAGAATAAAATACATTGGACTCTATAGTTATTTCTTAGAAAAGTCTACAAATACAAATATTCAGCACAATGAGAATGAAAGGATCTGGAAACCACATTACTCAGAAAACATTCAATCTCTCTGTCAGACAGAGAGTATAAAATAGAACACACAGGATTATAAAAAAAAAGTTTTATTGAAATTCAATTAAGAAAATTTTTTTTAAATGAGTTTCATAGAGCTCACATTAAAAACTCTGACTAATCCAAAACTCCTATGTTTACATATAAGAAAAAAAAAACTCAACCAACTGGATCACTGTTCTTGAAGTCACAGAGGAGGTAAATAACAAAGCCAAAATATAAACCCATTTTCTTTGACCCTAATCCCAGAACTTTGGACAGTAGTCAAGAGTTGTCCAACAACCCACGTAAAGGTTTTTTACATTATTTTAGATTATTAGGAAAAATGGTTTATAAAGGTATACTTGAAGGAAATGTGAAAAGGGACTAGGAATATTTTCACAAATGATTGTTTAAAGTAAATCATTCTTGGGGCAGCTAAGTGGCACAGCGGATAGAGCACCATCCCTGGAGTCAGGAGGACCTGAGTTCGAATCTGAACTCAAACCAGACACTTGACATTTACTAGTTATGTGACCCTAGGCAAATCACTTAACCCAAATTGCCCCTCCCCTAAATAAAATAAATCATTCTTTTAAAGTTAAATAACTATTTTAGAAAAAAAAAAAACAAGATACAAATGCATGTCTCTTAATTTTTTTTCTCCCAAAAGCAGTAGAATAGAATTTAGGCTTCAAGACATTTCTCAAATAAAGTCTTTGACTAATGTTAAGTTAAATTGTAAAATGATTCTTTTATTAAATTACAGATAAATTACAGATAAGGTTATGGGGAAACTTTGTTGAACTGAGTTTTGGAATCAACACTGCAAAAGCCTTCTCACGGGAATCCTCATAATTCAAAAAAGAATGGTCTAGTCATTCAAAAGTGAAAAATCAAATAGACAGTTCAGAATTGAACATTTATTAGAAGGAAGCCCAGCGAGTTAGTCCTTCAATATATTTTAAATATATCAAGTGGCTGGACTCAAAGAGTAGTTATTAATGATTCTATGTCAACTTAGAAGAATGTCTTCAGTGATGTACCCAAGGATCTGTGCTTAGCTGTCAGCTGTTTAACATTTTTTTTTCAGTACCATGAGAAAAAGCAACGATATCAATTTTCACAGCATACAGATGTTTGTATTGGTACAACAGTGAGAGAGTGAGTAAGAGAGTGAGAGTGAGCGAGAGAGAGAGAGAGAGAGAGAGAGAGAGAGAGAAGAGAGAGAGAGAGAGAGAGAGAGAGAGAGAGAGAGAGAGAGAGAGAGAGAGAGAGAGAGAGTGAGAGGAATGTAAAACTTATACTTGGGTTTAAAGGTTAACTTTACAAGTATAGTCTCTGGAGTCATGGTTAGACGTAAGCTTGTTTGAAAAAAATTGGTATTTTGGTGGACTTCATCTTCAAAATAAGTGGCCACTGTAACCTGGAAGTCAGTAAAGCTTGTATGAACTTGGTCCGCCTTTAAAAGACATGTAGTTTCCATGAAGAAAAAAAAAAGATAGTAATTCCATTGTACTTCAACCTAATCAGACAACATTTGGCATATACTTATTGGTCACCATATTTTAGGAGGTATATTAATAAGAGGGCAGAGGAAGGCAACCAAGTTGATGGGAGGCCTTGTACCCCTGTAAGGAGAGGATAGGAGAGCCCAAATTAAATAGATTGAAAAAGTTTTTGTGGGTAACATTTGTAAAATTGTATAGTGCTTTTTTATATAGTTTCTATTGCTACAAAACGAAAAATTTTTTAACATCAGTATTCTTACAGTGCTTTATGGCCGAAAATTACACAATACCACTCACTTCAAAGAACTGAAATTTACAAATAACTCAAATGAAAATGAAAAGATACATGATAGACACAAGAAGGCTGAAGCACATGTTCAACAGCAGAAATTATACTCTTCTTAGTAGGGATTAATTTGTTTTCATCTTTCATAGCCCCAGAGCTAGGTACAGCACATTGACATAGTGTAGGTGCTCTATGAAAACTGGTTGAATCGTTGAACTTTTGAACCGTAAACAAGATAATGTATAGAAGTGATCACAGAGGACATGGAGAATCAGAATAACTGATGGGCCAATACTGTTTTAAGGGTGCCAGACAACTAGTGGACAACCTGTGTGTTACACTGATATATTTGAAATATGGCAAGAACTAGAAAACTCACAGAATGTTGAATAATTCCTCTGTGGTGAAAGTATGGGAAAATATGGACCAGGATCAGAAAACTGGCAAGGCAGGCCTAATAGGAAGAGGTAGTAACTGGCATTCATATACAGCTTTTAACTTTGCAAAAGCGTTTTATGAATATTATTTCTTTTTATCTTCAGAACAACCCTGAGAGAGAACTGTCGTTATCCCCATTTTTATAGATGAGGAGACTGAGGCTGAGAATAGCTTACCCAAGGTCACATGGGTAGTATATATGTTAGGCTTGATTTGAACTTGGGTCTTTCTGACTTTAGATATAGTTCTCTATACATTCTGACACCTGATATTGCTGAAGGGAGTAGCCACAAACATATTTTTTAAATCATCAAAGTAAATATTATATATGGATATATTGGGTACTCCATCACAAACTACTTAACCATTCCAGGGATTGCCTCACTGTTCAAAGCTTCAGTCTGACAGAAATTAAGATCCTTCATTCCACCCTATTCCTCTTCTCCATTCCTATATGCTTATTTCTTTCACTTTAACGAAGAAACCCAATAACATAGATTATCACTCATCCATCAGAACCAATGTTGATTATATGATTACAGAGATCTACTATAGGAACTCAAGAATATTTTCCCCCAGGTTAAATGCATTGCTGGAAAACAAATCTCAGTTGAATCAACTCTAGTTAGTATCAGCTTCATTTCAATATAGAAAATTCAATACAAATAAATCTTAAGGTTCCAGGTAACAATTTATGAGTACGTTATGCATAAAACTATAAGATGTAATTATCTTGTTCATTTTAACTTTTTTATGATTTTTCCCCTTTAATCTGATAGTATTTTAGAAATGGAGGGATATTCACATTATTTTTCAAAAGGCTATATCATCATCATCAACAGACCCGATCTGGATTTCATTGTGATAGGCTGCTGCCAGTAAGGACATTCTCTATACCATTACAGACTAGTACCTTCTCTCCAGCTAATACATGTAGGGTACCAGGGGCACAGAGAAAAAAAATTGCCAAAAGTTACACAAACAGTATATGTCAGAGGTGGAGTTTAAACCTTGCTTTTTAAGGCCAGCTCTCCATTCATTATATCATGTTGCCAATTGTCATCATCATCATCATCTTCATCATTTCATGTCACATGTTGTTCCATTATAAGCAAGGAAATTTGACATGTTTTTTGTTAATTATTGAACAAAGACTGAATGTAACCATTACCACAATTACAAAGGTATAGTCAATCAATTCCATGTTCACTCAATTTTTTTCTGAGCTCTGGCATTAATGACTTTAGAACCCAGCAGCACGAACATTTATGAATTCATATCAATAATTACTTTGGTCTAATTTATGGGAGCAAAGAGTGACATGAACAGTTTAGAACACTAGTCATTATTAAACATGGTAAATTAAAGTGGAACATTGACTGATATCTTGTGTAAAATTAATGTGCCATTAACTTTAACTGTATCAATAAAGCTACACTATGAAGGTCAACTACATGAACAGATATGTACTTGGAAGATAAAGCAATTGTTTATTATCACTATGGTAACAAAACTGGTGGTGAGAAAAAAGCATAGCAAAGAATGCATTTGTTAAATTAATTGATTTTTTAAAATGCATATTCTGTGCAATATGTAGATTCTAGATACTGCTATAGATACAAAGATATGTACCAACTCTTACGCTCAAGGGTCTTACAATCTCATATAGCTGATAAAATGCATACATAAATAAATGTGATATAAATCAAAATGGGATTAATATACAAAAGGAGTATAAAATCATATGAGATCACTTGAAGGAGAGCTCACAACTAGCTGAGAAAATCAGACAGGGAAGGCTACGTGGAGAAGGTGGTGTTTAACTTATGCATTTGAGTTGATGTGGAATATCAATAGGCAGTGAAGGGGGCAGGAGTAGGAAATTCCTGGGATAAGTGACAGTATGAAGAATAGAAGAGAGATAGAAAAATGTGGGACTTTTGGGAAACTGTGAATGGTTCAGTTTGGCTGGAGCATAACATGAATAGAAGCAGGATAATGAAAACCTCAACTGATTAGAAATCATGAAGCTGGTAGAACAAGAAAAAAAAATCTCACAGAATTAGTAACCTTGCTCGCCAGCAGTTCACTAGGACTTTTCCTTGATATTCTTTTCCAGTAGTTTGAACTCCACAGTTTTTTTTTTCTTTGTATGGTACTACCAACACATTCAATAACCAATATTTATTAAATACCTATTATGTGCCCTTGTGCCACTAGGAACTGGGGACACAAAGACAGTTCCTGCCCTCAAGGAACTTGGAGGGAAACAGGTATGTATGCAAGAACAAGCTATATACAAAGCAAATACTAAATAATTGGTAGGAGGAGGGTGCTAGGAACTAAGATAATCAGGATAGGCCTCCAAAAGAGTTTCCTTGAGTTGGATATTTCTATTTCCCTATGTAAAATAGGGAATAGGGGGCTAATTGTAACAGATATCTATATTCAAATCCAATGCTTCTAACTTTGAGTACCATTCTTCGCCTTATTTTTCATTAACCCTTCACTGAATGGGCATTGTCTGAGTCACACTGTTAAAGACCTTAGCTTGGAAAGGCCAAGGTTCCCCACTGCATCCTGGGCCATCTCCAGTTGTCCTGATTCACATCTGGCCACTGGACCCAGATGGCTCTGGAGCAGAAAGTGGGGTTGGTGACTTTGTACAGCCCTCCCTCACTTAAATCCAATTCACCTGAATGTCATGGCATCATTTCCCTGATGTCAAGCCCCTCTTTGAGAAAGAATGACAAACAGCAGCAGCTGAGACTCATGTATAAATGTCTCTTTAGGTTTCTGAAGTGCTTTCCAGAGAAAGACGAGCAAGAAAAAATATTACCTCCATTTAAAAAATGACAAAGTAGAGTAGAACATTGGAAAATTGAATTAATGTTATAAAGATTTTAGCAGATATCCAATATAAACTATTTTACAAAAGAGAAAACCTATTAAATTATGTGTCTAAGATCACAAAGGTATTAAGTGGCAGAG
Source organism: Phascolarctos cinereus (assembly GCF_003287225.1). Classification (NCBI taxonomy): domain Eukaryota; kingdom Metazoa; phylum Chordata; class Mammalia; order Diprotodontia; family Phascolarctidae; genus Phascolarctos; species Phascolarctos cinereus. The sequence continues at coordinate 44,224,550 of NW_027555847.1, read as the reverse complement.
TTGAGATTTAAACCCAGGTCTTCTGAAGTCTCATGTTCTGCCTATGCCTTTCCGCTTCTTGAACTAAAGAAGTGGTCCAAGTCACAGCTCATCAGTGTCTGCAGTTAGGTCTCCTGACACACAGCTCAATATCCTTTCAATAACAACCAAAGAAATTGCCAGTTTACAAACTAAAGTCAAATTAACTCTTAAATTAGCCTCAATATAGGGTGAATGCAATGACAACAAAATAAAAGAAAAAAAAAAGATAGCCAAATCACACCTCCAACATGCCCTGGATGTCATAACAAATGCATTTCTTTAATATCAATGCAAATGAACAGCAAAACTTTTAGACAAGATGAGCCTTCACCTGAAAAAAGGGAAGAATTTTCACTAGGAGAGGGGCTCAGAGTGCTGGGCCATGAGTGTTTGAAAGAAATTACTAGCATGTTGCATGCAGCTTACTGTCTCTCACCTCGCATTTTACAAACTGTATCGAAGCATCAAGTCTAACAGCTCCAATTTCTTTCACAGCGGCCCCACGGTGTGAGAAAAATTGACAGATTAAATAGAATGCAGCCTCCAAAGTGACTGCAAACTCTGACTGCCCAACAGAACTGAATCGTTATCATCCAAAAAAAAAGTCACGTTAGGGAATGCCTTGGTAACCCAATGCAATGAGAACTAGTGGGAAGATAATGCCCTGGGATATGGAAGGAAGAAACAAACATACATACATACATACATACATACATACATACACACATACATACATACATGTGTGTGCATACACACATGTATATGCATGCACATATATACATATGCATGTAACAATTAATCTATATGTTTAGATTCCTATATGTTTATATGCATATATCATGTATGTGGATATATGTCTGTGTTAGTATGACTGTGTACGTAAATATGTACTTATATACCTGCGTATAAACAAATGCATGCATATCATATATGGATGTGTATACATGTGTGTGCATGTGTGCATGTGTGCCTGTGTGTGTATGTGTGTGTGTGTGTGCGCGTGCGCGTGTTTGTGTATTTCCAAGTAATGTCAACCCCTGACATTTTACTTTAGGTGAGGAGCAAGTTCTGAAGCTGAAAAATATCTATTGATTTTTCTTGGTATTTCATGGTTTTAAGTTTGATGAATTCTCTAGTTGCTCAGCTTCGTTAAAAACAAATAAAATACTCTCAAACACATTGAATCTTCCTTTTATATAACACATTATAATCATTCTGTTGAACACATTATATCCTAACAAATGAATCTTCTGTCAAGACCAGGGACTTGAAAAGGACATTATGGAACGATACGAAGAGCACAGAACTTGGAGTCAGGAGCCCTGATTTTATGTCTCAGCTCTGACATTTAAAAAAATGGGTGACATGGATTAGTCACTTCTCTCTGGGTATCAGTTTCTTTGTCTGAAAAATGAAAGGGTGGAGGAATCATGTGATCCCTAAGGTCACTTACGGAATGAATGATCAATGATGTCATGCCATATAAGAATTAGGTGAAGAACAGAGGATGTTTAAAACTTGGAGAAAAGACAACTAGAGGTGGGGAAATAGGGTGAGCCATATTTGAAGATCTGTTTAATAAAATAAGGATCTCCATCAAACTGCTTATAGTCATAGGACAGAAGTCAGAGAAACTAATCCTTGACTCTCCACGTATACTACATATGGATTTTCTTTCAATTAAGTTTCTATGGCCAATACTGTGCTGGTAAATGTTTAACAACCATCTCTCTGGAAAAAAAATGTATGTGTGGTTAATATTTTTTTTCTTTTTCAAAATATATTTTTTATTTCATTCACTATTTCTTAAATTTATAGTAAGATTTTTAACTGATTTTTTAAATTTTGAGTTCAAAATTCTCTCCTTCCCTCTTGTCCCTCCTTCATCCCTTAAGAAGGCAAGAAATATGATATTGATTATACATGTGAAGTCCTGCAAAACATATTTCCATATTAGCCCTATTGCAGAAGAAAACATATACAAAACAAGAAAAATAAAATTTTCTTTTTTTAAAGCATGCTTTAATCTGCATTCAGAGTTCATCATTTTTTTTTCTGTCTGTTTTTCATTATGGGTCCTTTGGAATTGTCTTGTAGCATTATCTTGATCAAAGCAGCTAAATCTTTCACAGTTGATCATCCTTACAATATTGCTGTTACTGTGTACAATGCTTTCCTGGTTCTGCTCACTTCACTTTGCATCAGTTCCTTCCAGGTTTTTTCTAAAACCATCTGCTTGTCATTTCTTATAGCACAATAGTATACCTTCACAATCAGATACCATAACTGGTTAGCCATTTCTAAATTGATACCCCCTTGATTTCCAATTTTTAGCAAGGTGTGGTATATTTAAATTTTAATTTGTATTATTAACACTTTGTCAATTACTTTCTGAAGTCTAGATAAAAAAGGTAAATCAAGCTCTGATTTGTAGAATTGCTTATTTCAAAAGTGTAAATGCTCACACTGAAGATTTCTTTTTGAGGCACTGATAGAACACTAAAACACTGTTGGTAGAACTGTGAACTGATCCAACCATTGTGGAGAACAATCCGGAATTATGCCAAAAGTGTTATAAAATTGTGTGTACCCTTTGACCCAGCACTGTTTCCTAAGGTGACTGGGGCAAAAGAAAAAAAAAAGTACTTATATTTTCTAATATAGTTATAGCAGTTCTCTTTATAGTGGCAAAGAACTGGCAATTGTCAGGATGCCCATCAACTGGGGAGAAGCTAACCAAGTTTTGGTATATGATTATGATGGAATACTACTGTGCTGTAAGGAATAATGAGCAGGATTGTGTTAGAAAACATGGAAATACTTGCATGAAATAATGGAGAGTGAAATGAGCAGAACCAAAAGAATGTCATATACAATTATAGCCATATTGTTTGAAGAACAACTGTGAATGACTAACATTCTGAGTATTATAAATACTGAAATCAACTACGAAAAATCTGTGAAGAAAGATGCTATCCACCTTCAGAGAAAGAACTGACAAATAAATAAAAATAGGCTTATAGAGTGGGATCCAGAACACTGTTGACTAAGGCTCTCCTATGTACTCCCATGAAATGACTTTGTATATGTTTGGTGTCCTCAAAGTTTCAGTACAGTCTGCATTGTTTATTGACTCATCTAAGTAAAAGTCGTCAGTAAGCACTAATTACCCATCTACTACGTGCCAGGCACTGTCTAGTGTAGAAGTTCACAAACAATTGCCCAAGAACAAAATTCCCACTAGTGATTGAAGAGTGCACATGAGTGTACGAAAAAAGGCTGCTGGATTTGACCCAAGGAATGTAGTTTGCTAACTTCTGGCTAGGGAATGAGCGTGGGGAATACAGAGACAGGCAAATACAGTCCCTGTTCTCAAGGAGCTCACAGTCTAATGGAGCAGACAACATGCAAACAGCTATGTACAAAAATGATATCTATTGACTAAATTGGATATTGTCATAGAGGAAAAGCACTAGGATTAAGGGGAATTAGGAAAGGCTTCTTATCAAACCTGGGATTTTTTTCTGAGCCTTCAAGGAAGACAGGGAAGCCAAGAGGTAGAGATGAGAAAGAAGAAAATTCCAAGTATAGGGGGATCACCAGTGGGAATGCCCAGTGTCAAAGGTTGGAGTGTCCTGTGCAAGGAATAGTAAGGAGGCCAGCATCACTGGATCTCAGAAGATATGAACAGGAGCCAGGTATAAGAAGACTAGAAAGTCAGGAAAGGATCATGTTATAGTGGGCTTTTAAGGCAAACACAGGGTTTCATATGTGATCATGGAGTTAAGAGAGAACCATTAGAGTTTATTGAATAGGGGGATGCTATGATTAGACTAACACTTTGAAAAGAACACTGAGAACTGAGTGGAGGATGGAATGGAGTGGGGAGGGAGATGAGGTAGACCAACTAGCAGGCTATCAGAATACTCCAGGGATGAACTGATAAGAGCCTTATGAGGGTGGTGGCAGCATCAGAGAAGAGAAGGGGCATCTATTAGAAATTACAAAGTTAGAATTTTTAGGACTTAGAAACTGATTGCTGCTGTATTTACCTTAGAAGACAATGAAGTTCCTGAAGAAAGGGACTATTTAGTACTCACTTTTATTTTTCTAGCATCTAGCACAAGTTTCAGGCACATATTAAGTATTTAAGACACTTTTAAAATGAATGATAATTTATTTAAGGGGCATTTATGTGGCACAGTGGATAGAGTGCTGGGTCTGGAGTCAGGAAGACTCATTTTGTGAGTTCAAATCTGGCCTCAGACACCTACTAGCTGTGTCACCCTGGGTTAGTCACTTAACCTTGTTTCTTTCAGTTCTTTATCTGTAAAATGAGCTGGAGAAGGAAATGGCAAACGACTCCATTATTTTTGCTAAGAAAATCCCAAATGGGGTCACAGAGAGTTGGACATGACGGAAAAAATAACTTCACAACAAAATTGCCTATCTGAAAAAAGGAGAAACCATTGGTTGAAAAACAGAAATGATTACATTCTTTGAGTAATTTCCCCAAATAATTCTCTAATTCTCTTTAAAATATGGGATCCTTCACACCTTTCTGGATTCCTGGGATAATGGCAGTAAGATGGATGTTAAATATCTTTGATTCTCCTGAATAAGCTGGCCATTTGAGAACCTGTCAATTCCTATTCTCAAGATTTGACATCAGCAATTTCTCCTCATCAATGCACGGCTGTGCTATTTACTCAGGTGGTTTCAAAGAAGGGTTAATATGCACCCCTCTTACCACACACAATAACAGGCAGATGACCAAAGTTTAACATTGTCAAGAGGAAGAAAGCCTGGTGACTCTTATTTCGGGGAAAAGTCACTTATTTCCCTCTTGTCAAATGTGCTTTCATTTGATATATCTTTTAAAGAGTTCTAGGAAAATAATAAAGCAAATTAAAATCAATAGAAAATTACAAATTAAAATTCCTTTCAGTGGGTGACAGAAAGACAGAAAACACAAGTATTTCAAGACAGGATAAAAAGGAAAAATAAATCATCATTAATTCTGCCACTGGAGTTTGGTGGGACAGGTTGAATTAAGGATGAGAACAGGTTTTCAATTAGAATTCATTGGATTTTGTCAGATGCAATAAGACATTATGTTCTTTTGAAGGAGAATGGTGAGGATATTTTTTTGTTCTGTCTCTATTCCTGAAATTTTTATTGTAGGTTCTCTTCATTGGGTGTTATTTTCCCTTTAAATAAATGTGGAAAACAGTCAGATAAAGTCAAGGGAGATGTTGATGGTGACTATTTCAAAATCAAATAACTTCCCACTCATCTACCACTTTCAAAGCCTGTTTGAGTAGGAATGATTAGAGAGATAACCAGGTTGTGAGCACTTGAGCACTGGGAGCAAAAGCATTTTGAATTTTTCAATTGCATTTCTTCCTTCTTGATGCAATAGAAGCAACCACATGATGGCAAAGAAACAGTTGAGTCCTGAAGTCTAGGGGGTTTCAAAAGCATTCACATGCTTGGGGATCCACTATCTACTTAAAATGCCAAAGACCACAAGGGGACCTGGTAGTGTTCCACTTGTCATGAGGGGAGCATACTAGATGTTTTAGAAAAAAAGGCAACGAGGAGCAGCTTACATGGGGAGCTGAACACTAATGAAATCTGGTGTAAATTGCAAGGCACAAAAATGAAAAACACGTGGCTTGTGTGCTGATGTATGATGCACCAGGCTTACTTAGTGGTCCAAGGGAGTCTTCCTGTGAGATAAATGTCTCAAAGGGAACTTTGTAAATCACTGAAGATATTATTTTTAGAAATAGTGAATGAAAGACATTTCCTATTACGACAGAAGCTGAGGCCATTCTTCAGCTCAACATATTATTATGGGAAAAGTCAAGCACTCTGAAATACTCACACATGCACTACTTATGCATACATATATAATATACTTCCACACATGTGCATATAAACACATATACAAATGTGCCCCATTTGGGGAGACTGCAACATCAAAAAAAAGTCCAGATATTAGGTATTTTTCTATAAACTAAATTTGACCAATATTAAATACCTATTATATATCAGGTACTTTTCTCAGTGTTGGGCATAAAAATGAAACAAAATAAAACAAAACAAAAGTGGTTCCTGACACCAGTGAGCTCACAGTCTGCTGCCAAGTACTAGAATTATATATAAAACTAAATACAAAGTAATTACAAGACATAGAAAGCACTAACACCTGAAGAATTTGGTTTTCTTTGCTTTCTTTCATTTTCATTTTCTTTTCTTTTTTTAAGGGGGGAGAAGTGCCATTTTTTGTGTGTGATTCATTGTAGAAAAATGCTAGTTTAGTAAATACTCAAAAGAATTTGTATGGCATATAGCTATAACGTATCCTAGTGAACAGAACAAGAAAACAGGAATAAAGCACCCAAGATTCCAAGCTCAGGACTTCTATATGTATACTTGCCTTTCTAATGTTCACTTTTTTAGTGTGAATCCTATACAAGGTATATATTGTGTTTGTTTATTTTATTGCTTGGAATACCATACTTTCAACTATAATGTGATATATGCCTGTTTTTAAAATGAATTCCATTATATTTCACATACACTGGGGCAGGCTTTATTCCCTTGAGGTACATAATTTTGAAAAACAGAAATCTAATTAAGGATATGAACTATCTAAGCTATCTCTTTGACAAATCCTTCCCTGACTCCACACATACATATAGTGGTTTTTATAAAATATAAATTTATTTATTTTTAGTTTTCAACAATCATTCCCACAAGTTTTTGAATTACAAATTTATACCCCATCTCCCACCTCAAGATGGCATGCATTCTGAATATCCCTTCCCCTACTCTGTCCTCTCTTCTATCTCTCTCCCCTTCTCTTATCCCCTTCCCCTTCTATTTTCTTGTAGGGCAGGATAGATTTCTGTACCCCATTTCCTGTATTATTTCCCAGTAGCATGTGAAAACATTTTTTTTAAACATATGTTTTTAAAACTTTAGGTTTCAAATTTTCTGTCTTCCTCCCTCCCCACCCACCCTCATTGAAAAGGCAAGCAACTCAATATAGGTTGTACATGTACAGTTATACAAAACACATCCATAGTAGACATGTTGTGAAAAACTAACTCTATTTCCCTTAATCCTATCCTGCCCTCCCATTTATTCTATTCTTTCTTTTGATCCTGTCTCTCCTCAGAAGTATTTACTTCTGATTAACCCCTTTCCCAATCTGCCCTCCTCTCTATCATCCCCCTGCTCTCTTGTCCCCTTCTCCCCCTATTTTCCTGTAGGGTAAGACAGATTTCCATACCCAATTGAATGTGTTTGTTATTCCCTCCTTAAGCCAAATCCTATGAGAATAAGATTCACTCATTCTCTCTCACCTTCCCCCGTTTCCCTTCCACTGTAAGAGACTTTTCTTTTCTGTTTTTTTTTTGTGAGATAGTTTACCCCATTCTACCTCTCCCTTTCTTCTTCTCTGAGTATAATCCTCTCTCATCCCTTAATTTTATTCTCCAGATATGACCCCTTAATCTTCAACTCACCCTGTGCTCTCTATCTTTCGATCTACAAACACATACATGCAATTTTTTTCCTCCAACTACCCTAATACTGACAAAGGTCTCATGAGTTATAAATATCATCTTTCCATGCAGGAATGTAAACAGTTCAATCTTAATAAGTCTCTTATGATTTCTTTTTCCTGTTTACCTCTTCATGTTCCACTTGACTCCTGTATTTGAAAGTCAAATTTTCTATTCAGCTCTGGTGTTTTCATCAAGAATGCTTGAAAGTCCTCTATTTCACTGAATGACCATTTTTCCCCCTGAAGGATTATACTCAGTTTTGCTGGGTAAGTGATTCTTGGTTGTAATCCTATCTCCTTTGCCTTCCGGAATATTATATTCCATGCCCTGTGGTCCTTTAATGTAGAAGCTGCTCAAATTTGTGTTATCCTGATTGTGTTTCCACAGTACTTGAACTGTTTCCTTCTGGAAGCTTGTAATATTTTCTCCTTGACCTGGGAACTCTGGAATTTGGCTACAATATTCCTAGGAGTTTTCCTTTGGGGATCTCTTTCAGGAGGAGATCTGTAGATTCTTTCAATTTCTATTTTGCCCTCTGATTCTAATATATCAGGGCAGTTTTCCTTGATAATTTTTTGAAAGATGATGTCTAGGCTCTTTTTTTGATCATGGCTTTCAGATAGTCCAATAATTTTTAAATTCTCTCTCCTGGAGAGGATTATATTTGGAGAAGAAGAAAGGGAGAGTTAGAATGGGGTAAATTATCTCACCAAAAAAACCAACAGAAAAGTCTCTCACAGTGGAAGGGGAAACAGGGAAGGGAGAGGCAATGAGGGAATCTTATTCTCATAGGATTTGGCTTAAGGAAGGAATAACATACACATTCAATTGGGTATGGAAATCTGTCTTACCCTACAGGAAAATAGGGGAGGGAGGGGGACAAGAGAGCAGGGGGATGATAGAGAGGAGGGCAGATTGGGAAAGGGGTTAATCAGAAGTAAATACTTCTGAGGAGAGACAGGATCAAAAGAAAGAATAGAATAAATGGGAGGGCAGGATAGGATTAAGGGAAATAGAGTTAGTTTTTCACAACATGTCTACTATGGATGTGTTTTGTATAACTGCACATGTACAACTTATATTGAGTTGCCTGCCTTTTCAGTGAGGGTGGGTGTGGAGGGAGGAAGACAGAAAATTTGAAACCTAAAGTTTTAAAAACATATGTTTAAAAAAAATGTTTTCACATGCTACTGGGAAATAAATATAGGAAATGGGGTACAGAAGTCTATCCTGCCCTACAGGAAAATAGAAGGGGAAGGGGATAAGAGAAGGGGAGAGAGATAGAAGAGAGGACAGAGTAGGGGAAGGGATATTCAGAATGCATGACATCTTGGGGGGGAGGGGGAGATGGGGTGAAAATTTGGAACTCAAAAACTTGTGGAAGGGAATGTTGAAAACTAAAAATAAATAAATTTGTATTAAACTAAAAAAAAAATATAAAAAAATTCTCTCTCCTAGATCTATTTTCCAGGTCAGTTGTTTTTCCAATGAGATATTTCACATTGTTTTCTAATTTTTCATTCTTTTGGATTTGTTCTACTGTGTCGTGATTTCTCATAAAGTCACTATTTTCCAATTGCTCTATTCTAATTTTTAAGGAAGTATTTCCTTCAGTAAGCTTTTAGACTTCCTTTTCCATTTGGCCAAGTTTGCTTTTTAGGGCATTCTTCTCCTCATTGACTTTTTGGACCTCTTTTGCCCTTTGGGTTAGGCTATTTTTTAATATGTTATTTTCTTCAGCATTTTTTGGGTCTCCTTTAGCAAGCTGTTGACTTGTTTTTCATGATTTTCTTGCAGTTTTTCCTCTGCTTCCCTTACTTGCTTCTCGAAATCCCTTTTGAGCTCTTCCAAGGCCTGGGACTGATTCATATTTTTCTTGGAGGCTTTGGATGTAGGAGCTTTGACTTTGTTTTTTTTCTTCCGGTAGTATATTTTGATCTTCTTTTTCACCAAAGTAAGATTCTATGGTCTCACTCTTTTTGTGCTGCTTGCTCATGATCCCAGCCAATTACTTGAGTTTTAAACTCTTTGTTAAGGTAATGTGGAGATTGTATTGTCCCAATCGTCAGGGATTTGTATAGATGTTTTCAGAGATAGTTGTAGGGACCTGTAAATTTTCAGTTCTTCCAAGGTGGTATTGATAAGGGGCAAGGTGTTTACTCCTTTCCTGGCCTGTGACCACAAGTATTCCTTTGTGTCCTGTAACTGTGAGGAAGGGTTCCTCTCCACAGCCACTACAAGCTCTACCCTGCCAGCGTTCCTCCTCACCCCAGCGCTGCCGCCCAGAACTGTGACCCAGATCCAATCAGGGGCAAAGAAGAGATTCCTGCCTTAGCACTGGCAAAGAGATCCCTGCGATCCCTCTCTGATCAGCCACTGGATTCCCCCTCAGTCTGTGAGCCGGAAGCTTGGGAAGCAGCTGCGCCCCCTAGGGCCAAGCTCTTGGGGAATGGAGCTGAAACCCCACCTTCCTGTCTCAGCACTGGCAGAAACAGACTTTTCCCACTGACCTTCTAAGTTGCCTTTGGCATTAGTGGATTGAGGACTCTGGAAAACTCCACAGCTGCCCATGATTCAGTCCTCTGAGGCCTGCTCCAGGTTTGCTGTGGCATGTGTGCCCACGCCGTGCTGAGCTGTGCTCCCAGCCCGGCTCGATACACCTTTCTGATCAATCATCCAGGTTGTCTTTGGCTGGAAATTTGTTTCACTCTGTCTTTTTGTGGGTTCTGCTGCTTCAGAATTTGTTTAGAGCCATTTTTTATGAGTATTTGGAGGGGTTTGGGGGAGAGCTAAAGCAAGTCACTGCTTTCGCTCCGCCATCTTGGCTCCACCCCTCACACACATATTGTTTTCAAAGTCTTAGTGCAATTTTAAGCCCTAATATCTTCCTCCTGCACTAAGACTTTTCAGACACATTGCATACAGATGCATTTGCACACATGGATGTATGTATTTGTATGTAAGTATAGACATAGATGAATAACTAGATAGATGATGATGATGTTGATAGCCAGCTAGCTAGCTAGCTAGCTAGCTAGATAGAAAGAAAGTAATGTAAACATAGTGAGAAATGAGCCAGGAGCACCAGAATCTACACATACAAGAAGAATATTTTGTTTTACAAAATAAAATTTCCAGTATTATGAATTATTTCATACCACAAATTTGAAAGGAAAGGTTGTACTGGATTTAATAAAAAGTTTATATATATATATATATATATTATATATATATAATATATATAATATATATATATATATATTATATATAAATATATATATATATATATATATATAAAATATATATAATATATATATATATATATTTTAAATTTAGTCAAAATTTGAAGAATCATTTTATAGAATAAATTATTGTTCAATAAACAAAAAAATAAAATTTCTTTGAAGTTTAGGCTGGTCAGGGGATTTGAATAGATATCAAGGCAGAGTTATTTTAAAATCTTTACATTTATTTATTTTTAATATTTTTTTTATTTTGAGTTTCAAATTCCCTCCCTCCCTCCTACCTATTAAGAAGGCAAGTAATATGATTAACTGTACATGTGAAGTCTCATCATGATGTATTTAAAAGAACTACAGATTTGGACTCAGAAGTACTGAGTTTGAACGTAAGTTTGCCTCACTAATAAATTTTATGTCTGATTTCAAGCAACTAACTGTAATTTTCTAGGTATCATTTGTCAAAATCCATTAAATAAGTGACTTATCAAAAGAATCACATTGTTTCATAGATTCCTCCTAACTCTAAAATTCTTGAAAACCATGACTTCAGAGGAAAAAGTGAAGAACTAAAAACATTTAGGCTGGGGAATCAGCTACTTAAAGGTAACATGTTAGCCACCTTCAAGTATTTAAAGGATTACTATGGATAAGATCCAACTCAAATAAAAGGAAGTCAGTCTCTCAGAGTGAAGGTTCCTGAAGCTTTAACAATGTTTACCATAGGAAAGTAGTGTATCTGTCTTAAATAAAAGGTAGAGACTTAAACATTTGGGATTTGGAGAATGGTCCTTCTTAAAGGAAGGGAAATGCAGCCCATGTCTCAGCATCTTTTGAGGCCATTCAACCTTATATTTGTGAAAGTAGAAAAATAATTTAAAAAGCCAGGAAATTTTTACTTTTTGAAATACTCCTACGATAAAATCCAATATATAAGAGCATTTTTATTATTCTACTTTCACTTTAAGGGGAATAGCAACATACATAAGGAAGGACTTGGATTGTTTATTTTGTTTGCTTTCATTTTCCCTCTTATTTGTGGTCTGTTTTTGAAGGAAGAATACTTCCTATACTTATAGAAGAGAAAAGTAATCAGGATAAGTAGAAGAGAAATGGAAGAGATCAATGAGTAATTTTAGGAGAGGATAGTGAATGAATAAGTTTATTCATATTGAAGTCTTCTTAAGTTATAAATTCTGGGGATATGATTAAAGAACAAAGATATTTCCTGTCTTCAAGGAGTTAACATTGAAAAAGGAGGACACAGCTCAGAGGAGAAACACCAGTACATTTTAGTTTGGAAAGTTATGCTTATAGTGATTGTTGCCTTAGAGGAGTAGATTAATGCACACTTTCCAGTAGTTATTGTGCTACTGACTCCATTATGTTTCCAGAAATGGAAAGGGATAGAATTTGAGTCACACTTTGAAGGATGGATAGAATTTGATTAGGCAGAAGGCAAAAAAGCAAGCATTCTGGGGGAAGGCAGCATCATAAAATAAAGGATGAAGAAAAGGGCAAACTTCATATATTCTTGAGCAAATACAAAGTGTTTGAACTCAGGAGTAAATAGGAAATGGAGCATAACTAGAAATAATGGTTGGGAAGTTGCAAAGAGACAAATTTAAGTTAGATGCAAGGAAACCCTTCCCCAAATTAGAGATATCCAAATGTGGAGTGTGCTATAACATCAGCCCCCCCCCCCCAACGATCTTGGAGGTCTTCACCATCTTCACAGTGTAGTAGAGGGAATTCTTTCTCAAGTTTGGATATTGGATTTAGTGACTGAGGTACCTTCTCTATCTTGAATTCTGTGATTTTGTAAGGTTGGAATGGAAAGATGTAATCTGATTTTTAACAGTCTTTAAAGTGAGCAGCTATGAAAGAAGATGCTATCTGCATCCGGAGAAAGAACTGATATATAGAAGTAAGTATAGAATGGTATACACACACACACACACACACGTGTGTGTGTGTGTGTGTGTGTGTACATATTTGTGTCTAATGGTAGTCATCACTAGGGTGGAGGGAGGGGGAAAATAAAGTGACGTGATAACTTTGTTATGTATTCAAAAGGAATAGCAAGTTATACAAAATAGATTTGCAGTTTGATGTAAAATCGTCTTATTTTTTTCTTCTACTACGTTATGGAAATGCTTATTTCATTTCTAAAGTTCAGAATGAAAAAATAAAGCAAGACATAACTGGCAAGAGAACAGTGTCCACTTGATTTTGGAGCCCTTGAGTAACATGTGTAAAGCAAACCTTAAAAGAAATTACAGCTGCTCATGTTGAACAGGCTTACTGAAAAGTCATTAAGTCACCAAAAAAATATTGAATGCCTACTAACTTTGTTATGGGCTGGGGACAGAAAGAAGGGCAAAAATTAGTCCCTGTTTCAAGGAGTTCACAGTCCAATGGGCAAGAGGACTGACAATAACTATTTACAAACAAGTTAAAATGGAATAATGCTTATAATGGAGTTAATTTACATAAGGTTAGAATCTAAGAGGCCAATTAGGGAGATTTTATACCCGTGCAGCATGGAGTGAGTGATAAAGGGCTGGACACTGGTAATGGTAGAGATGGAGAGAAATTTTGAAGAATATATCCACAGAATTTGGTAACAGCCCAAACAAGAAGGAAAATCAAAGTGGACACCAACATTTTAATACTGGGGGACTGGGGAAATGGTGGTGCTGTTGACACAGATAGGGATGATAGGATCAGCAGATGGATAAATCAACTATTTAGTCATATTATCAACAAGCTAGTAGTAAATATTAAGCCAATAAGTACAAATACATAGAACAACAAAAAGAATACTGCCACAGAATTCACTACATGTAATTGTAGACTTGCCTGAAGCAAATATGCTACAAAAATCTGTCAATTACTTCCCAGTTGGGAGCAGTTGGTTTGCTCAGCTGTGAAACTCATGTCTGCCTTCCCCAAACAGATCATGTTCTCTAATATATACTAAGGACAAATCCTACTGTGCTTCAGTGCTAACTGAGCAGGCCAGAAAATGACCAGGATATGTACCCTTGAGCAATGCTCACTGCATAGGCTCAAATTCATGTATTCAAGAGGATAGCCAAGTTACAAGGCAGTACGACCTGAACGGAGAAGGCTGAGAGTCTGTGTATCGAGTGGCTATAGCCCTGGCCTTTCTTCTCTTGTATTCCCACTGCTTAGCACTATGCCTGGCACACAGTAAGCCCTTCCAGATTCGTTGGTGCCTCACTGTAGCACCAATCTAGAGCCTCAAATGTAAGAGCCTGTCAGCTCTTGGGACTCAACATTCCCTATCTGCTTTCCTGCCAATCTTTAGCTTCCTAAATAAAGTAATTCTAATAATGTAAATGATGCCACTCCCCACCCCTCACTCCCCTACACACACAACACACACACACACACACACACACACACACACGTAAATAAATAGTGTTTGCCAAATAATATCAAGTAATTTCAAGAAGGAGATAGTGCTAACAAATAAGAGCTAGAATTAATAGAGACAGAAGCCTGACTCACTATTTTTAAGATTAGAAAAATATGAGCCTTTGATTTATTGAGAGTCTTGAGGATTCTAAAACACTTAACATTCTATTTCAATGATCATGAAATAACTATTTTGAGTCACTGTTAATTCCTGCCCATACGAATCCATAGGTAGTACGCACTCACTGTTCTTTTGTGCGCACACACACACACACACACACACACACACATATATACAAACACACACTCTCACCTGGTGGTGTGTTGTCCTCCCTGAAATATCATTTGTTGAGTCAGATCACATGATGTGATAAAGCTGACTTTTCCGCTTCATTATTTTCCTAATTACCAAGGCCAGCAGTGGTGGGTCTAAATTATGTTGTGAACTGAAGCATGGAAATGTTCAGTGTGTTGTTCATAAGTGAGAGAACTCCCCTTCCCTCCCCTTGGCCTATCTTTGATCTTAATCAATGTCAAGGATCATGTGCAATTCAATTAAAAGAAAGAAATTCCTAACAGACTCTTGTTCTAAACATATTTTATTTCATGATACAGTTGTATTTTAAGACTAATATTCCAACAAATATTTTGCAACAAAATATATCTATGTATATAACTCAAGCAGATATGTCCATCTCTCTTTCTCTCTCTCTGATGTTGTTAATATTTTTTTTTCTTAATTTTACCAATGCAAATTTAAAAGTGACCAAGATAATCTGGAAGTATGACATAATTAGAATGAGTTTAGTCCTGAACATTAAAACTTAAAAACAAAACAAAGAACAACAACCAAAAAAAACATGTAGTCTTCTTTTCTGTAGTTATTATATTTTATTATTTGATTAATTTATTTTGATTTATCAACAATCACTTCCATATGCTTTTGAGTTTAAAATTTTTCTCCCCCTTCCTCCCCACCACCCTCCCCAAGATGGCATACAATCTGATATATGCTATATATTTACATTCCTATTAAACATATTTTCACATTAGTGAAATTGTAAGTACAAATTCTCACTAGTGTTTTGCTTCTGACCAGCACCTCCCTCAGTCCTTCCCCTCCCTTTCCCTTTTCTTCTATTTTAGCCTTACTGTTTCTTCCCTCCCTTCTTTTCCCCTCTCCCTTTTCTTTCCCCTTTTCCCTCCTACTGCCTATACGGAAAGTTAGATTTCTATACCTAACTGATTATGTTATGTCCTTCTTGAGCCAAATCTGATGAGAGTAAGGTTCAAACAATACTCACTCCCCTCCCTTCTTTCCCTCTGCTGTAATAGGATTTTCTGTCTTTTTTTGTAATGTAATTTACCCTTGTCTGCCTCCTCCTTTCTCAGTACATTTTCTAAGATCAGAGGAATCCACTTACTTGGATCCATTTAACCCACTTGATTAGATTTTTTTTTATCATTACATCAAAGTCAACTAATATGCACCCCCTTTATGTATACTCCTTTAACATGGTGTAATAACAATACAGTTCTCAAGAGACGCAAGTGTCATCTTCCCTTATAGGGTTGTAAACAGTCTGCCCTTATTAACAACATATTGTATCTTTCTGTCCCATTTACCTTTTCCATGTCTTTTTGGAATCTTGTACTTGAAGATCTTTTTTTGTTGTTGTTGTTGAGCTCTGGTCTTTTTATCAGGAAGGCTTGGAAGTCCCCTATTTTGTTGAATATCCATTTCCTCCTTTGAAAAATCATGCTCATTTTTGCAGGGTAGTTGATCCTTGGGTGCAATCCAAGCTCCTTTGCCTTACAGAATATCATGTTCCATGCCCTGCAGTCTTTCAATGTAGAAGCTGCAAGGTCCTGTGTATTCCTGACTGTGGTTCCATGATATTTAAATTGTTTCTTTCTGGCTTCTTGCAGCACCTTCTCTTTCATCTGGTAATTTTGGAATTTTGCTATTATATTCCTTGGCATTGTCAATTTGGGATCTCTTTCAGGTGGTGAACGGTGTAGTCTTTCTATGGTTAGTTTTCCTTCTGGTTCTAGGATTTCAGGGCAGTTTTCCTTTATGATTTCCTGAAAGATATTGTCCAGGCTCTTTTTTTATCATGATTTTTAGGTAGTCCAATAATTTTTAAATTGTCTCTCCTGGATCAATTTTCCAGGTCACTTGTTTTACCAATGAGGTATTTTATGTTTTCATCTGTTTTTTCATTTTTTTGTTTCTGTTTGATTCTTGCTCTCTTATAGAGTCATTAGTTTCCATTTGTCCAATTCTAGTTTTTAACAGATTGCTTTCTTCTGTTAGTTTTTGTACTTCCTTCTCCAATTGGCCAATTCTAGTTTTAAGGGATTTGTTTTCTTCAGTGTACTTTTTTTCCAGTTTGCCAATTGTGTTTTTTAAGGACTCTCCTACCTCTCTCATTAGACTTTTAAAATCCTTCTTGAGCTCTTCTAAGAAGGCTTTTTGGGCTTCAGACCAGTTCATATTCCCTTTTGATGTTGCAGGTGTGGGTTTGTTGACAATGTTGTCCTCTTCGGAATTTCTATCTTGATCTTCACTCTTCTCATTATATGACTCTATGGTACGTTTCTTTTTAGTCATGGTTTTTCTTTATTCCCCGGCCTTTGAAGAGATTGAGCTCTCTTGTTGGGGAACAGAGGGTACTGACCCAAGCTACTTGTGTAGGGAGCCTAGGTTTGGTCACTGGCTTTGTGTGCTAGGGTCTCTTACACTGGCAATTGGAGGCTATAGTTTTCTGGCAGCTTACTTCGTGTTGGGCTGTAATCAGCAAGGCTGGAACTTTCAGGCAATTCTAGGTTGCCTGCTTTTCCTTTCTTTTAGCTTTCTTCAGCTCCTTTTAGATGGGTGGTGCAGGATGTTTATCTGCCTGGGGCCCCTTGCAGTGCTGTCTCCCTAGTTTCTGCTAATGCACTGGAAGATTCCTTTGCTGTAGAGTGTGGAGGCACCTGGTAGTTTTCTGAGCTGGTTTCCACCATTCCCCCCCCCCACACACACACACTGAGGCACTTAGAGATCCAGGATTCTAATTTTTTTTTCACATGAATCTCATTTATTTACAATTATAAAATACCTAGATATAGTTTCCTTAAGTGAAGAATTATTTTTTAAAATTAGAAATTAGATTCTCTCTCTCTCTCTCTCTCTCTCTCTCTCTCTCTCTCTCTCTCTCTCTCCCCTCCTTGCAGTTTCTCTGTGTAATCCCTCCATTCCCTAAGCTGAGAAAGAAAGAAAAACAAAAGGCCGTTACAAACATATTTAGTCAAGCAGCACAAATTTCAGCATCGGCCATGTCCAAAGTGGGTGTGTGTACACATATGTGTACCCTCAGTTCATCTGTCTGGAGGTCAGTAGCATGTTTCAACTTGATTACTCTGGAATTGTTGGTCACTGAGTTGATTAGAGTTTCTAAGTCTTTCAAAATTGTTGGTCTTTTCATTATTACTCCAATACAAATTGTTCTGGTCTTGCTCACTTCACCCTGCAGTAGTTCATATAAGTCTTTATTTTTCTGATACTAGTCACTTCTTCATTTCTTACAGCATATTACTCTGTAACACATATACACCATAATTTATTCAACCATTCCCCAAATGAGGGGTACCTCTTGAGTTTCCAACTCGGCTACTGCCAAAAGAAATGGTATAAATACCATTATACACATGGGCTCTTTCCTTTTTCATTGAACTGTTTGGTCTGTAGTACTAGCAGTGTTGTTGCTGGTCAAAGACAGCAAGGGTTTCATAGATTTTGGACCATAGCTCCAAACTCCTCTGACTGACTCTACAAATAAGACATTTCTGTACCTGTTTTCTGACAGTCTTTCCAGCATTTATCATTTTCATCGATTTTTTTTCCTATCTGAGGTGTGAGAAATGGAACATCAGCATTGTATATTTTACATTTCTCTAATTACTAGTAATTTAGGATAAATTTTTCTCTATGGTTATGGATAGCTTGGATTTCTTCTTCTAAAAACTAATTACAAATATCTATAGACCATTTAACAACTGGAGAGTGGCTTTCTTTATTACAAATTTGAATCTACTCCCTAGAAATGAAACCTTCGTCAGAAAAAAAAAAAACAACCTAGCTGAAATAACACCCATTTAATGGTTTTCCTTCTAATTTTAACTACATTGGTTTTCTTTGTGTGAATATGTTTTAATTTATGTAAATAGAACTCTATATTTTAATTTCTATGATACTCTCTATCTCTTGATTAACTAAGACCTCTTCCTCTATTCACTGATATGACAAATAATTTCTTCCAGGTACTGGGACTAGAGTCAGAAAAAATATGAGTTCAAATCCAGCCTCAAACATTAATAGATGTGTCACTTTGGGCAAGTCACTTAACCTCTGTTTGCCACTTTTTATCTGTATAATGGGTATAATAATATTACTTACATTGCAGAATTCTTGTGAGGCCTCAGTGAGATAATAATTATAAAATACTTAGCAAGTTCCTGTCACTGGGTAAATGTTTATTATTGTTATTATTAATATTATTATTATTCCTTGTCCTTCTAATTGGTTTATAACATTATTCTTTATATCTATGTCCTATGTGTATTTGTAGTTTGCCTTTGTATGTGGTGTGAATTATTCTTATATAGCTGGTTTCTGCCAGACTGCTTTCCAGTTTTCCCCATAGTTCTTCTGTAGATTTGTGAGTTCTTGCTCCACTAGCTGGGATTTTTGTTTATGGAACTATAGGCTACTGTGTGAATTTGCTTCCTTATATCATGCACTTAATCTGTTCCAATAGTCAACCTATCCATTTCTTAACCAGTTCCAAATAGTTTTGATGATTATTTCTTTGTAATAATTGTTTGAGATTTGGTATTCTTAGGATCCCTTCCTTCCTACTTTTGTATAAATTGATATGTTTGATCTTTTGATTGACTGATATTCTTGGTCTTTTGTTCTATAAAGAATTATTTTTGGAGTTTGATTGGTATGACATCAGATAAATAAATGATAATATTGGTAATATTGCCATTTTAATTTTTATTGGCTCAGTAACATACAGGCATGATTATTTATATGGGTTTATTTTCTGTCCTGCAATTTTGCTGAAGTTGTTAATAGTTTCATTTTTTAAAAAATTGATTCTCTGCAGTTCACTAAATAATCCATCATATCATCTGCAGAAGAGTCGTGATTTTGATTCTCTTTGCTACTTACATCCTAAATTTCTTTGTCTTGACTTATTGCTATAGCTAGCATTTTTAGCACTATATTGAATAGTAAAAGTGATAATAAACATGCTTACTTTACCCCTGATCTTATTGGAAAGGCCTATAGTTTATTGTTATCACAAATTATGCTGAATCTTGATTGTATATTTATTATATTAATGAATGATCAGTTTATCTCTCTTTTGAAACAGAAATAAGGAATATTATATCTTTTAAAATGCTTTTTTTCTTCATCTTTAGATATAATACAAAACGTGATTTTTGATGTTCTTACTATTAATGTGGTCAGTTATGTTTATAGCTATCCAAATAATGAACCTGTCCTGCATTCCTGATATAAATCCCACCTGATTATAGTGTATATACTTTGTGATATATTGTTGTAGTCTCCTCAGTAATATTATATCTAAAATTTTTGCATTGATGTTCATTAAGGATATTAATCTATAGGTTTTTTCTTCATCTGTTTGGATTTTTTATGGTTTAGGGGTTAAGATTATATTGGTTTTATAGAATTTAGTAGGACTCCTATAATATTTTCAGACATGTACCATTGAAATTACTTTTTCTTTAAATATTTGATAGTATTTGTTTGTTAATAAATCCAGTACTAGTTTCCCCCTTCCCCTCCTTGGAAAATTCATATATGACTTGTTCAATTTCTATTTCTAACAGCAAATTACTTAAATCTTCTATTTCCTATTCTTTTATTCTGGACATTTTACATTTTTTTAAATATTCATCCATTTTATTTCATTGGCATATAATTGATTGAAATAGTTCCTAATGATTTCTTTCTTGTTTCCTGTTTTGGTTGTGAATGAATTTTTTTTTTAATTTTTAATGCTGCCAATTTATCTGCTTTATTTTTTAATCATTAGTTAATGATTTACTTTTTAAAAAAGCTCCTAGAAATTTTTCTTTTACTTTTAGTTCTGTTAAGTTCTTCTTTAATTCTTAGATTTTCTATTTTGGTTTTTAATTAGGATTTGTAATTTGTTGACCTTTTAGGGTTTTTTGTTTTGTTCTAATTTGTTCTTAGTTGTCTGACTAATTTGTCTATCTGCTCTTTCTTTCATATATGGAACTGTTTAGAGATACAGAGTTTTACATTAAGTATTTTGTATATATAACTTTGTTATACTGTAACATTATTATTATTATCTTTAAGGAAATTACTGATTATTTATGTTTTATATCCTTTGATCCACCCATTCTTTAAGATTAAGTTATTTCAGCTCCAATTACTTTTAAATATTCACTTCAAAAGTTCTTTGGTGAACACACACACACATACACACACACACACACACGTGTGTGTGTGTGTGTGTGTGTGTTAGTCCCTAAAAATACGTTTAATATATGTTTTACTACAATTGTTTGTACGTTTCTTATGCCCTAGCCTAGAACGTGCTTATTTATTGCAAAGGTATAATACACAGATGAGAAATATGTATCTTCTTTTCTATTCCCATTCAACAATCTCGAGGATATATTATATTTAACATTTCTAAAATTCTATCTTAAATTTTTTTCTTAGATATTTCTAGATCTGAGATAGTTTCACTGTCTACTTCTCCCTATTTTACTGTCTATTTCATTTAACTTTTCCTTTAAAAATGTAGATGTTATGACATTTGGTACATGTTTGAAGACAAGTAGACGGCTCAGGGAATAGAGTGCTGCACCTGGAGTCAGGAAGATCTGAGTTAAACTCTGGCCTCATACACTCACTATCTGTGTGATTCTGGGCCAGTCATTTAACCTCTGCTTGCCTTAATCCCCTGAAGAAGGAAATGACAAACTACTCTAGAATTTCTTGAAATATTATGTCTAGGACTTTTTTTGGGGGTGGGGAGGTCATGACTTCCTCATTTTTAAAAATTATCTCTCCATAATCACTTTTTCCAGATCCATTAATTTTGTTATATCTTTGATTTTCTATTTTTTTCATTCTTGTAATTCAGTTATAACATTTTTCATTGTGTCATGAAGTCATTACCATTCATTTAGTCAACTCTAATTTTCAGGGCATTTTTTTTTCTTCTTGTGTATCATTTCATGCCTCATGTTCCAAGCTGTTAATTCTCTTTCCAAAACATTTTTTTTCTGTAGCTCTTATTTCTTTTCTAATTTTTTTCCTTTCAAATTTTCCTTTCCTTTGGTTTAAAAATCATTTTTAGCTCTGTTTAAAACGTTTGTTTGATCACTTCTAAGTATTCTATTTAGATATGACCCAAGCTGTGCTTTCCTTTTATGCTTTACCTATAGTTGTTCTGAAGTCGTTTTTTTTTTCTTTTAGGTTTATGTCATGGTCCTCCCTAACATCATAATAGCTCTTTTTTTTTTTTGTTTTATGGATTTCTTTTTGTTTGTTTGTTTGCACATTCTTTAAGCCTACTTCTTGACTTTGGACCTCATATTAGGACTGGGCTCTTGGCCTTTCTAGAGGAAAATCTCAACTGATCTTTCGTCATCTTGGTTCCTTCTATTACTCTTTTGGGGTACTGAATATTGTGTTATTACAGAATTTCAGAGATATCTCAGGTTGGCAAGGTCTCAGACTTGCAAGCTGTCAGTGTTCCCAAAACGGTCAAAATCAGGGCAAAATCTACTCACTTCCTTCTTTTTCTGAATTCAGCAATTTCCTGAGCTGGATTTGGATCTGAGCAAAAAAGACAATAATGTAGTAGTAGTAGTAGTAGTAGTAGTAGTAGTAGTAGTAGTAGTAGTAGTAGTAATAGTAGCAGTAGTAATAGTAGTAGTAGTAGTAGTAGTAGAAGTAGTAGTAGTAGTAGTAATAGTAGTAGTAGTAGTAGTTGTTGTTGTTATTGTTGTTGTTGTTAATATTTATACAGTACTTACTATGAACCAGGCATTGTACAAAGTGCCTTACAATTATTATCTCATTTGATCTTTATAACCACACTGGGAGGTAATTGCTATAATTATCCTGGTTTGCCAGATGAGGAAATCAAGTTAAACAGTGGTTAAGTGATTTGCCCAAGGTGACAAAGTTAGTAAATGTCTGAGGCTGGATTTGAACACAGGTCTTTCTGAATCCAGGCCTGGAATTGTATTCACTGCACTGCCTCAGTAGGCAAGTAACATAATAACATTCCCATTTTGCAGATGAGGAAAGCAATGCTCAATCACTTGACTAAGTGATTGAAACCAGTACAAAAAACCTTAAGTTTTCTAATGCATTCCCTAGGTATTATTTTTATTGCCTTTCATAACATGGTAAGTGACTATTCAGAAATGCCAAGAACGTTTGTGTGGTGGACTGTGTTTCTCTGCCACATCCCACCCCTGTGTCCCTAAATACAATTTTTATCAATATAAGGAAAGTTGCTCCTTGCTCTGGGTGATTTCTATCTGACAGATAACTTATCTGTGCAGCCTGGGATACAGGGCTAAGTATTACCATGACTTTTCATCCTGTAGATGCTTAAGGTGATTAGAGCAAGTTTGAAGCCTTGGTGTGATGATATCCATCAACAGAAGTTCTTATAGAGACGAAACTTATTCAGCCATCCAGCCTTTAAAGCAACAGCGACAACAACGATTGGATGGGAGTATGATTCTGGTTCTTCTAAACTCTGATTTCACACTGGCATTCAAAGTAGTCTAGATAATTCCCTAAATGACTAGCCTCTTTTTGCTGTGATTATGACTAGTGCTCAAGGCTGATAATCAAATTGCTTGTGAATCAAAAGGAATAAAACATAAGGTGAAGCTGTTAGAAACCATCTACCAACAAAAAGGTCAGGGCCTCCGGCAAAGAGAGAGAGGGGAAAAAAATGACTTCTTGGTCTTAGAATAGATTTATTTTTAATATAGAGAAGAGCCATTTACAGATGTGAGAAAAAATTTAAAATTAGCAGCAAAGGAGATTACAAGCTTTCTTAATTCAATTTTCTCTGGCATTTATTGTGTTTAATAAAATATCTAAATGTCAACCAAATTTATAAAAATGTATTTATAGCTTAATAAATGGCAAAAACATATTACTCATGAAGAGGCATAATGTAGGGACTAATATACTAAATTGATAGGGATTTTTGTTTTCTCCTTAAAGCAGAGATAATTAGTGTTTGTTTTTAAAGGGTTTTTTTTTAATTCTACAGTAGCTTATAATAAAATGCATTGGTGTGGTTTAGATATCTTATGATCCCTTTGTTATCATTGATGCTCAACATCGAGACAATAAGATATGTGTGTGTGTGTGTGTGTGTGCACGTGTGCATATGCAAAAGCTTAGCAGCATAAGGTAGTAGATAGACGGCCAAGACTGGAATAAGGAAAGTCTGAGTTCAGCTCCTCCCTTGATACAAACTAATTATATTAACTTGGGCAAGTTACTTACATTTCCAGTGTTTCAGGCATCTCTATAAGCTATTTGTTAGAGTGCACAATGGAACAAACTGCATGAAAGAAGGTGATTCTATATCGG
This sequence comes from Phascolarctos cinereus, assembly GCF_003287225.1. Taxonomy (NCBI): domain Eukaryota; kingdom Metazoa; phylum Chordata; class Mammalia; order Diprotodontia; family Phascolarctidae; genus Phascolarctos; species Phascolarctos cinereus. The sequence goes on along the minus strand of NW_027555847.1, from coordinate 44,200,575 downwards.
GCGTTCTTCACTCTAACGAAATTAAAAGAGAGACAGAAATAGAGTTCCTTTCTGCCCCTCCTTATCCAACTTGTAGTAAATGCATTCAAGGATACCTGAAAACAAATTTAGGGATAGCTCTACTAAAATAAATGTCTAAAACTATTTTGACTTGAGTCATATTAAGACAATAAACAAAGAAAATAATAAAATAGAAGTCTTAGATGGTGTGAATCTGAGTCATAAGTTATATATGCATAATTTATCGAGTAGTCAATTGATTACCTGAAAGTCATAATCAAAGAAAAAGCCTAGATATCATCTTCCAAGAAAGACGTGCTGATAGAGAGACAGAGCGAAAGGAGAGGGAGAAGGATAAACCAAGGGAAATACATAGTACACAACTAGCGAGTTTAAGGCCTCATTTCTCAAATATGTAGAGAATTCACATATATAAGAATACAAGTCATTTCCCAACTGATAAATGCTCAAAAGATATAAACAAGCACTTTTTCAGATGAAGAAATCAAAGCTATCTAGTGATATGAAAAAAATAATCTAAATCACTATTCATTAGAGAAATGCAAATTAAAGAACTTTGATGTGCTACCTTACACCTATCAAATTGGCTATTATGACAGAAAAGGAATATGAGAAATGTTGGAAAGGACGTGTGAAAATTGGAACAGTAAAGTAAAACTGGTAGAGTTGTAAACTGATTCAACCATTCTGGAGAGCGATATGGAATTAACACTCAAAGTGCTGTAAAACTATATATACCTTTAGGTCCAGCAATACTGCTGTTAGGTCTGTATTCCAAAGAGATCCCCCCCCCACAAACAAACAAACAAACAAAAAAACATAAGGAAAAGGATCTCTATGTACATAATAATTTATAGCAACTTTTTTTTGTGTGGCAAAGAATTGGAAATTTAGGGGATGTCCATCAATTGGGGAATGGTTGAACAATCTGTAGTATGTGATTGTGATGGAATATTATTGCACTACAAAAATGCAGGATGCTTTCACAAAAACCCAGAAAGACTTGCATGAACTGATGCAAAATGAAGTAAAGAACCAGGAGAAGAGTGTACACAGTAATAGCCATATTGTACTATGATCAACTGTGAATGACTTAGCTATTCTCATCAATACAATGATCCAAGACAATTTCAGTGGATTTATAATGAAAAAAATGCTGTCCACAACCAGAGAAAGACCTGATGGAGTCTAAAGGCAGACTGGAACAAATCATTTTAAAATTTCTTTATTTTTCTTGTTTATTTTTTGTTTCTTTTGCTGTCTGTTTCCCCCCCCCCACATGACTAATATGGAATATGTTTTGCTTGACTCCACATGTATAACCTGTATTAACTTGCCTTCTAAATGAGGAGAGACAAGAGGGAGGGAGAGAGAGAGTCTGGAAATAAAAATTTAAAAAACGTCAAAAATTGTTTTTACAAGTAATTATAAAAAATAAAATATTAAAAATGAAAAATATATCATTACCTGTTTTTAAACTCTACATATATACACCCATATGCACATACATATCCATGTTAAATACATGTATACATTTACAAAATATGTGTGTATGTACATATATATATGTATGTATATATATATATATATATATGTATGTATGTTTCAGTCAGAATTGGAGATGATAATGTGTGTGTGTGTGTGCGTGTGTGTGGTCATGGTGCTTTTGGTTCTCCTCATCAATCTCAGTATATCTCTCCGTACACGGACATTTCCATCTTGCTAAAGACAATCAACAAACTTTGATTAATTTCTAATTTCCAATGATGCCTCCAAGATGATTGGTTTGTTGGCACGAAAGTATATGTCTTCCTAAGTTCCCATCTGCCAATTATCTTAGAAACCTGGAAAAAAAATCAACTTTCTTCTCAAAAAGATGTCAATGTATGTATCTTTACTCTGGAGATAGATTAACCAGCCTCTCTCTCTACATCTTTTCTCATAATAAGAAAAGATGTAGAGAGAGAGGCTGGTTAATATCCTGTAAAAGTATTCTAATTCATTGACTTACCATGTGAACATTCTTATATTGATAGAACACTAGTTTGTTTCCAATTTGTTTTCAATGAATAAATGATTTTGTAGGTGTACTTACCCCTAAAGTTATTCATTTAAAAAAATCAGAAACATATCTATCATCTATCTACCTATCTATCTATCTATCTATCTATCTATCTATCTATCTATCTATCATCTTTCTCTGTCTGATTATCTATGTTTACATGCACATGCTACACACACACACACATACACACACACACATACACATGTATTCATATATTTGTTCAGTTACTCAATCATGTCTGACTCTTCATAACTCTGTGGACCATATTGTACATGGGGTTTTCTTGGCAAAGATATTGGAGCGTTTTGTCATTTCTTTCTCCAGTGGATTACAGCAAACAAAAATTAAGTGACTTGGCCAGGGTCACACAGCTAGCTAGTAAATGTCTGAGGCTGGATTTAAATTCAGGTCTTCCTTACTCCAGGCCCCATGTTTTATCCACTGAGCCAACTAGCTGCCTGTAATATACATGTCTATATACACATATATTTCTATATCTTCCTCTCCCTTCTGATTGGAGAGCTGGAGTATAGAATAGTAAACTCCCAAAGCTTTTCTTGATAGACGTCTGGGATCGGAACTTTTCAGGTTATTCTTGACTTTCTGTTAGCAGCTCTGGTTTGTTTGGCCTCCATAGAACATCACGTCTCTGTGTGACTACCTTCTGCTCATGCTCCCTTACTTTTCTTGTTTCGTGTATTGTCTTCCCCTTTTAAATTGTAAGCTCACGAGGACAAGACTTGTCTTTCTTTTTTCTTTTTTTTTTTAATTTGTATCCCATGCCTGGCATATAGTAGGTGATTAATACATATATTTTTATACACAGACACATAAACATTTGGGAGTTCTTTGAAGGCAAGGATTTTCTTTTGCTTCTTTCATGTCCCCAGCATTTCATACAGTGCCTGGCACATGGTAAGTATTAATAAATGTATATTATTGATAATTTATTATTGATATATTTTACTATGCATATGTACATCAATTTATATATGTTTAAACATAAGGAAAATGGATGACTTCTTGGAACTTATTCCAACCACTTCCACCTTAAAACTCTAAATCATCTCCCTTTGCTCGCTACCATATAAATGAATTTACTTTTAGATTTAAACAAGATAAGTAATCTATCACATTTATGTCTGGGCCATTCATACATTAAAATTCTGGGGCTTTTGTTGTTGTTATTGTTGTTTTATTTTGTCCTTTACATCTTCACCCTGATCAATTTAGCTGCCCTAGACAGTTAAAGAAATACTTTAAAGAAACAATTTGTGTTTTAGTTGTCTCACCTTGGGTTAGACTTTGTCAATTAATTCTTACCAGGCTGTATGTTTTAAAGGAAAAACTATGCTTAAAATAAAGCTACAATGTGAGATAAATAACTAAGAAACAAAATAACTGTTTGAATAAGATTTATTTAAAAAATATCTACATCATAAAATTGGAAGGTCTTTTAGTTTGCATTATCTAACAATCACTAAACCTCCATTAGCCAGCAACTTCAATTGACCAGAAAAATTCTGCACTGCCTTTATGGGAGAATGAGGGCTATTACAAGGAAATAAGCTGATCAAGCCGATAAAGATTTCGTTTAAAAGATATGTGAATAATAACAATGGCAACCAAAAAAGGGTAAGTACAAAAACAATTCAATTGTCCACCCTGTATCACCTCTTTAAAGATACCTAATGTTTAAAAAATAAGTAAAAACAAAAACAAAAAAAATCTACAAAACAAAATGCAAAACAAGCAAAAAAATTCAATACCATCAGAATTGTGAAGAAATAGTCCATTCATTCATTGCTACTGAATTTTCTAATGTTGGAGAGGAGTACAGCATTCAAGGTCACAAAAAACAATAATTATACCATTTGACGCCAAAATTATTTCATTTAAAACTTAAAACTTACCTGGAAAATGATATCTGAAACAACAATAAGAAAATACTCTCTGTTCAAAGATTTTTTAAGTAGAAACAACATATTACATGTACTCTATTAGAATGTAAGCTACAGGGAATGTTTCTACTTTGCTTATATGTTTCTCTCTAACACTTAATATTGCACCTAAAACATACTGAGTACTTAAATGCTTTTCCCCTCATTCATTCATTCATTCATTCATTCATTCATTCATTCATTCTATCAGGAGTCACCAATTGTCCTCTTTTTATATGCTCATGTACTTATCCAGACTCTGTAGAAGCAGAGACATTTTCAGGCTGATGAAGGGAACCCCTATTTTTGTTCCCCCTCCTGCCGATCCTTCTGCCCACACACAAGTGGCTCATTTTTAAGACTGACAAGTAGATCTAGAAATATGGAAAGAACTTCATGAAATGATAAGAAGGGGAAAGAAAATCTGTGAACACATTATGATGCTACTCAAATGGAGGGGTGAAATGTTGGGTATTTAAGATTGCTTTGATACTTTATGTATTGAAACAAACATGATTTCTGAGTCAACTTTACTCAGTTGGAAACTTTGATTAACAGGGATATGGTGTCCTCTAAGTATTCTTATTAATTGAGGTTTTACTGTCATTTAAAAAAAATGGGTCGCTTCAAGATGGAAAGTACAAAAAGAAGCAGAAATAAAAGAGCAACATACAATGACTACTATTTAAAGGGTGAAGCCAACAGACTGTGGCATAAATTACAATGAGTAAACTTGGTCCTCACTTGGAAGATTTAATTCCTGTGGTCATTTTCTATTTCTGTTGCTGTTGTTTAGTTGTATCTGACTCTTCCTGACCCTGTTTGGGGTTTTCTTGGCAATGATAGTGGAGTGGTTTGCCATTTCCCTCTCTAGCTCATTTTATAGGTGAATAAATTGAGTCAAATAGGGTTGAGTGACTTGCCTGGCATCAAATAAGTGGCTGAGGACAGATTTGAACTCAGGTCCTGCGGACTCCAGGGTGGGCATGCTATCCACTGTACCACCTAGGTGCCATGTCATTTTCTATTTTGCCATCAGTAAATAAGCATACAACAACTTCTTTTTATGTTGTCTTGCAAAACTGCTTCTGCTTTGACTTTTTTTGGACTAGGATTTTAATTGAAAAAAAAATATTTTAAATATTTAACAAATTTATTTTACTTCCCATTATTTGTAAATTGTGAAATCTATTTTGTACGTAATAGCAAAATTATTCCAACTTAGGTTTTATTTTTTCCCCACCAGACCTGTGATTTTACAAGTTCATGAATCTCTTCGCATAAGGCTATACACTCTCTGCAATTTATAATCATATTTTGCTTAACACAGTAAATATAAGGCAGAGGTAGGCCATGAGTTCGGGTCTTCCTGATTTCAAGGCCAGCTTTCTTTCTACTACTACAATTCCTACAGTTAATTATAGCTAATTAATTGTAGTTAGTTATTAAGTAAAATTAGTGCTAATTATTAAAGTCCATTTAATTATTTTTTGTTAATTATCTAGTTTCTTTTGTATTAGATAAATACTATTTTTCTCATCACCAACTTTCTTTGGTATAGTAATTTCACACTTATCTAGTGGTTTAACTTTCAGTAAAATCTCCAACTGGAACTGAATTCGGATTTTTAAATTAAAAAAAGGAAAAGGAAAATAACACTGAGCAGCATTTCATGATTAACAAAAAAAAAAAAAAGAGAAGAGAGAACCTTAAACTGTTGTACTGATTGTGACTGAAGGAAACAGCAAAGAGAAAGAATTCCAGAATTCTGGAGCTAAAATAGATTTTGATAGGATGATAGACTGGAAAAGACCTTAGAAAGCATCTCATTTTACAACCTCCTCATTTTATAGATGGGATTGAAGAAGAATGAAAATGGCTCTATCTCGTAAGAAGAGAATAACTCTTATATAACATCACTATTCTGCCCTAGTAAAGTATCCCTGGCAAGTCTGGAACATTCAAGAAAAGACATTGTGGTAGACTGGATGTGGAATTTGAAGTCACAGTACCTTGAGCAAGTTATTTACCTTCTCTGGTCCCTAGTTCTCCATCTATTGAAGTAGGAAATTGAGGCTACATGGCTCAAAAGGTCCCATCTAGTTTTATATCCCTATGCCTAACCTAATCCTCTGATGGCTACTATGCACCATGCAATGAAATACAGTAATTAATGCTCAGAAGGTGATTCTGCTGCAAGACAGCCTCAAGGTGAGGAAAATAGGGTTTAGGACTGTCTCTGAAACATACTGGCTGTGGCAACTTTCAGCATTCTTGGGAAACATTTTAAAATTATGAAATAGAGAAATTCTAAAACTGAAATACTGCTGCCAATCTGTAATGATAGAGTTTCCTTTCCTGGAGTTCCAAGAAAATCCTAGGGCTAATTCCCCTCCACTTGCCACCTCTGTGTTTTGTGTGATTGATCCTGAGTCATTAAGAAAGAACCAAATAAGTCTGCCAACTTATGCTAAAACATTTTGAAGGATTTCCATACAGCATAATTAAAATAAACGTTTCAGCACTTGATAGGTTAATTTTTACTTATAACTTCTTTGGAACAGATCAATAACCAATGACAATAGTGGAGGAATTATTTGGATTAATGATCTGCTGTTACCCAAAAGCACATCACGGTTTTTGGAAGTGCTAAGATGTTATTCCATTTTAAGAAGTTTCCCCAATATGTAATTGGGAGATTTTACTTTCCCTCAGTTTTATGCTTTTTATCTTCTAGTCTCCATTCACAGTATCCGTTGAATGGGACCTATGGAATATAGGCAGTCTATAGGCACATTGCTTCCAAATTGGTTTAAATGTAGCTACATTTTTTTTCCTCCCATAGAAACAACTTCTACCAACTTCTAATTTGGATGTCAGTCAAAGTACTTTAAACTCATTCTCCATCAAACTTTACTTCTCCTCTCCCCCAATAAAGGTTCAGGTTTAAAACTCCATTTAGTTTCAAGGGCATTTTGGTGCACACAAAACATAATTATGAAGCTATTTCTTCAAAATACAGGGTTAATTAGATAATTAGTTGGATTGAACAAAAGAACAAGTACAGCAGGTTGAAAAAGGAATCAGATGTGCTAACTGTAGCTTAAGAATTATATATTTGGTAGGGCAGAGAAAAGATTTGGAAAATGCAGCAGTTCAGTTGAGGCAAAGTGAAATTATTTGGCAATCAGATGAAGATAGCTCTGTCAATGAGAGCTTCAGTTTCTTAAGTACTTGCTCTATTTTCATACTATCGTGACTACTTTAAAAATACAGTGAAAGGTTTTGTAGTTCAAGGTCAGTAACTCAAGTAAATCTTGAAGTCTGTATCAGTATAACCAAAGAGACGGCTGTTGCTAGAATCAGGAAGACTTAACAACAGCCTCACATGATATACCTCAAGTCCTACTGCAGACACTCGTTACCTGCATGTCAGCAGAATAGTCACTCTCCGTGCCCCTGACAACTTTCCAAAATTTTAAGTGGTTGCAGAGTTGAACATTTGTACTAGTGGAAGGGATTTCTGGCCCACCACTCCTCTCCCCAAATCAAATCATCTATGGATCAATAAAAAGTCTATGACCCTAATTTCTTAGTAGCCTACATTTCAACCCATGTCATAGTTCTATGGGAAAAAAAAAAGAAAATGTGCAAAACCAAGGGATGAGAAAAACATTCTAACCTACCTACAAAGTGTCTATGACTTTCTAATTTTACCAGAAAAAAATTAAAGGATTATTAAGTATTAAGTATCACAAAACTAAATTCAGCACTATAATATAGAGGGATAATTTTGTTTAAACATAATTCTCTCTAAATGTGGACAAAATCCCCACTGATGCTAATGGGAATTGAGAAATGCAGCTGAAAAGGGGATCTAGCTACCATTGCTCTAAGACAGATAACACAATATCCTATCTGTTCATCCATTCCTGAAAATGGATTTGAATTTACTGACATTTCACTAAAAACATTGGAAACAACTGGTCTTCAAATTGTTTACCAAATATCAAGTTTGACGTACAGGAAAGACATCACTATATAGGCCTGAGATGATTTCACAGTTACAGGTGAGGTTTGTGGATAAAATCAGGCCAAGGGATGAGAGCCCTGGGCTGGGATCCTTCTTGTCACTTTTCTTTGACGTGTTCGGAGGCTGTCAATTATGCAGATGAGTTTCTTAACTCTCCCCAGTTGGTTGTATAACTTGTATACAAGGCCTGATTGAAGACCTCTTGGTCTCATCTTTCATCTTTCTTCCTCTCTGTTGTATGCTTTTGTTCAGAAAACAAAATAAAACAAAACAAAACAAACAAAAAAAAGAAACAAATTGTCTTACCATGAACACAACTGGGAATCAACAAACCTTATAGAATATCTAAGTGAAGATTCACCAAGCAGATCTGAAAGGTGACTTTTTTCCTTAAAGTACAATTTTCTCCTTCAATCGAATTATAGTTTTCTTAAGGGGAAAAATGGTAAGATAAACTGAGTAAACACACCTCTGCCTGCCATACCTGTCACCTGCAATCTTGGGGAAACATTTTATTTTATCCTTTGCTCTTATTCTCCTTTAGAAGCTCAGAGAAACTTTTGTTATTTCTGTTCACTTAAACCCAGTCGTGGTAAGACATCAACATTTATATTCCCATTCTTGGAATCATATTATTTTCCTTCCTGCCCACCCACCCAGAATCGTTTAAGTTCATAGCCTTCCTGAGTTTCTTCCCCAAAATGTACCTCTTTTGTCAGACAGTACACTTAGTCAGTCAGGGTTTAATACTTTTTAATGTCCTCTCCAGAAGGGTCATTAGCAATGGCCCGCTCTTAAAAAGTGATAGAAAAATGTTTATGATTTTTAAGCATCATTAGCACTTATACATTGAGGCAACATTTTAGATACACCAGACAACAGAATGACAATCCATTCTTTTTCAATTCAATTATTTTTATTCAAATGTCTTAAAATAAGTATTCAATTAAAAAAAAAGACTTATTTCAGGAGACTCAAAACAGAGGTTTTTTTTTTTTTTAATGTTGGTGAGTTTGCTTAATTTATGCTATCTTATTGTACCTTCCATTTATTAAATGCCTAATATTTGCAATCATTTGTGACAAACTAGGAATACAAATAAAAAGACAAAAAAAAGAAATACTACCAAATTTTCAAGGATCTTAAATTTTCATCCTGTGTTCTTAAACTTTAATATATCTCTCTCCCTATGGATACATACTCTATATATCATCTTTCTCTCTTTCGTATAATCACATATATATGGAGTATATATACACATATGTATTATATATTTGCATGTGCCTATGTTAATCAGATAGAAGAAAGAAAGGAAGAAAGAAAGGAAGAAAGAAAGGAAGGAAGGAAGGAAGGAAGGAAGGAAGGAAGGAAGGAAGAAAGAAAGAAAGAAAGAAAGAAAGAAAGAAAGAAAGAAAGAAAGAAAGAAAGAAAGAAAGGAAGCAAGGAAGGAAGGAAGGAAGGAAGGAAGGAAGGAAGGAAGGAAAAGTTAACATGGAGAAATGAGAAACAGATCCTGTATCCTATGGATACAAAATTTTCTGATTATGTTACCTAAATCTCGCAATGAATATTTCATGTTTATAGATTAATCCAATTGCACCACTATTCATTGATCACATGTCATTCCATTAATCATATTTTTATCTTTCCATTGACTCATTCAGTAAAAAGGGCTGAATGATTCTCAACATTGGTGTCTTTGTAGATAAAATCATAATTAACATCAAGATAAGTTTAAGGTTTGCAAAGCACTTGCCATTCATCAGTCTGTTTAAGCTTCGGAGCATCCTAATGAGGTATGTACTATAGTTTACTATTCTCAGTTTATGAATGAGAAAATTGGAACTCGTACAGACTAGGTGACTTGCCTGTGGTCAAAGAGCTAGAAAGTGTTGCAAGCAGAGTTTTAAATAGGCCACTTTTGAGTTTTAAAAATTACTTTTAAAAATTAGTGAGCATTCACGGGCTGGTGGCCTGTGCTGGGGGTGAGGCTACTGGGATGGGCAATACAATGATCCAAGACAATACCAAAGGATTCATGATAAAACATGCTATCCACCTCCAGAGAAAGAACGATGTTATCTGAATACAGACGGAAGCATACTATTTTTCACTTTCTTTTTTTTTTGTCTGAGTCTTCCTTGTACAAAATTAATAATATGCTAATGTTTTACATGACTGCACATGAATAACCTATATCAGATTGCTACCAGCTCAAAAGAGGAGGGAGGGGAGAATAGAATGTGGAATCAAAGTTTAAGAAAAATGTCAAAAAGTGTTTAAACATGTAATTGGGGAAGATAAAATAGTATTTGAAAAATTAGAGGGCAATATCCTCCCCCAACAAGAGCTTTTGTCTGTGTGGGAGATTTTACACACATATGCACACACATGCACACACACACACACGCACACACACAAAGCCATGTTAGAAATTAAAATGTCTTGATATTATTATGAAAGTAGTTTTGAACTTGTAGGTTCCCTGAAAGCATCTTGAGGACCCACAGGAGTCCAGAGATCACACTTTTAAAACCACTACTCTGGGGGCAGCTAGTGGCGCAGTGGATAGAGCACCGGCCCTGAAGTCAGGAGGACCTGAGTTCAAATCCGGCTTCAGACCAAACACTTGATACTTACTAGCTGTGTGACCCTGGGCAAGTCACTCAACCTCAGTTGCCTAAAAAAAAAAAAAAGCTGTTTGTGGGGCAGCTAGGTGGCACAGTGGATAGAGCACCAGACCTGAAGTCAGGAGGACCTGAGTTCAGATCCGGCCTCAGACCAAACACTTAACACTTACTAGCCATGTGACTCTGGGCAAGTCACTTAACCCCAATTGCCTAAAAGCAAAAAAACCCAACCAAACAAACAAAAACCCTGCTACTCTACATCATGCTGTTTTTTAAGTGATATAATGTAAGCTGGTCTGCCACTCAGGCATTTGTAGTCTTGATGGGGATATGAGACTCATACACATTAAAAAATTAAAGAACAATACGGAATGTCTTAATTGGTCATTATGTATGACAGAGGAGATAATACAAATATTTGTTTTTCTAGTGAAACATGGATCTAATGTTTATCAGGCATTTTTGAAGTTGAATTTTAGTGATTAGTAAAATAAGGGATTAGTCTATTTCTTTTATTTTAAGTATAAGTATCATCAGTAGCTATTAACAATCAATTCAGTAATTACTCAATGTGCTTCTCCAGTGATGATTTACTTCCCAGCTCTGCAAAAATGAGATGTGAAAATTAATGGCCAATGAAGGATTAAAAACACTTTTGGCTGCATTTTGTCATTTGTTAGAAATTCACAGGAATGACCTTGTAATTAAATATAAACTATATATTTGCAGAGAACAATGTCTACATAGCAAAGAGATAGAATGTAACACAAAACGCCATTGTTTTGTGCCCATATGGGAGGGAAGGCATGTGTGGAATAATAATTCCCTTGAGAAACATAGCCTTGAGGTGGATGGAATTTTAATGCTAAAATCATCCCCATCATATAATCATAGTTTGAGAGCTGCAAGTGATCTTACAGGTCATCTGGTCTAACCTTTTTACTTTACTAAACCCATACTGGTTGAATGTGATTTCTATGATGAAACAAGGAGCAGCCAGGCGGTGCAGTGGATAGACCACAGGGCTTACAGTCAGTACACCAAAGTTCAAATCAGGCCTCAGATACTAGCTGTGTGACCCTGTGCAAGTCACTTAACCCTGTTTGACTAAGTTTCCTCATCTGTTAAATGAGCTGGAGAAGGAAATGGCAAGCCAGTCCAGTATCTTTGCAAGAAAACCACCAACGGGGACACAAAGAATCAGATGTGACTAAAGAGACTGAACAACAATTAAATGATGAAACAAATACTAAGGTGCAGAGACAAGATGCACACCCAACTCCTCAAGTGATAAAATCCATGCATCTTTTCCTTGTACTGTGTATGTTCGAATAGTTAATAGTCTTGTTTGCATTCCATAGGAAAGTGTGCTACTCAATCAGGATTTAAAACCCTATAATTAGTGGGTCTCTGCAGTGTCCACTGACTTCATTTAACAAATATTTGAGTTACTGCTGCTGTTTGTCTTTCATTCTCAAAGAAGACCATGGAATCAAGGGAAGTGATGCTGTGAGGTGCAGGTGAATTGGATTGGAGGGAGGGAGGGCTTCATAATCCCCAGACTCACTTTCTCCTCTGGGGCCATCTGGGTCCAGAGGTCAGATATAGATCAGGACAACTGGAGATCACTATGTCCAAGGTCATGTGCTAGGCATTATGGGTAATACAAGTCATGGTCTTGTGCTCAAGGAGCTTACAATCCAGTAGAAGAAATGAAACTCCTACATATGGATAACTCTAGGCCTCATATCTTGCTCCCAAGTCTATTTTCAACTCTTCCTTCTTCCTCATTCCACTGGTTGCCATCTCCAAATCTTGTGAATTCTATTCCCACAACCTTATTTTCCCTCTCTTCAAACCACATGGCCTCCTCCCTACTTATTTCTTAGGATTCTTGTGATAGTCCTCTTGCTTCCAGTCTCTCACCTTTCCAATCCATCCTCTATATAGCTGCTCAAATAATCTTCCCAAAACAAGTTTCTGATCATGATATCCACTTCTGAATTTTCCTGGCTCCTTATTTTCTCTAGGACAAAATATCTGGCATTTAAGAGTTCTTCAATGTGCCTCAAGCCTACTTTTCCAGGCTTACTCTACTATTGTGTACTAGGCAAGAAACTGGCCTGGCATCCAGGAAAAATTAAATTCAAGCCCCATCTCAGATAATTCCTAGTCAAGTGACTTGGAGCAAGTCAGTTCATCTCTCAGTGCCTCCAAGCAACTCTTCAAGACAATAAATGGGGGGGGGGAAGCCAAGATGGCAGAGTAAAAGCAGTGACTTGCTTGAGCTCTTCCCAAAACCCCTCCAAATACCTGTAAAAAAATGGCTCTAAACAAATTCTAAAGCAGTAGAATCTACAAAAAGACAGAATGAAGCAAATTTCCAGCCCAAGGCAACCTGCATGATTGATCTCGCCAGACTAGGAGAGGATCATACTTCGGTGGGGGCACGCAGGCTACAGAGAACCTGGAGGAGTTCTCAGAGGACTAAATCATGGGCAGCTGTGGCAGCTTCCAGACTTCTCAACCCATGAACATCAAAGAAAACTGAGAAGGTCAGTGGGAAAAGTCTGTTTCTGCGGTACTGAGAGAGGTGCTAGCGATGTCAGCTCCTGTTCCCCTAAGAGCATGACCCGGGGGGGCGGCTGCCTCCTGAGCTTCTGGCCCACAGACTGAGGGGGAATAGAGTGGCTGATCATAGAGGAATCGCAGGGATTTCTTTGCCAGTGCTGAGGCAGGAATCTCTTGCTTTGCCCGTGCTTGGATCTGGGTCACAGCTTTGGGCAGCGGTCCTGGGGTGAGGAGGAACACTGCCTTGGTGGAGCTTGTATTAGTTGTGGAGAGAAAACCCTCCTCACAGTCCCAGGAGAGAAAGGAGTGCTTGTGGTCACTAATAGACTAGAGCACAGGCCACGAAAGGAGTAAACACATCGTCCCTTATCATAACACCTTGCAAGAACTGAAAATTTAGATGCCCCTACACAAATCTCTGAAAACAATTGTACAAACCCCCAAAGCTTCCACATTGGAAGCAGACTCTTACCTTAATAAAGAGTTTAAAACTCAAGTAATTGGCTGGGATCATGTGTAAACCTCACAAAAAGAGTCAGAAATATATCATCTTACTTTGGTGACAAAGAAGATCAAAACATACAACCAGAAGAAGACAACAAAGTCAAAGCTCCTACATCCAAAGCCTCCAAGAAAAATATGAATCAGTCCCAGGCCTTGGAAGAGCTCAAAAGGGATTTTGAGAAGCAAGTAAGAGAAGTAGAGGAAAAACTGGAAAGAGAAATGAGAGACGCAAGAATATCATGAAAAACAAGTCAACAGCTTGCTAAAGGAGACCCAAGAAAATACTGAAGAAAATAACACCTTAAAAAAATACCCTGACCCAAATGGCAAAAGACGTCCAAAAAGCCAATGAGGAGAAGAATGCCCTAAAAAGCAAAATTGGCCAAATGGAAAAGGAAGTCCAAAAACTCACTGAAGAAAATACTTCCTTAAAAATTAGAATAGAACAATTGGAAGATAGTGACTTTATGAGAAATCAGACACAGTAAACAAATCCAAAAGAATGAAAAATTAGAAAACAATGTGAAATATCTCATTGGAAAAACAACTTACCTGGAAAATAGATCCAGGAGAGAGAATTTAAAAATTATTGGACTATCTGAAAGCCATGATCAAAAAAGAGCCTAGACATCATCTTTCAAGAAATTATCAAGGAAAACTGCCCTGATATTTTAGAACCAGAGGGCAAAATAGAAATTGAAAGAATCCACAGATCTCCTCCTGAAAGAGATCCCCAAAGGAAAACTCCTAGGAATATTGTAGCCAAATTCCAGAGTTCCCAGGTCAAGGAGAAAATATTACAAGCTGCCAGAAGGAAACAATTCAAGTACTGTGGAAACACAATCAGGATAACACAAGATTTAGCAGCTTCTACATTAAAGGACGCAGGGCATGGAATATAATATTCTGGAGGGCAAAGGAGATAGGATTACAACCAAGAATCACCTACCCAGCAAAACTGAGTATAATCCTTCAGGGGAAAAAATGGTCATTCAGTGAAATAGAGGACTTTCAAGCATTCTTGATGAAAAGACCAGAGCTGAATAGAAAATTTGACTTTCAAATACAAGACTCAAGTGGAACATGAAGAGGTAAACAGGAAAGAGAAATCATAAGAGACTTATTAAGATTGAACTGTTTACATTCCTGCATGGAAAGATGATATTTATAACTCATGAGACCTTTGTCAGTATTAGGGTAGTTGGAGGGAAAATTATATGTATGTATGGATAGATAGATAGATAGATAGATAGATAGATAGAGGCACAGGGTGAGTTGAAGATTAAGGGATCATATCTGGAGAATAAAATTAAGGGATTAGAGAGGATTATACTAGGAGAAGAAGAAAGGGAGAGGTAGAATGGGGTAAATTATCTCACAAAAAAACAGAAAAGAAAAGGCTTTTACAGTGGAGGGGAAACGGGGGAAGGTGAGAGGGAATGAGTGAATCTTATTCTCATAGGATTTGGCTTAAGGAGGGAATAACATACACATTCAATTGGGTATGGAAATCTGTCTTACCCTACAGGAAAATAGGGGGAGAAGGGGACAAGAGAGCAGGGGGATGATAGAGAGGAGGGCAGATTGGGAAAGAGGGGTAATCAGAAGCAAATACTTCTGAGGAGGGACAGGGTCAAAAGAAAGAATAGAATAAATGGGGGGCAGGATAGGATTAAGGGAAATAGAGTTAGTTTTTCACAACATGTCTACTATGGAAGTGTTTTGCATAACTGCACATGTATAACCTATATTGAGTTGCTTGCCTTTTCAATGAGGGTGGGTGGGGAGGGAGGAAGGGAGAAAATTTGGAACCCAAAGTTTTAAAAACACGTGTTTAAAAAAAATGTTTTCACATGCAACTGGGAGATAAGAAATACAGGAAATGGGGTACAGAAGTCTATCCTGCCCTACAGGAAAATATAAGGGGAAAGGGATAAGAGAAGGGGGGGAGAGATAGAAGACAGGCCAAACTAGGGGAATGGGTATTCGGAATGTATGCCACCTTGGGGTGGAGGGAGGGACGAGATGGGGAGAAAATTTGGAACTCAAAATCTTGCGGAAGTAAATGCTGAAAACTAAAAATAAATAAATTTATATTAAAAAAAAAGAAGACAATAAACGGCACGGAAGTGCTGCCTTTCTTTGGTGTAAGGAATTTCTTTATCTGGGAATCCCCTGTATGAATGAGATCACAGCTGTAATCTCTATCCACCCACTTCATATTATAACCTTTTTCTTGGTTCCCTGTGACTGGAATGTGTCTCTTCCTCACAATAAAATAATGGAAGGCAATATTTAGTCCTCTTTAGGACTTGAAAAGTGCTTTACCTTTATAATCACCTGATCCTCATAATATCATTATGAGGTAAATATAATTACTATCCCCATTTTCCAGAATAAAGGAGACTGAGTTAAATGACTTGTTCAAGTTCACACAGAGGTAGATTTCAAGCTTATGGCTTCCTGACTCCAGGTCTAACACTGTATCCACTGTGCCAACTAACTGCCTTTTTTTCTTTAAAGCACAGGTCAGGTGCCCTTTGTATTGGAAACTTCTCCTGCTCAAGCAATCCACAAGCTTTTTATTAAGTGCCTACTAGGTGCTTAACCTTTAGTGGACTTTACTTGACTAACGTTTCCATATTCACATATTGATTTATAAATTACATGCTTTATGAAAATGTAAACTCCTTAAAGACAGAGATTGAGATTCTTTTTAGTTTTTTTTTTAAATTTTTCTGTCTCCCAGAGCTTAACACAGTGCCTTTGTACACAGTAGATACTTAATAAGTATTTATTGAATTAAATTGAACTTAAGTCAACAACAATGTCACATGAACAAGACATCACAATACTATCAGAACTGTACTTGAGACAAGAACACCTTTTGCGGGCTGATAAACTCAGGAAAGACTTTTTTTTTTTCGAATGCATGTTTTCCTATTTACTACTGATGTGTGACCTTGAGCATGCCAGATCATCTCTCCTTGTCTTAGCTTCCTCATCTGGAGCAGTGTTGGACCAAATGGCTTATAAAGCCTCATGTATCTCTTGAGCAGAAGAACTTTCATTCTATACATAAGTAGTAGGCTAGAGGTTATAGCTTCGTAAAATACTTTACCTTACAAAATTACATTAAAAATTAGAGACCAAATCTGACTGCTCCTATGTCTAAAGAGATTCCTAAGAGTCTGGCATTGCCAGAATTCCTGGAGACAGAACAGGTTGGTTCTAGAAAACTTTCTGAGAGCCACCTGGAGGTAGTAGGTAGGTATTATATATAGGATTTGGGATTTCAAGGGAACCTTAGATATAATCTATTCCTTTCCCTTTTATAAATAGGGCAATTGAACTCTAAGAATATGAAGAGGCTTGGCCAACATAGCAGAGCTGGGATTGATACTTTGTTCTCCTGATTCCAAATCCAGTCCTATTTCTACCATTATGCAGTTCCTTTAGTCAGCAAGTTGTTAAATTTGTCTAGCTATCACAAAAATGGTCCATACCATTAGACTAATGTTAGGAAAGCTAGTTCAAACAATTTGTTGCACAATACTTTATGGAATAAGAATAGGGAGCAGGCCCATGATTTCAATGATAGAGGAAACTTCTGGTAGGAAAAATCCTTCTATCAATGCAAATTGACACTTATTCTGCAATTAATAGTCTCTCTCTCTCTCTCCTTTTTTTGTGATGCAATTGAGGTTAAGTGACTTGCCCATGGTCACACAGATAATAAGTATCAAGTGTCTGAGGCCAGATTTGAACTCAGGTCCTCCTGACTCCAAGGCCAGAGCTCTATCCATTGTGCAACCTAGCACCCCCAAATTAATCGTCTTAAAGATCTTCTAGACCACAGAGAGATTCTATGTGCCTTGGTTCACTCAGTCAGTGTATATAGAGGTAAGATTTGAACCCAAGTTTTCTGAGGTCAGCACTGTATTCACTGTACTTGTTACCATGCTTTCAAAGTAGAAATTCCATGAACCTCCTCCAAGTCTTCTAGTCCTGACCTAGAAGTTCTTCTGTGTGGGGATTCCCTTTCCATTACTGCTGATGACCACTTTTCTTTAGCTGACAGCCCTAGAGGGCTGCCTTGGAGAACTGAGGACTTAAGTGGGTCAAATAACTAGCATACAACAAAGGAAGGAATTGAGCCAACTTGTTCCTGATAGAGGCCAGGCCTCCCTCCACGATGCAGACTGTGTCCTTTTTTTTAATCCTCATTATCATAGTCAGGCTATCTCCTCTTTTCTTTTTCTTTAGATGTATGATATTTTACAGGATTATAGGGTTTAGAGGTAGAAGAACACCTAGAAATCACAGAATCACAGAGGAAGAGGTCTGAGGTCAGCCAGTCCAACTTCTATGTCCAATCTCTTCATTTTACAAATGAGAAAAGTGATACATAAAGCAATTGTGCCCCTTCCCTCAGCTACTCATGTCTATGGTTGTTTTTTTGGTCATTTCAGTCATGCCCAGGGCTTTGTGACATCATTTGGGTTTTTCTTGGCAAAGATACTGGAGCAGTCTGCCATTTCCTTTTCTGCCTACAGATGAGGAGACTGAGACAAACAAGGTTAAGTGACTTGCCCAGGGTCACACAGCTAGGCAGTGTTTGAGGCTGGATTTGAACTCAGATCTTCCTGACTTTAGGCCTGATGATATATCCACTGTACCACTTAACTGCCCTAGCTACTAGTGTACAACCACCCAAAATTGCTTTGTATTTATTTGGTAAATATTTTATATTTAATTGTCTGTATATTTTGTTTCTCCAAATAGAACATAAACTTCTTGAGGCCAAGGGTTTTTCTTATGCTTGTATCTCCAGTGCCTATCATAGTACCTAACATATAGGAGGTACTTTAGAAAAGATCCTTGTTCTGTTAATACTGATGACCTATTATTTTCTTTCAGTACTGTATTATTCATTCTCTGGATCAGGTCACTTCTGAAACTTTCCCTTTCTATCTGCTGTTAAAATTTCCCCATCTACATACATGAAGTTATCTCTGGAGTCATGTGTGACCTCATATTGGCTTTGCTCAATGAGTACAGCAACAGATTCATACACACACATATCAATAGGTTATATATCAATATTGTTTTATGTTAAAATGGTTATTATTCTACATTTTGTTGGACTTTGCTAGTTATTGTGAAGTGTCCCTTTCCCGATGCTAATGTCAATAGGTGAACCTGCGTGGCAAAAACATCATGCCCTACGTATATTCTAATCATGTCACCTAGGTTGCCTTTCATTGTCTACAATTTTTTCTATCCTGTAGAATATGCTCTGTCTCTCTGTTTCAGTTCAGCATAATAAATTACATAAAAGTCTTTTGTTTCTCAATTTAACCCATTTTCATATTCACTTGAATTGTTCCAATTTTCCAGCCACCCCCAGTTTGTCCCTCCAATACGAAGTGTTCTGTCTCTTCTTGGCAAAGCATAAATGGACTTTCCTGTGTCCAACTCACATCAAAACAACTACTTGATGAACTTGAACCCTAGTATCCAGACTTCAAGTCCAACCTTCTAGCAACAATTTCATGGCCTAATAAGTCATTTAAGTTAAAACCTTTCTAAAGTAGGTTACACTAGCTCTATACAATCAACACCAAAAATGTTTTTTTAGGCCAGGTCCAATTCTGAAAAAGCATGGCCTTCTTCCATTGAAATACTCCTTCTCTGACAAACATTCTTTGCTCCCTATGCCATGGATTCATCAGTATGGGGGAATTCCTGGAGTGAAAATTCTCTTTGCTGACGTTGTTTACATCTTAAAGTGTTAGTTGCCTGGAACGCTGGTTATTGTTGTTGTTGTTGTGCATGTCCTTCATTCTCAAAGAGAACTATGACATCAGGGAGATGATGACATGAGTTGCAATTGACTTTGCTTTGAGTGAGAGAGGGCTTTGCAAGGTCATCAGTCTCCCTTTCTCCTCCAGAGCCATGTGGGTTCAGTGGCCAGATATTCATCAGGATGACTGGAGACAGCTCAGGATGCAATGGGAGACCCTGGCCCTTTTAACCTAAGGTCTTTTCAGGCTCTCCCTTTGAGTGAGGCAATACCCATTCAGTGAATAGACCTCTGTAAGAAGTGAGTCAAAAGATGGACCCTTTAATCAGAAAAAAAAAAATCAAACTGGAAGGAGAAGACTTTCAGGGTTGTTGTCCAAAAGAGAAAATGAAGAGATTGGACGTAGAAGTTGGACTGGCTGACCTCAGACCTCTTCCTCTGTGATTCTGAGATTTCTAGGTGTTCTTCCACCTCTAAACCCTATAATCCTGTAAAATATCATACATCTAAAGAGAAAGAGGAGATAGCCTGACTATGATAATGAGGATTAAAAAAAAAGGACACAGTCTGGCATCGTGGAGGGAGGCCTGGCCTCTATCAGGAACAAGTTGGCTCAATTCCTTCCTTTGTTGCATGCTAGTTATTTGACCCACTTAAGTCCTCAATTCTCCAAGGCAGCCCTCTAGGGCTGTCAGCTAAAGAAAAGTGGTCATCAGCAGGGTTACTGTTTCTATGTGCTCTGAGACAGGAGGACCTCAAAACCAACCATTAAGTGGTGCTTGGGCAGGGACCTATTGTACAATCTATAAGCTCCAGGGTGAATTTGGTTTAAGGCTTGGTCTTTGAGAGAAAGAAAGAGAGATCTAGCCAGTAAACTCCAAGTTAACTGGGCAGCTTTCTGCCATCAAAGTTTACCTTCCTTTGGGCAGAACACTCTCAGGTAGGGGGAGAGGAAAGGGGGGAGTCTAAGCAACTTCCTTAAATTCAAACAGTCAGAATGTTTCCGAGGTAGGTCATGAACCCACATATTCCAAGCTTCTGGGCCAAACTTGGCTCCCTAGCCACTACAGGACCCTGTTTCTCAGCATTAGAGACCCTTTGCCTATATACAAATGATGTTTGTTTAATAAGATTGAATTATCAGAAACCACTTTTCCTCTAAATGTCCAAGTCATGAGTCCTATTTCATTCCTCCTTTAGAAAGCAGAGGAAGGAGCTTTGTAGGTACAACAGACTTCAGGACTACCTGTGTTGGCTAACATGTTTATATAGTAGTGAATAAAAAATAGAACTAGGAGAAGAGAAAGGAAAGATGGGATATTGCAAGGTACACAGACCTTCCCTATACTTCTCTAAGTGTTTTCATATCAATAATTCAAATGTGTGTCAGTAACAAAATTACCATGTGACAGAGTAATAAGCAGTAGTAAAGCCATTTAAGCATATTTATCAACAGTAATTGTAGCAAACAAAAACCATTTGGGTCAACTAGCACAGTGATCAAAGTAGGTCCCATTCAAACTTTTAGTAGATTCAGAACTCCTTAATTATGTGTAGTTAAGTCAGTGCATGGCTTTCCATCACCTAATATTTTCTCTAGTTCCTATGGTACTAATGATAAACTCCAGGCAATAAGCTGGCCTTTATGTGTGTGTAGTTGTGCCTTTCTTTCTGCATGGCTGACTCCCATCTCTGTCTTTCAGTCCTTCTTTTGATTTAAAGTAAATATATACAATGGGTAACATTATACTTATATGCATACACATGTAGATATACACATATGTATGTAATATATAATAGATAACATATTTAGTGTAATTAATTATATATAATTATACACATATGATTAATTAACAAATACTTCAGTGCCTAATACGTATAAACACAGAAAGCAATATAAGTCATGGTCTCTTTCCTCAAGAAGTTTATTATTTCCTGTTGGATGAACAAAGATTAAGTTACTTTTCAGTAACTTAAAATCTTAAGACATTGACTGAACACTGAGCAGTTAAGTTTCACATGCATTCACATATATATGAGAGAGAGATATCTAGCTCTATCTAGATTTATATATTAATGTGATAAGAGAAAGAATAGTACAGTTGTTAGGGCCAGAGGCCAGAGTTCAAGTCCATCTTAAGACTCCTACTGCTGTCTTCATGACTAAGGGAAATGCATTAGCCAAGTTCCAGAGACTCTGAAACAAAGTCACAGAGAAGTTGTTGAACTCACCCAACATTAGATGATAAAATTCTTGAGGAAAGATGATATCACTTCCATTGCTTTGTGTATCTATATATAGCAGGAACTGAACTGAATATTTTTTGACTGATGAACTGAAGGTAATATTTTAGTAACAACATTGAAAGAAGCATGGCAGTAGTATGGAAAGAATGCTGTACATGGAGTAGATATAGAGTAGGATTTGAAACCTACTTCAAGCGTGTACATGCTGTTTGACTATTAACACTTCACTTAACTTTTTTCTCAATTTTGTCTTCTGTAATGTACACTTAATAGTTGTGATTCCTACATCACAGGGTTGTTGTAAGCCTCAAATGACATAATATGTATAAAGCACCAAACCTTTCAATAGATGGCAACCATTCACTCCACTTTAAATAATAAATGTTAATGAAAATTGTGGTTTGCAATATTTTTCCCTTTAAAAAGTTTTTATTGGTGTTTAATAAGAACTAGCATTTAAATAGTGCTTTTTAAAGATTTGCAAAGCACCTTGCAAATATTGTCTCATTTTATCTTTAAAACAACCCTAGGAGGTAGGTGTTATTTTCATTTTCATATAACAGATTAGGAAATTGAGGCATGCAGAGGTTAAGTGAGTTGCCTGGGGTTACTCAACTAGTAAGTATGTAATACTAGATTTGAGCTCAGGTCTTCCTGACTCTAGATTCAATGTTCTAGCCACTGGCCCACCTAGCTGTGGTAATTTCTGCATAATAATTCTTCCTCATCTACCTCAAAAACAAGGAGAATTTAACCCTTTAACCTTATAAAGAAAAATCATGGGAAAAAAAATGAGTGGTTAGTTGCTGTCCAAGAATGTATTCCTCACTCCCTTACCCCTCTACTAAGGGTAGTTTGGTTTACTTCAGAATTTGTTCTCTAGAACCAATACTAATTTTTACAATTATTCAGGGTCTACTTATCTTTTAGTATTCTTTTCTTTTAAATTGTTATGGTAATTGTGAATATCTTCTTTTTGATTCCTTTTATTTTATTCTGCATCAATT
This sequence comes from Phascolarctos cinereus, assembly GCF_003287225.1. NCBI lineage: Eukaryota > Metazoa > Chordata > Mammalia > Diprotodontia > Phascolarctidae > Phascolarctos > Phascolarctos cinereus. The sequence goes on along the minus strand of NW_027555847.1, from coordinate 44,177,751 downwards.
CATACAAATCTTTTGGTGTTTCTCTAAATTCCTTATTCTCATAATTTCTTATTACACAATAATAATATTACATCACATTTACATACCATAATTTTTTTTCAGACTTTCTTCAATCACTTGGCATCTGCTTTATTTCAAATTATTTGCTACTTCCTAAAGGTCCCTATAAATAGTTTAATAATTTTTCTAGCATAATTTCTTGTTCTTTTCCAGGTCAATTAGACCAACTACACTTCTACCAACAGCATATCTGTAGGTTGCTGAGAATAGGGTTTGTTTTTGTTTTTTTTAAAGGAATGAATACTTTCAACTGACTAAGTCAACTACGTTTGTGGTACAAATCATGGCCACATAAGAATAATGTATTAGGAATTAGGAGACCTATTTAACTAGTCCCAGGTGATATTGATAAGTAGATATATGAATGAGAGTATAATGTTTGGTTTATGATATACAATTAATAAAATCTTGTTGAATGTTTGATTGTAGATATGTTTCAATTTCTCTGAGCCTCAGTATCCTCATCTGATCAATAGAAATAAGATTTGTTCTGGTTTCTTTCCAGTGACCTCATGAGAATTAAAGTAGATAAATAATGAATATTGAGAGAAATTATAATAACCAATGATTTGGGAAGATTCAGATTTCCCCCTTTTTCTATTATCCTCACTTCAAGACCTAAGTGTATAAAAGTTGGGTTAACCTTCTCCTCTATTCAACCCACCCAACCTTCCAAGGAATCTCTAATTTAAGGTAAATTCCATTCAATCAAGCTTGAAATAGATCCTTTTGTCTAGACTGCCCAAGGCTGGGGTAGTTAGGATAGATGGATAGTCTGTGTCCAAGAGTGACATGATGTTACTCTCAGCCCCTCATTGGAGTGAGTTCACTTCTCTTTGTAAAGTCTACCTCTTATTAACTGTTAACTAGTCAGAGTTGATTGCCACTCTTGGGAACACTCCTCTTCCAATAGATATGTAAGCTGTGAGCCCAACACCATGATTGTCTTTGATCTAAGAGAGAGGTGGCCAAATGACCATACTTTTATTAATAAACTTTCTGGCATTATTAATACATGATTAAATTACCCAGAAATTACGTCTCTTGAACCTTTTACCATCACAATGTGAAATGGTTTGAAAAACACAAAACACTTTATATGTACCAATAGTATAATAACTTGGTTATAGTCTCCTTAAAAGGCACAAAATTTATCTGTATCACCTACTATAGTTCTTCACCCTTTAACTTGAGGTCAACACATTACATAAAGGTTGGATTTTTTTTTTCCTTCTGATCTCAGAGCTACTCTTTCTCCTCTTAGCCTAAGGCCATTATTCTAATTTCTCCCTGCCCCTTTCCTCTTCCTTTCTATCTGATTTTCCAATAGCAGTCTACCATGATCTTATCCTTTTCCTATTTTTGAGGGATCTTTTTCCTTTCTTCCTGCAGTACGTTAATGTGGCCTTATCTTATTTTTTATTTTTATTTTGTATGTTTTCCTTCCAGCAGTTGAATTTGCAAATAGCAGGAGGTGGGGAACTTAACAGGCAGCTTCCAGGTCAGGTAGAGAGAAAATTCTTAAGGAGAAATGGGTCATTGAGTAGATAAAAAAAATAGTTTGAATAATATCCCTTAAACAGAAATATGGCTAATGAGTGTTCTGGGATATAATTAAACTGTATTAACCAAACAGCTTTGTTTGTATCCCAGACTACCTTGTATTTAACTACTTTGTACATATTTGTATTTATTCAATTTTATTTGTTCTGATGTAATTACATATGTACTATTTTTTTTTCTCTCCATTAGATTATAAACTGGTTATAAGTAGGGCTGGGTTTTATTCTAGATCCACAGTGCTAAGCACTGTGCCTGGCACAAAGTAGGTGCTTAACATAAGATGACTAACAAGTTTATTGCATAGCAAACCCAGTTAACTTTTTATTACAAGTCCCACGGAACCACTTTTTTTGGCTCCAGAGAATTAAATGAATAAGTATCCTACAACTACTAACCTCTACACAGCAGGATAGAACCTTTTTTTCTAAAATTCCACTGAAAGGTTGAATAAACACAATACAGTGAAAAGGATGGAGGGTTTTGGAGTCAGAAGCCTAAGGTTTAATTCCTGGCTCTTTCACTTTTTTACCTTTGTGACGTTGGACAAGGCAGTCCACCTTCCTCATTGCCCATAACATGAGGGGTTTGGACTAAGTGACCTCTAAAATCAATTCCAACACTAAAATCTATGACCCTATGAAAATACCTTCATCCCTTTAACATTTAAAATATATTGCTTGAGCTCCTGAAACAATGCCAAAAGATAGATTTTTGGGGCAAAACAAACTCCAAGTACTAATATATGTGGATATCTGCATATTTATCTATGTGAGTTCTCATTTTTATTATCAGTACATTAATGCCTAGCCCCCTTTAAAGGGATAAAATATTAAGGTGTCCAAAACAGAAAAAAAAAGATTCAACAATATTACCCAAAAGAAAAGGGAAAAAATGAAAAAAACTTCTATTTTGTTGAAAGGAGAAATTACAAGGTGTAGAAACTAGAACAAAACTCATAGAGAAAGCAGGAAGTACAAATAAGAAAACTCAGAAACCAAGGTGCCAGTTTACAACTTGGTGACAACTGGCTTTTATTTTCATTGTAAGCAACATAGTACCGGACAAGCAGAAAAGTGATGCAACTTGTAAAGGCTCACAATACAGCACTGTAACAACAAAGAATGAGCAAATAAACAGAACAAGGCTGCATACACACAGTAACCAACTAGGCAAAAAGCTACCATCTACAGGGACTAGCATTCATTTGTCAATACCAGTTTGTTGTGGTTCCATTGTGTCTGACTCTTTCTGACCCCATCTGGGTTTTTTTTGGCAAAGATACTGGAGTGGTTTGCCATCTTCTTCTCCAGCTCATTTTGCAGATGGAAAAATTGAGGGAAACAAGTTAAGTGGCCCGCACAGCTTTTAAGTGCCTAGGGTCATATTTAAACTTAGGTGTTCCTAACTCCAGGCCTAGCACTCCATCCACTGCAGAAGAGGTTAATACGGCACCTAGCCCCATATCTCCTGTGCTAGTGACACAGGTACTATTGCAGTTACTAGGATGGATCTCAGAGATCATCTAATTCAACTTATCTCTAAATGAAAATTCCTTCTACAATATATCTGACAAGTGATTGTTTAGCCTATGAATGACAATTTCAAATGATGATTACAGACTTTTTTTTTTGGAGAACACGCCCGATTTTATTAAAAAAATTTTTTAATACAAATTTATTTATTTTTAGTTTTCAACGTTTACTTCCACAACATTTTGAGTTCCAAATTTTCACCCCATCTCGCCCTTACTCCCACCCCAAGATGGCATGCAGTTTGAATACCCCTTCCCATAGTCTGCCCTCTCTTCTATCTCTCCCCACCTTCTCTTATCCTCTTCCCTTTCTATTTTTCTGTAGGGCAGGATAGATTTCTGTACCCCATTTCCTGTATTTCTTATTTCCCAGTTGCATGTGAAAATGTTTTTTTTTTAAACATGTGTTTTTAAAACTTTGAGCTGAAATTTTCTCCCTTCCTCCCTCCACCCACCCTCACTGAAAAAGCAAGCAACTCAATATAGGTTATACATGTGCTGCTATGCAAAACACATTCATAGTAGACATGTTGTGAAAAACTAACTCTATTTCTCTTAATCTTATCCTGCGCCCCCCATTTATTCTATTCTTTCTTTTGACCCTGTCCCTCCTCAGAAGTATTTGCTTCTGATTACCCCCTTTCCCAATCTGCTCTCCTCTCTATCATCTCCCTGCTCTCTTGTCCCTTTCTCCCCCCCCGCCATTTTCCTTTAGCATAGGATAGATTTCTATACCCAATTTAATGTGTATGTTATTCCCTCATTAATCCAAATCCTATGAGAATAAGATTCACTCATTCCCTCTGACCTTCCCCCGTTTCCTCTCCACTGTAAGAGCGTTTTCTTTTCTGTTTTTTGTGAGATAATTTTCCCCATTCTACCTCTCCCTTTCTTCTTCTCCTAGTATAATCCTCTCTCATCCCTTAATTTTATTCTCCAGATATGACCCCTTAATCTTCAGCTGGCCCTGTGCCCTCTATCTATCTATCTACATACATACATATAGTTTTTCCCCCCTGCAAGTACCCTAATACTGACAAAGGTCTCATGAGTTATAAATATTATCTTTCCATGCAGGAATGTAAACAATTCAATCTTAACAAGTCTCTTATGATTTTTCTTTCCCGTTTATCTCTTCATGTTCCATTTGAGTCTTGTATTTGAAGGTCAAATTTTCTATTCAGCTCTGCTCTTTTCATCAAGAATGCTTGAAAATCCTCTGTTTCACTGAATGACCATTTTTTCCCCTGAAGGATTATACTCTGTTTTGCTGGGTAAGTGATTCTTGGTTGTAATCCTATCTGCTTTGCCCTCCAGAATATTATATTCCATGCCCTGCAGTCCTTTAATGTAGAAGCTGCTAAATCTTGTGTTATCCTGATTGTGTTTCCACAATACTTGAATTGTTTCTTCTGGCAGCTTGTAATGTTTTCTCCTTGACCTGGGAACTCTGGAATTTGGCTGCAATATTCCTAGGAGTTTTCCTTTGGGGTTCTTTTTCAGGAGGAGATCTGTGGATTCTTTCAATTTCTATTTTGCCCTCTGGTTCTAAAATATCAGGGCAGTTTTTCTTGATAATTTGTTGAAAGATGATGTCTAGGCTCTTTTTTTGATCATGGCTTTCAGATAGTCCAATAATTTTTAAATTCTCTCTCCTGGATCTATTTTCCAGGTCAGTTGTTTTTCCAATGAGATATTTCACATTTTTCTAATTTTTCATTCTTTTGGATTTGTTTTACAGTGTCTTGATTTCTCATAAAGTCACTAGTTTTCCAATTGCTCTATTCTAATTTTTAAGGAAGTATTTTCTTCAGTAACCTTTTGGACTTCCTTTCCCATTTGGCCAATTTTCTTTTTAGGGCATTCTTCTCCTCATTGGCTTTTTGGACCTCTTTTGCCATTTGGGTTAGGCTATTTTTTAAGGTGTTATTTTCTTCAGTATTTTTTGGGTCTCCTTTAGCAAGCTGTTGACTTGTTTTTCATGATTTTCTTGCATCACTCTCATTTCTCTTCCCAGTTTTTCCTCTACTTCTTACTTGCTTCTCAAAATCCCTTTTGAGCTCTTCCAAGGCCTGGGACTGATTCATATTTTTCTTGGAGGCTTTGGATGTAGGAGCTTTGACTTTGTTGTCTTCTGGTTTATATTTTGATCTTCTTTGTCACCAAAGTAAGATAATATAGTCTGACTCTTTTTGCCTGCTTGCTCATGATCCCAGCCAATTACTTGAGTTTTAAACTCTTTGTTAAGGTAAGAGTCTGCTTCCAATGTGGAGAATGTACTGTCCCAAGCTTCAGATGTTTGTACAGATGTTTTCAGAGATACTTGTAGGGACCTGTAAATTTTCAGTTCTTGCAAGGTGGTATGATAAGGGCGAGGTGTTTACTCCTTTCCTGGCCTGTGTCTGTGACCACAAGATCCTTTCTGTCCTGAACTGTGAGGAGGGTTCCTCTACAGCCACTACAAGCTCCACCATGCCAGCTCCTCCTCACCCCAGCACTGCCCCAGAACTGTGACCCAGATCCAACACGGGCAAAGCAAGAGATTCCTGTCTCAGCACTGGCAAAGAGATCCCTTCCATCCCTCTCTGATAAGCCACATGATTCCCCCTCAGTCTGTGGGCCAGAAGCTCAGAATGCAGCCACTGCCCCGGGCCCCCCCCGGACTCCATGCTCTGTGCTCCGGAACTGGCTCTGAGACCTATCTCCTCTCTCACTGCAGAAACAGACTTTTCCCACTGACCTTTTAAGCTGTCTTTGGCATTAGTGGGTTGAAAGGTCAGGAAACCACCACAGCTGCCTGAGATTCAGTCCTCTGAGGCTTGCTGCAGCCTGTGCACCCACGCCACGCTGTGCTCCCTCCCAGACTGGTGCAATATACCTTGCTGATCAATCATCCAGGTTGTCTTGGGCTGGAAATATGCTTCACTCTGTCTTTTTGTGGGTTCTGCTACTTTAGAATTTGTTTAGAGTCATTTTTAATAGGCATTTGCAGGGGTTTGGGGGACAGCTTAAGCAATTCACTGCTTTTACTCTGCCATCTCGGCTCTGCTTTGATGATTACAGATTTAAAGCAAGAAACAAAGGGAGTGAGAGCTGATAGTTAAATTATTGCTAAATTTTCAGTGTTTTTATATCTTGGAAATCATCAGATGCTACAAACAAAGGTTTGATTTATTGTTTTGTTGATTGTTTAGATTTTTTAAAGCAATGCAAAAAATGTTATTGATGCAGATTAGATTTTAAAATGTACTCTATACACGTTCCCTCCCCTTTCCCCCAGAACTCATTTTTAAACCAGCAGGCTATTGTCTAGAAGGGCCCTTAGAATCCAAATCTTCCCTCCTCCTTTTATAGCTGAGAAAATCGAGGCAGAGAGAGATAAAGTGCTTATGTCCATGAGCATACAAATTTTAACATCTGAGCCAGGACTTGAACACACGCCCTTCAGCTTCCAAATATGATCCACTACTCATCATTTTATGTTGCATCTCTGAGACTGACATAGAACTCACTACCTCATAAGCAGCACAGTCTATTCTTATCTCTAATTGTCAGAAAACATGAAACCCACAATTTCTCTCTTGTGGCTTCTAGCCATTGTTTCTGGGTCCAAGAAAAATAAAGACAATTCTCCATCTCTGAAATACTTACAGAAAGCCATTATCACTGCTCTCCCCATTCCCCTTAACCCCAAGTCTTCTATTATCCAGATTAAATATCCTAGTTTCCTTCAAAAGATCCTCATTTGGCATACATTTGGTTCCCCTTATCGTCATTAGATTGTAAATTCCTTGTAGAAAAGGACTGTCTTTTGTTTCTTTTTGTATCCCCAACACTTAGTACAGGGTCTGGCACATAATACATTCTTAATAAATGTTGATTGATTGGTTCCCCTCTATGGGCTAAGGACAGTAGACAGGATTGGTAATTGCATTACTGTAAAGAGCTCACAGTGAGCAATGTGTTCTATGAAAGCAGGTCGACACCTTTCCTGCAATTTATAATCCCAGAGTTTTGTCTAGTGCACCAAAAACTTGTTATTTAATAACTGTAATTATTTAATTCATTATTTAATAATAACTAATTAGTGACTTAGGGTCATCTAGCAAGTATGTATCAGAGCAGACTTCTTGGACTTCTTGGATTCCAATGGATGTCTATCTCCTATACCAAGATACACACTTCCTAAAACAGTAGCCAAAACTGGAAAGCAAAACAAAACCAAACAAACAATAACAACAACAAACAATAATCCCTTCAATATTATTTGACTAGTGAAGAGCACTATGGGACTATATGACATTTTATTCCTGGACACTCCACCTCTCTTAATAGGGCCTAATTTATGTAAGATTTATTGTCTGCCATGTGATACTGTGAAATTATAGCTAGCTACCAAGACAGACAGATAGAAATGGAGTTCATAACAGTGGGCCTATTGATAAATTGGAAGCATTTTTCTTGTCAGAAAGGTGAGCAGATATTTAGGAGAGTGGCCTGAAAAGTATAGATGTACATGCCCTGTAAGAAAGAGCCAAAGGAAATCCATGGTGTTTTGGGCTGAACAAAATGTTGAGTATGGGACATATGTTAACAATAGAAGAAAGGACTTCTAAGACAAAATAGATAAAATTCCTGACAAGCCTGAGTGAGGCATCATCAGGATCATTAGAAATGATAAAAAGCTATGGCTCTGAAATATGCCAAGTCACCAGAAGTGAACAACTTCTCTAACTTTGCTCATTAGGTCATTGCAAACTTTGCAAATTCTGCCTTTCTCTTTCATTTCCATCAGCATTTTGATGGCTGTCAGAAGTATGTAAAACGCATCAAAAGATCTCAGCTGTTCACTCACAGAGCTCGAAGGTGCCACCCTTGGAACACATCCACTGTCACTCCAAGAGTCAGAGGGTGGTTGATGGCATTGTACCCTGCCTTCCCCTGGGGATTCCCCCCCCCAAAAAAAAAGAACCCTACATATGCCACTTCTGAAATACTTCCAGCTCTGCCTGTCAATGCATGAACTTAGATTCATTGGTGAACTTTTAGAACAGGTTAGCAGGTGCTGGAATTGAACTTGCCTGCCTTCACATGGCGACTTCATGGAGAAATAGACTCTATATACCTATTAGGAGAAAGGCATTATAGCATAGCTCATTGATGGCCATACAAATGGAGTCAGGAATTCTCAGAAGGGAGGAAGGTCCTACCTCAGTCATTTTCTACCTATGTGACTTTAAGCACATAACCTCTCTATGCCTCAGTTTCCTTATTTGCAAATTAAGGGAGGATTGGACTAGGAAGCCTCTAAAGTCTTTTTCAGCTTTTGATCAATTATTCTATAATCCATTGGCAAGTTACATAACCTTTCAGCACTCTAGACAGCTTTCAAAGAATATAATTTAGTAAAGTTGCTGATCTAAAACAGGTAGAGGGAGTTTCCATTCTGCAAGTTCTCCATGAAATGACATAACATTTGTAAAGTGCTTAAAACAATGCCTGGCAGGCAGCAGAAGCTGGATAAATGTTTATTCCCTTCCTTTCTCTCACCATGAAGATTAAAGATCAAATCTCAAGTCACACACACACACACACACACACAAATGTATAGGTATATGCGTGCACAGGTGTATATACATATACATATGCATAGGCAGTGCACATGTATGTCACACACATATATGTATGTGCATAAAAAGCATACATACATATGTGTGCATTTGTGTGTACATATATGCATATACATACATATATATTAGACTTGAGGTTTCATACATATAAATAGATATACAAACACATACACAAACCTATATACATACATAGGTATATGTATACACATATGAATGAATATGCAAATGAAATAGAAAGGTAGAATCTGCACATTTTGCTATAATCTCATGAGCAAAGTTAGAGAAGTCATTCACTTCTGATGATGTTGCAGATTTCAGGGCTGCAGCTCTTTATCATTTCTAATGATCTTGGTAATCACTATATACGTGTCTCTCTATTTACATTAAATATATACGTATGTGTATATACACACACTTACACGTAGGTTGACAGCACTGGCTCTAGTGTCACATGATTTGGGTTAAAATTCTCCTGCTAATGCTTACTGTCTATATAACTTCGGGAAGGTCTCATCCTCTCTAAGCCTCGGCTCCTCATCTGTGTAATGAAGAGAATATATCCATGTGTGTTTATACATACACATACACAGACATATCTATCTATCTATCTATCTATCTATCTATCTATCTATCTATCTATCTATCTATCTGTCTATTGATTTATCTATCTATCTATCTATCTATCTATCTATCTATCTATCGATCGATCTATCGATCTATCTATCTATCTACCTATCTATCTATCTATCTATCGATCTATCGGTCGATCGATCTATCTATCTATCGATCTATCTGCGTATGTATACCCACATGCACATATATATTACAAAACAACAATGTATAAATATCTTTAATTTCTCCTCAGGAAAATAAAATTGATTTCTGTTGCTCTTATTCATGTCAGACAGCAAGAGTTTCCTCGAGGGCTATGGTCACACATTCAGTCAGTCAATCAAGCAACAAGCATTTATTAAGCACTTACTTTATTCCAGGTACAAAAAATTCCCTATTCATATAGACCTTATGTATTTAACTTGTGTGTATATATATATATATATGTGTGTGTGTGTGTGTGTGTGTGTGTGTATATATATATTATATATATATATATATATATATATATATATATATATATATATATAGAGAGAGAGAGAGAGAGAGAGAGAGAGAGAGAGAGAGAGAGAGAGAGAGGCACATATAGAAAATCCATACATATTTATATAGGGGCCTTCTCCAATCATCCTAATCTATATCTTGCCATTGCATCCAGATGGCTCCTCCAGACTTTGCGCAGCCCTCCTTCACTTAAATCCAATTCACTTGCAAGTCATGGCATCACTTTCCTTTTGTCACAGTCCTTTTTGAGAATGAAGGACAAACCACAAAAGCATATGTGTATATACATACATACATACATACAACATACATACATACATACATATATATATACACATATATACACATACATATATATATATACACATATATGTATATGTATATATGTAATAAAAAGAAATGAATGCAAAGTACACAGAGGGTATTCTGAAAATCATTTCAATTCTAAGCTATTAATTAGAACTTACTTAAGACTTTTGGGGCATTCTGTATAAGGTAGAGAGTGAGGATACTAGCGTTTGAAGGTTGGGGGAATCAGAAAGGCTTCATATAGAAGATAGTGCTTGAGTTATGTCTTGAAAGAAAAAAGGGATTCCGTGATGCAGAAATAAGGAAGGACATTACATGTATAGGAGACAGTGCAAAGACATAATGAAAGTAGACGGAATGTTATGTGTGATCAACAAGAAGAGCTTCTGTTTGGTTGGATTGCCCAGTGGGCAGAAGGACTAATGTCCAGTGAGGACAAAATAATAGGCTTGTTGGGGTGAGGTTGTAAAGGGTCTTAAAAGCTAAACAGATGAGTTTGTATTTTATCTTAGAGTCAACAGAGAATTGCTGAGTGTAGGCATGACATGGTCAGATCTTTGTTGAAGAAAATCACTTTGTCAACTTTTTGAAGAATGGATTGTAGTGATGAGAGAAATGAGGCAAGGAAGCCAATTGGGAAGCTGTTGCCATAGTCTAGGTGAGAAGTGATAAGGCCTAAATTAAGGTGGTAGCTATGTGAGTAGAGAGACAGGGTCAGAGAAGAGAGATGTTGTAGAGGTTGTCAAGAGATTGGATAAATGGGATGAAAGAGAATGAGGCGTCAGAGGAAATGCCAGCATTATAAACCTGGGACATACATAGGAAGGATGGTGGTACTAATAATAGAAATAAGGAAAAGAAGGTCAGCAACACAAGTAAATAACCTCTCATAAAACAAAAAGAATGCAAATCCAACAAAAGTGTCTTGCAAACATGTTCAGTTCGCCATTTTCCCGTAGCATTGCCATGACTTTTCCCCTTACCCCATATGGAAATAACTAACCATTCCAGGCCCCATCTCTCTACTGGCTGCTTGAGAGCTCCACTTGGAGGAAAACACAAGAATCACAAAAGACCATAGAGATAGATTTACTCTCACAACATTTATATTTTCTTCAAACCATAATCAGTTATTATTGCCATCAGTTTCTGCAATGAATAATTCTAACAATTGTTTTTAACTAAAAGTAATATGACTAGGGCCGATAGGTAGTTCAGTGATGGAGCTCTGGACCTGGAGTCAAGAAGACTCATCTCTCTGAGTTCAAATCTAACCTCAGACACTTATTAGTTGTATGACCCTAGGCAAGTCACCTAACCCAGTTTACTTCAGTTTCCTCATCTATAAAATGAAATGGAGAAAGAAATGGCAAACCACCACAGTATCTTTGCCAAGATCCAGATGGGGTCACATGAGCCAGATACAACTGAAAGACCAAATAGCAACAAATAAAACTAAGCTAGAAATGAAACTGAACACAAGCATACAATTAAATATACACACACATGCATATATACACACACAAATTAATCATCAATGGGCACATCATTACTGAAACAAACCAAAGCAACACACAGGGACTTTTCTCCTCTATCTCCTGATTCTATCCTCACAAAAGCATTATCTGGTAACTCAGGAATATCCATGCATACATTAATGGAAGCTCAATTTATTCTTTAGACTCTGACAGTAATACCTCTGGGATGGCCTCATTTATAAACAGAGGTACTAAGTAGTCAAGTGGCTTGCTTCAGGGCAGCACTACATGGCAGTTTTGTAGTTTTGTAGCATCAGAATGAGTAGCGTAGGGAATTTTAACTTCCTGCTTTGGTCATCAAATGCATTTAGAATACTTTATTGTTGCACATTGTGTTCCGTGAAAGCTCACTGGGTAACAACATATTATAAAAATCATTCAAATCTGATTATAAAACCAATTTTAAAAATCACCAAAATGCCTTTAGATTGGAAATGTGGTCTGATGTGGTCGGAAGTGTTGTCTAATTTCTTCCAGAATATGCATTTCAGTGTTTCCTGAGACTTTACATGAAGTGTTGAGAATTATCCTGCAAGCACTTTGCAGACGGCCAGGCTTAAGTTCAGGAAGGTCAGTGTTCAGGTCCTTCTGACTCTTACTAGTTGTTTGACAAGAGGCAAGTCACTTAAGTGCTCAGCATTCCACATATCACTCTCTGATAATAAGTGACAGACAAATTGCTGATATGGGCAAATAGACATTACACACTAGGAGTTTCTTATCTTATTGCATATATTGTTTTTGGAGGCAGCTGGGGCTAAGTGACTTGCCCAGGGTTATGTAGCTAGTAAGTGTCTGAGGCTGGATTAGAACACAAGTCATCCTATCTCCAGGGCAGGTGCTCTATCAACTGTACCACCTAGCTGTCCCAAATAATAGATTTGGACCCTCAAAGCAAACATTGAACTCCACAAATTTAGCAGGAACAAATATGCAAATCTACTTTGGAGCTAGCAATATTATAACAATAATATAGTTATAATTCACCTAGATTATAGAAACACACAACAAAAACTCTCATGCTATTCTTGGGGAAAAGACGGAGGGATGTGAGCTAGACAGTGATACAAATAAGTAGATTCAAAACTAGTTAGATAGCCAGAGCCAAAGCAGAGTCATTCATTGTTTGATATCAGCTTGGAAGGGAGTTTATAGTGGAATGCTCCAGGGATCTCTGTTTAGTCCTATGCCTCGCTTGTCAAATTTGCTGATGATATAAACTGGGGATGGTAGAAAGCAATGTGTGGCACAGACAGTATACAAATTATCTGGGAATAGAACTTTGGGATAAATAGAATAAAATAAAACATGAGAGAAAAAAGATAAAATAAAAATAAAATATGAAGTCTCACTTTTGCATTTTAAAATCAATTTCTGAGTAAAGATAGAGAAGTGTGGTTAGACAGCAGTGTGAAGGGAAAAAAAAAGATGGGTGGGTCCATTGGCCTGTAATAGACAGACAATATGTGGGGCAGCCAAACAGGCTGATGCAACATGAAATTATATTTAAGGAAGTATGGTTCCACTGTTAATAAGATGATGATTGCTTTGTTGTATTCCTATCTTTTAGCATTGTGTCCATTCTGACTTACACAGTTTAGTAAGGCTATTTATAAGTTTGAGAATAGTTAAAGGTAAGCAGCTGGTATAACTCAAGTTCCTGCCAAATCAAGATTGGCTGGAGGAGGCAGGAATGTTTAATGTGGAGATGAATAACCTTAGAGAGGGCATGGCAGCATTCTTGAAGTACTAAAAGGACTGTCATGTGAAAAGGGTAATAGATCTCTTCTATTTGGCCCAATAGGAAAGAACTAAAATAAATATTTGGAAGTTAGAATGAGGGGAGAGGGAAAAATGTAGGATGACACAAAGAAAAACTTCCTAACAAGACAGCTATCCCAAAGTGGAATGAACCATCTCAAAAAGTAGTATTTTCTCTCTCACTTGAAATCTTCAGTCCACGGCGGAGTAATCACTTGTCAGCCATATTATAGAAGACATTCCTATTTAGGTATAAGTAGAACTAAATAGACTCTGAGTTCTTTCTATCATGACTTCTGTGATTCTGAGAAAGTGGCTGCCAAGCATATGTAATTTAATACAGTGAACTGATAAGAACAGATATACCACTTGATAACAGCCAAAAAGTGCAATTTCAGTTTAGCAGGAAGGTTGCTTTCCTCTCCTTTGTCTTTTCCTCTATCCCAGGGGTGGAGAACCTGTGGCCTCGAGAACATTTGGCCCGCTAGATCCTCAAGTGCAGCTCCTTGACTGAATCTGCACGTGAGGACCTAGAGGGCCACATGTGGCTTTGAGGCCACAGGTTCCCCACCACTTCCCCATCCCCAAGTCAGTCAGCTGCTACCTAAAATTACACAATGAAAATTTTTGTTTTCTGTTTAAGAGACACCAACACAGTGATGTTAAGACAGCTGAAAGAAAACACAGCATCCTTCAGGAAAATAGCTTAAGCCCTTTATGGTTCTGCCTAGCCTTAAGCGCAGTATCTTCTCTCCTGAAAACAACTAAGTACAGTTTCCAAGAATTGTACCAAAATAATATATCAATCATATGATATACAGATATGACATCATTCTATAACTCAATTTATACCTGCCCCTCTCCCTCCTATAAATCACACACACACACACAGATACAGGTATAGAGACACACACATATATTAAATAGCTTCTGCATCCTATGGAAATTTTCTCCAATGATGCCAAAATGTCTTTTAGATTCATTGAGTGTAAAATTCTCAGTGTATGTATATCAAGGAAAAATAGAATCTGAAAGTTTTGAGCCTAAATCCAGAGGTCAAATTGAATCAATAGATCAAGATCCTTTTTACGATTTGGTTTTCTCAAGGTAAGAGGTATCAAACTTATAAAACTATGAAGGAGAAAGCTGTGGCTGTGTGTGCCAAGTGAATGACTAAAATGAAAACTCAGTGATAAAAAAGGTTTAAAGCAAATAACATTTATTAAATCCCATTTTAATGTACACAAAATAGACTAGTGAAATGCATTTGGAAATTATCCAAAAAATGACCATTATTTGTAATGGGGAAAAAACTTGAAGCCTTCCCAACAATATCAGGAGTGAAGCAATGCATCCATTATCATCACTATTATTCAAAATTGCACTACGGATGTTAGCTATAACAATAAAAAAAGAAGAAGAAAATGAAGGAATAAAAATAGGCAATAAGGAAATAAACTATCACTCAGTACAGATGATATGATGGTATATTTAGAGAATTACCTAAAAATACTAGTGGAAACAATTAACAACTTCAGCAAAGTTGCAGGATACAAAATAAACCTACACAAACCGTCAGCATTTCTATATACTACCAAAAAAAAAACCTAACAGGAAGAGAGAGAAAAAGAAATTCCGTTTAAAATAACTGCAGAGTATATAAAATACTTGGGAGTTTACTTGCCAAGACAAGCCCAGAATTACACGAATACAATTACAAAACACTTCACACAAATAAAGACAGATCTAAACAATTAGAGAAATAGTAATTGTTCATAGGTAGGCCGATCCAATATGACAAACATAATTATACCTAAGTTGATTTACTTATCCAGTGCCATATGAATCAAACTACCAAAGAACAGAGTCACTAGAAAAAAAATATAATATCAAATTTTACCTGGGAGAAAAAAAAATAGTCCAAGAGTATCAAGGGAATCAATGAAAAAAAAAAAGTGAAGGAAGGCCACCTAGCAGTTTCAGATTCCAAACTATATTACAAAGTGATAATTATCAAAACAATGTAGTAAAGGTTAAAAAATAGAGTGGTAGATCAGTGGAATAGATTAGGCACGTAGTAGACAATAATAAGAGTAGGCTATTAGAAGAGTAGGCTAGGAGAACTATAGCCCTTCCTATTAAATAGACTAGTAGATAGGAGAGATGACTGAAAAACTGGTCAAGAAACATTTGGCTTTCCTGGCAAGGCAGAGTCTTCCTAGTCACAGCCTCCCTCATGGACAGGGCTTAAAGAGGCTCTGAAAATGGCTACATTGCTAAAGATCAGTTAAAGATAAGACGTGACATCCTCATTCAGAATAGTAAAGATGCCCATCAGGAAGAGGCTATATCAACTCACAGAGGAGTAAGTGTATCTAGAAAAAAATGACAGCTTTATAAGATGAGTGGTAGGAGCTGGACCTCCATTTAAAGGAACATAGATTTAGATATCTAGAGACGGAAGGGAGCTCAGAGTATGTAACCTGGACGTGTGTTCTATGTGTATACTCATTCATGCGGGTATACATTCTGACCACATGAGATTTCCCATGTAGATCATACATGTATTCTGACACACGCGAATTCACTCTTCCCATTGAGTATGTGTTTATTTGTTGGAGAGTGAGTTCAATTTTTCTGGTGGGAGAATGCTGTTATTTTATTACATTATTATTTTATTAAATAGATTCATTGTAAATTGTGCGTCATCTGGCTAACTAGAAAAAGCAAACACATCAGGCTGGGGATGCTTTGTACAGGCATATGATTCACAAAGTACCTAGAAGCAAGACAGCTAATGTTGGAGTGGGCATGTGTGTGCATGGATGGGGGAGGGGAACATTTACATAATGTTGAATTAAGGATTTTATATACGTTACTTTCTTTGATCCTCACATTAACTCCACAAAGCACAGGGCTACAGAGGATATTATGACCATTTTAGACAAGGAAACTGAAGCTCAAAGCTGTTAAATGACTTGCCTAGGGTCATACAAGTAATTGGCTAAGATGGAATGCAAATTGACTCTTTGTGTTTACCAATCCTTGTCTCTATATATTAGCATGAATCATTTTCTATGTTTCCTATAAGACTTTGCAGGGACATAATGATGCTGGGTATATAGGAAAGTTGCCATGGGAGAGGAAAAAGAGAACATACAGGAGAGGTTGGGAGCCCCCAACCAAATTTGTACTTCTTTATTTTTCTGAGTTTTAAAACTGATTCCAATTAGAAGCCGAATGGTATATAAGAAAGTATTCTGAGTTTCCAATAAGGAGAGAGTTGGGCCAATTTCCATCTATTATCTCCCCTCTCCTGTACTTAGCTGCCCATAATCAGTAACAGGCTATATGAAAATAGGCATATCATTGACTTCTTTGAGCCTCAGTCTCCTCACCTATAAAACACAGATAAAACCATGCACTGTGTCTACTTCACAGGGCTATTTTTCATCTCAGATGAGACAATGTATCAAAGTGCTTTACAAAAATTAAAGTGGTCTATAAATGACTAGTAGAGGCAGCTTGATGATGCATTGGATTGAGTGTTGAGGTTGGAGAAAGGAAGACGTGTTTCTAGCCGGACACTTACTAACTATATGAACCTGGCCAAGATCCAACCTCTTTCAGACTCAGTTTCCTCATCTGAAAAAAAGAGGATGATAATGCTATCTCCCTTACGGAGTGGTGAAGTTCAAATGAAAGAACCTGTGCAAAATGCTTTGCAAACATTAAGACATTATGTAAATGCTTACTCTTATTGTTAATTAAATTATATCACTTGCTACTTTAAACCATTAGATGGGTATATGTTTTGGACAGTGACAGATATAAGCACCTTTAAAAAATGTTTGTTTTGAAGGGATTAACTTTCAAAAACAAAATCTCTGATTTAAAATTTTCTGTTGACTTTTATTTTTTTGGTCATTATCCCATGAGCCTCCAGTATTGTACTGATTCCCTTTGTTAGTCAGCCATGCAAGACAGGAGAAATTGACAGATAAATTCAATAAGTAGCCTTGCGCTGAACTCACTGAGTCTCCCACAACAAGGAAGCCAGAAGAAATGAACCATGGAGGTGCATCTTACCTACACTGGAGGGAGATCGATATTTGCCCAGTGAGAAAGGGAAAAGCCAAGGGGAGGAGGGAACTAGTAAGTGTCTATGCTAGCTTTAACGAGAATTTTTGGTTTGGAACTTGGGAAGGGGAGATGAATAATTACGAGTATAACTGCTCTCTATACAAATATTCTTAAGAGTCCCTGAAAGGTGTGCAATACTATCCAGCTGTACCCATTGGCAAGCAGTGGGGGATAGAAAATAGACCATTGGGAGCTGGAGGGGGGGTGGGTAGCAGAGACTGTTTTACAATGTTCAGACTGAGCCTGCTGGCATCCTCTAGCCCTTTCAGTGTTTTCCAATTGCTTCTGCTCCAGAGAAAATATCCAAAAGAGAGGAACAGATGGGACAATGCAGAAGTTGATCACTGTATTTAACTTTATTACACATCCCCTTAATATTCATAAACCAAGGCAAGAGGCATTTTGTTCAATGATTTCCTTTCTGTTCACCACTGAGCTTGCTGATCAATTGCCAGAAACACATTTCTATTGTTGTTCCAAAAGGCTGGGGTGGGGATAGAAGAAAGAATCACAATTAGAGCCTTAGCTTTGAGCCCCTGATTTGTCACTCTGGATGATGATTTTTCATCATTAAAGATGGGTCCCCAGACACCAAAGAGCAAATGCCAAACGCAAATTGACTGTACTTACTTTTATAATCTTACAGGCATAGAATCTTAGTAGGGAAGAAGTAAAAGAGCTCTCAGAGATCCTCTAAGAACCAACCTGGTTCATGGAATATAGTGCCAAAATGAAAAAGATGTGTGTCGGAATTCCATCTCAGACTTTTCCTATCTATCTATGTCACCCTGGGCAAGTCAATCAACATCCCTAAGCTTCAGACTTCTCATCTTTGCAGTTAAAGGGTTGGACTCATTGGAATCTTTTTTAGACATTGCTTCCAGCTCTCTTTCTATGATCTACTTCAACACTCTCATTTTAAAAATAAGAAAACAGGTGCCAAGAATGAAAGTAATTTGCCCCAAATCAAACAGCATGAATGGATATCAGAGCTAGTACTGTTTAAATGGCATGTGAATATCTGTACACTTCTGTTGCCTCTCATTTGTATAATCAATCAATTAAGAAGTATGTATTAAGTACCTATGATGCACCAGGCACAGCTAGGCACTGGTGATACAAAATAACCAAAGTGAAACAATGCCTGCCCTAACAGGGCATAATGTGAAAGCTAATGAACACAAATAAATATTCCAAAATTTACACTAGATAAATTCATTCATTCATTTGTTTATTCATATGTTTGTGTATTTATTTTTGGAAGGCGGATTGGAAAGACGTCATGAAAAATGAAGTTCTTGAGGAACTCTGGAAGAAGCAAAGGATTCTAGAAGGCAGAGATGAGGAGAGAGTTTATTCCTGGTATGGGGCATAGTGACTGCAATGGCCCAGTGATGGAAGTGGCATGTTCTGTGTGAGTAACACCAAGAAGTCCAATCTGGCTGAATATTAGACTATGGGAAGAGGAATAACATGTAATATATAACAAAGTTGGAATAGGAGGTTGAAACCAAGTTTTGAAGGGATTAAAAAGCCAAAAAATAGTTTTAGTTATTAAACAAAACTTGCTTCCCTTGGTCTCACTCAATTTAAGATCTTAGGATCCTATGTTTAGAGAAGATATGGGCTCTTGATGTGATCTAGTCTAATCAAAATTTAAAGCTAAGGAGCTGCAGCCCAGGACAGTTAAGATACCTGCCCCTGTTTACATAGATAGTAAGTGATAGACTGAATTTGAACTGAGATCCATCTGACTCTAAATCCAGCCGCTGTTTTTCTGTACCATCCTACTTACTAGGTTCCTTAAAGAAATTCTTCTAATCTGTTACATCTTGCTACAATGAAAGATGTGGAAAATTCAACTTACAAATACTTTTGTTTCCCAACTTAAATGATAAAATCACTATCAGCAATTGAAAGATATATACAGGACACCTACTGTTTACAAAGCTCTGTTCTAATTGTTTTAGGTGGATAGGAAAAAGTAGGAAGAAGACACAAATTATAAACGTAAATTAAAAAAACACTAAATGGAACTAAAATATTAAAGTAACAGTTCAAGAGAACAATAAATGTCATAAGGCAGTATGCAATTAATTGCCAAATTAATGATACAGGCAGTAACTGTGATGGGAACTTCAAAGGAGAAACAATCATTTCACGCTGGAGCAGTCATGGAAAGTTTTATGGAAAATCTAAGATCTGAGCCCAGAAATTATTATTATTCATTTTTAGGATCCTCCAATCACCAGTAATCTTAAAAGCAACATAGACCAGGCTCACCTGAAGATTGAATCTCTTTTCCAGTGTCATTGACAAGTGATCATCTAGCTTCTGCCTGAACAAATCTCATATTATAGAATTCATGACCTCGCTAGTCAGACCATTCAATTTTCAGGTAGTCGTGGTTATTGAAATGCTTTTCTTTACACTGACCTAAAAATTGGCATCTCTTATTCCTAGGTTTGCCTTCCAGAGTGACACAGGACAAATCTAAAGCTACTTCTAAAAAAAAATCTTCCAAACATTTGAAGGCAACTCTAATAGCCCAGTGAGCCTTAGCATGCTAAGATTCATCATTTCCATTTCCTTTTAAACTGTCACCAACAGGAGATGCTTTCCAGTCTCCTAATGATGACCTATTCATCCTTCTTCTGAATGTGAGCAGTTATCATAGTTGTGACATGGTCTAAATGTTCTGGATTTACATTTGAAAGAATGTAAGAGAAATGACTAATTTGTCCTTGTCCCTTGGTCCAGTGATCCCACTACTAGACATATGCCCTAAGGAAGTTAAAGACAGAAACAAAGGTCCAAAAATCCCCAAATTTTTATAGCAGTATTTTTTGTGGCATAAAAGAAAGAGGAATAAAAGGATGTACCCATTGATGACTGGAGACTGGCTAAAAATATGCTATAAGAAGAATATAGTAGAATTTTTTTTATAATCAATAAAGCCTGACATTTATTCAGTTGGCCCTAGACAAACACTTTTTGGAGACGTTTCAAAGGAGACTCTGGCTCATTTATGAGAGTTCTTAGATGACCTTTGAGGAGAGGCCATATGATACAATGGGTGAAGGGCAAGCTTGGAGTCAGGAAGAACTGGATTTTAATCCTACCTCAGATACTTACTAGCTTTCTGATTCTGGGCAATCACTTAAACTGTCTGAGACTTATATCCTCATCTCTAAAATGAAAGGATTGGACTGAATGACCTCAAAGGTCCTTTCAAGCTCTGATTCTATGATTCTATGTCCCTAAACAGTTTTCATTTCTGAGATTCTACGATTTGTGATTTTAAGACACCTGATAAAATGTGAAAGCTTCCATAATGGATGGTTGCCAAGTGGACTGCTGATCATATTTTTGGTTGTTTTTTTATTATTATTATTATTATGCAATTAATTCAGCTCAAAAAAAATAAGACAAGCCAGTTTATTGGTATCCTAATAACAAGTCCTAACATGTATAAAAGGACTTGCAAATTTAAAAGGCCTTTGGGTTTCACAATCCCATGAGGTAGGTAACACAAACATTATTATGCTTCTTTTAATAGATGAGAAAACTGCAGCACTAAGACAGAGAATGACCTGTCAAAGGTCACAGAGCTCATGCTCCAGTCCTGGTCCCCAGACTAGTCTCAGCCTAGCTGCTCCCCATAGTTGCCTTGTTTGATTCCTGTTTCATGATTTCTTTCTTATTTCCTTCCTTCCTTCCTTAATTCCTTTGTTCCTTACTTCCTTTGTTCCTTCCTTAAAATTTTCCTTCCTTCCTTCCATTGTTTATTTCTCTTTCAAACAGCCTTTTATCCCAGACAAGCACTGCAGAGCCATTAGTTAAGACAAGGAATTTGTATCAAGCACAGTATAGTAAGTTATAATTTTGCTTTTAAAAAAATCACATTTGTGTGGTGATGAGATTGTAGGTCATGGACCCTTTGGCAGTCTAATGAAACCTCTTCATTCCTTCTCAGAATAATTTTTATTTTTTTTTTAATTTTTTTTTCAGGTTGAGAAGAACTTTTTTTTTAATTAATTTATTTTTAGTTTTCAACATTCATTTCCACAATATTTGAGTTCCAAATTTTCTCCCAATCTCTCCCTACCCCTAACCCATGATAGCATGCATTCTGAATATCCCTTCCCCCAATATGCATCCCTTTATCACCCACCCCCTTCTCTTATCCCTTTCCCCTTTTATTTTCCTGTAGGGCACGATAGATTTCTGTACTACATCGCCTGCTTATCTTATTTCCCAGTTGCATGTAAAAACAATTTTTAACATGCATTTTTAAAACTTCGAGTTCCAAATTCTGTCCCTTCTTCCCTCCTCAACCACCCTCATTGGGAAGGCAAGCAATTTGATACAGGCTATACATGTGTAGTCATGCAAAACATTTCTGTAGTAGTTATGTTTTGAAAGACTAACTGTAATGTCCTCTATCCTATTCTGCTCTCCCATTTATTCTCTTCTCTCCTTTGACACTGTCCTTCCTCAAAAGTGTTTGCTGCTGATGACCCCCTCCCCCAACCTGCCCTCCCTTCTATCATCCCCTCTCTCTTATCCCCTTCTTTCAATTTTCCTGTAGGGAAGATAGATTTCCATACCCAACTGAGTATGTTATTCCTTCCTTAAGCCAAATCTGATGAGAGTTCTATCAGTTCATTCCCTTTCATCTCCCTCCTTTTCCCCTCCATCGTAAAAGTTTTTTCTTGCCTGTTTTATGAGCGATAATTTACCCCATTCTGCTTCTCCCTTTCTCCTCCTTCCAGTACAATTCTCTCACCCTTCAGTTTCATTTTTTTTACATATCATCCCTTCATACTCAACTCACCCTGTGCACTTGCTCTTTCTCTCCATACATATACATATATATACATATATAATACATATATACATACATGCATACATATACTTACATACATATGTGTTACGTGTGTGTGTGTGTGTGTGTGTGTGTGTGCGTGTGTGTGTATCCCCTGCAACTACACGAATACTGAGAAAGGTCTCATGAATTACAAATATCATCATTCCATGTAGGAATCTAAACAGTTCAACTTTAATAAGTCCCTTATGATTTCTCTTTCCTGTTTACTATTGAGTCTTATATTTGAAAGTCAAATTTTCTATTCATCTCTGGTCTTTTCATCAAGAATGCTTGAAAGTCCTCCATTTCTCTGAATGTCCATTTTTTACCTGAAGGATTATACTCAGTTTTACTGGGTAAGTGTTCCTTGGTTGTAATCCTATCTCCTTTGCCCTCCAGAATATCATATCCCAAGCCCTCCAGTTCCTTAATGTAGAAGCTGCTAAATCTTGTGTTATCCTGATTGTGTTTCCACAATATTTGAATTGTTTCTTTCTGGTTATTTGCAATATTTTCTCCTTGACCTGGGAACTCTGGAATTTGGCTATAATATTCCTATGGGTTTTCCTTTGGGGCTCTCTTTCAGGAGGAGATCAGTGGATTCTTTCCATTTCTATTTTCCCTTCTGGTTCTAGACTATCAGGTCAGTTTTCCTTGATAATTTCTTGGAAGATGACGTCTAGGTTCTTTTTTTGATCATGGCTTTCAGGAATTCCAATAATTTTTAAATTCTCTCTCCAGGATCTATTTTCTAGATCAGTTGTTTTTCCAATGAGATATTTCACATTGTCTTCTATTTTTTCATTCTTTTGGTTTCATTTTATAATTTCTTGATTTCTCATAAAATCATTAGCTTCCATTTGCTCCATTCTAATTTTTAAGGAACTATCTCCTTCAGTGAGCTTTTGGACTTCCTTTTCTGTTTGGCCAATTTTGCTTTTTAAGGCATTCTTCTCCTCATCGGCTTTTTGGACTTCTTTTGCCATTTGGGTTATTCTATTTTTTAAGGTGTTACTTTCTTCAGTATTTTTTGAGTCTCCTTTAACAAGCTGTTGACTTGTTTTTCATGATTTTCTTGCATCACTGTCATTTCTCTTCCCAATTTTTCTTCTATTCCTCTGACTTGCTTCTCAAAATCCATTTTGAGCTCTTCCATGGCCTGAGACCAATTCATATTTTTGTTGGAGGCTTTGGATGTAGGAGCTTCAGGGGTTTTGTGCAGCTGTTTTCAGAGATACTTCTAGGAACCTGTAAATTTTCAGTTCTTCAAAGATGGTATGATCAAAGATGAGGTGTTTATTCCCTTTCCTGGACTGTGCTCTGGTCTATGAGTGACTACAAGTGCTCTCTTCTCCCTTGGAAATGTGAGGAGGATTCTCTTTTCACCACAGCCACAAGCTCCACCCTGCCAGCACTCTTCCTCACCCCAGAACCACCACCCAGGACTGTGAGCCATGAAAAGCACATGAAAAGCAAAAGAATACTGCCTCCACACCAGCAAAGAGATCCCTGCAATCCCCCTCTGACCTGCTGCTTGATCCCCCTAAAATCTGTGGGCCAAGAACTCCAGAAGCAGCCATGGCCATTGTGCCCCCAGGGCTTGCCAGGGCTGAGACCAGGCTGAGCTCCTCCATCACCAGATTCAACAGACCTTTCCCACTGACCCTCTAAGTTGTCTTTGGTGTTTGTGGGTTGAGAAGACTTGAAACCACCACAGCTGGTAGTGATTCAGTCCTCTGAGGCCTGCTCCAGGTTTGCTGAGGCCCAGTCTTTGCTGGCATGACCCATGCTGTTCTGAGCTTCTCTCCTAGCCTGGTGTAACGGACCTTTCCTGTTGACCTTGTAGGTTGTCTTGGGCTGGAAATTGGTTTCACTTTGTCTTTTTGTGGGTTCTGATCCTCTAGAACTTGTTTAGAGTCATTTGACAGATATGTGGAGAGGTTCGAGGGAGAGCTCAAGGAAGTCATTGCTTTTTCTCCACCACATTGGCTCGTTCCCCTCAGAATGATTTTTAAATGCAGCAAATAATACATCATGGATTACAGAAGATACAAACTGTTTTGAAATACAGCTTATCAAAAAGTAAAAATGAAAATAAAAGGTCACATACCACAGGTGAAATAGTATGTCTTTAGGTGTTTGCCCTGATTTGGTTAGTAGACTTTGGTTTCATTAATGTGGTAATCTCCTAGTATGGAAATTTCCTCTATCATTGTGGATCAGTGACTGCTCTGCAACCTGTTATCTTTAAAAGCTGACTGGGGAAATGTGAGCTTGAGTGATTTGTCTGTGATCATATAGCTAGTCTTTATTTGTCCCTGGCAAGACTTCAATTCAGCCCTGACTTGTAGATACTAAACTCAGTTGGAGAAATGAGAGTAAAATACAATGTTTCAATAATTTTTAATGTTTAATTTTTTAAATTAATGTTTTCAATTTCAAAGCAGTTTTTCCTCTGCTTTCTACCTTTCTCTCCCCTGTGATTTAAGTAAATCACAAGTACGCATAATCGAGAAGAGAGGTGATGGACTTTACTTGGAGAACATTATTACTGTTGTAGCTTCTGTTTTCAGAGCATTTAAATGAATCATTCATTATCATTCACTAAGAGCATACTATGTGCTATCCAACTTGTGCTAGACGGAGTGATGCCTTCCTTCAAACACCTATCATTTTATCAGTGTTGTGATCCTCTTGAATCAGTACAGATCACAAATGCCTCTCCAACAGAATTGCCACAGTGTAAAAATATTTGGTAGCATGTCTAATATGGTGATGCTCTTGAGCCATAGTTAGATTAGTTCTTGAAGAATGAGACAAGAATTATAAAAGAACCATCAAACATAGCCACAGAATCACAGAACTGGAGCTGGAAATGGTGCCACCATTACCTGGAAAAACATCTTAACTATGACATCCCAAACAAGGAATCATCCAGCCTTGACTTGAAGACTTGCAATGACAATGTACTTATGACTTCCTGAAAGACAGCTTTCTACTTTTGAATAACTCCAATTGTTTAGTATTTTCCCCTTATATAGTGCCTGCATTTGCATCTTTGCAAACTTTACTCTTTGTGCCTAATTCTGCTTTCTCTGACCAATCACAGCAAATCTGATCTGCTCAACCTCATGACATTCTTTCACATACTTTTACATCAATTACATGGGGCCTCTGAATTTTTGCTTCTCTAGGACATCTTCTTTTACTTCCTTCAGTCAGTCTCCAAATGGCATGGAAAGAGGCTAGTTGCCTTCAATTGTCTCTGACCAGTAAATTTTTAAATTTTTCCTAGAACCACAAAGCATATTATGATGGGGTAGGGAACTGAAAGCTATAGAATATAATTGTGTGATAAATTGTGTAACTCCTACTGAGAGCATCATAGGGATTAAAAAAATCCCCAAATGTTCAGGTTATACGTAGTGCCACCCCCTACCCACAGCCAGAAAGGGTCTCTTTTTCTTCTCTTAGATAATTCTTTATTTTTTCTTCTCTAGAGCTCTATATTAGCTTATGATATATTGTATTGTTTTCTATTCTATCACATGGGGTATATAATATATTGTTTTTTAAGTCATACTATATGCTGGTACATTTTGTGGTAATATTTATGTTACATTACTATATTATATTATTACTGCATATTATATATTACTATGTTACATCATTACATTATGTTACATACTTATACGTTACATTACACTGAAATTTGACTCCACCATAACGATGTCATTTTTTCCTCTTTGAGAATGAAGGACAACAACCAGTGTATGTATCTATATCTATATGTATAGATGTGTGTGTGTGTATGTACACATACACTCATATATACACACACATGTATTGATTCCCTCAGTTTCATGTCTTATCTCCCGCAGGAGAAGGGCAGGGGCTAGGTTCTATTCATTTTTGTTTAATCCAAAATGCCTTAGCACAGTCCTTGAAAATAGAGATAATAAATTCAACAAACTACCTTTGATTTTTAACTTACCAAGAAATGCAAATATAGCAAAACTATCACTAATTTCTATTAGTGGTGGCAGGACAATCTTTTAAACCAAAGAAAATCATAATTAAAAATATTTAAAAACAAATCTAGCTTTTGACTAACATAGCACATCCTGAGTACTGATTGAGTACCTGTCTTCAAACTCCTCCCTTCCAAAAAAATACACAATAAAAACAGCCATTTTCTCAACACTTATACATACAAGCAAGGCAACGTGCTAAGAAAATCAGTGCCCAATCTTCAGCAGCTTACAACTGTACTGAGGAGAAACAGCATCTACATATATAAATAGGTACAATATAATAGTAATTAATGGGGGACTGGCACTAATCACAATACAGTTTAGAAGCTGTTGGGGTTGTGGATAAAGACGTAGCCTGAAAACCAGGAAGACACATGAGTTCAAATCTTATCTCTGATACATCTCTTGGCTAGACAACTCTTATCTAAGGCTGTTAATTTTGAAGCAGTGATTCTTCTGCGCTGACTGAGGGAATTTGGGGACCTTGGTCTTCACTGGAGGTCTACTCTATACACAGAATCAGAGGTCTAGTCCATATCCCTATCCATATAATGGGAGAAAGAAATATCCACAACTATGGCAGTCACGAAAAACCTGACTGGTATCAGAAGTATCCGTTTATATACAATTAGTGTTAGTTGGTGGTAGATTTGAAGTCAAATGGCCTGAGGTCAAATTCTGACACCATTCCTTACGCCAAAAGAGTACATTGGAGAGATTATCTGATATAAGACTTGTTTTCAGAGATTTGGTTCAGATGACTTTCAATCTCCCTTAGGTATTATTGTTATTATTATTATTATTATTATTATTATGACAAAAGTCTCTGAGGAAATCAGCATAATAAACAATAGCGAGCATTTATCAATACATGATGCATGTTATGAGGCATCATGTGCCGTGCTAAGTACTTTACAAATATCATCTCATTTGTTCCTCACAACAACACTGCAAGGTAGGTACCATTATTATGCCCATTTTATAGTTGAACAAACTGAGGCAGATAGAGATTAAGCGACTTTCCTGGAATCACACAGCTACTAGGTATCTACGACTGAATTTGAACTTTTCCTAACTCAGGGTCCAGAGATCTATCTATGCATTGTGTCATGTAGCAGCCAATTCTAGATTTACTATCTTACAAACCTAAAGTATAAGTCAGTTTATCAATAAATTTGATATTCCTTTTTTTCCCCCAATATACAACACAGTATTTATTTCCACTATTAACTGATTTGGGCCTCTTTTCTTCATGAGTTTTTCTAGCCCCAATCCAGGTATCAGAAATTCCATTGCAGTGAGGATCATACAAATGAGATGTTGTTCTTTACAACACTGGCCCCTAAACATTCTCTAAAAGTCCTAAGAATGTTTCCAGCAAAGCAATCTAACTTTCTAGCCTTTGAAAGAATATTTATGTGATTTTTTTACATTACAAAAGCACAGAGCAGGGTTCTGATTATAACATCCCAAAGCCTAAATTGATGTCCTGGATATAAATATGAAAGTGACTTACAGAAAGCATCAAATTTAATCTTTTGTATCATTTTTTTCTTTCCTCTATAACATGATGTCAAAGGCAAAACAGACACTAAGTTTGTATAAGCTGGCATAGTATTTTCCTTTAGAGGTTTTGGCAAAAGAAACCTACGGATGGTTATCATTATAAAAAGTGCCATGGGGGAGGAAACAGGCAGGTCAAATAGAATCATGGTATTTATAAATTAAGGGCTGGGAGGAACATTAGTGGTCTTGTTTTACCAATAAGGAAACTGAACCTCCACAACTTAAATGTAAGATGATAGATTTAAGCTGGAAGGGATTTCTGAGACCATCTCCCATGGGGAAAACTGAGGGGCTGGGAGGTTAATTGATTTATGCATGGTCACAAAAGTAGTCAGGAACAGAGCCAGGATTTGAACCCATTTCCTTTGACTCAAAATCCAGCAAAATCATTAGCATTATAAGTAATCATTTACATATAAATTATATGACTGAACCAGAATGTGAATGTTTTCAGAAAATAAACATCATTAAGATCACTAAACTGTGGTTGTCTCTCAAAGAATCAAAAAATCATGCTAAAGTCAAGAATCCCACCTCAGACAACTGCTAGACAGTCATGTGAACCTTTGAAAGTCACTTAACCTACATCAGCCTCAGTTTCTCCTTCTGTAAAATAGGGACGATCATGATACTAACAGCTTCTTAACAAGATTATTGTGATGATCAAATGAGATCGAGTGTATGGAGTGTTTTGAAAATGCTAAAGTTCAATATGAATTCTAGCTGTTCTTATTTTTCAATTACTATCCAAGAAGCTCTAACTACCCAGAGTCAATTGTGGGTCTTCTTTACCTTTTGAGGATGTCATATTCTTCTGGCATGAAAAAGGAGAATGTTAGTATGATGATAGATTAAAAGTTGTAAAGAAAATTAGAGATCACTTAGTCCAGATCCCTTACGTTATAAATGAAGGAACCAAGGTTCAGAGGGAAGAAGTGAATTAACTAAGGGAAAGAAAGTGAATAAGTAATTAACGTAGCACCTAAACATTTCATTTGATCTTCAAAAAATCCTTGCGAGATAAGTGCTATTATTATCCTCACTTTACAGTTAAGGAAACTGAGGCATTCAGAAGTTAAATGACTTGCCTAGGGTCACACTAGTTAATAAGTGCCTGAGTCTGGTTTTGAACTTAGGTCTTACTGAGCACAGCCCAGTGTTCTATCCAATGCACCACTAGCTGCCTCTCTAAGGCTGGCAGAGATCAGATTTCTCCCCAGATCCTATACTACCAAATTTACCATTCTTTCCATTGCACATTTCTTCCCACTTATCACAGTGCCTACAAGTGACAGAGAAAGGCTCTAAGAACTTGTATTTATAGGCCCTGCAGTATAGAATTCATGTTTTTGGAAGGAAGATATCAACATACAGAAAGAGAAAAAGGGTCTCATAAGCCTTGAAAGTTACTCCCTATTCTTAAAACCAAATATGAAACAGAAAAACACAAGATCCCAGAAAACAGGACATGTTCCTTGAATGAACAATGCCCCCAAATCCCACTAAGGGCAGGTGTTGTAGTCTGTAATATAACCCATTATGGGCCTCTTAATCTAGAGAAAAAAATTCTAATGCCAGTCCTAGAATCATGGTAGAATGGAACAAGGGGAAGATGGTTGATCTGGAGTCAGTGGTCCTGGGTGACCCTGGCTAATTGATTTCACTTCCTTGGGCTTCAGTTTCCTCGTGGGTACTATGAAGAAATGGAAATAGGTGGCCAGTGAGATTTATAAGGTCTTGGTATAGTGAAGAGGGTTATGGATTTGCATCTGAAGACCAGGGCTCAAATCTTGATTTTGCCACTTTCTAACTTTGTGATCTTTGGCAAGTCTTCAGTTTCCTCTTCAGCAAAATGAAACGGCTAACCGTGAAGGTTCTTTAGGGCCCTTCCAGCTTTAGATGTGTGATACTCTATGATCTTCTATAATTGTTCTTGACCTAAATTTTCTCACTCACCAAGTGGGTCCAGGAGAAGTGGAAACTTAGATAAGATATCTCAGTAATTTAAAATGCTCTGATTCTAATGTAATTCACTACAGTGTAGAATTAGGTATAATTGGTGCCTCCTTTGGATTCCTCTGAAAAAGTTCTAATCCTCAGAATAATGTCCTCAAATTCCTTTTCGACTATCACACAGATTTGAGTATGGATTCCAGGGAAGGATGAAGATAAGATACTTAAGGATTTGGAACCATCTCATCTTTGTTGCCAAGGGGAACTGTAAAAGCTCTCCATTCCCTGGTTTCTTTTCACCTCACGAGCTAATCCATGAAATAGAAATGGGCCCAATGCCTACCTTGACTCTGAGACTGGGAACACAGGGATCATTTAACAACACTGAAAAGTAGCTTGTCGAATGGCCAAACTGTGGCAATCCATTGGAGAGAATATACCTCATTCCGAGAATACAGATGAATTAATCAGTGCACTCACCACCCACATGCTGGAATAACATCCCTGATTAAATTTAATGTTGCAAGCTTCTGCAATCACCAGCAAACCTAAGCACTGATTAGACCGAAAGGCCTCTGAGGGCTAATTCTTTGAACATGGGGTTTATGGGTGCTTTAGAAGGACACTCCTTTGAAAACTTCCTGAGTTTGGGAAGCTGACCACCCTTCAGCATTTGGGTCACATGGGTTTCTCGGGTCAAACCATCTACTTGATAACTGGGGCCAGGAATGTATTAGCATTTGACAGACACTTATTTAGCTAAATCTGTCACTGTGGCACTGAGATTTCTTGGCTACCTTGTGGGTAGTTTGAGAAATGTGCTTATCATTGCATAATTACCCATCTACTTTTTCTCCCCTGTATAAAAACGAGTGGAAAGATCACCACAGGCCTATGTGCCCCAGTGTTCAGAGATAATAGGTGAAAAACACTAGAAGCTCCTTCCTTATATCTCTTCCCTCCTACACATCTCAACTTTGGGTCTTGTGTTATTTATAAACATATTCCTGATAAAGAACATTGGGGGAAGGGGAATGTATGGTGAAGGGCTGAGATTTTTTAAAAAAAGAATTACTATTTATTCTAAACGGTATGCTATTCAGGTGTTTGTTTGTTTGTTTGTTTTTTAAGGAACTGATACATCACCTTGCTTGCACTGTGAAAATCCAAGATATGTACTTCTTAAGTATCTTTAGCCTAAAATAGTTCATTGTTAAGACAGCACCCAGTAGTATATAAAATGTAGATTCTTCCTCCTGTCCCTTCACCCCCCTTCAAAGATTGTATATTCAAAAGCTAACTTGTAAAAATTTATTTCAAAGGGAAGCAAAATGCTGGATTGAAAATTGCTAATTTCTGTTCACAACCCTTTAAGCTACTTAGCAACTTTGTAAACTGACAGCCTACAAGTTGTTTGTGAGATTCCCCACCCCCCTCTGTCCAGTAAGGTGCATGTCTGGAAATGCAGTGTGTGAGGAGTTGGTATCTGGATAGGCAGGAAATACTAAGGTGCCTTTTCCTGTCATGTCTAGGAGATGGCTTGTTTGGCACCCTCCTGGGCTGACAGTCATGTTAGCATTACTACTCAAATAATATGCAAACATACACTTCATTTCCAATGATGTCTGAGCACATTGTAGACATTCAAAACACAGAAAGATTTTGAATGGTTCAATGAATCTGTTAATTTATTATCCCTTTTATATTTTTATGGTTACTATCTTTTCTTTCTAATATAATCACTTTCTCCTCCCAAAGTTTATATGACTGGAGTTCAAGTGAAATGAGGAGAATTAATTAATTGAAAGGCATCACTTTATAGGAGAAAGTCCTCACTCCAGATGCCTGAGCAGGAAAGCTTTTGTGAGGCAAGACAGATTCTTCAAGAATGGAGGAAAGGGAAAGGTGGAATGGGGAAAAAGAGGAAGAAGAAAAGAAGGAATGGAAATGACAAGTTCACATAAGCTTCATTAAAAAAAAATCAGACAGGGCAGTTAGGTGGCACAGTGGATGGAGCACTGGCCCTGAAGTCAAGAGGACCTGAGTTTAAATCCAGCCTCAGACCAAACACTTGACACTTACTAGCTGTGTGGTCCTGGGCAAGTCACTTAACCCCAACTGCCTAAAAGAAAAAAAAATCAGACAACATTGGGATCCTCAAAACCCCTGGGAACACAGGGACTTCACAAACAGATAGGTAGTGTAGTAGTAGTAGAAAAAGTTTTGGACCTGTTTTCAGGAAGACTTGCATGCAAATCCTGTCTTAGCTACATATTAGCTGTGTGACCCTGGAGCAGTCACTTGACCTGTCTCAGAATGAAGAAGTATGGCCTGTATTGTCCTAGGGAAACTGAAAGGAAAAAAGTAAACACCTAACCAAAGGCCATTTCCTAATGAATACTTTTGCTCTTTAGCTTTCGATTCCTCTGCGTCTCAGTGGTTTTCTAGGCCATCATCCCTATATTGCTAAATCTTTCCTCCTTCCAAATCTCAACCGTTCAGTAAATCAGTTCAGTTCTATGCTACCCATTCCTTTCAAGTCCCTTGATCACTCCTCCTGTTGACAGCCATACATTTCTAAATTCCAGTCCTGAATTATTCCTGCCAGTTACCTCCTCTGGTTCTATTTATATGTTGATGAATGGAAATTGAGGAAATAATGCAAACATGTTGACTAGGTCCACTATAACTTGATGGTATCTATTCCAACCTTCAATGTGAATGTATCAAGGTGATGCTTTTACTCCTTACTAATTAATTTTCTGTCTCACCCTTCACAATGGCTTTTCAAATCCTCTTCTCTTTTCACTGTCTTTGCACTTCCTTAGCATCCCAGCTTCTAAACCCTCAAAGGAGATCCTATGAGCTAATGGATCAGAGTGTAGAGACAATGTTGTCTTGTATTTTACTATAATTGAGACTATTCCCCATAAGCTTCCTCTTCTTCCTTCTCCCTCATCTCACAATCTCTTGACTTTGTCTTCTCACCATATTTCCCTTTAGTTCAATCTCTACTGAAGAGGTGGACTCTTTTCTTCCTAAAGGTGAACACCTTTCTATGTCTCCTTGTTCCAATCCTCTGCTGTATTTTCCACCAGCTATCTTCCACTTTTTTCCCATCTCTCTAACTTTCATTTTTTTCCCCCTATCTACCGGTTCCTTCAAGCATACTCAATTCTTCTCTCTACTTGAAAAATTTCTCACTAGATAATAAGATCCCTGTTATTATCCAATATTTCACCTCCTGTTTCTCAGCCAAAGTACTTGAAAATAACATCTGCATTCGATGCCGCCAGTTCCTCCATGCTCACTAATCTCAGCGATCTATTATTCAGTCTCACAATTCAATTGAAAATGCTTTCTCCAAAGTTACCAATGACCTCCTAATGACCAGATCTAATAGTCTCATCTCCATCTTCATCCTTTAAAAAAATCTTTGTAGCATTTGGCATGTTTGACCTTCAATTTTCACTAAATACAAATCTGACCATGTGACTCCCTTACATAAGCACCTCCAGTGACATCTGAACACCGCTAGGGTAAAATAGAAATTCCTCTACTTAGCCTTTATGGACCTCCGAAGTCTGGCCCCAACCTATCTTTTGGGCCTCAATAGGCATTATTCTCCCTCCCACATTCTCAGACAGTCAAGCTAGCCTTTTTTCCTTCTCACAAATTATTCCCAACTCTTTGCTTTTTCACTGGCTCTGCCACATTCTGGGCATGCACTCCTTCCTTACCTCTCTACCTCAAAGAGTTCTTTTCTTCTTTTATGATGAATCTCAAGCACTATATTCTTCATGGAGACATTCCTGATTCCGGCAATCAGGATGCCATTTTTCTAAAACTACATTGTATTTAAATAATCTGTGTGTATGTATGTATGTATATGTGCATGTATGTATTATTAATGTTTGTGCTGTGTATATATATATGTGTGTGTGTATATATATATATATATATGTGTGTGTATATATATATATATATGTATATGTATGTCTATATATACTTCTTATCCCTCTTTATGAGTAGGGATTGTTTTATTCTTTCTACTCATATACCCAGCACCTAACACAGTACATGGTATACAGTAGGCCCTTAATAAATACTTATTGATTGACTATTCTCTGCTAATATATACTTAATCCTTTGGGTTTCATGTGATTCTCACCTGGTTCTCTTCCTATTAGACTTCATTTTATAAGGTTTTTTTTTCCTGCTGGATTATCATTTTCCTCACCTCCTAACTGTGAATTTCCTTCAAGACTATGCCCTAGACCAGGGGTAGGGAAACTAAGACCTAGAGACCACATGTAGCTTTCTAGGTCATTGGGTGCAGCCTTTTGGTTGAATCCAAGTTTTACAGAACAAATTATTTTATTAAGAGTATTTTTCCTCTGAAGTTTGGATTCAGACAAAGGGCAGCACTTGAGGACCTAGAGGGCCACATGTAGCCTCAAAGACACAGGTTTCCCACCCCTGTGACCTAGGACTTATGCTCCTTTTCCTCTAAAATCTCTCCATTGGTGACCTCATTAATGTTCATGAGCTAATTCATTATCATCATACAGATGATTCCAAGATCTAAATATCCATCCCTACTCATTCTCCTGAATTGCATTACAAATTGCCTATTGAATATTTCACAATGGATTTCCCAGAGATACTGCAAAAGCTACATGTACAAAACAGACTTTATTCTCTCTCTCACTAATCCCATCTCTCTTCTGATCTTTGCTTTTACTATTAATAGTACTGCCATCCTTCCAATCCCCCACATTTGCAACCTCAGTGTTATTCTTGCCTCCTCACACCCACTCCCTCCACATTTCTAATCAGTTGTTAAATTTTGTTTTTTCTCTCTCTAAATATCTCTCACATATGTTACCTTTTCTCCAATCACATGACCTCTATCTTACTTCAGGTACTTATCTCTCATCTAGAATATTTAAATAGCCTCCTATTCCATTGCCCTGCCTCATATCTCTCATCACTATAATCCATCTTCCACTACTCTTCACAAACTGAAACCTTCCTACACTTCCAGTCTTCTTGACATTTCTCCATTCTGCACACTATCCTGTCAGCCATACTGGCCAATGTACTGTCCCACTCATGTGTTGGTTCATCTCCATCTCTGTGACTTTGCATAATTTATTTCCATGATTGGTATTCATTTCCTCCTCAAATGCATCTCTTGGAAAGTCCAGTTTTATTGCAGACTCACCTTAAGCACTGTCTTGTTCAGGAAGTTTTGATTCCCCCAACTGCTAATGACCTCCTTGCCAAAAGTAACTTGCATTTATTTTGTATCTGTTCCATATACATGATTATCAGCACATTTTGGTTGTATAGATGGAAGCTTCTGGAGGGCAATGGCTACTTCACTTTGGTTTTCATTTCTCTGGCACTTATCAGAGCATCTGGCAGCTAGTGGTCAACAAATACTTATTGATTGCTTGATTAATTACTGCTACTACTATACTACTACTACTACTACTACTACTACTACTAGTATTATCAGTACTACTACTACTACTACTATTACTGTTACCTAACATTTATATAATACCTACTATGTGTCAGGCACTGTGCTAAGTACTTTACAATTATTCTCTCATTTCATCCTCATAACAAGTATGGGAGATAGGTGGTATTATTATTATTCCTATTTTATAGCTGAGAAAACTGAGGCTGACAGAGGTTAAGTGACTTGCCCTTGGTCACAAAGTAGGCTTCTGAGACTGGATTTGAACTCAAGTCTTTCTGAGTTCATTCCCAGAGTTCTATCCAAGAAGTCACCTAGTTACCCCAATATTCTACTGGTATATAACAGCAAGTCATTAAACATTAAAGACTTTGAGAACTGATTTATAAAAATTAGAAATGAATATCACCTGTGCTATATCAGTTTAAATTTTTGCAGTAACGAGGACTCTAAACTTGAAATCAGAAGATTTGAGTTTTAGCCTTTGACTTGCCTCTTACTATCAGTGGGACCCAGAAAAGTCACAGATTTAGAAAATTAGTTTTTACCTCTATAAAATAGGGACAATTTCTATGACACCTATTTCATAAGACTGTTGTGAAGGTCAAACAGAATAACAAATGTGAAGGCACTTAAAAATTGTAAAGCACTATACGAATGCCTTTGGTGACAATTGTGCTTGTGTGTTTTTCTTCTCCCCATAGAATATATCTGAAAATAGGACACATTTCTTGACTTTTATTTTCATAGGGAATGAATGACACGATGCTCCACTCTAAAGCCTAAGTGTGGTGTTCTGTACACAGTAGACCATCAACAAATTCCCAACTGAATTCTGAGGCAGTGGCATAAAGAAGAAATGACAATAATTGATTAAGCCTTTGAATAAATGACAACCAAGTAATTACTAATCCCTTTGGTGTTGATTATAATCACAAATTTGAAAAATTCATTTGATGTTAATATGAGCACAGATTAGCTACATTCTTTAGCATTCTGACCTTTTCTAATCAAATATATCAGTTATATGGACTTTTTCTAATAAGATATGTACTAATTACTATGATCAGAGAAGTATTAGAATTATAGCCATTGGTGGCCAAGCTTAGAGTAAATGAATAATTCCATACTCAGGAGGCGGACAGTAATAGGTGGAGGGGTGGGTTTTGGGCCAGAATCTGGTAGAAGAACTTTCCCAGACATGGCTATGTGTCTTTTCCTCATTTTGTTAACCCATAGGGAAAAATGCCAGGGGAGAGTAGGTATATCTGTAGACCGCCCTCAGTAGTCAAATTTCCATGTCAATGATGTGCTTGTTCTGATGCTCTGACCCATATTAAAGGAATGGTTTAGACTAGCTCCACCCTCCCTCTACCTGAATTTGCCGTAATATTGTACTGTGTCTGTAAAGGTTTGTGGGATTAGACACTGGTTAGTATAAATAATGTTCCTCCCTCCACTCCTCCTAGAACATTTGGCAGGATATACCAGGTAATAGAGAAACTTGGAGGAACTCCCTGGCATTTTTTTTAATGGAAAAGGAAAGGGCTTCGCTGGGGAACTATTAGCAGTTTAGGTAGGGGTGATGTCTATTTGGAGAACCCTAGTGCAAATGGGCATCTATAATAGGACTCAGTTGGATAACTCACTGTTTACTCAATTAACAAATCCTAGCAGCTAAGAACCATTCCAGATACTAATGGAATCTTTCAAAAGGGTATAACTGAGGTCTTCCAAAATAATTTATCAGCACAGCCTGAGTATGGAGATTTGGTAGTATCCCATGATCAGATAATAAGATTGACTAACACCATAGATCTGGTGTTGGAAAGGCTCTTAGAGGTCATTGAGTCAAATCCTCTCATTCTATAGAGGAGAATTTGAGGCCTATAGAAGTCATGTGAGTTGCCCAAAGTCATACAGCTAGAAAAAGTCAACAGCTGGACTTGAACCTAAATCTTCCTATCTCCATGTCCAGCACTCCGTTCATATAACCAACTTGCTTTCTCAAATGCCCATACAACTGAATCACTGCAATAAATATAGCACCATCGGCATCATGGGGACACTGAGTAAAGGGGCTTAGTTCATTACTGGAGGTAGCAGAGAGCACTGAGACACCCTGTGTCACCTGGGCATTTTTTGTGGTTAATTTTACACCTTCATTTTGGAGGTAGTTTTCCTGGGAATACTTAGGGAGACAAAATGATTAATACTTAGGCCAGTAATTAGCATAGCAGACCTTTGCAACATTAAGTTATTTGCTTTGTTTACACTTGGGGTTCTTAATGTGAGAGCCAGGTCCATGGATAAACTTCATGTGATGGGGAAAATATAACATCCATATTTTCAGTAACCTCTAATTGAAATTTAGCATTTATTTTAATCACAAACTTAGGCAACAAATCATGTTAATGTCAAGCTTTACCAGACTTCCTAAGGGGGCCATCTCACACACACACACACACACACACACACACACACACACACACACACACACGGAGTTAACTCCCTAGCTGCATGAAGATCTCAAGCATGGCAAAGGAAAGGTTGTTAGGTTTTCAAATGAGAAGCTTCCATGATACAACTGAGTCTTTCTTCCTTATTGCACCAAGCAACATGTCCCTCCTCTGGGAATCTGGTGCCTTGTGGCTGCTCTTGGCCCTTTATCCTAATGACCAAGAGTCAGCATTCCAATAATGACTAAATCGGTGAAAGGAAAGCCTTTCAAAAACATCTTCAGATACATTTCAGAAATGTTGCTTATACTGAACCACTATTCCATTATCTTAAGGGTATGGTTTGAGAGTTAAGATGTAACAATACGTCTATTTGCCATGAATTCCTCAGGTCCAACATACATCATGTGCTTATCATAAGCTGCCATCCTTTGTGGGTCTGTGGCTTCATCAGTGTGGCTACTTCACCAAAGCAGATCACAATTCCTCTGCAATTCACTAATCTTTGGCCATTTCTGTGGCCAAATAAGCAAACCTAGTGATGAGCCACTTAACTTCATTGTAGAGATATGAAATGCTAGCATAATTGGATTAGAGATAAAATTTAACTAGAAATTTAACTTCAAATTTTATTTCAGAATTTCATAAAATATTTAGGAAATGGTTACATCACTTCCAGCTTGATGTCTTTGTTTGAAAACAAAATGTCATATCGAAATTATTCTCCTCCACCTTGAGGTACAGATATTTAGCTTTCATTCCAAAACATATTACTGAAATTCTTATTCTTTTCTCTGTCTCTCCCTCTCTCTGTTTCTCTGTCTTGCTCTGAGTCTCTGTGTCTCTCCATCTGTTTCTTTGAGTGTCTCTCAGTTTATGTCTCTCTATAAAGATTGAGACTTCCTATCTTGCCTAGGCTGTAAGTGCAACTGTGTGATTCTAGCCAAGTCATTTAATATTTGTTTGCCTCAGTTTCCCCAACTGGAAAATGACGATAATAACAGCACCTACCTGAGATAACAATATTTGTAAAATGTTTAGCATCATGATTGGCACATAGTAAGCACCATATAAATGTTTATTGACTTCCCTTTCCTTCCCCCTACTGATGGGCCCAATTTTATTGTGATTAGGACAGGTGCTTTGACCTCGTCTAATTCTGACCTTGCTGTTTCATTCTTCTTAAAATAATCTAGTGGTCCCTAGCTTCAGTATAGTACAGCATGGCTCAGAACTTCTGAGTTCAAAAGATTGACCAGCCTCAGCTCCCCAGTAGCTGAGATGACAGGCATGTGCCATCAAAGACATTGGAGTTGAACCTTACTTAAATAATGGTCAATAATATTACCTCAGCACATGCAGTAGCAATTCATTTATGAGGTGATACTGAATTTCTGGGGCATAGACTCATGAATGCCACAGGAGGGTAGAATGGGATTGAATGCTATCTTGGAGGCACAAGCAAAATGGTTTCTTCCTAAAGCTTTCTGCTTTGCTGAATGGAAAACATTCTTGCTGCATCATCTTTTTCTGTTTGAATAATACAGATCTAAGGTCTTGTGTGCATTTACTTTTTAATTTCAGTAATTTAAAATTTTATTACAACGAATGGGTTAATATCATTGCATACGTGTGTTCATCAAACAACGTGAGGTCATTTTTGATAATCTCTCCTTTGAGACACTTTAATCATGATGCAGTTTGCAAGGACGGCATGTCTGAATAAAATAATTAATTAACAGTTTTCCAAAGGAGTTCTGAGTTTTAACAGCCTCCTCACTGGCAAATCCTTAAGGTGTACAGATGGGTTAGATTTGAGGAAATAGGCAAACATCACTCAGAGCTAAGTCTGGTGAACATGATCCATGATCAAGCTGGGTAATTCTACTTTCTATTCCAAAACGGATGAATGAGTTTGTACTCAGAGTAACAAAATATTTTTTTCACATCCATGAGGGGACTATCTTCTCATAACAATCCTCTGTGGAATGTAGTGTTACTATTATTTCATTCATTTGTAGGTGAATAAAGTGATGCTAAGAGTGGTGACATCATTTACTTATTGTCACATAGCAGAAAAGGGACATATCTGGGACTGTAATGCAAGTGATCTACACCCAGCCTAGTATTCCTTTTCTGCTGCATGGTGAAACAGGTTTATTTTATTTTATTTTATTTTATTTTTGTTTTGTTTTGATTTTGTTTTTGGCTTTGAAGGAAGATCCCAAAAGAAAATTGCAATATTTTTCCCCCAAGGCATACTTGGCTAAAATGTATAGACATCCAAAGTTACCAATGTATTGTTAACACTTATTTGATCATATCACATATGAGAGGCTTAGAAGATGAAGAAAATAAAATAACAATGCTAACATTTATTAAGATATAGCCTCATCTATAGAAATTAATGTCTTCTTTCCCAGCTCACTCGAATTACTTCAGAGGAATCATTGCATAGGGAAGAGATTTGTTGGACTTGAAGTCATGACATGAATTCAAATTATATTTTGGACACTTAATAGTCACATTCATGGGTGTGAGAAATAAAAGAGTTTAGTTTCCACATTAGTAGATAAGAAATCAGCATAGACAGGCTAACTTCTCAGCCTTGGGGTGGGGGAATTGACAACACAATTCTAGGCACATGGTATATGTTAAGGGTGGGACATATAAGGAAGATTGTAACCCAGAAGGATTAGGACCAATCCTGATCCAGAAGGGAGGAGTTAGGCAATTACTAACTATAAAGTTTGCTCTTGGTTCTGTACTGGGCGCACTCTCCCCTTCAAAGGAGGTGTGCTAGCTTCTCCTGAGAATCAAAAGGACGTGCTTCAACCTCTTTGAGATACCAGTCTTCGGAACTGTGTCTGGGGTCTTTATAACAGTGAGTACAGCACATTTCATTAGGTGTGTCACTAGGGAATAATTTTAAAGGTAAACATATTGTTGAATACGCAATATTATATTTATTCATCAAGCTAAAGAAAGTAATATTTAACTAAATTTAAGCATAATGCAATAATTCATATTTTAAAACTAAAATATCATATGCAATTAAATTGAAATGCAAAATCACTTTTTTCAGATATTGCTCTTCCAAATATTTTCTTCAAATTTCTCATGACACCCTTTTCTCCACCCTCTCAGAAAATAACTTTGATTCATATTTTGCAGAAAAACATGAGGCCATTTGCCAAGAGCTTCTTCTTCTCCCTTTCTGCTTATCTCAAATGCCTTTTGACTACTATTTCCTCCTCAGTCCCTGTCTCAGACAAAGAAGTGACCTTACTCCTTACCAAGGCCCACCCTCCACTTGCACTAGCAATTCCAACAGACCTCCCCCTCTTTTATCCTGCTATATCATTTATCTTCAATGTCTCCCTTTCTACTGTCTACTCACTTTCTGCCTAAACTATGCCCCCACCTCCCTCATCCTCAAAAACAAAACAAAACAAAAACAAAAAAAACCCTCAATTCATCCTTCCATCCCCACTAATGATCATTAAATATATTTTCTGTTCTTTGTGATCAAACTCTGTGAAAAGGCCTTCTAAATTGAATGCTTCTACTTTCTCTCATTTTACTCTTCTTTTTTTTTTGGGGGGGGGCTAGGCAATGGGGTTAAAAGACTTGCCCGGGGTCACACAGCTAGCAAGTGCTGAGTGTCTGAGGCTGGATTTGAACTCCTGACTCCAAGGCCAGAGCTCTATCTACTGCACCACCTAGGTGCCCCCTTTTACTCATTTCTTAATCTCTAGCAACACAGCTTCTGACCTCATCATTCCTTTGAAAGTGCTCTCTCCAAAGTACCAAACCCGATGGCTTTTTCTCAATCCTCATCCCCCTAGTCCTTCCTACAGCCTTTGATACTATTGATCACCCCCTCCTTTTCCTTAACACTCTCTCCTTTCTAGGTTTTCAGAACCCTACTCTCTTCTGATTCTCCTCCTACCTATACACCATTCCTTCTGTGCTGTGTTCATTTAGTTTGAGAAGTGCTACTTAGTTTAATTACTCATCATATGGTGCTAAGGAGGTCATAGAATATTTCATAAAAGAAATGAAGCCTCAGTTCTATAATGGGAAATCTTATTAACAGTAATGAGATATAATAACCAAAAGTCAGGAATTAGCTTCCTTTGCTGAATACTGATCGAGGTCACAGCCTCTAACCCTAGGTGCCCCTCAGGGCTCTCTACAAGCCGTCTCCTCTTCTCCTTCTCTACTATTTCACTTGATGGTCTCATCAGCTCCCATGTATTTAATTATGCTCTCCAGGGGATCAATTCTTAATTCTATCTGTCTTGGTCCCACCTCTGTGCTGATGTCCAATCTCTCATCTACAACTGCCTTTTCAAACATACTGAAGAGACCTTAAACTCAACATGTACAAAATGGAACTCATTATCTTTCCCTCTAAGCCACCCCCATCCCAACTTCTTTATTATTGTCAACATCAACACCACCCTCACAGTCCTTCAGGCTCACAACCTAAGATGTCATCCTTGATTCCTTATTCTCACTCACCCCTTCATAACCAATCTGTTTTCTATGTCTGTTGATTTTACCTTTGTAACTTCTGTTGAATATTCCTCCTTCTCTTACTCTGATTCCGCCATAACCCTGGTGCAGGGCCCCATCTCCCCTTGCTTAGGCTACTGCAGAAACTTGCTGGTAGGTCTGCCTATCCCCCCTTTCCTCCCTTTCTGGACTATGCTCTAGTTGATGCTGGTCCTGCCATTCTACCAAGACACTCCATCTCTCTTCTCTGGGCAGTTTCTCTGTCTTTCCCCCATGATTTGCCTCTTCATCTTCAGCTACTAGTTTCCCTGTCTTTCAAAAATCCCAATTAAAATCTTACCTTCTACAGGAAGCCATTTCCAATATTTCTTAATTCTAGCATCTTCCCTTTGTAAATTATTTCTATTTTCCTCCCCCCCCCATATATAGCTTGTTTATACATATTTGTTTGGTTGTTGTCTGCGCCATCAGATTGTGAGCTCCTTGAAGGCAGGAATTGTCTTTTACCTCCTTTAGTATCCTTAGCACTAGGCATAGTGACTGGCACATAGCAGTAGCTAAATAAATATTTACTGACTGGCATGGAGTAATACCTTAGTATACCTGGCACAACCTATACATATGCCTCTGCCTAGCTATATAATCTTGGGCAAATTCCTTAGTACTTGCCTCTGTAGGGTTGGAATAATAATAATATGATATTACCTGTCTTCACAGGATTGTTGTTCTGAGGCATAAATATCATCATAAAATATTAGGATCATTAACTGAGATTTTGAAGGGTCCTTCAAGATCATCTCATCTTGCTTTCTGCCTAAACCATGCCCCTACCTCCCTCATCCTCAAAAAACAAAAACCAAAAAACCTCACTTAATCCTTCCATCCAGAGGCAGGGACAGCTCTATGCCGCTTGCCAGCAGGAAGCAGTGTCAGAAGCCGAGAACTTTGCCCCTTACCCCAAAAGAATTTGGATCCTATTCGTTTGAGGGGGGAATGATGAGGATGGGAGCTAGACCCAAAAAAAGGAAAAACCCAGGACTTTCCCACATGGCCAAATGTTTGGGGTTCACCTGAGGCTATAATCCCATCAACTGGCCTTTCACTGTGGCTACACCCAATCCCCCAGTTCTGTTACCCTTAACCTAGCCTCCATTGTCTTACCTCCCTATAGCCCCCAGCCATTTCCCACCCTTAATCCTATCTTGGCTAGGTGGTCCAGGTCCCTGGAGTTCTATTACCTCTTAGAGTACTTGGCCACTCCTAGACCCCTTCCATAGTCTTTCTGTATATAAAGTGCATCTTTTGTCTCCATTAAGGTGCTCAGATTTTTATAATCCAGCCAATAGCTCATTA
Organism: Phascolarctos cinereus; assembly: GCF_003287225.1. Classification (NCBI taxonomy): domain Eukaryota; kingdom Metazoa; phylum Chordata; class Mammalia; order Diprotodontia; family Phascolarctidae; genus Phascolarctos; species Phascolarctos cinereus. The sequence goes on along the minus strand of NW_027555847.1, from coordinate 44,133,856 downwards.
ATGTTCAGATTCCTTAAGAGTCTGCCCAATATGAGAGATGTTCTAATAAACCTTGTCTTGGCTGAGAAAAAAAAAAAGATCATCTAGGCCAGTCTCTTTATTTTATGGATCTAAAAACTGAGGCCTAAAATGTTTAAGTCATTTGCCTAAGGACACAACATCAGCTAATAATGGAACTGGGATTCAACTCTGGCTTCTCTTATTCAAAACTCAGAATTCTTTCTCCTGGCCGGGAGCTAAGGATACTAAGTGCTAAGGATACCAAATGAGGTACAAGACAGTCCCTGCCCTTAAAAAACTCACAATCCAATGGAGCACACAACAAACAAATGGACCTGTACAAATAAGTTATATACAGGGAGAAAAAAAGAAATACTTGAAAGAGGGAAGGCACTAAAATTAAGATGGGTTTGGAAAGACCTCCTGTAGAAGATGGGATTTTAATTAGGACCTTAAGGAATCATGGGAAACCAATAGCTGAATATGAAGGAGAACATGGGAGACAGCCACAGATAAAACGATGATAGAGCAATAATATATAAAGTATTATGTAAATGTCAGTTATTAATATGATTACCTGAATTTCTTGTTTTAGTTCAGAAAGCTAGAGAAACCAACTTTGTCCTGGCATTTGTGCATTAGTCAAAAACATCTGCAGCCCAGGATTCAATTGCTGGAAATGCTTTTAAAATTCCAAATTATCTGATGGCAATGAACCTGGCAAGGAAAATGAAAATCATCTGGAAAATTTTGTCTGGCGAAAGATGCAGAACTGAAAATGGATGTGGCACTTTGGATATCTCCACGCATATTACTTTGTCATCTAAGTTTTTCAATAAGTGACCAAATGAAATGTACTGTATAGAAGGATAGAAAAATATGCAATTTCAGCATAGAAAAATGAAGAGAAGCACAGAGAGAATAAGAAGGGGAAACAGCTCTTTATATGGCCTAGGAAAACCACATTTCACCAGCTACAGAAAGATTTCTGTAATAAGTAGAGACAATGAGATTTCTGAGGTAAGTTACAAAAGGCATTGAAGTCAAGAGAGTGAAAAATAAAATGAAGGAGACAGCATGTTTGGGACTCATTGAACAAAAATAAAAATCACTTCCTGCACGCGTTCCACACACAGACACTCAGGCAGATTTATTTGATCAATTCTGACAATAATAAAAAGCAGTACAAATGAGGGATGTCCAGACATTCTCCAGGTACATGGTTCTGTTGGAAAATTAAGCAACTATCTTCTAATTCCGAGTAACACTCTCCTGGAAGGAGGGAGCAATGAGCCCAGCATGTCTTATGTTGTTTCCAACATGCCATGCAATTATTAAGGGCTGTTTTGAAATGAGTTTGCTCGACTTGGAATAGTTGGTGTTGATGTTAAAGCTTCTCCCAGATGGTAGTTGCAGTAAGTTATAAGGGGGGGAAAACAGCAGAATGAGTTTGATAGAGGAGACTCTCAATTCGCTCTGATAGAGACAGCTTTCTCAAACCCTTGTCAACACAGATAATGGTCTAAAGAGTGTACATTTATGTCATTTTAATAACACAGTATATGGGAACATTAGCAAAGTTGACAATAATGCTATAAGCAATTATGAATAGATTGCAAGGAAATGAGCCGACTTCATAAGCTTTTTGGATTTTTTTTTATGCTAAAGTACCAGACAAACTAGCTTGTAGGTCTTTAGATCTAATTGGCTCCTTCTCTGATCTCAGTTCAACAAAACAAATATGAAATGAGCTCTCTAATGCTCACTAATAGCTGGAATAGCCACTGCATAGCACCAAATACCACAAATCAGGATAGTAAGCAAAAGCCTAGGCTGAAAGAAATGAAAGAGCTGGTCTTTCCCAATGTGCTATGTTCATTTATTTTGACAAGTACAGCTTAGTTTTAATTATTCATCATCTGATACTAAGGAGGCCATGAAATATTTCATAAAAGAAATGATGCTTCAGCTCTGTAATGGGGAGTCCTATTAACAGCAACAAGATATTAAATATTTGCTCAGAAGAACAGTTTAAAAAAAGAAAAAAAATGAAAAGGAAGCACACAGGATGATTCATTGGAATTCCAGGTGAGTAAGCATTCATTCCTTGGAGTGATAATGGGGGTGGGGCCTCTCTGTTCCTTCTTTGTGCCCCAATGGAAATGAAATCCAATTCACTCCAACCCCAGCCTCATTTCTCATCACCAGCCACCAACCACTAATGGCCCCTCCCTGGAACCAATTTTCAACTCCATTAACTTTCAAAAGAAGAAAAGATGAAAATGCAAATGACCTGGATAAACCCTGGAAATGGTCAGGAACCAAAAGAATGACACTTGATGAGGATAAATCTAGAATAAAAAACTTGGGAGGGAATACAGACTGGGGCTAGGCAAATTGCAAAAACCCAAGGGAAATGGGTATCTGCAAGGACAGGGTAAGATACAAGGATCATCACGATAAAGCATCTTCCTGACAATGAGTTAGAAACTTAAGCATGTTTTGGAAAAAAAGGAAATCTTTGCAAAACTGAGAATCTGGAAGGAGATAGTTCTGTCCCTAATTAGGGGACAGAAGGCTGACTATTCTTCTTTAGCCCAGATAAACAAAAAGGCTCTTGATAAACTTACACATAATAACTAAAAGCTAACCTTCATATAACTCTTTAAAGTATATCACATACATTCTTCAAAACAAACCTGTAAGATTAATATTATGTGGGTTTTGTTGTCTGTTTCTTTGAATAAACCTGTGATTTTATTAGTATGTAGGAATCATGAGGAAGAACTCCCTCTACCAATGAAGACAGGAATTTCTTGACAACTTAGAGACTTTAAGTTGAATCAAATCAACAAGCATTTATTGAACACTTGCCGTATATGCTCAGATATTTACTACCAGTGTGACCCTGGGTAAGTCATTTAATCCTGTTTGCCTCAGTTTTCTCATCTGTAAAATGATCTGGAGAAGAAAATGGCAAACCATTCCAATATCTTTGCCAAGAAAATCCCATATGGGGGTCACAAAGTGTCAGACTTGAATGAAATTGATGAGGTTTAGGGGCTCAGGGGTGCTGGGACCCCAATATCACAACACATGGGTCCTGTCTGAAAGAATTCAATCCACGCCTTCTTTCAGCCAAAGACAAGTTTATTAGAACATCCATCATATTGGGCAGACTCTTAAAGAGTCTGAACATTAGTAAGCTATTGGCTAGATTTTAAAAATCTAAACATCTTAATGGAGACAAGATGGATCTTATATATAGAAAGAATGTGGGAGGGATCTAGGAATGGCCAAGTAGTTTGGGGTGACTAGAGGAGGGGTCTAAGGAAGATCTGAATGGGAGTGGCCAGTAAGCTGGGGTGAACGGAACTCTTGGGATCTGGACCATGTGGCCAAGGGAGAATAGCTAGGTTTAAGGGTGGGATATGGCAGGGGTCCATAGGGAGGTAAGACAATGGAGGACTAGGCTAGGTTAAGGGTAACAGAATTGGATGATTGGGTATACCCACAATGAAAGGCCAGTTGATGGGATTATGGCCTCAGGGGACCACCAGAGATTTGGCCATATGGGAAAGTCCTGGGTTTTTCCTTTCTGGGGTCTAGATCCCATCCTCATCAAAATGACTGAACAACAACACATGCTCCATACACCATGCTAAGCACTAGGAGTCTCCTGGGGCACAGTGGATAGAGTTTGATTTCTCCTTCGGACACTTACTAGCTCTGTGATATTAGGCCAGTCATGTAACCTCTCTTTGTCCCAGTTTCTTTATCTGTAAAATGGGCATAATAATGGGGCTACTCCTCAGGATTGTTGTATCAAATGAAATGCTAGGTAAAGTACTTTGCAAGACTTTGAGCACTACTTAAATGCTAGCTATTATTATTGCTGTCCTGGTGGTAGTGGTCATGGTGTTTGATCTTTTATCACAAACCAATATATATCAAAAGCAGGGCTTAAAACTCAAGGGTCTTCTTGACTCCCTAAGGTCAGATCTTTATCCATTCTACTATGTTGCTTGTCTCCTCTAAGTGCTATTATCCCCATTTTAAAGGTAAGGAAATTCAGTCCTTGAGAGGGGAAGTTACTTGCTCAGAATCATACAACTCATGAGATTCATAAAACAGGTTTCAAATCTGGGTCTCCTAAGTCCAAATCAAGAGATCTCTTCGCAACAACATATCCCACTTCTTCTTTTTTTTTTTAATCTTTAAAGAGACAATCAGGGCCAGGTAGGTGGTGCAGTAAATAGAGCACAGGTCCTGGAGTCAGGAGGAGCTGAGTTCAAATCCAGCCTCAGACACACAACACTAGCTGTGTGACTCTGGGCAAGTCACTTAACCCCAATTGCCTTGCCAAAAATAAAATAAAATAAAAGAGATAATCAATCAATCAATACTTATTTGTTGCTATTGTTGTTGTTCAGACATTCAGTTGTATCTGACTCTTCATGACCCTGTAGAAAATACATCTTGAAAGATGAGCCAATGCATGGTAAAAGCTGACCAAAGGACCTGAGACTAGGTCCATTGATCATTAAAGGTTAGGGATCCTATTTAAGTCAAGACTCAGTAAAAATGTTTTGGCCCTAAAGATCTGAGCAACAATAGATTAAGAAAGATGTATTCAAATAAGAATAGAGCTTAACCCTAAACCAAAGGCCCTATAAACCAGCAAGTCAACACAGACATTCAGGTCCACGGTTAGTTAATCAAATCAAATCAAAACATACTTAGGTCAACAGGAAGGACCAAGTAGCCACATCTGTTAACAACTACGAAGAAAGTCATTTCAGCAAAAAGATTTGCTATACTTAGGTTATTTATTGGCCTTTCAAAATTCCTAGGCCCTTTATATTGAATTGTAAAGCAAAACTTCGATGGTTTCTAATTGTCTAATTGCTCATAGAGAGAGAGTAGATGGCAAAAGAATTCTTGATAATTTAAAATATCATTTTCATAGGTAAGAGATGAGAGAGTTATCATCCACATGTATTGACTATGAAGGAGTTAGTGAAAGGCAGAACCAAGACAGTGGAACAGCAGGAAGAAGTACAGTAAGCCCCCTCTCCTTATAGCTCCAAACAGTTTTAGAAAATGCACAAAGCTGAATCCTAATTGAGAAGTCAAAGAAAAAGATCGGTAAGACCTTTTTTTTTTTCCTAGCCAGAATTGAAAGACAGTATGGTTTACAGATCAGTCAGTCAGTCAATAAACATTTATTAAGCACATTCTATGTGCCAGGCACTGTGTTAAGTGCAATGTGGATCCAAAATAGGGTAAAAGACAATCCTTGCCTTCAAGAAAGTTCACAATTTAGTGGATCACTCTGAAGCAGCAGAGCTTTCTATTTGACTGAGAATAGTGGAGCCTGGCAGCAGTTGATTGAACCTCCAAAGGAAGCAACCCCATAGGTGTGGTGCTCAGACCTACGTCCTAGTAAGGGGCATTCAGACATCAGACCAAGGGGGAAGGGCTCAGACTTTGGATCAGTCCACTTTGGGAGCACTGAAAGCTTGCAAATCCCCAGTCTGAACCATCCCTGACACCTTAGAATAATACAACACTTAATGCTCCCAAGGGACAGGAGCAGGACTAGACCAGAAGACTTCAGAAGGACACAGATCTTGGCACTAATATAAAATCAAAAGTAAGAATTAGCATGGAAGAATAAGAAAGCAAACAACAAACAAAAGAGAATACTAATATGAAAAAGAATTGTAGTGACAAGGACTTGCAAGACAGAAACCTAGAAAAAGCCTGAAAGTAAAGCATAGCCTACTCTCAAATCAATGTCAATTTCTGGAAGAAATTAAGCTAGAGATTAAAAACACTTAATCTTAAAAATAAATAAATAAATGAAGTAAGAGTGTTAGAGGAAAAAAATTTAAACCAATTAAGTAATTGATGCCATGACAGAAGATTTATAAATCTGTCCAAGCAACAAACTCCCAGAAAACTAGAATGAACTCAGTGGAAGCTAATGACTCAATGTTATAATAAGAAATATTCAAACAAAGAGAAATGATTGAGGAAAAAATAGGGGAAAAGTAAGGTATCTCATGGCAAAAAAACAAAAACATAAACAAAAAACAAACCTGACCTGGAAAAGAAATCAAAGAGAAATAATTTCACTATTATTGGATTATCTGGAAGCATTTACCAAAAAAAAGAGCCTAAGCATTATATTTTAAAAATCCTAAAAGAAAGCTGCCCAGATCTCTCAGAACTAAAGATCAAAATAGAAATATATATAATCCATCTCCCAAAATGACCCCAGAATGAAAACTCCCAGAAACATCATGGCTACATCCAGAGCTTCCAGGTCAAAAGGGAAATACTACAAGTTGCCAGAGAAAAATAATTCAAGTACTGAAGAGCCACAGGTAAGATCACATGATTTAGCAGCACCCTCTACAAAAGGAGAACTTGAAATATGATATTCTAGAATTCAAAGGATATAAGCTCAGAATCAATAGTAACTTACTCAGGAAAACTGAGTGTAATTTTACAGGTGAAAAAAACGGAATTTTAATGCAATAGAGGATTTCCATGCATTCCTGTTAAGAAGACAAGAGTGTAAACACTGGATTTAACAGAAAAATAAAAAAGATAAACACGAATGAACAACTAGAAGGGACTAAAGTAGGATAAATTGTTTACATTCTATTTTGGTTGACGATGCATGCATCTTCCCTGAAGCCTGTTATCATTACAGGGCAATAAAGGGAATCTTAATTAAATAAAAGGCACGAGGGTCATTCTGTTATGTCTTGTTTTTTTTTAAATGAAGAATGAAAAAGGAAAAGAAGAGGAATACACTGGTAGTTGAGGGTGAGGTGAGATGGAGAAGAAGGATAGGAAAAATTATCTCACATCTGGGTTTGCAAGGATATATCTATACCTATATTCATATCTTAATCTATATCTATATACAGAAGGAGAAAAGGATATGGGGAACAGGTGATAGACATTCGAACCTCACTCCATCTGAACTCTCATCTGGTCAAAGGAGGGAAGAATATACATATACACAGAGTTGCAGAGATAAATCCACTTTATTAAACATAGTAACAGAAGGGGAAAGAGTGAATGAAGGAGTAATAAAAGGGATGACAGTTTATAGGAGAGATTAGTAAATAGGAAGAAAATCAGAAAAAGTCATACCATGAAAAACTAGAAGAGAGAGTATCTGTTAGCAAAGGGTGATCAAATCAATCAGTAACTATTTAGCAAGGTCCTGCTATGTGCCAGACTGTGCTAGGCATAAGGAATGCAAAGATAAAAATGAAATAATCCCTGAGTTCCAGGAACTTTTATTTTATTAGGCAAGGCAATTCCAACATAAATAATTAAATAAAACTATTTGGGAAATTAAAAAGTAAATTTGGGAGAGAGGGCACTGGCAGTTGGTGGAAGGTAGACTAGGTAAGGAAAGGTTTCACGGGAATGGTTTCAATGAATTGCATAGCATCCTAGGAGTTTAAAGGCAGCAAGGATATTAGAGACCGTCTAGGCAAAGATTCCTTTGATTTTATTGATTCCAAAGATTTTATCGATTAGGATTACTCTTCCAGAGGAGATGTGGCTTTTCTAAGGCCATAAAATAGAAGTGAGAGAGTTGAGTTGGTACTATTTTCTGTGCCATGCTAAATTACTGCATGATGTACAGTTTTACTGAATGCATTGGAAATGTAGGAAAAAATATCATGGATGTATTTTTATTTGTTTTGTTTGTTTAAAGATAGGTACAAATGGTTCAAAATTTCAAACATACACATATGCATATATATATATATATATACACACACACACGTAAATATGTTTATGTACATATGTATAGTAAGTCTATCTAGTAGATATATATATATATATATAGTATATATGAGTATATGTGTGTATATATGTATAAGATATATATGTATATATATGTGTGTGTGTGTATATATATATATACATATGTATATATATATATATATATATGCATATACATATGTATGCATATGTATTGTGAACATGGGCTCTGTGGTGACTATATTATATGCTAGCACTTTCCTTCTTCACAGAGGAGTAGCACAATGAAGTTACACAACAACCAGCGGATCAGAAAGGCTTCTGGAGCTCAAGACTGCTTTACATGGCCGTGATTCTTTGTGAAGGAACTCTAGCCAAATTGGGAAATGCCTGTAGCTGCCTGTAGCTGCCAGCAGTCATAGAGCCAGACTTGATCAGCTCAAGAGCACCCTTGAGCAGAAGCTGCAGACTCAAGACCTTGCTCAGGACTTTCTAAACATCCTGCTGCCTGGTTTGATCTACTGATGTCTCCTCTCTCAACCCCCCACTCCCTGCCTGAGAGCCTCTAGAAAATATATCTCACTTTTTTCCACTTCCTTTTGAGCAGCTATATAACTCTTTTTCCCTTCTGATCCCTTATATGATCCTCTCCCTACAAGCCTTTCCTCAGACAACAAATGCTTTTAATTTGTGTATTGGACTCTATTTCAGTTCCCTTTATGGCCCTGGAGGATATTTATTAATAGTATCTATCTATATGTGCAGTAGACACATATGCATATTATATGCATGTGTATATGTATGTATATATCTACTATACATATACATCTCCATATACAGACACATATACAGACATACGTATGTGTTGTGAATACTACACAGACTGAGAAGATGGAAATGATACTTGAAAATTACCTTGTTAATTTGATAACTTCCAATATTAACACTGACAGTACTTGCTCAGTCTCCACTGTCCCTCCACCCAACTATAGTTTGAGACTGAATCATTTTCTAGTTCATCCAAATTAATTGCATAATTAAAATTTCTACTTTCTGCTTTGTATCACAAAATCACAGAATCTGATAGTTGAACATGATGTCAGTGACTATCTATTCAATCTTATAACCCTCCCCTGTATGTATCTCCACATTAACAGGTAAATGATCATTCAGCCTCTTATTTAATACTCCCAAATGAGTTACAAACCACCTCCTCTCAATGTTGTCCACACCACTTTTGCATGGCTGTAATTGTTATTTTCCCCCTGCTATGAAGCTTAAATTTCCTTCTATCTGTTATTTTTATATGCACATTAGTCCATGTTACCTGAGGTTTTTTTTTTCTTAATTAACAAACCAATGAACAAAAATGATTAAAAAACAAAAGATGAAAACATAATATCTGTAAATTAAACAGCTATTATAAATTACTATTCAGAAAAGCTCAGAAATTATTTTGCTCTGTGAGTACCTTAAGGCAAATACCTTGAAAGGATTCAGACTTTAAAAATGCAATAAAGGCCTAAAAAACAAAGTACCAGTCCTCCAAGTACTATTTTATACTGACAGTAAGGAGATTCAACACTTTAAGGTACTCACTTAGGCAAGCAGAGGGGTTGGTTTTCACAAAAGTGGGTGGCATTCTCAAGCACCATGGCCATCCTTGAATTCAATTGCAAGAGGAAATTGTTTTTTAGAGAACATCCAGGAAGTTCATTCTAAAGAATGCTTCCTATGAAGAAAGATTCAGAGCTCACTTGAAAGAAGGGTATCCTCTGAGATGTTTTTTCTTCTTCTTTTTAAAAAGTATAATTCAACACTTTAATGTTCGAAGAATCCAAATTGCATGATGAGAATGGGGACCAAAGGGTATCTGTGCCCTAAGAATTATTCAGGAAACACATTCTGGGCCCAGAGAGGAAGTTACATATTAATCAAATCATTAATTAGATTCCAGAAGAAACACATAAGAAGGTAATGAGGCTCCCTTGGAGACTTGACCTTTTCTCAGGAAAAGACATTAGTAGTTGAGGGACAATTTAGAGAAAGGTAAGTATGCTCACTGCAGTAGTTAAGTAGACCCATTTGAGATAGCCCTGGAATATCTTTGGTGGAGAAATGTATGCATGAAATTTGTTCTAACTGAGGCCAAGAGAGAAAGATTATAGGCCACTGCATGAAGGAACCATTTTGGAAATGGTTGGGCTATTGAAAATCATGGGCTATGTAGAAGTGATATCTGCCAGTTATATTATAGCATCCAACGTATTTTGACACAGTTGTTCTTGTAGAGCATGAGGAATATGCAACATAATTAAGTAGTAGTATTAGAACAATCGCAAACATCTGCAACTTCAAATACGCACACTGAAAATCATTTGAATCTCCATTCATCCACTGCTTAACCAAAACACAAAGTGATTTTCTCAAAAGCATTTCTGAACTAAGTACCTAAGCTATGTTTATATGCCCAACTTGCCAGGATCAGGAAGAGGAATAAATTTGAGCTGAAATTAAGTGATTTGTTTTCAAAATAGTCGACATTCTATCAGGAGGACTGAGTTCAAATCCGGACTCAGACACACAACACTCACTAGCTGTGTGACCCTTGGCAAGTCACTTAACCCCAATTGTCTAAAAACAACAACAAAAAAAAAAAGAAAGAAAGAAAGAAAAGAAAGAATGGCCGGCATTCTAAATGATTTCCACCAAACCACAAGTATGGTCAGATCCTAAATCACCATTAAGTTGTGCCTATAAATATAATCACTTTCACAAATTCAGCCTTTATCTTGTCCTAACCCTAGAAGAACAAAGGGAAAAAAATAGCTTAATTCATCATATTTGCATTTTTCTTCAGTCTCATTTTCTTATCCCTCTATCTACTACAGTATGGTAAATGAAGGATTGACTGAATTTTTAACTTTGAAAACAATCTGGTTTGATGATAGGTAAAAAAAAAATTTCCCTAGTTTTCAAAGGAATCAACAGAAGAAAGCACAGCAGAGAAATGTGGATTCTTTTTCCTCCAGAAGTATGTATAACTTCTCTGACAAGAACTATTTTCAATTTAAAAAAATTTTTTTTCTCCTGACTTCCTGTACCCAGGGCCTAGGAAAACCCACTAATAATAGGAAAGCATTTAATAAATGTTTATTTAATTGAATAGAATTAATATTTTAATTATGCATCTGGTATTTTAAGATATAAAATTAAATATAAGAAACAGAATTCAGAATGGAGAATTTTATCAGACAATGCCAATAATTTCTCTCATATGATGTATCATGAAAGTGATATAAACTGAACTATGGTATTATTAATTTATTGTACCACATGACACCAGCAAGCTTTGTCATCATTAAGCTATAGAATTAAGCTTATCAGGGATTTCTATTGGTTCCTAGCTTAGATCATTTTTCCTTCTTGAATTTGGTACACCCTACCAAAGTTGACCTCCTAGAGAGGGTAGAGGTTTTTCTATCCCATGCTCTGTGAAAAGAGTAAGACTTCCCCATATTTAAGTATTTAAAAGGATTCTAGCAAACACAAAGAAGACATACACAAGGGCATATTAACAACCAAAAGGAAAAGTGCTACAACCAAATCCTGTGATTTTTACCTTCTTAACTCACATAATACCTCTTCTCTCTTCTCACACAGCCACCACCCTAATCCATGCCGTTTTCACCTCTTACCTTAACTGTTGAAATAGGCTACCCACCTCAAGTGTCTTCCAATTCCAATCCATCGTTTATTCAATTGCCAAATTTATTTTCCCAATACATAGGGCTAAGCATGCCACTCAGTCTATGCAGTAAACTTGGTAGCTCCTTATTAACTTCAGGATCAAATTTAAAGTGTTATGTTTAGCATTTGAAGCTCTTCAAAATCTGCCTCCTTCCTATCTATCCAATCTTCCTACACTTTAGCCCCCTTGGTACACCTTTGTGTCTTTACCAGGTGACATCAACAAATCAACCATTAAATCCATCAATTATAGGTTTTCAATTAATTTTTTAAAAAGCTTTGGATGAGTGGGAGTAATTTTGAACAAGGATCATGCTGTTTCTTGCACAATAGCTGAGGAACCTTGGTTATATCCTAGAAGTTATCTATAAAATATCAAGCTAGTTAAGATTCAAAATTGTTTGAGAGATCTAAAATAGTGGAGAGGAGAGAGTGTTCTAGCTAAATCCTTGAGGCGGAATTACTTGCAAGATGAGAGGAGGGGAAGGGAAAATGATTAATTGTTTTCACCTGCTTAAGGTGGCAAACCATATCATTTTCTTACTTACTTTGACATCTATAATGTCAAAGGACATTACAAAATGGTTGAAAGAGGGCTCAGCCTGAGGTCAGGTATTACCCTCTAGCTTATGGAATCATCACTATACCAAAAATCTCTACTTGATGTCTCTAGACTTGATGTCCCCTGAGATCCAGAACATAAGGTAAAATCCAACATTTCCCTCTACCGTTAAGCATAGCTCTTCCATTATAATCCCCTTTTCAGATGGAACTTCTCTTTCTCTTTGAAACTGTATCAGGCTTGCACATATAACTAAACTCTCCCTCTTTTCACATTCCCACTTGGGAGTCTTTATGTCCCAGTTCACTGGAAGGGTGAAAATAACAGACACATTCCAGGTCCATTTAAAAAAATACATATTCTTTTCATCCTGCTCCCCATCCACTACCCAAAGTAGCCTTAAGCTTACAGATTAGTTTCAGCCTTTCCCTTCATGAGATTGTTTTGTAAACTGTACAATTCACAAGGAAAAAAATGTACTTTACACAAACCACACACTACAAATGAATTCGTAATGATGCCATCAGGCAGAGAAGGAGAAAATGGTAATTTCATTCTCATTTTTCAACGGCAAGAAGCCCTAGAATGCCATTGGATATCAAAGGTCACATTTCCCATGGAGGTGTTATTTATATATTCACATATTTTCGAATGATTATACCTGACTTCAAAGCACGGGGAAGTTGCCAACCACTGAATGATGGTGCAAAGTCAGAAGGAGTGCAGATGAGGCTTTGCCTAGGTTTTATTTTACTTCTTTGCAACCCTTAGTTTTGCTTTTGTTGTTCTACACCTTTCAAGAATGCAATTTTGGTACACTTTATTAGCATTCCAGGAGCAAATGTTTAACAGCCTAGGTGGCCATGCTCAACTTCCCAAATGTTAATTGATGCTATTACAAATTGCTAGTGGCATATTCAAGGTGTACCAGGCAATTAACAAGATGAGAGTTAAAAGAAGAGGAAAGGCATTTTAATAACTGGTCAGGAGGATACATTTCCCAGCTGCCTCCTATCTACTAGAAAAAGAAAGCTCATCCTATTTCAATCCTTGAAAAATTAATAGCAAGACCTCATTTAATTAGGCAGCAACATAACATTAACCTCATAAACAGTTACTCTTCTTCAGCTTTTGCTGCAAATGTTTGTAGAGATTTTGTGATTTGACCTCTGTAAATGACCTCATTGCACTTCTTGCAAGGATTTGCCTAAGGGGAAAGAACAGGCTTGGGAATTCAAGAAGCCCATCCTTCCCACAAAAGTTTCCTACAGATTTCCAGCTCCTAGATCATGATTCATTCATTGACTCAATTATTCAAAAATATTTAATAAATACCTACTGTGTGCCATGAGAAATCATAACAAAGATCCATCTTCATCAGGATTCAATGAGCCTATTAATATGATTATACTGGGGGGAAAGACACTAATATCATACAAATTCAATTCGATTAACATTTATTAAGTCCCTGCTGTGATTCACAATTGGTAGCATAAATATGAGATTGAGAGCTGGGCTCAGTCATAAAGACCTGTGTTCAAGTCCCACTTTTGATACCTACTAGCTATGTGTCTCCAGGGAAGTTGCTTAACCTTATCAGTGTCCTGCTTTACTCTCTAAGACAATGAATTACAGAACAAGATTGACCTGCTTAGTTTTCTAGATAGGAATTCTTCACAAAAAATGGCAACATAGAATTGGTTTAAAGAATTATTAGTTCACTGTGCCAGGTGGTAGAGATCTAAAGCTAAACAAAGCCTCAAGAAGATCCCAATGTATGTAGTAGAGATAATATGACAAATACATGAATAACGAGTAATAGAATAAGTGTTTATCTGAAGCCAAAGTAGCATGATATAAGGCATTTGAGAGGAGAGAAATTCCATATATGTGGCAAGACCAGGGAAGATTTCATAGAAAAGTTGACATCAAAGCTGAGCTTTGAATAAAACAGGCAGGAGGATGTCATTAGGCAAAGACATTCTGGGCAAAGAGGATGGTTGGTGAGAATTACTGGAAAGGCACAAAATGATGAGGATGGGGAAAAGCTTATATGCCAGGTTGGATGGAGTCAGTGAAAAGGAGTAGAATAAAATAAGAATGGATAAATGGGTGGGGAAAAGATTTTTGAGAGCCTTAGTTGTTGTTCAGTTGTATCTGACTTTCTCTGACCTCTTTTTGGGGGTTTTCTTGGTAGAGATGTTGGAATGGTTTGCCATTTCCTTCTCCAGCTCATTTTACAGATGAAGAAGTCTTAAGTGAGTTGCCCAAATTCACACAGCTAGTAAGTGTCTGAGGCTTAGAATTGTCTGATGATTTGAACTCAGGTCTTCCTGACTCCAGGCCCAGCATTCTATCCACTGGACCATGTAAGCTGCCCCTGAGAGCCTGAACTGCCAGATGAACAAGTTTGTATTCTGTTATATAAGTAATAGGGAGTCACTGAAAGATAGTTTGCAAGAAGAAATGTCATGGTTAGATCTATGCATTAGAAAGATTATTTTGTTATCACTGGAAAGGGTATATTGCAGAGTTCAAATGGTTAAGAATCCTACTCCTCTGGCTTTGACTGGCTTTTGTTGTTTGGCTATTGAATTGAATGCAGAACACCTAGTAAGTATAAATTGATTATTTGTTTGACTAGACCTCATATTCTTCTTTCATAAAAATAGATCATTAGTCTAGATGACTTTTATGATCCTTCCAGTTCTAAATTTATGACACTATAGTACTACAGCCATCTATTGTAGTTGAAGCTGTTGGGCTCAAGTAACAATCTTAGGATAAACGTAAGTGGATGCATGAACGCGTACATTAAACAGACCATCAAGTGGCCAAATATAAAATTTGGAATAATCTTTTTAATAGACCTTTGGATATTGATCGTTCAGGAGGATAAGAAAGAGGATGGGAAAGCAAAAGGCACTGACTTGATGCCACTCATGTGGTACCATAATGAGATTGGATGACATGAACTTTAGATTCCCCTTCCTATGTTGGTTGCAACTTCTTAAAGATTTGAGCAATATAATAACATTTCTCATTATGTGAATTCAAATTAATTTGAATATGGTAGCAGGGTAAATGAGTTTTTTTTTTTTATAAACAATGCTAAATATATTGTCTTGCCAAGATGGTTACTACTTATAGGCTGGACCAAAGACTGAGTTCTCATCAAAAAAAATTTCTGAGGCAATGTATAGGGGAAAAATTTTGGGAAAAAATGTTCCCAAAGAGCTAACTACAGTATAGTTTTACAAATCCAGCCATCACTTAAAAATCCATCCCTGGCAAACTTCCTAAATAATATGAGGATGTGAAGGGAAAAAAAGGATTTTAAAATTTATAGGTTGAATTTTTCAGATTCTTCCAAACTAACTTAAAATTTCATAACACAGAAGCCTGATGATGGAGTGGCCTTATTATGATATAGCAATTTTAGGCAGAGGATTATGGGACTTGTCTTTCAAAAAGCTGACACTTCAGTCTTCAACTCTTCATTCCTTTTTACTAAACAACCATGGCAATGGCCTTGCCTCAAGATGGCTTTCCTGCAAAAGTCAGAGACAATTATTATATTGTTCAACATTTATAATTGGACAGTTCTTCCTTCTGCTGGTAAAGGGCTCCAGCTTTCAAATCCTTACAACCAAGTTGGGTTTTGACATTAAAATTGGCCAGCCTGGCTCCATCCTGAACTCTTTTCAAAACTGAGGAAAATTATTCCCTGTACATTTGCAAGTAAGTTTAGCTGCTGATAAATGTTCATTCAAGAAGGTAAAAAAAAAAATGATTCTGTAGGTATGACTGGTGAGGGTTGATAATTTTGGGGCCCTTGTTAAAGAAGAGATAACTCAAAACAGAGGGTCTGTACTCCGGATTTTAGTTAGTATCGCATCTTGAAAATGGAAATAGTGTAAAAGAACAATATATGTTTTAACTCTTCAAGTTGTTAACAATTTTAATCAGGATAGGAAAATCAAAAGTCAAAAGGCCAAAGAGGACCCCTGGCACTTGGCTCATGATTCAGCCCACTATGAGTTACTGAAGTACCACACAGTAGCCCCTAAATGCCCTTTCAGTAGTACTAGGTCTATCTTACATTATAAACATCATTGATCCTTCTAAGCTATGGGGAAATCCTCTGGTCAATACCCTGAGATGTGTGAAGGAAAAAGAGTATTAAAATGGAAAGAGCATTGTACTTAGCATTATAGGTCATTTTATTGTTGTTTAGTCATTTTCTTAAACGTGTCTGACTCTTTGTGACTCCTTTTGGGGTTTTCTTGGCAAAGATACTGAAGTGGTTTGCCATTTCCTTCTCTAGTTCATTTTACAGATGGGGAAACTGGGGCAGAGTTAAGTGACTTGCTCAGGGTCACACAGCTAGTTAGTACTGGCAGTCAAATTTGAACTCAGGAAGAGTTTTCCTGATGTCAAGCTTGGTACTCTTACCACTCAAATCCTTGCTCTGCTATTTACTACCTATGGGATTATAGGAAAATAATTAAAGCACTCTAGTTCTGAGTTTCCTAATCTAGAAAATTCAGTGGTTGAACTAAGTGACGTCTGAGATCCATTCTACCTCTAAATCTTTAATCCTCTGATCCCTTCCATCTCTAAATCTTGGACCTAAGATCCGGAATTCCATGGGACAGCATGATAGAAGGCAGCAAATATTCTTTCAAAGTTCTCATAGCCACAACTGAATCCGGGATGGGCTGATATAGTCTTTGATGGGAGAAAGCAAAATGTGGGAGAGGGTCTGGAAGTCTATTGCTTTCAAATTCATTCATTTCTACGGGAAGATTATTGTTTCATCAAGTTCTGTTCACGGATGAATTTGTTCTCTTGTTTGCCTGGAACTCTTAACTCACCCTCATTTTACTTTTGTCCAATTTCAGCTTTTACATAGCTTTGCTTTACTTCATTCCCCTTCTCCTTCTCGATGAACGGCCCATTGTGTTACAGTGTGTATTATTCATGCTTTTTCTGTCCTATGTATTTAATAAAAGGAAGAGTTTTCCCTTTAATATCTATCAATCTCTCCTCTTACACAAGTCCTAACTTCTCCAGAAAAAAAAGAAAAAGTTCTACAATTCTGCAGATAGTCTATGACTGATATAATATCTGATTTCACAGGTCAGAAAGTGATTTTAATCTTTTTGATTGTCCTAGTCCTTGCTTGTGCAGTGCCCTTTATATCTGATGCTACATGCTAGCTTTCAGCAACTCAACTTTTCATTTTTCACAAGTATTCCCTCCCCTTGTGGAACAGTTCATCATTCCCTATAAATAGGGCCCCTGACAGCAGCCAACTATATCTTTGTTATTTAAGACTCTCTTCCCCCTTTTTCATTTAATAAAAACAAGTTTATCTCAGAGAGTGGATGTGTTTGCTTTCAGCTGACACCACTTTCACCCTGCTTTGAACATTCACTCCTCAGCATTCTGAGTGGCTGTGGGAAGTGTCCCACTCAATGTTTTTCACCAACTCCTAAGGATGGTCTAATGACCACATTACCACAAAAGCATCTCCAAAACTTCTGCAAGCTTTCACAGGGAAGAGCTGAACCAAGCCAATGCATTTAAACAGGTTGCAAGAGTTTCTTTTCTCTTATCAAGGGAATCCATATTTGTTCTGCCACTTTAACAGGCTTTCCCCCTTTATGGAATTGCCAACTGACTATTTTCAGCTTTAACCTAGGAAAGTGCTCAAGCTTATCATCTAAACTTCCAGATATGATGAATTGCCATAGCATAAACATATTTGTTATGGAAGCAGCCCATATAAGCTTGTAGAGCTTCGATTGATCATATTTACTCAATGGATACAAATGTTATTGGCGTCTAAAAATACTTTGGGGATTCTTTTGTTAGAGGTATTTATCTCTGAAAATAACTTTCTAATCACATTCTGCTCAGGTTCCTAGAGTCAACAGAAGGCAATGGAAGGGAAATATCTCCACGAGAGGGTGATTTCTAACACAACAAAAGAGATGAATGAAAGTGGTCCACTTGTGAGTAGGCCCTCCCCTCTGCTAAGGTCCTGTATTTATTATTCACTTTAAGAATAATTTTATCTATCACAGCAATGAGTATATATGTACACACATATAAATTTGAATGCTGCGCTTTTCTTCACCAGCTACGAAACAGACATCACTTGCTGTTTGTCACTGTAAAGCAATTCACTCTGGGGTGACTCTTTAAAGCCCACGCTAAGTCCTGCCACTCATGTGCTGTGTACAGCAACTTCTAAGAGTTTGCCTTATAGCTCAGGTTTAGTACCATTTTATCACAGAGGACACAGAACTTCAAAAGTCCCTTTTTCATCAACAGAGATACCTAATGACAAGTTCTCCCCCCAAATCTAGAGCACCACATCAACCAGAGTAGAAAAAATAGACATTCACACTGCAAAACTGATTTTAAAACCATCATCGCTCATCATTTTCATCAATCCTAGGAGGCAGAAGCTTTAGCAGCATTATTTGATGTCCATATTTAACCGGATGACAGCTTAACCTTCTGAGAGAAGCACAGTAATCTTTCCTTCCAACATCAACCAAGTGGAGAAAAGTAGATTGGCTCTAATGTAGAAATTGGTTTTCATCTGGTTTCATAAATATGTGGTGGCATTTGATGATTTAATCGGAGTGCTTTTTCTTCTTTAAATACTCAACATTCTATCAGTGTTGAAAGCAGTATTACTCAAGTATGGTGTACAGAGGTTGACCTTATGCCAGCATGTGGTTATTAAAACAACTGTGTATGGTATCAAGGTAAATAGTCATCTATACACATTCCTTGAAATCATCCACAGAGAATGCTACCAAGGAATATATCTGGAGAATACTACTTCTAACAGATTCTCCAAACTCAAAACTAAAGCACTCATTTAAAGATTTAGATTTCAACTTTAAACTTTTTAAAAGTTACTTAAACTTTCTCAGCCTCAATTTCCTCATCTATATAGTGGAAATAACAATATCTGTCACAGTTACCAAATGGATACCTGGCTACCAAAATGATAGTATGATTAGAACACCTGTATTGTATAAAGGGGGGAAAAGGTTACCTTTTGACATATGCTTCCTTGATATAACTGAATGGATGTATTAATAAAAGGATTTGAAATTGATAAAATGTCATAACGTATCATATCACAAAATGTTATCTATTGGGGGGGCTTTATTATTATGTCACAACAGTAGAAATGGCCCCCAAAATAGAATCCATATTCTCACTGACCTTTTCGTCTTTTCTAAAGAACATCTCTAAATGAGAGATGATATGTCATAGTGCATAGAGTGCTGGACCTGGAGTCTGAAAGAGCAGAGTTCAAATCTCCTTTGTGACATTTACCAATTGTGAGACAATGGGCAAATCATTTGACAAGTCATCAGCATAAGGCTGAATCTTGATAGACAATGATAAATTCTGTGAGTTCACCACTCAATGATTATCATACTTCCAACCCAATATGACCTCCCCATCCAAGTAATTCCAAATTCTCAGCTGCTATTGTTCAAAACCTTTTCTCTGTCCCACCTCCATTATCCTCATTTTCTCATTTTTCTTAATTTCTCCCCGTATACTAGATGATTCCCTACTGTCTACAAACATGGACCATTTTCCCCTCAACATCAAAAAAACCCCTCTCTTAATTAATGTATCTCTGCCAGATATCATGGCTATTATTTTATATTACCCCTTATCTTCTTGGCTAAGCTCCTTGGAAAAGGTTGTCTACACTTTGCATCTCTACATTCCTTCCTCTCGTCTTCTTCTCAATTCTCTAGAGTCTAGCTTCCAACCTCATCACTAAACAGAAACATGTTCATTTTGCATATGATGACATGGAATTTCAGAAAGGTTGAGTGGCTCCAGTAAGATCAATCAAATAGTATGTAGCACAGCCATCAATGGAATCCACTTCTAACTCTACATCTGCCATACTTTGTAGCGTCCTGCTCCGTGGACTAGGTGTGAAGAGCCATAGTAGACATTGGTATGGATATAAAGACAGCAACAACATTGTCCCTGGCATCAAGGGGCTTATATTCAATTGATCTTTCATAATTTTGACCCTTTCCTCATAGTGCTTTTCATGCAGCAAAATCAAACTGATAGTGTTTGTCACAGATGGCTCCTTCCACTTTGTCCAAATTATTAAAAGAAAAGGTCTAAATGTTGAATAATATTTCTTTTCTTTTTTCTTTTCTTTTCCTTTTTTTTGTGAGGCAATTGGGGTTAAGTGACTTGCCCAGGGTCACACAGCCAGTAAATGTCAACTGTCTGAAGCTGGATTTGAACTCAGGTCCTCCTGACTCCAAAGCTGGAGCTTTATCCACTGTGCACCTAGCTGCCCCTCGAGTAATATTTCTTACAAAATCCACAAATTAATGGGAATAGTTACATTAGTCAGAAGACTAATCACATCTTATACCTGGAATAGCTCTCAGAAATCATCTAATACAATGCCCTCACCTTCCAGATGAAGAAACATATCCCCAAACCTAAAGAGACAATGTAAATGGAGAATTCATTTGGATCAAACTTAACAAAGTAATAAGATGACTATAGGTAAAAAAAAATCACAGAAAAGCAGAGGATAAGACTGGACCCTGTCTGTATTCTTAGGTGAATGAAAACTGAAAAGGACAGTGTGATTTAAAAACAGATGGTAGAGGAGAAAAACACACTGCATTTGAGAACAGTCCTCTTTTAGAAACAAAATTGTGTCAACAATACCAAAAAAATAATCACCTCCAGAATGAGTGTGTGAAGGGGATGGGGAACTCAAAGAAAAGTGGCTAAAAGGACTACAGGATCACAATAAGGAATCAGAAAGAAGTATGAAAAAATAAAATGACGTTTTTAGAAGGTTGTGATTAATGATAGAATACTTGGTTACAGGTAGCTGAAAGGTATATAATTTTTCATGACATAAGAGCCAGCGAGGCTCAATTAATTAAATTAGATCAAAACTAGGATTTCCTTTTTTTCTCTCATTTCTCTTGTGGTGCAGTTGTTTCCCCATAGGGAATAGCAAGTACATCTATTTCTATTGTTTTAATTTAAAGGGTGATAGGGCTGGAATATGTACATTGAATGAAGGGGAAAAACACAAAGGATTGCATTTCCACATCCTCTTTCCTTGACATGCTTGGGTGGATGTACTCCTTACAGGGGTTTGAAATTGATGAAAAGTCATAATGAACCATCTCACAAAATGTTATCCACTGGGAAGCTTTATTATCATTTCATAACACAGAAATGACCTTCAAAGATAATCCATATTCCTACTATTAGCTTTTCTTTATCCAGTCTAAAGAACAGTACCTGCAAGCATAGTCCTATGGATTGAGTGCTAGCGTCAGAATCTGGAAGGACTGGGCTCCCATCATACCTCCGACACGTATGACCCTGGACATGCAATTTCTCAGAGGCCATCTAATCCAATATAATCCAATCCCCATTGCTTTAGAGATGTAGATAATGAGATGTAGATAATGAGATGCGGATAAGATAAGTTACTTGTCCAAAGTCATTATGTATAGGTTGTATTTTCTAATAAAATATAAATACCTTGAAGGCAGGGATGTTTCTGTTTTTCTCCTTATATCCCCAGCATCTAGTATAGCGTAGGTGCTTGATAAGTGTATTTTGATTCACTGACACAGAACAAGAACATATACATTGTAACATTGAGACAGTGGAATGATTGATTCAGCTCCACAGTACTGCTGAAAAGGATTTGTCCTCAAGATATCCCCCCTCAATAACTGCTGATAGACCTCTCATCCATGAATTTATATACTCCGTATTGAGCCTTGTTGTATAGAGGAAGTATTTTAGAAAATGAGACCTGTTTCCAATATGACTCCATTAGGGTAATGAGGTAATAAGTTTAATGAGCATACTACCTGTTGGGCAAGGTAATATACCCATAGTGACTGAGCAAATTATGGCACATAAAACTAATTAAATATTACTGTGCAATAAGGATGGATGAACGTGAAAAAATTAAGGAAACATGGGAAGACTTATATGAAATGTTGTAGAGAGAGGAAATCAGAGCCACAAGAACAACCAGCTAAAGTCAACGTGAGCAACCATCAAATATCCAGTTAATTATATTAGTTAACTTCTTGGTCTGTATCCCAAAGAGATTGTAAAAATGTGAAAAGGACCCACATGTACACAAATATTTAGAGCAGCTCTTTCTGTGGTGGCCAAGAATTGGAAGTTGAAGGGATGCCCATCAGTTGGGGAATGGCTGAACAAATTATGGTACATGAATGTAATGGAATACTATTGTGCTATAAGAAATGACAAGCAGAATGATTTCAGAAAAACCTGGAAAGATTTACACAAACTGATGATTACTGAAGTGAGCAGAACCAAGAGAACATTGTAGACAGTAACAGCAACACTGAGTGATGACCAAGTTTGATACACTTAATTCTTCTCAACAATCAGAATCTAACACAATTCCAGAAGATTCATGATGGAAAATGCTATCCACATTCAGAGAAAGAATTATGGAGTCTGAATGCAGATCAAAGCATACTATTTTCTCTCTCTCTCCATTTTTCCTTCTTTCTCATGGTTTTTCTTTAGGTTCCAATTCTTCTTTACAACGTGACTAATGTAGAAATATGTTTAATATGATTGTGCATGTATAGCCTATGTCAGATTGCATGCCGTTTTGGGCAGGAGGGAGTGGAGGGAAGGGGAAAAAACTTAGAACTCAAAATCTTATAGAACATTTATTCATACTTATTCAATTTTATATATTTATTCAACATTCATGTTGAAAACTAAAAACAAACATTTTTTTTTAAAAATTACACTGGCTAATATTAATCCTACGAAGATAAAGTATCTATCCCTCTTATTTCTTGAAAATGGATAACCTTTAATAATTGTTGATATTTACATACAGTATTAAATATTAAGGATTGTATGTAGTTTACATAGACTATCTGACTAGACTCAAAGCAATCCTATAAGATAGTTTGTAAAGGTATGATAATTAGCACCACTTACAGATGAGAGGTGTTCATAGTCACATGACTGGTGAATGTCAGAGGCAGAATTTTAACCAGAAATTTGTGATTTCCAGTCTACCACTCTATAGAAAAGGCTTTGAAGCCTTTTTTTTTTCAAGAAAAAATAGGAAAGTACTTTGGGATAGAGAAGGATTTGACAAGTTGTTAGGAAATTTGTGTTGTGTCTAAACAAAATCTATTACTTTTTAGAAGTAAAGTTCCTATATGGATTTAATCAATTATCTTCCTGAAATGCAGTCTGGCATAGTAGGATTTGGAAGGCCAGGTTTTAAGTCATATATAAATATAAACATAAATATACACACACACACACATACATATAATACACATACACACACATATATACATAATATATATGTATATATATACATATAGAGATAGATGTATGATAGATATAGATATACATATAGACATAGATAGATCTATATCTACATAGATATAGATATGTGACCCCTTCTGGAAAGAAATGCAAGGAACTATCCTAATAAAAGTCTGATTTCCAAAAAATGGAAAGGATTGATCAGGACAAACATATAACACCAAGATCTGTTTTCTAGTAGATCAATTAGCAAAGGATATGACAGTTTTCAAAAGAAAAATAGTAACTGATATATAAGTATTTGAAGAGATGCCTTAAATTGTTGATTGTAAGAGAAATGCAAACTTAAACTATTCTGAGGTTTGCCTTACATCCAATAAATAGAAAAAAAAAGGTGACAAAAATGGAAACATACAATGATGAAGGCAATGTGGGAATATAGGCAACTGAGACAAGGATGTTAGAACTATCAGTTGGCTCAGATATTCTAGGTATTGAGGCAGCTAAGGGACACTGTGGATAGAGCACCAGGCCTGCAGTCAAAAAGACTCATCTTTATGATTTCAAATCAGGCCTCAGACACTTCCTAGCTGTGTGACTCTGGGCAAGTCACTTAACCCTGTTTTCCTCAGTTCCTCATATAAAGCACCCCAGGGTCTTTGCCAAGAAAACCTCACAATATGGTCTTGAAGAGTTGGACACAACTGAAAAATGACTAAATCACATCAACAACTCCACATATCAATTTGGAGTTATTCAGGAAATGTGACTAAACTGTCCACATATTTGAGCCAAGGATCCACTACTGACCGTATACTCCCCTAAAGAAGACAAAATAGAAGTCCAAGACAGAAACTGTATAAAAGACTTCAGAAAGAAATTAAAGTTAAAAACAGTTCAAAATATTCACAGCAGCAGTCCTTGAGACAGCAAAGAGCTAGAAACAAAGCAGCTAGGTGGAGCAGTGGATAGAGCATCAGCCCTAAAGTCAGAAGGACACGGGTTCAAATTAGGACTCAGACCAAACACTTGTCACTTATTAGCTGTGTGACCCCGGGCAAGTCACTTAACTCTAATTGCCTAAAAATTAAAAAAAAAAAAAAGAGTACCTGTCAACTGTTTGCCTGAAAAACAGGCACGTGAATTTAACAGAATATTTTCGTGTAGTGAGAAACTGAGATTGTAAAGAATTCTGAGGAACATGCAAAGAATTTTATAAACCAATGTAGAGCGAAATAAGCAGAACTAAATGAAAATTAAACAATGAAAATGAAAAATTTCTAGAAAATGATTATTAGTCCTGGTGAACAAATAAAGAAAAAAACACTCTCCTTAGGCTGGGAGGTGGGGTATTAGTAGTAGTTAGGTGACACAGTGTAATAGAGTGTCAGGTCTACAGTTAGGAACACCTGAGTTCAAATCCAACCACAGATACCCTGTAACCGTGTGATCCTGGGCAAGTCATTTAACTTCTGTTTGTCTCAATTTCATCTGTAAAATGGGGATAACACTACCCACCTCTGAGGATCAAATGAGATAATGATTGTAAAGCACTTAGCAGAGTACCTGGCACATAGTAGATACTATAAAAATGCTTATTACCTTCAGTTCCACCCCAACCCCCCCCTTCTGAGGTCCCTTCCAGCTACAATACTGCAAGTTCTATGTTCTTATGTTCCTTTAAGCTCAGATACTGCAGGTTTTATGTTCTAGGCTCTGTTTGCCTCAGTTTTCTCAACTGTAGAATGGGGATAATGATACCATCTACCTCCAATGGCTGTGAGGATTAAATAAGATTATAATTGTATGTTTGTTAGTTTTAGTTTTAGTTTTGTTGTTGTTATTTTGATTCATTTTGATTTTGGAGAGGCAATCCAGGTTAAGTGATTCGCCCAGGGTCACACAGGTAGTAAGTGTCAAGTATCTGAGGCCACATGTGAATTCAGGTGCCCCTGATGCCAGGGCTGGTGCTCTATCCACTTCACCACTTAGCTGCCCCATGGGATTATAATTGTAAATCACTTAGCACAGTGCCTGATGCATAATAAGTGCTACATAAAGGTTGTACACTATTATTTGTCATTGTTGTTAGTTACTTCTCTGGGTGTTTTGGTGACCTGGTTTTCTTTGTAATGAGAGAGAGAGTTTAAGGACATATGTGGAAGGATTTTCCCCTCAGAAATGACCAAGAAACAATGAAAAAAAAGATATTAACAATATGTAATTTTTAATAAAGTATACAGCTAGTTACTCCCCCCACCCTTCTTGTACTGAAATTATGCTGTAGCAGTAACTTTGCATCTTGACCATTATGACTTATTGAAAAGAAAAAGAAGTCTAATTTCTGCAGGCTTAGCTGACCATAACAGAAAGTTTCCAGCTCAGTAAGTACAACATTGCTATTCTGTTAAGAATGTAAAACATGTGGAGAGGCCTCTGGGGAAAAGGTGATCTTAGAGAAAAAAAGTATAGAGATAGATAATGACCAAAGCAATTTTTAAAGGCATACTTTTACAGGAAACTTTTGTTTTTTTGAGCAAAATATTATTTAAACAACATTACAGAAATGATTTTTATTGATTTCTTTGGAAAAGATTAGTGGAAAACTATTTTATTATTTGATCAATCAATTACCATTTTTCAGGTGTCTACTATATGACAGGCAGTATGCTAAACACTAGAAATGAGATGAATAAAATCTCTTTTAAAAGAGAAAAGTGAGACGAGATTGCTACTTCTAAATACAATTCCAGTACTATCCTAGAGAAATTGGGGACACTATTTTTGTTAAAAAAAAATAAATGAAATGTCAGGTCTGAACAATTAACATCTTAACAATTATATAAAATCAACTTGTAAAAAATGTGAAAGTTCATGATTCAACCATTAAAATGAGCTACTGATAAGTCAGGCAAGCAAAAGAAAGGGAAAAAAAGGCATTTATAGTAAAGCTTATTTATAAGAGTACATATATATAGCAATTATCTTTTCTGTAATTAGGATTATACTGGTCTCAGAATTCAAAAAGTATACCTAAATATTTATTTAGATTCTGTTAATGTTCTCTACAAGTAACACAAAAAGACTGTACATTTTTCTAATTGTTTATTTTAAAATATTTCCCTTTAAAAAACATTTGCTTATTTAGATTTTTGTGGGAAAAAAGAAAAAAAAACATAAATTAAGACAACTCATTACTCGCCATGCTGTCATTCTGAAGATAGTACTGAAAAGAATCCTTTCCATAAAAAGATATTTTACTAATGGCATATAATCAAGCATGTACTTCATTACTCATTAAAATGTACTGAAAATATTCAACAGTTATATAGAGATTGCAAAGAAAACAATGAAATTGATTTCCAACCATAATGCCTGTGATTTGTCTCATAAAATCTGGGGGGAAATTATCCCAAAGGAAAGAGCATGAAATGTAATGGATATTTATTCACATTTGATTTACATATGTTAAAATAACCTATTTTCTAAACTCTAGTAATCTTAATTGTAGCTGGTCATTGTCACATTTTTCCCCTTCTTTTTCATTTAATGTAGCAAGTGTCTTAGTAGTCTTTGATAATCGTAATTATACTCATACAAATCATCCAGGCATATGTATTTATTTTTCTCTAAAACACCAATGTAAACTTTTAGGTGCATGAAAATGATGAATATAAAAATAGAAGCCATGGGGGCACAACTGAATTACTGAAAGAAGACCCATTACATAAATAAATCAGGTGAGAATTATAAATCTGTCTCCTTTTTCCAGTCATTTTTCAAGACAACAGGAAATTGACATGACTCTGATGAAAATCTGACCACAGACTATAAACAGAAACTAAAAAAACCTAACTTGTAGTTTTAAGGAAGAATAAATTCCATCAGGTCTTATTATTACAAAATAATTCATTTTGCTTAATTCTTACTTAATTCCAAACAAAGAGAAACTAAATTTAGAATTCTAGATAACACAGTTTTATCTAAGCAGCTCAGGAATAACAATTGAATTATTCAAATCTAGAAAAGGAATTAGTCAAAAATATTTTAATGCTTTTCAATCTGTAACCCGAATGAATACAGAAGTCAGAAGTAAAATAACCTTGAGAAATCCACCCTGATTCTTTATACCCCAGGTAGAAGCAAGAGAGGGTAAGAAAGGCAGAAAACAGTCCTCCTATGATCTGTCCTCAGGGTATATTTGAAGATAGATAAGTAGATCCAATCTTCTCAAGAAATCTCTATCTCCAGTTCACTCCTTCTCTATCTCCATTAGCACCTAGGCCAGGACCTACAATATTGGTGATATTTAGTAAGTGTTTATTGATTGACATGCCCAAGATGGTATTAAGGAAATAATCTGACAATCACTAGCTGCTTGGCTCTCCGTATTTTCTCTTTATTAGGTGTAGAATACTATAATTGCAGAATTGAAATAGACCTTATAGTTCACCTTGTGACCCCCTTAATATACAAATGAGAAAAGTGAGACCCAGAGAAGTTCTTTCTCTAGTGGAGTATGACAGGAATTTACCTTTGGCCCTATACCATTTGAGAGGCAGCCTGATGACTCAATGAATAGAGTGATGGGCCTGGAGTCAGAAAGACTTGAGTTCAAATCTGGCCTCAAACTCTTAGTAGCTGTTTGAGTCTGGGCAAGTCATTTAACCTGTATTTTCCTTCATCTGCTGGAGAAGGAAATGGCAAACCACTCCAGTGTCTTTGTCAAGAAAACCCTGTATGGAGTCACAAAGAGTCAGACATGACTGAAGAACAACTGTACCATTTGATAATTTTTATCCATGGCTTCAATAAAGGCAAAATGAATGCTTATCAATATTAAGTTGACACTAATCAGAGAGAACTGGCTAGCATACATGATAACTGATTCAGGGTCAAAATGATCTTAACAGGCTTAAAACTCTAGATTACATCTAATAAGTTTGACTAAAAGAGGCCTCAAAGAAGAGTCCTTTTCATGAGGCCAAAACAACTCAATTGCTTAAACACAGCATGGAGGATGTATAGCTAGAATTAATTTAATGTATAAAAGATCTGAGGGTTTCCATAAAGTATATAAATTAATCTGTATGAGTCCACAATGTGACATAGCAGCCCAAAATGATAATACTATCTTAAGCATCATGTCAAGGAATGTGACCTTCTTGCTTGGTGAAACCAAATTGTGATTATTGGGTTTAAGGCTAGATTACACATTTTAGAATGAAACCAGATAAAACTCTCTAAGGGAGAGAGTGAATAATAGGGAAGGTAGTGAAGCCCATGTTGGGTAAGAATTGGCAGAAGGAGGTGGTGACATCAATGCTAGAGAAAGAGAAGAGCTAAAGGAAAAAGACAGCTATTTATAAAGCTGTATGTGGTGGGTTCTTATGGAAAATTAAGTATTCGATTCAGTCTTCTTAGCCTCAGAGAATAGAACATGGAGCAAAGAATAGAAAATACAGAGGGGGATATTTTGCTTAGTCTAAGAATAATCTTATCTAAAACTAGAGAAGTTCAAAAGTGTTTGGAAAGATTCTCCCCACCCTCACTCCCTTCCTTGAAGGCTCTTGAAGGTAGTGGCTTCCCCTTCTCTGTCATCAAGTGACTCCTGGATGGGGAGGTTATAGAGCAGATTCTTGTTAAGGCACAGGTGATGTGATCTCTGTGGTCTCACCTAATTTGAGGATTCTGGGGCTTCAAAATACTAGCAGTCAGAGGACATCCAAGTTCAGTATTCTATACATAGCTTTTTCTCAGTGCAATAATGAATTCACTTTCAAATTTTATTTTGAAAGAAACTGACAGAAACACAGACATAGGTAGACAGACAAAGACAACAGGCGCAAGATAGAGAGAGGGGAGAGAGACAAGATGAGGTGGGGACAAATGAGTGACAGAGACAGAGAGAAAGAGGCAGATACAGATGAGAGAGGAGAAACAGAGACACATAGAGAGAGAGAGAATGAGAATGCAGGAATCACTAAGAAACATGCATGCACACATACATACATATATAATGCTTATATATTATATCTTATAATATATTTAATTATACCATTAATGATATAATTGGCTTTATATAGCTAAATATTATTTTATATTGCTGTATATTGCAAATTTTACATAGATTATTACATGATTCTCTCACATTACAGTAAGTAATCTTTCTTTTCAATCATATTCTGTAATTCCATATGATCATTCAAAACTGGTTATGAATGAAACAAAGATCTTCATTATTACTGGGTCATAGACCTAGAAACTCTTGACAAGCAAAACAAAAAGTACTCCAATATTGGGAGAATTCCTCTAATACATGAAAATCAAGAGAAATCGCCTCATTGTACTTTTTAAAAATATAGAATGGTTCAGACTGATCCAAGGAAATTTGGATAATCAGGAAAGATTTCATTCAATGATTCTCTAATAAAATGACAAATTGATTGTTAGATTTATTCACAAATATGACATAAAATAATTTTAGCAAGGGCTATTAGGGTATAAAATTCATATTGAAGGAAGATTTGTTAGTAGAAATAGGAAAATAAACAAAGTTTAAATTTTACCCAATAAATCAAAGAAATAAAGCCAAATAACTATTTTAAAGGAAAAGTCTTAACATTTCTGTCTCCTATATTGAGAGAAGGAACATAGTATAATGGAAAGAACATAGTGGCATTGAAATCAGCGATCTGAAAAAAAAAATCGGTAATCTGAGTTCCAATCATGTCTTTTATATTTGTTATTTCCGTAAGCATAGGCAAAACACAACTTTTTTCCAGTTACAGTATCTTTATTTTTATAAATGAGATGAGATGGCCTACAAGGTTCAATACAATAACACCATTCCATATATGGAAAAATGATTCTCTTTATTTTAATATTATAAACATCACAATGATAATAACTTGGGGTGGACAAAAATGTATCAAGAGAGAAAATGCTTCTTTTTTTAATAAATAAAAGTATGTCTTCAAACTGAGTTTTATGATTCACAGAAAATCATAATCCTTTAAGATGGAATTGAGAGGAGCCTGACATAATGTCTTAAGGGGCTTTAGAATCTTGACAACTGGATTTCTATCTTGCCTCCACCGCATTCTAACTAGAACCCAAATCACTTCACCTCTCATTGCCCTGATCAACTCTTTAAAAACATAAGTTACAGATAAAGTGCACAAATGTATTAGTGTTGGAAATTGCCACATTGAGAATATACTATATTGATCAAATCATAGGTCCGGATCCCTACTCCCCCCAAAAAAACAGAAATAACATTATTGTTCAAATAAAAATTATAATCTAATTGACATAGTTCTCAAGCATAAATATGTTTTAATGTATCTTATTATTACAACTTTTACAATGTTGAAATCTCAATAGAGTTATAAGACTGATTTCATAAGACACCCACAAAAAATAATATCCACATTTAAGTCATACATAAATATTTTACATTAGTGAGGATTTTATTCAAAATATCATTTTTTTAAAAAAATTACCTTTTCTGGAGTAAGATATTTATCTTGAACATTCAACTGCACATTACCTGTAAATAAAGAAAGGGGGATTTTTCAGTATTGCTCACAGAGATTAGAATTCTGTTACAATTGGGAGTGCGAAGCTATATACAAACAATCAGAGGGAACATGCATTTCTCCATGGTCTATCAAAACTTTGTGTGATAACGGATGTTCCAGTCTGTTTCAGGCATTTTAAAACTTGGAAATTTGTGCACAAGTATCTGCCAGGCCAATAATGCTAAAAGCAAAACATACTTAATTACAGTAGCATTTTAAGTCACCAGCAGAAAGAGTAAGGCCTACAAAAATACATCTATTAGCCGGGGCATAGAAAAACAGGACAAAGCAAAGTAGGGTTCAGAGCCAAAGTTAACATAGAGGTTCAGTCCCAGAACTGGGAAAGATATAACCA
This sequence comes from Phascolarctos cinereus, assembly GCF_003287225.1. Classification (NCBI taxonomy): domain Eukaryota; kingdom Metazoa; phylum Chordata; class Mammalia; order Diprotodontia; family Phascolarctidae; genus Phascolarctos; species Phascolarctos cinereus. Next base: position 44,102,406 of record NW_027555847.1, on the reverse strand, counting down.
TGTCTCAGTCCCTGAAATGTAGGGAGGGGGAGGGGAAAATGGGAGGTTACTAATGCCGAAGTTTCAGGCCAAGGCAAGAAAAAGGATGTGAGGGCATCAGTGAAACTGAGAAATCTCTCTTTGACCAGAGACAAATAAACATTAAGTTAAATTCACAGCTTTCCCCTCAGAATATTGTTAGGAGGCCTGCGTCATTTATCGCCTCCATAAGAGAACATCTTAGTTACCAGCCAAGTGCCATGTTTCTCAGGCCGGCATATTTGACTTGTTTTTCATCTCTACTGCCTTGAAGTTTGTCTGGAAAAGGCATATGTGCCTATGGTGGAGGAGTGCAGTAGTGAGGTGGTGGATATCATCAAGGAACAACCCAAAGGAGAGCAAGGTGGAATTGCAAAGCAAGATTTAGAATTGGATTTGGGAATGGAAAACCAAGTGATCTTTCACAAGTCACTCTAGGCTTTCAACTACCAGACAATCATAAGAAATCACCACTCTTTGTACCTCACAGATCAAGCGATAAACATATCAACCTCTCTCCATGCTTATCTCTACTTTTACTTCACCCCAAGTGAGACACTAAATATTGATTGAGTTGAATGGGATAGATTTCAAAAGATACAGGCCTAAGTGAGTTGCTTTATAAAAGCAAAATTCTAGGATGAACAACAGGCACTAAAACTGTAATATCTGCAAATAAGGAAAATGAACTATTTGGATTTTGTGTGCAAAAACTAAAGCCCTGCGTTGTGTGAAATTAAAAAAGTAAATTTTATAAGGATATTAGGAGAAAGGCATAATACAGAATGACTCCAGTTATCACTCATTCCTTATCACAGACTAAGGAAGCTCAATGCCTTGCAACCCCCTTTTTGTTATTTCGTTGGGAGCACTGGCACATTCTTAGATGAGAGATATAAAAAAAGATCTAAAAACTAAATTAAAAAACAAAAAAAAAACCCAATACCTAAACTAGAATCTAAATGGAAAATGTGCAGTTAGAAGTTAACAAAAGTAAATTAATGGCAAGTATAAGCACGCAAGGATCACCAAAAGCAGAGCTCTCTACTACCATCTCTTTCTCTCAATACTGTGTGTTTCTGTTGTAAATACTTTTGAATGAACAATCTGAATAATTTTGACAATATAAGCTCCTCTTCCCTCCCAGAAAAATAAAGATAAGGATTATGGATTCAACTCTATACTTTATACCAGGGGTCAGCAAACTATAGCTCAGTGGCCAAATCCAGCCTACTTCCTTTTTTCTTATAGTCTATGATTTAAGAACTTATTTTTAATTTTCAGAGACAATAAAACTTTAATTAAAAATGTATATGTATATATGTGTATATGTGCATATATGTGTGTATATACATATATGCGTGTGTATGTGTGTATATGTATGTATGTATGTATGTATGTATGTATGTATGTATGTATGTATTCTTAGCTGGGGCATGAGAAATCAGGCATCGTACCAACTACCTGTTAGAGTCTGCTGACCTAGGAATCACTATTAATTGATGAAGGTGGGAAGTATGCTATAAAGTTATTACAAGGGATCCCCGAGTTAGTACGCATACAGAGTATGGCCTTTTTGGTTGCAATTAATTCTAACAAAACCTTCAGTTTGACTCAAGAAAATAAATAAGGAAACACACATTCGTCAGACTGTATAAATAACGCCTTATGGGGAGAATTCTGGGAAGATAGGAGTAGGTCAGACAATCTCAAACTCTTAAGATTTTCCTCCATATTAGAGATGAAATAGTGTCTCAGGCCAAACATAGAGTGGTGAAAATAGGTAAGAGTAGGGGACCTGGTCCTCCCTGGACAATCAGAGATGATCTGAAGAAAAATCCCAGGAAGAGGTTTCCTCCAGGTGTAGAGTAAACACCTCCAGGCCAGGGACCACTTTAATAACAAGCAGCAAGCCCTAAGGTTAGCTGAGTTGAGAGGTTGCCTCAGCCTCACTTGCAGGAACTTTTACCCTTAGGACAGTGAGGGAAGTTGGGCTTCTGAGCTTGGCAAAACTGAGGGAACCTCTTCTGACAAGGAACACCAGACCCAGCTGTGCTGCTGAGACACGGTGGGGGTAAGGAGGAATCATCACATGCCCAGTGAGTGCAAAAGCTGTGGGATGGGACATCTCTGTTTGTGAGAACTTACAGGAGGGTAGAGGTCTTGGCTGGAATTCAAGTAAGAGGGGAGAACTGAAGAGGATCTGAGGCCAGAGCCATCATTCCCCGTACCCCAAGATTAGAGGTGATTATAAAAAACTGAACTATTACAAAAAAAAATGCACAGGAAAAGGAGAGAAAATCCAACCATAAAGATCTATTATGAGAATAGAAAAGACCAGAGTTCATTGTCAGAGAAGGATATTGAAGCAAAGAAACTCTCTTCTACCCCAAAACATAATGTCTCACCTGCCCCAAAAGAATTCATGGAAGAACTGAAAAAAGAATTTAAAAATCAAATGAGAGAAATTGAGGAAAAATTATAAAGAAAAATAAGAATAATCCAAGAAAAACAAGAATGTTATGAAAAGAAAGTCAACCAATTAGAAAAGGAGATGGGTGTGGGCACACAGGCTGCAGAGATCCTGGAACAGGCCCCAGAGGACTGAATTGACAGCAGCTGTGGAGGTTTCCAGACTTCTCAAGATTTAGCAGCTTCTACATTAAGGGAACAGAGGTCATGGAGTATGATATTCCAGAGGGCAAAGGAGAGAGGATTACAAAAAGAATCACCTACCTAGCAAAACTGAGTATAATCCTTCAGGGGAAAAAATGGTGATTCAGTGAAATTGGGGACTTTGAAGCATTCTTGAGGAAAAGACCAGAGCTGAATAGAAAAATTTGACTTTCAAATACAAGACTCAAGTGAAACATGAAGAGGTAAACAGGAAAGAGAAATCATAAGAGACTTACTAAGGTTGAACTGTTCACATTCCTGCATGGAAAGATGATATTTGTAACTCATGAGTCCTTTGTCAGTATTAGGGTAGTGGGAGGGGAAAAAAAATGTATGTCTATATAGATAGATAGAGGGCACAGAGTGAGTTGAAGATGAAGGGGTGATATCTGGAAAATGAAATTAAGGAGTGAGAGAAGATTATACTGGGAGAAGGAGAAAGGGAGAGGTAGAATGAGGTAAATTATTTCACATGAAACAGACAAGAAAAGGCTTTTACAGAGGAGGGGAAATGGGAAAGTGAGAGGGAATGAGTGAATCTTATAAGATTTGGCTTAAGGAGGGAATAACATACACACTCAATGGGGCATGGAAATCTATCTTAGCCTACAGGAAAATGGGGGGGGAAGGGAACAGGTGAGCAGGGGGGTGATAGAAGGGAGGGCAGATTGGGGAAGGGATAATCAGAAACAAACGCTTGTGAGGAGGGACAAGGTCAAAAGAGAGAATAGAATAAGTGGGCGGTAGGATAGGATGAAAGGAAATACACTTAGTTTTTCACAACATGACTACTATGGAAGTGTTTTTCATGACTACACCTCTATAACCTGTATCAAGATGCTTGCCTTTTCAATGAGGGTGAGTGGGGAGGGAGGGAGGGATAAAATTTGTAATTGAAAGTTAAAAACACATGTTAAAAATTAAAAAAATAATAATAATTAAAGAAAATTGTCCTGAAGTATTAGAACAAGAATGGAAAGAAGAAATAAAAAAAATCTACCTATCATCACCTGAAAGAGATCCTACAAGGAAAACCACAGGTATATTATAGTCAAATTCTGAACCCCAGTTCAAGGATAAGATACTATGAGCAAAAATAAAAAAAAAAATACATATGGTGCTACTACAATTAGAGTCACACAAGACCTAGCAGTATAACTTGGAACACTACATATCAAAGAGCAAAAGATCTGGGCTTCCAGCTGAAAATATTATACACAGCAAACTAAGCATAATTCTGAATGAAAAAAAAAAGACATTTAATGAATTTTCTGACTTTCAGGACTTAGTTAAAAACAAACAAAAAAACAAACGAAAAACCTGAACTTAATAGAAGATTTGCCATACAAGAGCCAAGAGAAATATAAGTTACATATCAATGACCAATTACAAGGAACTCAATAAGGATAGAATATTTACCTACATCTAAGATTGTTATTAGCAATTAGGTAGCTTATAAGAAAGAATGGGGTAGCCCTGAGTATGACATGACTTCAAAAAGTAAAACCATTCGAGAGCAGCTAAAAGAGTAATGATCTTATACAAATCAGGTGTGGGAGGAAGAACCAATAAAGAGGAATTAGATGGGGGAAGAGAGCTGTTAGTTCTGGAAGCCTACTGTCATCAGGAATGGGTTTAAGAGGAGAAAATACATATATATTTGGAAGAGTATTAAAAGTCTTCTAAACTTAGAAAGAAATAAGCCTCTAAGGGGATAGGTAGTAGGGAGAGGATAAAGGAAGAATCATTAAAGGGGACAGTATGTCAATAGGTTAAAAGAGGGATAAAGAAGGGGGTTTAGATTTAGAGGAATGGGAGGATAAGGGAGGGATCTCAGGAAGCTGTGTAGGTTAAGTAGTAGGAGGGCAAGGTAGCAGATAGAAGTAAAGTAGAGGAGTTAAAAGAAATAGGAAGAAAGAGATATGCACAGACGAAAACAAAGATTAGGAGTAGAATCTCTTAGGGAAAGTATGTGTTTATATATGTATACATAGATATGTGTGTATATACATAAACATACATACATACACACACACATACATATATAGCAATCACCACACTTAATTGTAGTGTAGGGGGGAGGGGGAAGGAAGGGAGAAAAAAGAACAAAGTAAAAATTATACAGCAGAGAACAAAAGAAAATCTACAAGGAAGCAAAGATGGACAGCTTTCAGCAAAAAGTACTGTATTTAATAATAGGCTTTCTTAAAATACAAAGTTATTGCTATATATCCTGAATCCTCTCCTACATTCTGCTTTGTACATGACATGTTTTTTTTCCCTTCTCTTATTTTATATTTAATATTCAACTTTACAACATATTTCTTTTTATTTTTGTATTATGTGTTTATGTTTTAGTATTTGTCTAAAATAAAAAAATAAAAATAATAACACTTTGCATGCATACACACACATATACTATATGTACACAGATATAACTACATACATATTACTATTTTTCACGTATATGTAGATGTCATCATGATTACTAAAATGGAAATTCATTTTAAAGTATTACTGAATTCATCTTAGCTTTCTGTAATCATGTATTTTCTAAATGCAAGAGTGCTTCAATTGCAGGACAGCTTTTTCCCCTTGTTCTCCTCCAGTCTTTGCATGTACTTTTCCCTCCCTCTCAACTTTTCAGTTCCCTTTTATGTATTATGTTCCCCCATTAGAATGTAATCTCCTTAAGGACAAACACTGTTTTTCTTTTTGCTTAGAATTGTATTCCCGGCCATATCAAAGTATCTGGCACACCATATGCCCTTATATGCCCTTACTAATCACTCTATCTAAATTAACCCAAATCAAGTGATACTACCCCTTGGAGGGCCTTGAAATGTTTCTAACATTTAACAAGGTTTCCTATACTGGAACAGAAAGGAAGAACTCTTGTAGGCAGTAGGAATAACCCAGATGAGGTAAAAAATCACTATTGGTCATAATGAGAATATACCATAACCTCTCTGACAACAATAGAAGGAAAAGGGAGTTCCCACAAAGACATGAGTAGAGGATAGTCTCAAAGCCTTGTGCAGAATAGCTTTTAATTCAACAGATTTTAGTTCATCAAAGATTAATTTTTTTTGCTTGTTTTTTTTTTCAGGCAATTGGGGTTAAGTGACTTGCCTAGGGTCACACACGTCAAAGATTAATTAAGCAGCACTTAAATGCGAGGTACTATGTTAAGTGCTGAGGAAACAAAGGAAAAGCTAAAGAGAACAGACCCTCCACAGGTGTGCATTTTCCTGGGGAAGATGCAATACATACACATATAATACAAAGTAAGCAAAATAAGAGCACTAGCAATAGGGATAGGAAACCAAAGAAGGCTTTGTGAAAGAAGTACCAATTGAACTAAGCTTTAAAGAAGATGAGCATTCAGAAAGATTGAGATGATGCGAGCACACATGCCAGGAATAAGGAATGACTTGGGTCTCCCTGTGAAGGATGAGTCCAATGGCAACCTAGTCCTACTGAGACAATCAGGCATATCTCTCTGTACCTGACATGTACTGGGTGCATATTTATGGATAGTATGTTGAATATCAAACTTGGGATCAAAAAAATACTTCAAGAGCTTAGAATAATTCGAACACTCTAATTTAACAGATGAATACAATGTCTTAAAATTGGACTCATATAATTAAAAATAAACTCAGCTTTCCAAGAAACTGTAGAGGATGGTGAAGATAGACAGTTATTCACTGGGAAAGTCTTGAACTCTTAGGAGCCTACATGCTCAGCATGAGTCAATGGTAATAACAAAATGATAGTGAAAAATCAAAAAAAACAAAAACTTAATGTGATGCTTGAGCCCTCCATGAACCATAGAATGTGGGTCAAAGAAAGAAAGGAATGAATGAAGGAAGAAAAGAAGGAAGGAAGGAAAAGAAGGAAGGAAGAAACAAGGAAAGAGAATTGAAAATGGAATGAGTAAGAGGGAGAAATCATTTTGAAAAAAGATGTGAAAATGAAATTTTTAAAAGTATAAGTTCACCTTGTTGAAGGAAAGGAGAAAAAGTGGGAATATACTTCACTGACACAGAGGGGAACAAAGAGAGGAAGAATTGAATAACCAGATAAAAGTAGGAAAGAAAAAAAAGAAATAAGCAAAATTCCAAAGGGAAAGGGGTAACAAATAGGGGTGGAAATTGGGTTGAGGGAAAGAAAATCAGTGGGAATAAAGCCATCTTTAAAAAGATCAAGCTAAAGCACTGAAGAGGCATAGTACCATATTTATAGAAGGAGAGAAAAAAATCATAGCTTGAAATAAAATGTAAGACAAATGGAGGAAAACATAAACTTAACTCTCATGACATGAATGGATTAAATGTGAATGGAACACAATCCAACAAAATAAAGAGTGACAAATTGAATACAGAAACAAAACCCAACAATCTGTTGCTTGCAAAAAAACTGTTTAGAAAACAAAGACATAAATAAAATAACTGTTAGTATGGAAAATAATCTACTTTTCATTTGAGAGGAGGACCAATGACATGATGTCATGAGTTGTGCATGAATTAGATGTTCGTGAGGCAGAGTTGCATAAAGTCATCATCCTCCCTCTCTCTTTTAAAGTCATTGAAGTTCAATGGCTAAACAAAAGTCAAGACAACTGGTGATGCCCTAGGATGCCATGGATGACCTTGGCATCTTTGATGTCTGACCAATCTCTAAGCACTCTGCAGCACCTGCTTCAGACTCCTTCATGGCCATTGAAACAAATTATTTTCATATACCCCTTCCACTGGAATAAGTCTTCATATATTAGATTATGATCTGAACTGGGGTGATTGACTGTGTATCAAATGACCCCCCCCAAAAAAAAGGTGTTGCAACAATGCTATCTGACCAAGTTAAAAAAAAAAAGTCCAAATCAAGCAACATGATAAGACTGCTACATTCTATTTGAGTTAGACTACAATTGTTTCCAGAGTTGTGGAAGGTCTAATCAATTTTTAACATGGAGAAGAGAAGACATGGTGTGTATGTATAAGTAGCAGATGGGCTAAGCAGCACAAGCATTCTTTTCGAGTGATTTAATGGCTGAATCATAGAAGGTGGATCAGACTGCCCTCCTTCAACACAGAGTACAGAACTAGGCCAAATGGTCAAAAATTATGGAGAAGCAGTCCTAGGTCTGTTGTCATGAGAAGTCATGACAGTTGTAGCTTTCTAAGAGTGCAACAAGCTTTCTTAGGAGGTAGAGGGGTTCATATTTCCTTGAGGTCTTCATGGCTAATGATATAAGGGGAATAACTCCTTTTCAACTCTTAGGGTCCATGATTTTATTGACCATGTGATTATAGTTCTAGAGCTGATATTATAGTTCTTGGAGCCCATCTAGTCCAAACCAGCTATTTTCACGACTTCATTTTTATCCATACCTCTGATATTGTGTGTGTGGTTTTTCCTTCACTCTCAAAGAGGACCATCTTCTTACCTATGATATTATTTATGCATGGAAGTACCAGTGAGTAATGTCCCTTTACCAACACAGATAGAGAACTATGAAGACCATATACAAGTTAAAGTTCAAGAGTAACAACTGTATATGTTTTGTCTGTATGCATATTTACACACTCTATATGTAAAAATAAGCAAACAAATAAACAAAAAAAAGCAAACCCTGCCACATATAAGCCTTTTTAGTGATTTTGTCCCATGAGAAAGAATATGACTGTCATCAGCTGGAAGAGAGTCAAATTGCAGACAGGAGGGCATAAAGAGCAGTAGAAAGTAGGTGAGAAATAGGGATCTTTTGCTGGGTTGCAGATTTTATCAATCAGCCAATAAATAAATGTTTATTAAGTGCCTATTATATGCTAGGCACTATTCTAAATGCATAGGATACAAACAAAGGCAAAAGACAGTCCTTGCCCTAGAGGAGCTTACAGTCTAATGGGGTAGACAACATGTAAACAAATATATATAGAGAAAGCTATAAAGAGGAGACATAGGAAATAAAATTAAGAAGGAAACCACTGGAATAAGAGGGGTTAGGGAAGGCTTTCTGTCAAAAGTGAGATATTGGTTGGAAATTGATGGAAGTCAGGGAGCTCAGTAGTTGGAGCAAAGAAGGAAGAGTATTCCAGGGATGAAAGACAGTCAGAGAAAATGCCTGGAGCCACAGTTCAACTTAAAAGAACAGAAAAGCAAAGCTGATCATCAAGAAGCCAGAGTTGGAGGGGTCAGGAAAAGAGCCAAAAGATCACAATGTTTTAGAAAGTAGAGCTCAGTGGAGTGGTTGGAGGAGAAAACAGAGTTGGGCACCACTTACAGTACTTTCTGGGAATCCAAGTCAACTTCAAGAGTCAAACAATGTCCCAAAGACAGGGGAGTCATGTAATGGTAGAGAAATGTGGAAGAATGAACCTTAATTTCCCCCTCCTAGGATATTACCCAAGGCAATGCTATAAATTATGGACACCATACAAGTTTACACAGAATTATTATTCTCTCTGGGTGGGGCCAATGAGAAGACACCACAAGAAGTAAGAGTTCTCCAAAAAAATACTCAGGAGTTTCCTCTCAGGAGGGATCATCTGATATACAATTTATAAGTTTAAATTTAAAACCAGAAAACTTTATTCATTATGGCGAATATTTATATTTTGTGAGAAGACAAATCACATATCATATAGAAGAGTTTTAAAGGCTCTGGTAGACACACACAAAGAGTGAACTTTTTCAAAGCTTGCCCAGAGAACAAGATTCTTCCTCCCAGCTCAGCCCCCAGTGTATTTTCCTTGAATCTTTTTTCTCTAATAATTATTTCATCTTTGATTTTATTTATGTGCATTTCACATGTCCGCTATGAGGTCATACTGAAGGACAGAATCCACATAGATTTTGTCTTTGTATGACAGCCAGAGCTTATCACAGGGCATTATGGCAAAGTTCTGCATTTCAAGTCAGAGGAAATGAGTTTAACCTTATATTCTGACCCTTCTATTTACTCCTTTTGTGACCCTGAAGAGGTCACAACCTCCCTGAGTCTTAGTTCTGTGATATGTAAAATGAAGGAGACATTTTGGGTCCCTTCCATTTTACTATCTAGGATGCATTAGTTGGTACTCTAAGATAGATGTATAATATATGCTTATTGTATTTATTTGCTTAATATGCATACACATATACACACATACATGTGAGTGGATATATGCATATATGTGTATATATGTATGTATGCATGTATGTATGTATGGATGGATGTATTTGAAGCAAAGAGTTAGCACAATATAGTGTTTAGGGCATTGGCCTTTGAGTCTGGGCAACTGGGGTTCAAACCCTGCCTCAGATACTTTCTAGCATGTGACTCAAGGCAAGTCACTTAACATCTCTGTGCCTCAGTTTCCTTATTTCTAAAATGAGGTGGTTGAGGTAGGTAGCTTTAAAGGCCCAGATCTTAACCTATCATTTTATGAATAAACATTTGAAAACAAGTATTCCATAATGAAACATATGTGGGCACACATACAGAACCAAACAAAAATAATTTTCTTTGATGTTTAAAAAACAGACTATGGATTTCCTGTGATAATTTATCCCTTTGTGCATTCTAAAGAGTTCAATGAAATCTGAGACAATGGTTGTTATCAAGCATACAGATGAACCATGGGAGAGGAAAGCTCATCTTTTTTCCAAAAATGGTTATTTTTTACAAATTATTAAAAGGGTGAGGAATCATTGCAGAAAGAAAGTTAAATAGACTTTGGCATTGCTTCAAGTTAAAAAGAGAAAAATATCTAAACTACTTTTTATATAAATTCCATATATACTTTTTTTAGGTTTTATAAAAGAAAATACAATGTGACTACTCCCTAGAAAGTAAAATAAGAGAAAGAGAAATTTATGTTAGAGGAAAAGATAAGTTGTCAACAATGTGTGTGTGTATGCGTGCGTGTGTGCGTGTGTGTGTGTGTGTGTGTGTGTGTGTGTGTGTGTGTGTGTGTGTGATCAAGCACATAGACAAATACCCCGCAACTTACGAAAATTTAAATAAAAAAGTTTCTTTTCACAAAGAAGGCCACCAAAGGGAAATCCACAGATTGCCTCACAATAAAGAAAAATTTAAGATAAATTTCTCCTTCTAGGTGTTGTATCATATCTTGTCAGCTCCCTAAAAGCACTTTGAATGAGTTATCTTATCAAGTGGATCACCACCTGCCATTATCCCGTTTTAATTGGCCAGAGGCAGGAAAAGAGAAGTTGGGAACAGTGCCTTGAACAAAAATGTCATATTATGGAGATGACTCGAGATACAAATGGACCAGCCAAAGCAAATCCTACCTGTAGTGAAGACCCATTACATATATCAACTACAGGTTTTCTTGCCAGATTGGAGGATACTCTTCCAAAAGTCAAAATACAATTTGAGAGATTGACCTAGCATAATGGCAGAGTGTCAACAACAAGCTAATAGCTGCTGAACAGAGCAAGGAGTTTTATAGGTCCCGAGAACTAGCAAATAAAGCCTACTTTCATTATTCAGAGATTTATAATCCAGCTTCTGGTCTTGCTTGTTACTCTAACTAGATGTCTTTTTTGTTTTCTCACTATTCATTAGAGCTTAGATTAACATATAACAGATTCAGTCAACATTATTAAAATCTATGCCATACTTTTTGTGGAAGCAAAGACCTAGACACCAAATGGATACCCCTTTATCAATCAGGGAATGATGAAGCAAACTCTAGACTGTTAATATGACTGAATATTATTATTGTAAGTTGATGAATATGAGAAATTCAAAGAAGCCTAGGAAGATATATGAAATGAAGCATAGTGGGGTAAGTATCAGGAAAATAAAATATACAATGACTACAATGATATAAATGGAAAACAAAACAAAAGAAACAAAAACATACCAGAACTAAATTTTGTGAAACAGGTAATGATTTATCTTGGCTCTGGAGATGAGTTAAGAAAAACAGTCTCTCCTCTTAATTTTGCAGAGTTGGGGAAGATGGATGTGAAGTGTTAGATATTCTGTAAGACATTGCTGTTACATTGATTGGTTATTCTAAAATTTTTTCCCTCTTTTTTATCTTTGTAACAAGGCATGGCTTTCTAGATAGGGGCAGGTAGAAGGATATATTCAGAAATGGAGGTGATGGAAAAAAAATATCAATAAACCTAAGTTAAAAAAAACAAAATCTATGCTGCTTTGTTGCCGTTTTGAGTACAAATGTGTTTGCCAAGTTGGAGTGTTGGAACAAGCAGATGTTCATTGGTGTGTGTGTACACTCTTCATTTTCCAAGTTATCTTTCCATGCCTGTCTCCAGCTTTCTCATAGAGAATGATGAATTGGTCCATCTTATATACAGTACTCTGTCTTCCAGTGAAATATTTGGCTCTTTTCACAAAGGCAATGATGTGCACGGACATACTCAGTACCTTCTGGCAAACAACCATTGTAGCCCTAGTGGATTATTGTTCCCTGGTATTCATCCTGCCTTCTTCTAAATCTTCAGATTTTTGCAGGCTACCCCAGCTGTTTGGACCATTCCCACCCCTACCCCCTCATGTACACACATACACACACACACACACACACACACACACACACATGCACACACGCCTGTTATAATCTTTTCCTTTTTTCAGGAAGAGAGCCATCAAGAAGTATTTTTAATTGTGTACTATGTGAAAATCACTTTGTTTGACACTTGGGAGTTACAAAATTTGGTAGGAAATGGTCCCTACTCTCAAGCAGTTTATATTAAAGGGAGAGGATGAGAAACCAATTCAGTTAACTATAATACACAATCATATCTTTTAATTTTAAAACAAATCTGAGGTCTGAGGGAGGTCACCCCACAGGGATCAGGAGAGGCTTGCTGGATAAGGTTTTGTTTGGGATGGGCTTTGAAAAACAGTTAAGAGAGGGAACCTCTCAAAGCCCCCATGCAAATATCTAAGCCCCTAAGTTGTAGCTTTTATTGAATTGATGGAAAGAATTCCAACATCATATATATATATCTATATCTCTCTATATATCTATATATCTATATATCTATATATATAAACTCACAGTTATAGATCAAATTTAATAATTATTAAATAAAGAGCTTGACAGACAAATACAAAGGAGAGGAAAAACATTTCAGACATAAAGAACAAAATAAGGCAGGTGAGAACAGTGAGTTTTCAGAGAGTAATAGAGTTTTCAGTTGGGTCTGAGAGTGGCAGCAGAAGACACTAATATGAGATAAATCATAATGTAGGAGTAGAAGATTGTGCTAGGTTGCATAGGGCCTTGCATGTTGAGCAAAGAAGTTTGGATTTTATTTAGGAGGAAAAAAGGACTTAGCCCAGATACTACTTTCTTTGAAGTCTTAATACAGTCCTGCATAACTTGCTGCCTCCCGGCTGCTTATGGCTGCTGCTTTCAGCATGCCAGAGAATTTCAGAGAGCCTGTGAAAAATGTAGAGGAAAACACCTTTTGGATGTACAGGAAATTGTGCAGGCCTGTCTTAATGCATCCCTACCCATCCATACCCAAGCAGAAAATGAATCCTCCCTCCATATCCAATTTCTCATCTCTGTTTTACTTCTCTAAAGCACACATTTCATTCTAAGACACATTATATTTATTTCCATATATCTTAGCACCATAATCAACCCACGCCCTCACCATGAACACAAGCATGTTAACGCTGTATGCTTCATGTGGTCTGTGCCATTTTTAAATTTCATAATTCCAGGATCTAATGTAATGTGCTGTCAAAAAATGCTTAATAAATGTTTATTGGATGTGGAATCAAGATGGTGGAGCAGCAGGAAGAAATACATTGAGTTTCCCATCCCACTTTCCCCCTGAATTAAAAAAAGAAAGAAAAAAAAAACAGAAAAAAAATTCCAAACGAATCTAGGAAATTCATAAGACTGAATCCTGATGATCAAAGAAAAGTAACAGAAAGTCATTTTTTTCCAGCTCAGTTTGGCATAGTGAGACATACAGAGAAGTTGAGCTCAGAGAACTGGTGGGGCAGTCTGGTGTCAGGAGGGGCTTGGACCAGCCAGAGCTAAGCATCTAATTCTTAATTTCACCTCAAATAAGTGCTAGCTCTGAGACTAGCACATAGTAAGTGGTTAATAAAGTTTGTTTCCTTCTTTCCCTCCTTCCTTCCTCTTTTTTTTGCTTGGTTCCTTCCCTCTTTCCCTTTCTTTCCTCTTTTTCTCCTTCTTTCCCTCTTCCCCCTTTATTCCCTCCTTCCTTCTTCCCCTCCTTCCTTCCCTCCCTCCTTCCTCCTTGGGGAAGTCACCTCACTGAGCTCAGTTTCTTCATCTACAAGATGAGGAGGCTGAGATCAATGCGCTCTAAAGTCCCTTTCAATTAAAAGCTATCATCCTAAAGCTACTAAGCTGTAGCATGGCTGTAATCTTTATTCGTGAAGGTAGTGTCCACACCAAGGAAATCATGGATCCTTCAGGTATTAAAGTAGCCCAAAGCAAAGTAAAAATAGAACACATGCCTTCTTCAATTAAGTCTTCTTGTCTCAGGGAGGAAACTTGGCTTTGGGGAGGAACCATCACTCTTTCATCAGTGGAGTCTAGTGACAAGCCTGCTGAATGGGAATCATAAGAGCTGGTGTCCCTTTTCTTGCACTGGCTCTTAAGAGTCCTAGGACTGTTGACAACTCATTTAGCCTCTCTCAACCTCTGTGCCTTAGCTAAGATGTGGAAAATAACACTAACATTTCCTTTCTCTCAGAGTTACTTTGAGGAGCAAATGAGAAATAAAATCTGTGCAAAGGGCTTGTAATCACAAAGTAATATAGAAATGTGAGACGATGAAAATGGTGATTAATATCTACTGAGGTATTAGGGGTAATAATAATAGCTAGCATTTATTTAATGCTTTATGATTTACAAAATGCCTTACATATATGAATTCCTTTCAGTCTCCTAACAGCCTTGTATGATAGGTGCTATTATCACAACTACTTTACAGATGAGATAACTGAAGTAAACAGAGATATTAAGTGACTTGCTCAGGGTTACACAGCTAGTTCTAGAGCCCAAGAAAGGATTCATACCCAAGTCTTCCTGACTCCAAATCTTTCATTCAAGTGGCTGCAACATCACAATATTTCTTTGGTAAAGGGAACTCCTAGATGAAACAACTTCTTCTGATGCAGGCCAGCAATGTCTCTCTGATTTATATACCTACATATTTGTACTAGGATCTGTGATCTTAATTAAGACTTAGCTGTGAGACAGCCAAAGAGCACAAGCAGTTACTGGTTTTATATTGATTATCTAGAACATGGTTCTTTAGCTTTTTGTGCATCACAAACTCCACTCACTGGTAGTCAAGGGAAACCTATGGAGTCCTCAGAATAATGTATTTCTATTTATCCAATAAAATGCATAGAATTACAAAGGAAACCAATAATATTAAATTACGGTTGTATCTCTATGCCTCTATTGATGTGGAGATAGATAAAGATCTAGATATTGACATATAAACAAAGTCATGAATAACAGCTTATGAATCCCTGACACAGAAGGTAACACACACACACACACACACACACACACACACACACACACACACACATCACCACCAGGCCCCCGGCAGGGAGAGAGGACTTCAGTGTGATTGGAGGGCTTTAAAAAGAACACCAATAGCCTATAACTAAATGCTCACAATACATACATTGATGTGAAATGAAAAGCCAGTTGCTGAACCCAGACTCAGATCAGTTCACAGCCTCATACAATACAAATAAATCCACATCTTTTTCAACTGTCCCTCTGGGTTTTTTTTTCTTTCTCTAATGGCTGCCTCATCTCAATAGCAGCTAGTACCGACCTCCACTTAGTTTAAAAATGTAATGATAACAGCCTGAGCTTCCAGCCATGGTTGGATGGTTGTAGAGTGTGTAGCGGGTGCCCCATTGACCATCTTTTTAGTGTGTGAGCTGAGATTTCTATCAATTGTGTTTCTGAGTGCCACGGGAGGAAATGAAAATACTCTCTCATTTCATAAAAGCGGAAACTGCGACCTAGGGGCAAGAGGCTTCCCAGGCATTTATGGGACCCATTTTCCCCTGGGTTTTTCACCTACAGTATCACCCACTTGAGGATGCTGTCACTCTCGCTCCTCATTAGGAATGGGCAGTGGCTTTGTTGGAACTTGTTTATTAATTTCAATCTTCCTAGCCTGGTCTCACCCTATCTCGTCAATATAATTTTCTCATTATTCCTTCATACAGATCCTCTTCTCCAGCCAAGCTAATCTAATTGCTCCTTCCTTTCTCCCCTCCTGCCAGGTGCAGTTGTCCTCATAAATGAATTGTCCTCCCACTTCCTCTCTGCCAGTTCATGCTGATCACCACCTTCAAAGCTCTATCAGAAAGTCCATCCAGATTAAACACATCAGAAGCTGAGCATTACCTTATTTTTTTTTTTTGCTGAGCGGGTGTTGCTACTTCTATCATTACTGCTATCATCATTACTAGTAGTGTATTTTTTATTATTGTTATTGCTGTTGTTGTTGTCATATACCACTGCAGTGGATAGATAGCATTCTGGGCTGAAGTCAGGAAGACTTGACTTCACGTCTGGCCCAAGACACATGCTAGCTGTGTGACCCTGGGTAATTAACTTAACCTTTGTACTCTTCAGTTTCCTCAATTGTAAAATGGGATAAAGGTAGCGCCTACCTACCATGGTTGTTTTATTTTTTTATTTTTCTCAATTAAATGGAAAACATTTAACATAAACTTTTTTTTTCATTTTGACTTCCAAATTCTCTTTCCCTCCTTCCTCTCCCCAACCCTTTCCCAGAGAAGGCAAGCAATTTGATATAGATTATACATGTGAAGTCAAGCAAAATATTTCCATATTTGCCACATTGCAAAAAAAAAAAGACAAAAAACCCCAAGAAAATCAAAGAAAATAAAAAAGTATGCTTCAATCTGGAGATGGATAGCATTTTTCACCGCAGGTCTTTTGGAATTCTCTTGGATTACTGTATTTCTCAGAATAGCTACGACATTCTCTGTTGATCATCATAGAATACTGCTGTTACTATATACAATGTTCTCCGGATTCTGGTCACTTCACTTTACATCAGTTCATAAAAGTCTTCCTAGGTTTTTCTGATGCCATCTAGCTTGTCATTTCTTATAGTATGACATCTTAGGGATATTTTAAATATCAAATGAGATAATATTTATAAAACATTCAGCAGAGGGAACACATTATAAGCACTTTAAAATGTTTATTTTATCCATTCCATCCATTCATCCATCCATCTTTAAGGAGACAAGAAAGGCTCAAAAAGTACTTTATAATGTGTTATCTCATGTGATCCTTTCAATAAGCATGGAAGGTAGAATATAAGTATGTATACACACACACACAGGCACACACATATATGTACACATACACACATATATACATATAAATATACATATACACATACACAGTATCTATGTCTAAATCCACATCTATAGTCAAGTCTTCCTGACTCCAGGCCCAACACTCTATCCATCCACTGTACTGGTATATAATAATAACTATACACACACACACACACACATATGTATATACACACACACACACATATATACACACATATATATATACACACACATATATTATATACACACATGTACACACACATATAAGTATATATATGCTATACTTTTGCTTTCATTATTTTAGGGAATTCACAATGAGAAAACTTGCTCTATCAATAGAAGTCAACTCGGCAGTCAAAGAGATTTATACAGAAATGCTTATTTGTATCTGGAGAGGATCATGTTAGATGACACTTGTGAAGTGTATAATGTAGAAGCAGCAACCAAAAAAAATAAATAACGACCCATCAACTCAGCAAAGTGGAAGGTATGCTTGGCATAGAGTGATAAAAGTATGTGTCGCGAACATCTTAGCACATTTTAAACATATAATAACTTAAAACTAAACTAAGATTTTTGGGACATGGTGTGTAAATAGGGAGAGGGATTAGTCTGTGATTTCACTGATATAAAGGAATATTCCCTCTATCAATGCAGGTTGATACCTTCTCTGTAAATTAAAGTCTTTATAATGTTGCCTAGACCACTGAGATGCTAAGCAACTTACCTATGGCACAAATTTAGCATGTGTCAGAGGCAGAATTTGGATTCAGGGCCTACTGATTCCAAGGCTTACTCTCTAACTACTAGGTCATGCTCCCTCTTGAGTGTGACTATTCCCATTTTCCAGTTGAGAAAGCTAGAGTTCTGGGTAGTTTAGTTATTTACTTATGGTTATATAGAAAGCAAATCTTGGAAATTGTCTTTTTAACTCCAAGTCCCCTATTCTTTACATTATCCTCTACCCTCCAGCTGTCTCATTATCAGCTGCTTTGCACGTTAGCTATCTATGGTCTCCTGTGAGCTCCTCAAGATCACAAAATAACTCTTTGTTTTGCTTGTATCCATAGTGCATAGTGTTTTATTAGGGTAAACATTTAATAAATGATTTTCATTCATTCATTCATTCATTCATTCATTCACTACACTATCAGTGATATACTATGCTGGCACACCTTCCCACAAATTCACTCTGATAAATGTTGTCTTAAAATAAACATAAATAAATAATAACCATAATCTGTGATTAAGTTGTGAAACCTCATTATAAGATCATTCAGCAATTGCTCATTTAGCACATTGTTCCAATGGAGATAACTGCCCTCCACAACATCACTTCAACTAATTTGCTGTTTCTCATGGAACCATACCTCTTAGATGAGGTATGGTTGTACTCAGTTCATAGAAACTTAGAAATCATCAATCTAGATTATTATTATCATGTTACTTGGAAAAATATATGTGGTCTAGTTTTATAATCTTCTTTGATACTTGTCTGCTTCTTTAAGCTTCTTCTGTGTCACATTAAATCATTCCATTAAATTTTATTTTCTGAATCCAGCTTTTTTATCTATAGTTTTATAAGCCATTGTTATGCTTTAAAATGAGCAATTAATAAGCTCATCATTTATTTTAAGTATAAACATATATGAAAAATTTTAAAACTTCTTGCAAATAAAGTAAATTTATTTTCTACAAAATATTGCAAAATTTAAAAATACATAGTAATTTTTAAAAAAATATCACATACTATACAAAAGCCTGTTTTGCCCCTCCTATATATTGGTGCCTAGAAGCTATAGTAGATCTTAATTAGCCAGACAGATTTTAATATATAATAATTTACCTAGCCTTTATTCAAGGTAGATGGATTGTTAAATTAATCAGTGGTCTTCCCTGTAAAGTAGTTTAATCTAAATGCCTCAAGGATAATGTTACATACATTATTACTACAGAAGAGGCAATGTGGTACACTAACTATTCAGTTCCCTCAGTATACTGGATGGACATACTAGACTTAAAGTCAGTCAGGAGGACCTTGGTTCAAATCTCCCTTAATAACATCAGTATGACTTTGGGCAAGTCACTTAGCCTTGTTTAACTGTGGTTTTCAATTCTTTAAATTCAAGGGGTTGGATTAGATGGCCTCCACTATCCTTGTCCTCCTCTAAATACATAATCTTATAATCAAATCTTGTCTCTATTTGTAGAATCTAAAGTTCCAAGAATAAAATTTGATAAAGAAGTCTACCTGTGTATGTTTGTGAATAGAACAGGCAGAAAGCCTCACAAATATGCAGTAAAAGAGGTCATAATAAGAGTTAAAGGGGGGAATATGAAAAGAAAATGGCTCTCTGTTGTGACCTCCACTATCTTGTCCAATTCATTTGGTAAGGGGTCACAGTCTCAAAAACTCCTGGGGGTGAGGGGAGAAGGAATGGAAGGAAGCTAGTAATCATTTATTTCTCACATACACAAGTACAGCAATTTCATTCTCTAGAGTGGTTGCAAGTGCCCCTACCTGTTTTTCAGAAAGGACTGTCTAATGTACTCCTCTCCCCTATTGTTCTAAGAGAAATAGTGGTTCACTGGGAATGAAATTGGTGCTCTCTTCGAGTCACATGTAGAGAGAGTATTTTTTTTTCAGTCAAAGACCAGACTCTTAAGGAATCCAAACATGTGTAACCCTTGTAAAGATAAGAGGGCTTGAGAAAGTCTCAGCCCTTGGCTAAATTTTAAGAATCTGAGCATTTGTATCACTAATGCAAGTGGACCAGATTTTAAAGAATCTGAGCCCCTTAATGGAAGCAAGATGGACCTTATATACAGAAATCTGTCGAAAGGATCTAGGAGTGGCCAAATAGTTTGGGGTGACTGTGAGGAGAGGTCTAGGGAAGATTTTGATGGGGATGGACTGTAGGCTGGGGTGACTGGAGGAGAGGTCTAGGGAGAATCTTGATGGGAGTGACTTGGAGGTTGAGAATGGGTCTAGATAGGCTCCAGGGTGGGAAGTAGCCAGGGCCATCCAGAGGTAACAGACAATGATGGGCTGGGCTAGGTTAAGCATAACAGAGAATGGGGAGATTGAGCATAGGCCTAGTGAAAAGTCAGTTGATAGGATTATAGCCTCAGGCCAATGCTAGAGACTTCCTTGACCAAGTGGGAGAGTTCAAGGAGAATCCAAGGTGGGGTTTTCTAGGGCGAGAGAGTATTAATTTTAGAATGATTTGAAATGGTTTAGTATCTGAATCAATTCCATGTTCCTGCCTAATTTTTCTGTTTCACCAAATGTTAAGTTGAACTCATGCTCATCAGGTTTGGTCAGGTTACAGAAGCATTGTCAGGAGCTCATAAGATATGATTTAAAGTGTAGCAAAGAGGGTAGTCATGCTGAGGGGCCTCAAGTATGACATATATACCTTATCAGTTTCTTCAACCTTCAAATTGGAGGGTTGGACTAACTATCTTCCATGGTCACTTCTAGCTTGATTACCCTGTCACTGATTCTATAAATCCAAGAACCTAGTATCTTACCAATTGTGGGAAATTCTATGCAACTAATTTTATGGGGCTATTATATGAGAAATAACTGTTAAACCTTAAATATCTCAGGGAAAAAAAGAACTGTATAAAACCAGTGATTTGGCTCAAATAACCCCGATTTCCCTAGGACCTAACTGATTGAAATGAGCTGAAGAGTTGCCTTCATTTCAAGTAGGTTTTAGTTTTCCCACTCTTTGGAAAGTTAAATTACATTTTAATCATTATCAACTCTGTACCAGAGCCCAATGGCCCAAGCAACCCTCAGTCTGACTTCAACCCAAAATATCCATTAGTTTCTCATGAGACTAAGATGTTGCCATTGTATATTTGCTAAATTAGAATGGCAATTTTTTCCTCAGGAATCTTCTAATTTTGTTCCAATCACTAGAGTCATGTTTATGTATTTCCTTGCACAGACACATTTTTCTCTCAGATAACTCTTGAGAATAGAACCTTTCTATCAGATGATTGAATATCAAACAGGGAGATGACTAGCCGGTTAGGTTAAAAATATGAAAAGACATTTACATTTAAACATAAAGGAGACCATCTGAATGACAAAGTATGTGGGAGGAAGGTGTATGGAATTGGAAAACTTCTGAATTTTTTTTCAGGCTTTCTCTTTAAGCAAAAATATTAAAGTCTATTTTGACAATTTCTGTCTACTGGTCCAGATTGCTCTCTTTCTCCTGCTCATTTCTGGGCCCAATAGCTGTAGTGGGGTGTGTGTGTGTGTGTGTGTGTGTGTGTGTGTGTGTGTACACATACATGTGTTTATATGTATGTGTTAACCTACACTGCACATAGTGATATAAAGAGCTAGCTTCATCATTAAGAAGAATTGGATTCAAATCCTGCCTTTGAACCATCATGGATATAAGACCTTAGGTAAATCACTTAACCCTTCAGTGCTCTTGGAAACTCTAAATCTATATGTTGTTTACCAGGCACCAAATTGTACTGGTTCATAGAGATTCTACCTTTTGTAAATTCACAATAAATTCATCCCAGAACCAGCCTCTACACCCCCCCCATTCTTTTATATTCTGCTCTGCATGTGTTTATTTGTTCTCGTGGAGAAATTAAAGATCTAGTTCATGCAGTGAATAGAGTGCCAGAAATGGAGTCAGTAAGATATGAGTTCAAATTCAGTCTCAGACACTTACTAGCTGGGAAAGTCACTTGACTTCTATCTACTTTGGTTTCCTCATCTACGAGTGGGGATAATAATAGCACTTATCTCCTAGAATTGTCATGAGCATTAAAATGAAATATTTGCATAGCATTTTATAAACCTTAAGGTGTTATAGAAAACTATTATTATTATTACTATTATTATTATCATCATTATTATTTTCATATTTCTTTACTCAGGTTAGGAACTTTTTGAGAGTTTCCTTAGTTAACCATTATAGTTGCTACAGTTGGGTGATGACACAGTTCTGGTTACTTGAACATTGCAGAGCTTCTTAATGAAATCTATAATCATCCCAATATTAATACTGGAAAAATCAAATGTGTGAATGTTTATAACCTGGACTACAATATTTTGAGCAGATAAGTGATTTCATCAATTTAAGCAACTGTTTGTTAAGTAAACTCCATCCATTGTTATGAATAGTCAACTTCCCTGCATCTTATAGATTTGAGGCACTCAGGATGTAAGTGATGTGTTCAGGGTAACACCATGTATATACATCAGCTAGAGACAGCTTAAATCCAATTGTTCCTAAGTATACTATTGTAAGTAGACTTTAAACTGGCCTTGTATATAGTGGGAAGAGGAAAGCATGTTGAACTGACTGCCTTTGAGGACTAATGAAGTTATCTCAATGATCTTAACCTTCTCTTTGACATTATGACCCAGTTTTTGAAATGAGTGTACTTCCTATGATATGGTACAGCTATGAAGCATGGGGCATTACAGTAACTTAGGGATTGAAGTTAAGAATACGCCAAGGACAATGAAGAAAAGCATGGTAGGCATGAGCAGGCTGTAACACATAATAGATGCTGAATTATGCAGAAGTGGTATAAAGGATACCATTAAGAAAATGTATGACCAAAAGGAGAAGATTGCCTGAGCATGAAGTTTAACTGATTGACAGCATGGGTGCTTCATTGGTATAATTGAGATGTCACAGGAATTCTAGGAAGGATGCCAGCATCCTGGATGAAACCCTATGGTGACCTTATGGGAGGACTCAGATAATAGAAGCATTGTATGCACAAGCATAGACAGGTTGGGACCTGATTCATTTAAGAAAATTCCTCTAGCCAAGAGATTGCACATTATAGAATTAGATACTGGAAATTTCATGAACATAAGGAAACTGAAGGGTCAAGTCTTATCCCTTGGGCTAACAAGAGATAACCTGGGAAAAAAAGGCTATTCCTGAACAATTAGTTTCAGGCAAAAACTGGTTAGCAGGCTTCTTTCTAAATTTGAGCAAACAAGCATTCCAGTGTGCTGCTGAGTGCACTGCTGTGTAGGCAGACTGTGGTTGATTGGTTCTATCAAAAGTTATGGTCAGAATTATTCTGTAATGACTGTTCCCAAGCACACAGCTAGAGCCTGAGCTTCTGAGAAAGCTTGTTGAAATGAATACAGAACCAAAATTGAGAAGAGAAAAACCTGGGTTTGAGAATTGATTCTACTGTGCCTGGCTCTACCCCATATTAATCAACATGCAACATTACCCTAAAATGTTTCATAGCGTGTCATGTGTTCTCTTGCTATCACTGACTGTAATGGTCACATCAGAAAGTCTTTTTTAGCATGTCTGCGAAGGACCACACATAGAGATACTTGGAAGTCTAGTGACAGATAATGTAAAGATTCAAATTTTAACCATTTTGACTATGTCCAATTATAATCTTAACAATAAATGCACAAGACTGTTGTTGTATTGTTGGGTTTTTTTTATTTTTTCCTGAGGCTCAGAGCCATGTTTCAGTGGGAAACTGATTTACATTATCTTAAACATTTTGTTTTTCAACTAGCCTTATAGTGGCGTATCACTACCAGCTATTTGGGGGCAGGCAGGTGGTTCAGTGGATAGAGCAATGGGCCTGGAGTCAGGAAGACCTGAGTTCAAATGTGGCCTCAGACACTTGCAAGTTGTATCACTCAACATCTGTTTGCCTTAATCCACTGGAGAAGGAAATGACGAACAACTCTAGTCTCTTTGCCAAGAAAACATCATGGACAGCATTGGTGTCTAATGGTACACAGGATCACGAAAAGTCAGACGTGACAGTACAACAGAAACTGGTTCTTTAGACATCCACTGCCCCTTAAGTTATGGCTGTGGCTAGGAGATTAACTCTATAAATTAGGCTCTGCATTTTTCAGTATGTCCTTCTTCCTTACTCCAACCTGTGCCCGACCCATGGTAGAGACTTCCAAGTTCATAGTGGTCTGATCAGCCACAGTCAGACACACTGTATACCTTGACCTTGTACCTTGTAGTAATGTCATTTTGCTCATCTTTGAGAAAAGTTAACAATCACTCCCCTACATTTCACTTCACCTCACGTCACTTTGCCCTCACCTGCCCAGCTCCA
The DNA here is from genome assembly GCF_003287225.1 of Phascolarctos cinereus. NCBI lineage: Eukaryota > Metazoa > Chordata > Mammalia > Diprotodontia > Phascolarctidae > Phascolarctos > Phascolarctos cinereus. Next base: position 44,078,213 of record NW_027555847.1, on the reverse strand, counting down.
TCCTCACCTTGTCTGTCCAGACCATCCCTCCACTTTTCTGTATCATTGTTGTTCAGCAGTTCCAGTCATGACCTCATTTGGGGCTTTCTTACCAAGTTTGCCATTTCCTTTTCTAGCTTATTTTACAGAGGAGGAAACTGAGGCAAACAGGGTTAAGTCACTTGCCAAGGGTCACATAGTTATTTTGTGCCTGAGGCCAGATTTGAACTCAGGTATTCCTGATTCCAAGCTCAGTGCTCTATCCACTGCGCTACCTAACTGCCCTTTACTGCCACTTTACTCTTCTATTTTCATCCCTTGTCTTCTTGTAATTATTTTTGAAAGTTTTGATGATGCCTTTTTCATACCATAGTCATTTGCTGACATACATACATTCCCCTTCCAATTATAGTCTACCTTTCAGGAAAAAAAAAAAAGTTAAGCAAAATCAACAGAGGCAGTGGCTGTGTCTGAAGACATACAATATTCCATATTGATGGTCCTCACCTCTCCACTGAGAAAAGAGAGTTCTATTTCTTCACTTGTTCTCTAGAATTGAGATTGGTTGTTAAAATTCATGAGAACTCAGATGTTTTTAGTGGTGTTTTCATTCATGCTAAGTCATTTTGTACATTATTCTATTTCTCTTGATAACTCTGCATCAGTTCATGTTAGTCTTCTTCTTTTTCCTGAATTCTTCATATATGTTATTTCTTCTAGTTGACAGTATTCTATATCATTCAGATATCACAATTCACTGAGTTGACCCCAATGGATGAACAGTCATTTATTGCTACCATAGAAATACATTTATGAGTATTTTACTGTATTTAGGATTTTCTATCTTTGATCTCATTGAAGTATAAATGTTTAACAAGGAAACTTCATGGTCAAAACATATGAGCAATTTAGTCACTTTTCTCCCATAATTTCAAATTGTTTTTCCAAATGGATCAATTCACAAATCCATCAACATGATATACCTATGTTTCATTGCCCTTCCGTGGTGGACTATTCTTTTTTTTTTTCACTTTTCCCACTTTGATGGGTATAAGCTCAAACTTGAAAGTTGTTTAATTTCCATTTCTCATATCAGGATAATGGGGAAGATTTTTTCGCTCTATGATTATTTACAATTTGTATTTCTTTTGGATATTGTATATGTATTTATTTCAACAATGTTGAATTAACTCCTTTTTTTCACTGTCCTGACCTGCAGAGATCTGATTTATTTAATGGATATTAATATCACTAAAATGATTGGCTGGTAAAATATTATCCCTCATGGAGCTAGTAGGAAATACCTCTGTCTAACATTTGTGAAAGAGATATTAGTTGGAAGGAACCAGGGCTGTTTCACTACACAGAATTTTTTGTTTGTCTGCTTTTCTTACGACCTTAGAATAGTTATATTCTGGCTTTTACCTTAAGCAAAAAGATAAATAAGAAAGAACAGGTTCCTATCCCATACAGTTCCCATACATTTTCAGTTATATTTTTGTAATAAAATACACGTAACAAACCCCTTAGATCTAGACCTGATGCAATAAAACCCTTGGGAGTGTCAGCTTACCAACAAGGACACAGGAGAGAAACCAGATCATCCATCCATGAAGCTAGCCCAACATTGATGTTGTTGTTCAGTCATTTTTCTCATGTCTGACTTTTCAAGACCTCATTTGAGGTTTTCTTAGCAAAGATACTGGAGTGCTTTGCCATTTCCTTCTCCAGCCAGCTCATTTTACAAATGAGGAAACTGAGGCAAACAGGGTAAATTGACTTACCCAGGGTCACACAGCTAGTGTCTGAAGTGAGATTTGAACTCATGAAGTTCAGTTTTCCTGACTCCAGCCCTGGAACTCTATCCATTACTGAGGCATAAATCCTCAGCTGTGTTGAAATACAGTCATTCTGATTTCACTGGAACTAAGAACTTTGACACCATTGATCTCCCTTTTTTTGAGGCTCTCCTCTCTGTTTTTTTGTGATATTGCTCTTTCCTCATTTTCATCTCACTCGTCTTATTGCTCTTTCTCATTCTCCTTTGGTGGATCTTCATCCAGATCATATTTGCTAACTGTGGGTATCCTCCAAAAGTTTGTCTTGGACCTTCTTCTCCTCTCACTCTACACTAATTTTTTAATCTCTTCAACTCCCATGAATTCAATCATCATCTCTACACAGATAATTTTCACATCTATTTGTCCCCACCTTCCATCCTGGTCTAGTCTCACATCTCTGATAGCATATTGGGCATATCAAAAAGAACATCCTGTAGTTATCTCAAACCTAATATGACTCCCAAACCGAACTCTTTATCACATTTTCATTACCCACAAAACCTCTCCTCTTCTGAACTCCCTTCTAACTGTCAAGGCCACAGCTATCCTTTCCAGTCACCCAGGCTTGCCACCTAGATATCATTTTCAACTTCACGTTTCTGACAGGCTGCTGCCTATTCTAGCTGTGAGCTCTAGAAAAAGTCTGAATTAAGGGTTACAGGACTAAATGAGTTTAATTTCTTTTCCTGATGGGAAGACCTGGGGACTAGAAATAGAGATTTTGCCCAGCAACCTATTGCCTATCTTCATTGGTTCATTTTATAACAATTAAAAATTCTAATGTTATGATTATTATGATTTTCAGAAGTTCCTTGATTTTGTCTTCATATTACCAGTACTTAGAACAGTGTCACGAACCTAGTAGGAGCTTAAAAGATATTTGTTTGATTAAATTCATTTTGACAATCATTTATTGCTCAAGATGATGCTAACAGAAGGCAGACAACAAAATACTAAGAAAAAAAAAGACTTGTAATGGTATAGAACAGAAGCAAACATACCACCTATGGGCTACAACACTCCCATGTGACATCTGGATCAGATTAAAATGTAACTGGGAAACATTTGAGAAAATAAAGAAAAATATAATAGAACATAGATAGTGTTAATATGTAGTTTTTAAGTCAATATGCAGCCCACAGTCATCCTTATGTATGTATGGCCAGGAAAGGCCCCATTTCTATTTGAGTTAGACACCACTATCACAGAAGACAAGATCTGAGCCCTGAAATAACCCTTGGACACCGCACTTACTGGCTTTCATTTCCTTCTGTGTAAATAATAGATAATACTTAAAGCAAAATGTACATTCTCATTCACCTTTCTCATAAGTATGAATGCCATTCATTTCTGCAAGCAATTCTAGATGTTATAACAAATGCTTTCTTCCAGTGCATACACCTTCTTTCAAATTTGGAAAAAGAACATACTTGTGTACTAGGTCCTTTGAATATCACCCATTTTGTCACTCTTTTACTGGAATTTTGCTTTTAAAATATTAAGAAGTTCAACCGTGGTGCTTCATAGCACTAAAAACAAATTTATCTAGAGTGTTTTATAAATCTATTGCTTCTGCTCCTTGGCAAATTAACTGTGGTTTGGGAAGCAAACAAATGAATCAAGCAATACAGGATGTAAAAACAATTTTCAATAAATAGAACTTCATTTACTATTTAATCTCTTTTCTCCCACTGACTTAAAAACATCTGTCAGAAGTAGGTACAAGCACCATCTTTCTCTGGTTACATAATGTTAATTATAATGGAATTTCACTACAAATAAAATCTTAATCATGTTGGCTACTCTCCTCCGTCTTCCTATTACTCATCCTCTGATTTCAAGCTCATTAAATTTGCCACTTTACAGGGTGAAAACAGGGGGAGGCACAGAGAATGGAAAGATCATTTGGTCCAAAGGTCACAATATAATAATTGTGCTGCAAAATTGTCGAAAAGGTAATAGGAGAAATACATTTCCGTTTTACAACCAATTCTTTGAATTCTGAAGTATACACACAGTGTAGAAGCTTAACACAGCTGATACAATGTTAGACAAGGTCACAGGAATGGGAAAGCTGCAGCCTTGAGGCCATGTAAGGCCACAGGTTCACCACCCCTGGACTAGCAGTTTAAAAGCTCTGGGCTTGAGTCCCCACTCTGACAATTACTAGGTGTGTAATCACAGACACTGACTCTCTGAGCCAGTTTCTTTATTTATGAAAGTGAAATAAGGTTAAAGGGAGCACCTATCTCATAGTATTGTCAAGAGGTAAAAATAAAAAAAATAAAACGTGTTTAAAGTGTTTGGCAAAGTTGACACCACTATATGAATGTCAATGATAATAATAATGATGATGAGCCAAGAAAACAACTTTAGTGAATCAGATTCATGTGCTACACTTTGGCTGGGGAATCAGTGGACTGAGGGTGTTTTAGAAGGAGGGAGGATAGGCATTTATTCACCATGGCATTAACTTCTAACAAGAAGGCTTTTAGATTAATCAGTTCTACCTTACCCTTAATAACACTGTGGGGCTCTATTGTCCATGGATTAAAGAAATTTCATCTAAGAACACAGGAAATAACCATAAAAAAGATATTTGTGATTCATTGCTATAAATGATTTCCAGTGAGGAAATTTCCTCTACAACAAAGATTACCACTTATTCTACAATTTACAGTCTTCATTGCCTAGGGCACTGACAGTGATTCTCCTAGGATCATATAGTCAATATACGGGGCCATCACCAGTCATCTTGACTTACGTCTTGCCACCGGACTCCAATGACTCGAGGAGAGAGTGAGGCTGATGACTTTGTAGAGCTATGTCTCACTTCAATACAATTCTATCACAAGTCATAATTTCACTCTTATGATATCATTGGTCCTCTTCAAGAATGAGGGCTGAGAGGTACCACATCACACCTATCAGATTGGCTAACATGACAAAAAAAGGAAATGATAAATGTTGGAGAAGTTGTAGGAAAATTGAAACACTAATGCATTGTTGGTGGAGTTGTGAACTGATCCAACCATTTTAGAAAGCAATTTGGAACTATGCCCAAAGGGTTATAAAAATGTGCATACCCTTTGACCCAGCAAAAGAATTTCTGGGGATTTATCCCAAAGAGATCATAAAAATGGGAAAAGGACCCACGTGTACAAAAATATTTATAGCAGCTCTTTCTGTGGTGACAGAGAACTGGAAACTGAGGGGATGCTCATCAATTGGGGAATGGCTGAGCAAGTTGTGGTATATGAATGTAATGGAATACTCTTTTGCTATAAGAAATGATGAGCAAGCTGACTTCAGAAAAACCTGGAAAGACTTGTACGCACTGATGCCAAGTAAAGTGAGCAGAACCAGGAGAATGTTGGATGCAGTAACAGCCACATTGTGCGATGACTAACTTTGATAGACTTAGCTCTTCTCGGCAATGCAAGGATCTAAGACATCGCCACAAATCTCATGATGGAAAATACTATCCACATTCAGGGAAAGAACTATGGAATCTGAATGCAGATCGAAGCATACTATTTGCTCTTTTTTTTTCTTCTGTTTTGTTTCATGTCTTCTTTCCTGTGGTTGCTCTTTTTGGTTCTAATTCTTCTTTACAACATAACTAATGTGAAAATATGTTTGATAGGAATGTATATGTAGAGCCTACATCAGATTGCACGCTGTCTCGAAGAGGGAGGCAAAGAGGGAGGGAGCAGGAGAAAATTTAAAACTCAAAAGCTTATGGAAGGGTGCAGCTAGGTGGTGCAATAGATACAGCATTGGCCCTGAAGTCAGGAGGACCTGAGTTCAAATCTGGCCTCAGACTAAACACTTGACACTTACTAGCTGTGTGACCCTGGGCAAGTCACTTAACCCCAATTGCCCCCCCCCAAAAAAAGCTTATGGAAGTAAATGTCAAAAAGTAAAAATTAATTAATTAAGTTAAAAACTTTAAAAATCTTTGGGAAAAGAAAAAACATATAACAACAACAATAAAAATTGAAGGCTGAACAACAATCTCTGAGTCAATATATGCTAAAGGCGGGACTTGACCCCAGGTCTTCTTGATATAGCAGCCAGCTTCCTAGCCATATGCCATGATACGTCTCCGTATATTGAATTCTATTTTTATTAGATCTATGTTTTTATCATTGTATGGCACTTCCAGTAAGAACTCTTCTACCAATGAAGCCCTAGCCTGATTGTCAAAAATCTGAGAAAGCTGTGTAGGACACTAAAGGGTTGAATGACTTACCCAGGGTCATATGGTGAAACATCTCATTCAAAGACAGGAAAAGATCAGTACTTTTATCTGCACAGTTGACCACCTATGCAGGATCTTCCTCCACCATTGAAAATCACAATCTATCTGTAATTTAGTAGATAAATCCTGATTCTGGAGGTGAGTGACTTGCTGAGGATCACAGCTAAGTGTCAGAGGCAGATTTGAGCCCAGGTTTTGCTAACCCCAAAGCCAAACCTTTCTCTGCTAATCTAAGAACTCTTGTAAAAAGCCTGATGCTGGAGACTTTACAAGTCTCAAAGCACAACAAACATCGTTTTCCCCCTTTCATCATATTTTTGTATGGGACAAGACAAAACATTAGCATCATACCAAAAGTACACCCTAAAGAAACATGGATTTTTTAGACTTGTGATTAATGACTGCAAACTAAGGTATTATGGTTCAAATATCTATATCAAGGAAGTATACAAACACATGCACACTTTTACATGTGTACATATGCATTTGCGTGTATCAGTCCCAAAGTATATCCACATAATCCCAAATTTACATAGAGATTAAAACAATAAGACCTTAACAAAGTTTTTTGTTTTGTTTTGTTTTGTCACTGAGAGGCTATTCTAGATAGTACATCAGAAATTTAAATAGCCTAATAGTTGTACATTGAATGACAGACTAAGAAATCACAGAAACCTACAGTTGGGGGATGACTCTGTCTAGTTCAATATGAGTGTGAACAAGACTTTCTTCTACAACATCTCATCATGAAATGATTCAATCTTTGGTCAAAGGGAGCCCAGGAGTTACCAGGACAGCTCATTATTATTTGGGCCAGCTTCGATTATTAAAAAGATTTTCTAACTTTTAGCCACCAGCCTATTCTCAGAGGTCTCCACATCTGCCCTCTAGGGACAAAGAAAAAAAGTCAAATCAATTTTCTACACGGTTGTACTTTACATGGTTGATAAGTATTGTCATGCCCCACTCTCACTGCCTCCATCTCTATCCCTTTCGCTCTTTTCTGCCTGACATTCAACTTCTTTTTCTTCAGGTTCTAGAGGCAGGTGATCCTCATTAAGCTGTGATATTTTTACTTCCCATCGCCCTGAAAAGGGACTTCTGACCTTATTTGTTGTTCAGTCATGTCTGACCCTTCGTGACCCCAACTAGGGTTTTCTTGGCAGAGATACTGGAATAGTTTGCCATTTCCTTCTTCAGAGCATTTTGCAGAGGAGGAACTAAGGCAAACTGGATGAAATGACTTGCCCAGGGTGACTCTCTGAGGCTGGATTTGAACCCCGAAAGATGAGTCTTTCTAACTTCAGGCCCTACACTCTAACCACTGAACCACCTAGTTACCTTCTGAATTCATTACTCCAGTGAAACTTCACCCTTCAAGGTTAATAATGATCTTTTTTTATGGAAAAACCACTGTTTATTGCTATGGTGACTAGTTGGTACAATGGATAGAGTTCCATCCCTGAGTCAGGAATACTCCTTTTCCTGAGTTCAAATCTCAACAACAACAGCAAACAACAGTTATTTACTTATATGGTTTATTAATAATAAAAAATTAGTGGTAAATATTTGGAATACTAAGTGTTATAAAAGTACAACTGGTCTTATACTTTCTTGACAAGCAATGTAGACACTGTGGACAACTAGTAACATTAAACAAGGGGGCATTAATGGAATTAAGGGCAATAATAAGTAAATATTCAGAAGGCTTTCAATTTTACAATGCACTTCAAGCACATTTTCTCATTTGACTGAACTTTATTCTCAGTGAAATTACCATTTAAATAATGCCTCTTGCTTCAAATGCCAGAAGAAATGACCAGAGAAGGATTTATAGACCACCTGCTTTACACCGGGAGGTGGAATGTGGGAGGAATAAATATATACTAATAACGATAACAATACAAGGACATATATGAATTAATTCCCCTGTATGTCAGTTTCATGCTTTGTAGCATGTAGGAAAGGAAAATGTAGTAGGTACAACAGTGAATGTTCCACAAACAAGAGTAAGAGTTGGAAATAAGAATGAGTGGAAAAAAAAAGTAAAATTGCCACTAAAATATATTTATATGTGTCTTTCCTTATATTACATTCCTATATCTACATATCACATTACTTCATTATGTCTTATATATGTGCATCTATGTGAAATAGATTTTACATACACATTTATACTCATTTATATTATTGCAATAGAATATAGAGAGGAAAACATTTAAATAGTTAAGAAATAACGGAAAACTTTTCCCATTTTTAAAGTTGTACTTTTGAAATCTGTTTTTTGAAAGAAAAAAATAATAGATTTACAGAATATGAGCATTACAATACCATGATATATCAATGATTACAACAATAACAGAAAATAAGAATGGAAGATTCACATATTTTAAAAGCTGCATCATTTTTAGAAATACAAACCAACCCAGAAGAAGATGGAATGTGATATTGTATAAATAGTTGAGTATATGAAAATAGATTAAAAACTCGATTTATTTTCTTTAGCCAGTTGGGGTTAAGTGACTTGCCCAGGGTCACACAGCTAGTAAATATCAAGTGTTTGGTCCAAGGCCAGATTTGAACTCAGGTCTTCCTGACATCAAGGCTGTTGCTCTATCCACTGTGCCACCTAGCTGCCCCTAGATTTTTTTCTTAAACACACAATGACCATCTCATTTATCAGAATCACAAAGGTTCTGCCTTGAAGGGGATCTCAGTGACTCTCTAGTGAAAAGCATTTTTCCAGGATCCTTTCAGGGAGACTATGAAGTCAAAACTATTTTTTAATAATATTAAGATGTTTTAATTTTTTTTCTTTCTTTTTTTTTGGCGAGGTAATTTGGGCTAAGTGACCTGCCCAGGGTCACATGGCTAGTGAGAATCATGTGTCTGAGGCCAGATTGGAACTCAGGTCCTCCTGACTCCAGGGCTGGTGTTCTATCCACTGCGCCACCTAGCTGCCCCAGATGTTTTAATTTCTAATACAGTGAATATCTATAGAACTCAAAGAAACAAAAACCGGGGCAGGGAATGAAATAAGTTTTAAAAACGTAAAGGAATCCTGAGATCAAAATGTTTGAGAACCACTTATTTTCCAACTAGAAACTAAATATTAATCTTTCTCTACAATACATCTAACAGATAGCCCTCTAAGGCCCTTATGGTTTGTTCGCTTGAGTTGCTTTTTGTTTTCTGTTTTTTTGAAGAGTTCAAGTGATGGGAACCCTGCTACTCCTGGAAACAGCCTAATTTCTGGATAACCCAGTTTGTCAGGAAGTATTTTCCTTACATTAAGCCAAAATATTCTTCTTTCAAACTTCAACCCATTGCTTTGAATTCTGCCCTCAGGATCTAAACTGAGTAAATTTAAATCCCTCTTTGGCAATACAATTTTTCAGATACAAATTCAGCTTTCAGTTCCTTCCCTCCCCTACCTTTACTCTTACTACAACAATGGAATTTTTACTATTCCTGCCTAACATTCCTCATTTCCTTTTGACTTCTTGTTCTTGGAAAGTATTTCTCTCTTAATGCAATCCAATGCGGTCATTTTTCTGATTGCTATATAAAACTCAGTTAAATGATGATTGTTATTTCTTTTTTAATATATTTTTTTTTAGTTTTCAACATTCCCTTCCATAAGAATTTGAGTTCCAAATTTTCTCCCCCTCTCACTCCTTCCCTCACCCCAAAACAGTGTGCAATCTGATATAGGCTCTACATATACATTCATATTAAACATAGATAAATAATTATTTTTCTCATATTAAAAACCAATTATTGAATTAAGACTAAGGTTGTTACACTCTTTATTTGCTCATTTAGAAATCGGTCACTGTAGGTTATCAAACCAACCTTTGAAGGGCACACTGATGATAAGATGAAATATTGGGCATGACCCACCCAGCTGGGAAAACTCAAATTTGATCAAAAGTTAAAGAAATTCTAGTCTAGGTACATTGATGGATTCCAGCCCATTGTGTTTTTAGTCAGACAATTCTGAGTGGAAGTGGATTCCCTCTTCTGTCTAGCTTGCCATGGGATAGTCTGGGCAGAGATAAGTCTCTTTGTCCAAGACTGAGTGATTACAGTCTCATCCCCTAACCCCTCATTAGAATAAGCCTACCTCTTATTATAATATTCATTCTTATCATTAATTGCTAACCAATCAGAGTTGAAGAGAATATTCTGTCTTCCAAGGGCATATAAGCATCAATAGGCCACTGTGATCCATTTTTGGTTTAGAGAGGTGGCCAAATGACCTTCCTTCTATTAATTGCTGGCCATACTTAATAAAATTATTACTTACCCAAAAATAATTTCTCTTGAACTTTTTATGCATCACAATACCATGGATTCATGTTAAGTTTGGACTCCACTACAAAAACCCAAATCTCTTGAAGATGAGCCACTATCTGTCCATATATCACCTCCACTATAAATGCAAAGCAGTGGTCATCTTCCCAGTGTGTTTGCATTAGCTTCTTTCAAAATAGACTGGAAGCATTGTTGTTTGTTTTTTTTGAGGGAAGAGGTAGTGGGGACATATTGTAAGGGTCAAATATGAAATATATTGAGAGGTTTTATTTGGCTCAGAGGACAAATCACACTTATAAACACTTACAAATTCACTTTAGCTCTACTTTCTCCTCAGGAAGTATATTTTGGAAGATCAATACAATTCATGAAGAAAATTTCTTATTTTGGGGTATGCCAAGTTCTTATCAATTGGTTTTAAAAAAAAAACTGTTGGTAAGAAGATCTTCCAAATGGGTGCCTTGGAAAGAGGACTGAGCTTGAAATGAGGGGAATTGCATTTGAATCCTATAGCCACCACTGTTTGACCTTGTGGGAGTCATTCAACATCTTTCGGGCTTACTTTCCTCACCTAAAACATTAAGGGATTGGAATAAATGTTTCCGTGGATGTTTCTAGTTCTAGATCTATGATGTGATGATCAATGAATTCTCTACAAAAGACACTTTTTTGAGAATGGACTAGTGCCATGAAGCTGGAAAGGGACTTGCTTAGGATGCATTCTACTACCTCTAAGTTCTCTGTTTCTCTAATTTGTCATCCTTTTCTTGGTAAAATGTGATGACTTGGGTTTCTGCCCAAAACATCCATAAACAACAATATTGCTTAAATCATGTTGAAATGTGAATGATGATTATGAATACTGATTAAGTAAACAAAGCTGTAGTAATTTTACATCGGAATAATGAAAACAAAATCAAATCCGCATTTTGTTGTCTTTCATTGTTGAAATGGAGCAGGGATTAAACACTATGTCAAGGCAAAGTAACTTTTAAAATTTACCTAAAAGTAAATAGCTTTGTGGGGCTAGGCACATATTGCTTTAACAGACACTATAAGTAATAATTCAGGGCATCTCAATAATGAACTGGAAAAGGAAACAATGGGTTAGAGGATTCCATACAATTCTAATCGTTACCTTTGGCAAAGCCAAGCCCAAGAATTGCTTTCTGTAACAGTTTGGAAAGACATGCACTGAGAGATAAAAAATTGCACAATAGAAATAAGGCTTAAGTTGCTGAGCACAACATCTGAAGGTTTCTTGCAGGCTTCCAGAAATCTACTGTGAAGTTAGGATGAGGGAATTTATGAATTTGCCAGAAACACAGATATCCAAAACAAAGTATGGGCTCTAGCCAAGATTGATGACAATCGCAAATAAGGATTCAATTAAAATAGTAAATCTACTTCTGATAGACAAAACCCACTGTTCAGGCTAGGAAACAAGAAAAGAAAAGCTGTTATGGAGCCAACTTAGCTTTCCCGGACTTTTCTACTCAGCTGGATATTGATGTCATAGGAGAATTTGGGGAAGAAACTCAGTGTTTGCAGCCTGCTTTGCAATCTTTGGATAAAAGGAGTTGAGTCCAAATAAAACTACTTTATTATTAATTTGTTATTTTAACAACTTATCACCTACAATTATAGGACTGATTTCAACAGATATTCCTATCATCTCATAATGTACAATTCTAAAGCCTATGAAAGGAAATGATGAACTTTAATACTGAACAATTTCTTAGGGACCCTATGATTCCTCCTTTCCCCTCAAAAAAAAAAAAAGACCCTTGTGGCCTACTAACAAAGTGTAGAATGCATTGTCAGATATATACAGAAGTAAACTGTGACTGCTAACATACTTCATATTAATGTATATATTATTATGACTTCATTCTCAAAGGATCATAGTTGCTCCAATTTGGTATTCTGGATTTGGAATAATCTGGAATTTAGATTTCAGATCTTAATAGAAATATGATTCAGGAAGCAAAATTACTAATGCCCAAGTATACCGACTAAGCAAGGATAGAAAAAAAAGAACATTCATTCTTTTGAACTCAACATATATTGAAAATCTACTCTCTGTAAGACATTATGGTAAGTGTTAAAATTGGAAAGACTACTTCAATGATTCTCTGTTCTATCTGTGATCTCATTAATGTAGACATTCCCTCCAATCACAACTCACACTTACCTTACAAGGCCTCTTCTAAATCTTCCATGAGAGTCCATACAATGGGCTGGAGACAGTTACCTAGTTCCCTTGATATTACATGTAAAAAGGATACGAGTAGGGCTACTTGCAATGCACATGCATAAAGTTTAATGGAATGCACAGAATGTTCTTTGCTTGTTCCTCATTTTTGTCACCTGGTTGGCCCAGATTTTTTTCTACTCTTACATCTGTATGATAATTTCCTGTATGTCTCTTTCCCCAAGCAACTCCTCATTGGCATGAGGACCCTACTCATGTCCACTATACTCCTTTCAAATGTTCTTTGGGTAACATGCAAACCCGCATTTTTATATTGTAGTTTTCCATAGCACAATTTAAACACCATCACTGGAAGACTGCTGATGTTCAAAGGTGGGCTTCTGTTTGAAGGGTTAGGTTGGTGCTGTTAAAAACATTGCACAAATTCACAAAGTCAATCTATCTTCTCTCTGCCTTTTGTTCTGTTCTAGGCACAGTTCATTATCATCTTCAGCAGCTCTCCAAGAAATAGGTACCAATGAGCCAGTTCTCAGGGTTATCCATATACTACATATCAGAGTCTGGAAAACAGACATCCTTCCCCCATTTTCACATCACATGGATTATTAGGTTCAACTCTTGTGAGTGATTATGCATCTCAATCAATCAGCAAACATATTAGGCACCTACTATGTTCCAGGCACTGGGCTAAGTCTTGTGGCTACAAAGAAATCAAACCAAACCAAACCGAAACAAACAAAAAAAAGACCCTGCAACAGAGTCCCTAACCTCAAAGAGCTTACAATCTAATCTGGGAAGCTAACAAACAAGTTATATACAGGGTAAATAGTAAATAAGAGAGGGAAAGCACTATAATTAAGAGGGGCTGGGAAAGGCTTCTTACAAAAGATGGAATTTTAATTGAAACTTGAAAAAAGACAAAGAAATCAGGAGGTGTAACAAAGTGGGAAAACATTTCAGGCATGGGGGACATATAGAGAAAATTCCTGGTGAAAAAAGATGGAGGTTTTGTTCATGGCACAACTAGGAGGCCAGTGTCACCAGATTAAGGAGTATCTGTTAGGGAGTACAGTGAAAGAAGACTGGAAAAGTAAGAGGAGGTTAGCTTATGAAGGGATTTAAATCCCCAAAAGATCCTTTGTATTTGATTCTGGAGGCAATAGTTAGCCACTGGAGTTTATTGAGTAGGAGAATGACATGATTAGACTTAAATGTTGGAAAAAATCACTTCGGTGGCTAAATAGAGGATGGATTGGAGTGAGAAAAACTTGAGGCATACGAACCCACCAGCAGCCTATTTCAATAATTCAGGCATGAGGTGTTGAGGGCTTGTACTAGAGTGGTGATAACTCCTAGGCTGCTAACCTGAGGGTTTAGGAAGATGGCATTGACCTCCATGGTAATAGGGGAAGGAGAAGAGTGGTGAAGGGTTAATGGATGAAGATGAGTTCTGATTTGGAAATGTTCACTTTAAGTGTCTACTGGATATCCAGTCTGAGATATCTGAAAGGCAGTTGGGAATGAAAGATTGGATGTCAGCAAAGAGACTGGGACAGGGTAGGTAGACTTGGGAATCATTAACACACATATGATAGTTAAATCCATGAGAGCTGATGAGATCATCAAGTAAAGTAGCATAAAAGGATAATAGAAGAGGGCCCAGGACAGTTCTGTGGGAGTTCAGAACAGGGGATAATCACTTCGGATAATGTGAGCTAACCCTTGAAGGATGGGCATGATTTCCACTGTTTAGATACAAGAGAACATTCTAGACAAGTGGGATAATATGAGCAAAGAGTTAATAAAAGATTTATAATACAAAAAATACTATGCAAGGAACTCGTCTAAGAAGGTAGGGAGACAAGGAGTCATAGGAGGTTTGAGAAGGGCTGAAAAAGTTTGGAAAAGCCTCTGTGGAGAGTCAGAGGAAAGGCACCAGAATTAAGGTTTAGGAAAGGCTTCTTGTAAAAGATAGGATTTTAGTAGGGACTTGAAGGAAGACAAAAAGTCAGAAGGTGGTAACAAAGAGGGAAGAATTTCAGGCATGGGGGATAAAAAGAGAAAACACCCAGTGCCAAAATATGGAACATCTTGCTCATGGAACAACTACAAGGCCAGTGTTACGACATAAAGGATTGTTAGGGAGTACAATGTAAGAAGAATGAAAAGGTGGGATTGCCTAGTATCAGCATGGGCTCAATCTGTATTCAGCAGCATGCCTGAGGAGTGAAGGCAATGAATAATCAGAGTGATCCAAGCATCTAGGGATTAAAAAAATGAAGACAGTGTAGAGTTGAATTTGTTCACCTAGGAGTCAAGATGAGGAAAAAAGGAAAGTGTAATTAGTGTAAAGAAAAATGGCCTGTGAGAGACTTCAGAGGTCACAGGATCAGTGGTCACAGTATGGATTTTGTTTTTTGGGTTTTTTTTTTTTTTGGAAAGCAGAGGGAGCACAATAGAAGTTGGATATTGGACTGGAGGCAAATGCATCATGAAGTTGGGGAGACCTGGTCAGATGGTTGGAAGGCACACCTTCATTATTCTTCTTCCCTTCAAAGGGAAGATTAGGCAGAAAAAGGGTATAAAAGGGGATGGAGGTAGAGTCTGTACAGTAGGAGAAAGAATTTTCTTTCCTCACCACCTTTCCCTTTCCTCTTCCTCAAAGAACAGGCACAGTAGAAAACGGAAGGCCTGAAGTCAAAGGGTAGGTTGCTCATCTTTGCACAAAAGATTCTCCACATCCCAGTTAGTATATCAGCCCAGCAGCAACAGGAGGAAATTGCCTAATACTGGCCCAAATGGAAATCATTGCTTTGGGGCAGGGGGCAGTCATTTGAGGGAGATGAAAGATGTCTGGCTTGGCTTCTTACTGCCTTTCTTCAGGGGACACACTATGCTCAGGAGGAGATGGAAGGTACAAGGTGGGTGGTCAGAGGGACTCGTGTTCCCTCATCTCACCTAAGAAGGCTGAATGTCACGTAGGGGTCTCTGCGTTGGTCTGGGCCTTGATGTGATAAGTGCAATGCCATCCACAACTAGGATCAAATGGAGTACCTTACCATCTCTTGGAATTCTCCGTCTCTGATTCTGTCTTGTATGCTGACATGGTCCATGATGGTGGATAATGTCTCTGCCAAAGGTTACTGTTTTATGCTTCACATCATAAATGGAGTCATCAAGGGAAGTTATCTTTATTATTATATCTTTGAGGGAATCTTTTATGATTTGGACATATACCCTAGAATTATTTTTTTTCCTTCTTTATGGTTTTATTAGGAATTTGCTTTTTATGAAAAATGCATTTGTGGGACCACATGTACATCTATCTTCCTTAATGCTTTGGCCATTCAACTCAATATTCATTTATTAACTTCCTGCTATATCCATAGCATTATATGAGATCCTAGTACTCCAAAAATTAAAAAAAAAAAGTGTAGACTCATCTCAAGGAGCTTCCAGTCATAGCAGCTTCTAGTAAGGAGTTTCTTACTAAAATTGCTAAGAGAGTAAAATGTTGTTTAAGAAACATAATTGATCTTTTGTTATTTTCAATGAAGAGTGGAGAGCAAAGTTTGGCATCACTGTAACCCTTACTTGATTAAAGGAAGGTTGATTAAAGCTCAAAGGACAAGGACAAAAGTATGACTTAAAAAAATGGATTAGCTAGCAGAAAACTCCCTTTTGCAAGTAGAAAGAAGTAGGGCTTTTTCCCCATTAATGTTAATATCCAATGGTTGTCTCTAGGCAATCTATAGAGGTCCATCAAACAATGATGATGCTCTGCTTTATTTTCTTTTTTTCAGCTGTCATTTTAATGTCCTAATGGTTAGGAAAAACTATTCTTATAATCTCAGAAGACTGCATTGTAGCTTTCCCCCTCCTTCACCTCTCTTTGCCCTCTCTTCTTTCTCTCTCTAATTCTTCTCTTGCTCTGTGTGTGAAATATAATATCTATATTCATATATTTATCTAGAGATCCATATAGATGACCTATAAGTTGAAATGAAGTACATGACTAACACCTTCCTTCATGAGATAAGTATATTCTATAAGACTTTTATTACATATGTAGTTGTTATAACTCCTCTTGCATCTGTCCCATATTTTCCATTGCCACTGCAAACTGCCTAATCCAGCCCTCTTATTAATTCTCGGATTCATTAATTAATTAGTCAGTTAGCCTTCATTTTAGTCTTTCTGTCTCTCCGTCTTACTGTATCACAGACACGGACACACACTCATCACCAAGCAGTGTTTTGCATAGATGCTCAAGTAAACCTCTACTGTTCCAGTTCTTCACTATAAATGAAGGTCAAGTTTAGGCCCTTAACAACTCAATTGCTTATATGTCCCCTCATCTACACCCAGATAGCCTCTTTTTTACCCTTATTATATTTCACCTGAACTAATGAAAGAATCTTACAATTAATTGGTCTCTCTGCTTCAAACCTCTCCCCAACTGAATCAATCTGCCACTTAGCAGTCAAGAAGAATTTCCTAGACATAGACTGAACCAAGTTACCTCCCAGCTTGATGAGTTCCAGTGGCACACTACTACCACCAAGAAGGAATATAAAGTCACTTACTTGACATGTAAAACTTTTTATAACATGGCCCCTTCTTACCTTTCCAGTATGCTAATACCTTATTCCTCATTCATCCACTCTGCAACCCAGGAATACAGGCCTACTGCCAAGTTATAGAGGTCAATTCAGCAATGATAGCTCGCTGGTTTTCTTTTTCAACCATCATTGCAATGAGGTGAATCATTAGGGGCTAATATTCTCTGAATGACATGCCCCATTTCAATCTCATTGCCTTTATGATTTTGAATCATGGGCTATCCCCAAGCATGGGATACTCTGCCCTCTCTCACTGAATTCTTCATTTCCCTGAGTTCCTTTGAGATTAAGCTCAAAGCCCATCTTCATTAGGAGGCCCTTTCTAGATGATGCCTCCCTTTTGTATTTTATTTTGAACTTATCAAATAAAATAAGCATTTCCATAACATAATAGAATAAAATGATAATTTATAAATTATGTACAACTTGTTATTCCTTTAAAATATATAATAAAGTTATCATGTAACTTTCTTTATTCCTTCCCTCCCCCTCCAGAGATGGCTACCATTAGACAAAAATATGTACGTGTGTGTGTGTGTGTGTGTGTGTGTGTGTGTGTGCGTATGTAAAGCACTTACATATACTTCTGTTTATCAGTTCTTTCTCTGGATGCAGGTAGAATCTTCCTTCATAGTTCCTTTGTAGTTAATGTGGATGTTTATAAGAGTCAAAATGACTTACTTATTCCAAGTTGTTCTTAAAACAATATTGCTGTTACTGTATATGACTTTCTCTTGGTTTTGCTCATTTCACTCTTCATTATTTTGTGTAAGTCTATCCACGTTTTTCTAAAATCAATGAGCTCAGCATTTCTTATAGTATAGTAATATACTTCATGATTATAAACCACAACTTGTTCAGCCATTCCCCAACTGATTATATTCAGTATATACCAAGTTATATTCAGAGCATCTAGATGGTGCAGTGGATAGAGCCTGGAGTTAGGAAGTTAGGAAGTGTTGTCTTTCTGAGTTCAAATCCAGCCTTAGGCACTTACTAGCTATGTGACCTTGGGGAAGTCACTTAACCCTGTTTTCCTCAGTTTCCTCATCTGTAAAATGAGCCAGAGAAAGAAATAGCAAACCACTCCAGTGTCTTTGCCAAGAAAACCTCAAATGTCGCCACAAAGTGTTGGACTGACTGAACATAAACAACAAAGTTATTTGCATAAGTATACTCTGGAAAGGCAAGGGCTATTTTGTTTTGATTAGCTTGTTTGGGCTTTGTCTCAGAGATTAAATGAGATAATAATTATAAAGGGCATAGCATAGTGCATGATACATGATAGGCACTTAGTAAATGCTGCTCTTCCTAGTTTAGCATAGTGACTGGCACAAAGTAATCGATTAATAAATGTTTGTTGATGGACTGACTAATGGACATCTAGTACAATCCCCAATTTAAAACATGAGAAATTATGTATAGCCTATATCAGATTGTGCGCCATCTTGGGGAGGGAGGTGGGGGTGGGGAAGGGGAGAAAATTTTAAAACTCAAAAGCTTATGGAAGTGATTGTTGATAAAGCAAAATAAATTAATAAAAAAGTGAAAAAAATTTAAAAAATAAAATAAAAGATGAGAAACAACAGCCCAGAGAGCATAAGAGATTTTCTCCTGGTCAAGAAGCAGATAAACAGTAGAGCCCGGTCTTAAACCCAGATCTTATAACTCCAAGTCTGACCCTCAACCCACTGCTATACAATGCCCTACTCATTGGATTCAGAAGATATCCAATCCATTCAGCAGCATACTGGGGTGTTATTTTCTGATGACTTACAATATTTTTTTTTCAATCTGATATAAAGAATTTTCAGTTTTATCTTTGCATTGTCAGCACTTACCACTTTCACATAGTGTTTAATGATTCTCAAAATGTGTTTATTAAGTGCTTACTGTGTGTGAAGCACTGTGCATACAATGAAAGGCACAATCACAAGGAACTCACATTCTAATTGGGGAGGCAATATATAAACAACCATGTTCCTACAAGATATTTAACACATCATCTTGAATTCAACTGAAAGATACGTACACTGAAAATTATGGATATCTGAAATTATTCAATTATCTATCATGTATATTGCCTACCCTCTACCACCTAAGGGTATCATATTTTAAATTGGAAGGAGGGTCCTTTGAAAAAGAAAAACAAAACAAATAAACAAAAAAAAAAACAACACTGGCTTCTCAGTGAAGAAGGTGGCAGAAATTTACACTAGGTTATTGCTCAAAAACATGGTAGTTTGATGAATTGTCTGGAGCATGTCTTCCTGCCAACCAGACACAATTCAAGATTCCCTATTCCTGCTACAATCTGCCCCTCAGCCTTAATATGATCCTGTCCCAATTGAAGAAAGAATGCCAAATGCACCAAGCTGGAGAGAGGTGTGAGAATACAGACATATGTTTGAGCCCAAGATTGAAGAAACTGTACTTGTATCCTCTTAAGCCACATTGAAGTAGACTTCCACACTTGAAAGGCTCAGGTATCTAAACCACATTACTACCTTATCTCCAGTGACAAACCTTCAGCAAAATTGCCTTAAAATAAATATCAAGCATAACTTCCATTCAACTACAGCATTTCCTTTAAACCCAGGTGGGAAACATACCAGAATTTCGGACTAGGAAATTACAGGAAAAACTCGATACTCCACTACATGTCATTATGGGATACATTGCCAAAAGAGCCAAAGCTAGAAATATCAAAGCGTTTTCTCAGCTTGTGGCTGCACATGAGGACAGTAATACTGTGGAGACAAGTCTGCTTCCAAAAGTCATAGAAAATAATAAGCCTATCAAGGCCACCTCTTCCTAGGTACTCTTGTATCAGTTGTGTATCACATGGAAAAAACAAAGACAAGCACCCATATATACATATCACATGGATTCATTACTGTATTTAAATATATGTGTATAAGTACTTATTTATACATATATGTGATAAGTATATATGCATATATGTATGCCTATATATGTGTGTATATATGTATATATGTATATATGTATATGTATGCCAATCTAGTGTAGGAACAAGAGAATTTGAAAACAGAAAGCTTGAGTTCAAAAATTAAATTTGCTATTAATTTCATAATTCTTATCTAACGTCTTTGTACATCAGCATCCTCATCTGTAAAATGGGGACAATACTTATACCCTGTGATCACAATATTTTGAGTTGCAATGTGGTATCATTGATAGAAAGCTGCTTCTAGAATCAGGAAGAATTGTTCAGGTCTTAATTTTTTATTGTATTTACTAGTTTTATAATCATGGGTAAAATAACTAATCTTCTTACTTATTCTTACTTAGCTTAAAATTTCTTAGTTGAGCCTCAGTTTCCTGATTCAAAAAAGAAAGGAGTTGTACTAGACAGCTTCTAAGTTTCTTTTTATCTGTTAATGGGTTAGTGTTCTATCTAGGCCAGTGGTGCCAAACTCAAATAGAAATGGATCCCTGTGGGCAGCTTATTGACTTAGAAAACTACAAATTAACATTATCTATGCTGTATTGCATTTTTTAAAAATCCCTAGTTACATTTACTCTTGTCCCTGTGAACTTGGGAGTTTGGTCCTCACTTTAATTAGACTCCATTCTAATGTCCTTGACATGTTGCTGATTGGGAAAATGAAGCCCAGAGAAGGTAAATGATAGGACCAGAGATTGAAGGCTAGAAGAGACCTCCAAGTCCATCTACTCCAATTCCTTCACTTTATAGGTGGACTAACAAGTTGAAGTGATTTGTACAGGTCACACAAGTAGTAATCATCAGAAGAAAGATTCAATGTCACACTCTCTGACTCCACTATCAGGTTTTTGCCACAGTAACACAAAAAAGAGGAAACAAAATGAAGTAGAGGCAAAATTTGAACCCAGGTACCTTGGCTCAAGGGTTGGTTTTCTTTCTACAACATCATGCTGAGATCACATAGCAAGTAAAAGAGCCAAAATTTATAGGCATGTCCTCTGACTCCAAACTCCAAATTTCTCTTTCCACCCCAACATGCTGGTGCTATTATGAGAAAAGAATATTACAAACTTTTAATTCACTTTTTAGCAATGTGAGGTGTGCTTATTATAAATGTCTCAGAATCCAGTCACTGAGAAATCCTCAAAATGAGCTGTCTCAGTTCACCAAGTGCATTGTTTTACTGTAAAAACCCCAGATTGAAATTTGGGAAAAGGCAGCTCTGGGGGTAACAGGCCACTGGGAGTGCTGATCAGACCTCTGGGTGTACTGTCAACAGAATTCCTTACATGGCTTTTTGCATCAGCGAAATCTGAGAACTCACCAACTTAAGGTCATCAATTTTTGCTGATTGTGGCTTCTCAGTGGAGAAACACAGGTATAGATCACATCCTTCTCCCTTCCTTCTTCCTCCCCACCCCCCAGCCTTCCACATCTGTCTGGTGAAAGTAATTAGTGGAAGGTAATTAAAATGAGGCATTTGGAAGTTGATTTCTAAAAAAAAAAAAGAAATTGGATTTTTAGCAGTGTCACAGATAGTAGACTCAGTTAAGAGAGAAAAAGATTATCAAGGCCCTGGGGTGATAGAGAGATCATAGTTGAGATGGGTCAGCCTAAATTTATAAAAACAAGATCTGAAAATAGGGACACCTATGTTTATGGATTCCTTTGATGAGGTAAAAGTATTCTGTGGGGAAGCCTGCTACCTTAATCTGTGGTAAAGGCATTAAATTTGGTAACACAATAATGAGTTCTATAAAGATGTCAGATCAAAGATAAATTATTACTCCAAGCTACACATAAAAGTATTCTATAAACACAAGATCAGAAGAACTCCTCATTCTCTGACATTGACAAATCTGCCAAGTTCCCCCTCTATCATTCATATATACTCTCTTTTCTCTCCCAAAACATTCAGAACTAAAATTCAACCCTTCCTTACTTGGACTATTGAAATAGACTCCTAATTGATCTTCCCCGACTCAAATTTCTCCATCCTCAAAACCATGCTCAGAACAGCTGCCAAAAGTGATATTCTTTTTGTTTGTTTGTTTGGCAATGGGGTTAAGTGACTTGCCCAGGATCACACAGCTAGTACATGTCAAGTGTCTGAAGCCAGATTTGAACTCAAGTCCTCCTGACTCCAGGGCCAGTGCTCTATCCATTGCACCACCTAGCTGCCCCTAAAAATTCTATTCTTAAAGCATTGATCTTACCACATCATTCCACTACTCAATAAACAACAATGTCTCCTTATTGTTTCTTAGATAGAGCAATAACACTTTTGTCACACAAAAATCCTTTAAATCTGGCTCAAATCTCTCTTTCTAGGCAGATTTCATATCCCTGCCCCTCAAAAATCTTACTAAGATAGAGTGGAAGAGATACAGCCCAGCACCTTTAATTATTACTATATAATGAGTCCTCTCTTCTATATTATTGAAAAGAGAAACTTATTCCCACTTAACAACATCATTAAATAATCTTCTAAGAAGGTCATCCATGGTCTGCTATAACTTCTTTTCACCAGGAATGCTTGAAAGTCGTCTATTTCATTAAATTTCCATTTTTTCCCCTGAAAGATTATACTCAATTTTGCTGGGTAGGATATTCTTGATCATAATCCTAACTCTTTTGCCTCCCTTTATATCATACCTCAAACCCTCTATTCCTTAAACACGGTAGCTCTTACATCTTGGGTGATTGTAACTATGGTTCCACAGTATTTCAATGGTTTCTTTATGGTTGCTTGAAGTATTTTCACTTTGACCAGGGAACTTTGGGATTTGGGTATAATATTCCTTGAGAGTTTTTATTTCAGGATGTCTTTTAAGAGGTGATTGATAGATTCAACTTTTAATTTGATATCTGGAGGTAAGATAATTTCTTGAAATATGATGTCCAACCTCTTTCTTTGATCATGGATTTCAGATAGTCAAATAATTCTTAAATTATCTCTCTTAGATCTATTTTCCAGGTGAGTTGTTTACCTGATAAGATTTCACATTTTTTTCCTTTTTTTCATTCTTTTCACATTTATTGTTTTCTTATGTGTTGTAGTCTTTAGCTTCCTCTTGCCCAATTCTAATCTTTAATGAATTATTTTCTTCAGTGAGCTTTTGTATCCCCTTTTCCATTGGCCCATTCTGATTTGTAAGGAGTTATTTCATCAGTGATTTTTTAAATTTATTTTTTTTCTATTTGGCTAAATCTGTTTTTAAGGTGTTATTTTTCAATGGGTTTTGTGACTCTTTTAAACCAAGCTGTTAATTGTCTTTTCACAGTTTTCTTATTTTCCTTTCATTACCTAGTTTTTCCTCTACCAGTGTTATTTGATCTTGAAAAAAAATAGTTCTTTCAGGAATTCTAGTTGATTTTGAGTCCATTTCGCATTTTTGGAGGCTTTGCTTTGTAGCTGTTTGACTTCTTCTGAGTTTGTGTCTTGATTTTCCCTGTCAACATAGTAGTTCCTATGTCCAGATTCTTTAATTTTTTTAAATTTTTTCACATTATTTCTAACTTTTGAACTTTATGTAAAACTTGTTCTCTGTTCCCAGAATGGGTGGGGGAAGGGTAGTATCTCAAGCTCTAGGGTTTTTTTTTTCACGCTGCTGTTTCCAGAGATAATTTTTGGGGTTTGGAGGCTTTTGGTGCTTCCAAGGTGATGAGATATGAGGGGCTATTTGGTCACTGCTCTCCTGCCATGTACTCTGGTCCACTCTCAAGAAGGGCCCCTGATTGGTTTGGTTCAATATTAGGAAAACTATCAACATCATTGATCATATCAACACCAAAACCAACAAAAACCACATGATCATCTCAATAGATGCAGAAAAAGCTTTTGATAAAATACAATACCCATTCCTATTAAAAACACTAGAAAACATAGGTATAAATGGAGTGTTCCTTAAAATAATAAATAGCATACATCTAAAACCTTTAGCAAGCATTATATGTAATGGGGACAGGCTTGAAGCATTTCTAACAAGATTGGGGTTAAAACAAAGATGTCCATTATCACCACTGTTATTCAATATTGTACTGGAAACCTTAGCTTTAGCAATAAGAGAAGAAAAAGAAATTGAAGGCATTAGAATAGGCAAAGAAGAAACAAAGCTATCACTTTTTGCAGATGACATGATGATATACTTAGAGAATCCTAGAAAATCTAGTAAAAAACTGCCTGAAATAACAAACAACTTTAGCAAAGTTGCAGGCTATAAAATAAACCCACATGAATCATCAGCATTTCTATATATAACCAACAAAGCCCAACAGCAAGAGATAGAAAGAAAATCCCATTTAAACTTACTGTAGACATTATAAATTTTTAGGAATCTACCTACCAAAACAAACCCAGGAACTCTATGAACACAATTACAAAACACTTTTCACACAAAGAAAATCAGATCTAAATTTGAAAAACATCAGTTGCTCATGGGTAGGCCTAAATAATATAATAAAAATGACAATCCTACCTAAGCTAATTTACTTATTCAGTGCCATGCCAATCAAACTACCAAAAAATTATTTTATAGAGTTAGAAAAAATAATAAGATTCATTTGGAAAAACAAAAGGTCCAGAATATCAAAGAACTAATGAAAAGAAATGCAGGGGAAGGTGGCCTAGCAATTCCAGATCTTAAATTGTATTATAAAGCAGCAATCATCAAACTGCTTGGTACTGGCTAAGAAATAGGGAGGTGGATCAGTGGAATAGGTTCAATATGCAAGACACAGTAGTCAATGACTATAGTAATCTATTATTTGATAAACCCAAAGACCCAGCTTCTGGGATAAGAACCCACTCTTTGAAAAAAACTGCTGGGAAAACTGGAAAAGAGTATGGCAGAAACTAGGCATAGACCCAAATCTCACACCATATACCAAAATAAAGTCAAAATGGGTTCAGGACTTAGATATAAAGGCTGATACCATAAGTAAACTGGGAGAACAAGGAATAGTTTACCTATCAGATCTATGGAGAACAGAAGAATTCATGACCAAACAGGAGATAGAGAACATTATGAAAAGCAAAATGGATAATTTTGATTACATTAAATTGAAAAGTTTTTGCACAAACAAAGCCAATGCAACTAAGATTAGAAGGAAGGTAGAAAATTGGGAAAGAATTTTTACAACCAGTCTCTCTGATAAAGGCCTCATTTCTAAAATATATAGAGAATTAAGACAAATTTATAAGAACACAAGCCATTCCCCAATTGATAAATGGTCAAAGGATATGAACAGACAGTTCTCAGATGAAGAAATTAAAGCCATCTATAGTCATATGAAAAAATGCTCTAAATCATTATTGATTAGAGAAATGCAAATCAAAACAACTCTGAGGTACCACATCACACCTATCAGATTGGCCAACATGACAAAACAGGAAAATGATAAATGTTGGAGAAGATGTGGGAAAATTGGAACACTAATACATTGTTGGTGGAGTTGTGAAATGATCCAACCATTTTAGAGAACAATTTGGAACTATGCCAAAGGGCTACAAAAACGTGCATACCTTTTGATCCAGCAATAGCACTTCTAGGGCTATATCCCAAAGAGATCAAACAAATGGGAAAAGTATCCACATGTACAAAAATATTCACAGCAGCTCTTTTTGTGGTGGCAAAGAATTGGAAATTGTGAGGATGCCCATCAATTGGGGAACGGCTGAGCAAGTTGTGGTATATGAATGTAATGGAATACTATTGTGCTATAAGATATGATGAACAGGCTGACTTCAGAAAAACCTGGAAAGACTTGTATGGTCTGATGCTGAGTGAAGTGAGCAGAACCAAGAGGACTTTGTACACAATAACAAACATGTTATGCGATGACTAATATTGTTAAACTGAACCCTTCTCAGCATTACAAGGATCTAAGATATCTCCAGAGGCCTCGGGATGGAAAACGCTGTCCACATCCAAAGACAGAACTATGGAAGTCAAATCACTATCACTTATTTTTACCTTCTGTTGAATTTTGTTTCTTTCTGTTGGTTCCTCCTATTGGTTTTAATTTTTACTTACAACTTCACTAATGTGCAAATACGTTTAATAGGAATGTAAATGTAAAACCTATATCAGATTGTGTGCCATCTTGGGGAGGGTGGGGGGGAGAGGAAGGGGGAGAAAAATTTTCAACTCAAAAGCATATGGAAGTGATTGTTGATAAATCAATAAATTAATAAAATTGGGGGAAAAAAAGAAGGGCCCCTGATCTCTTGGAATTACAATTGATACTACTTTCCAGGGTCACTGATCCTTTAGGACTGGAAGTGATACTGTTCCTCAGGCCCCTGGCCCCTTGTGACCAAAAGTGACACTTCTCGGGGCTCCAAATTCCCTCTTGCCTGAAGGTGCTCTTCTCTCAGAACTGAGTATAGCAATGGGTTTACCAAGTAGCACCTGGTCCTGTATCCAGTGCTAGCAAAGAGATCCCTTGTGATCTTTTCTGACTTCTTGCCAGGTCCCGTTACCATCTCTGTCTTGAGAGTTCCTGAAGCTGATGCTGTTTCTGTCTCCATCACTTAGTCTCACCGCTATTTTTCATCCATGCGGGCTCTGGGCCAACCTCCACTGCCATGTCACAGATCTCTCTTTCAAACCTCTTAAGTTATCTTGGGCTAGTAGAATGTCTCACTGTGGCCTTTTGTTTCCTCTGCCACTCTAGAAACAGATTTGAGGCATTATTTTAAAGTGGTTTGGAGGGGAATGTTGGAAGAGCTTGGTTGATTGACTTTTCTAGTCTACCATCTTGGCTCTACCTCCAGAAGCCCTATGACTTGTTTCCAACCAACTTTTCTGATATTATTTCACACTACTCCTATTCATGTAATTTGTTGTTATTGAGTTGTTTTCAGTAAGGTTTGACTCTTCATGACTCCATTTGGGGTTTTCTTGGCAAAGATGCTGGAGTTGTTTGCCATTTCCTTCTCCAGCTCATTTTTCTAAATAAGGAGACAGAGGTAAATAGTGTTAAGTCATTCGCCCAGGGTCACAGAGCTAGTGATTGTCTGAGGTCAGATTTGAACTCAGGAAGATGAGTCATCTGGACTCCAATCCCAACACTCTATCCACTGTGCCCTGTTGCTGTCAATATGATTTACATTTAGCCAAACTGAACTTGAAGATTTCTAAAGTCCTTTTGAAGATTAAAACATGACTTGCAAGGTGCATTAGCTCACTATTCTCATTGATGTAAACAACATTCCAGCCAACCTGGACTCGAGTACTTTTGAAATTTCTTCCAGGGCCAAAATGTGATTCTATAAGGGCATAATATCACATGAATATAGTTATACTCCTTATTGTCTGTTGGGAAGTTACTCCTCACTAGAATAATTATTAGGCTATTTTATCTTGAAGTTCACCGCAGCAGTCCTTAGAATACTTCTAGTTCACATCATCCTCTCCCCATTTTTGCCCCCCTAGAATGTCAATCAACTAATAAATCCATGTGCAATAATTCAAAATGTCCAAATTCAATTAGGTAGGCACTGTGTTCATTCTTTTTGCTTCATATAAGAAACAAAGATTATCAATCCCAAAATCCAGCCAAAGCTTCTAAGTTCTGACTATAAAAACAGAATCCCTAAAAATGTGCTTTCTGGATATAGGAGGATCCTTGCATTCTTTATTTGGAGAACACTAGCACAAATGTATATTGATCTCTAGGTTTTTATAATGAAATTTGCTTGACATAGCTTGCTTCACAAATGAAATGAACATTGACCCGCATGATTGCATATTGACAATGGAATCATCCCTAGATACAAGAAACCTTTGTAGATACTGTCAAAGAAAGTTAGAGCTGACTGGTCTGGGGTCTGAGCTCTTTTGTAAATGGAGGACATTAGCTTTGACCCTAACTTTGAGACTCCTCCATGGATTGGGAAAAGGACAATGAGTGAGCATCCTTTCCTGCTGGCTCTTCTGCAAAATAATCCCATTTGAACAATGTAGGTGACAGTTGGAGGAGGAGAATAAGTTTGAATAGCTTTTATCTGCTGAACAAATACAGGTATAAAATGTTCTCACCTATCAGAGGAAATCAGTGTTACTTGAAGAATGTGGTTGGGGCAGAGTTTAGCTGAGTTTTCCCATCTTTCTAACAAAATGAAATTTAAAATGCATTTGATTGTTTTGAATTTCCTCCAAAGGAGCCTACCAATTCTCTGAACTGCTAAGTGACTGCTTTTATACTTCGAAAAAATCAACCTAACTACTTATATTAAAATAATTAGTAGTAATAAATAACTGCTAAAGGGGGGTAATTCCAAGAGATTAGTCATCTAAAAGTAAATCTATTTGTTTAAAAGTACAAATTAAGCACTTTTTTTAACCCCCAAATGCTTAAGCATTCATTTTCAGATGAACCCATACATTTTTGCTATGTATGCATGCATGGAGAATTATCTATACCTACCATCTGCCTCATTGTCTTTCCCCTAACACTCATACCCCTCTTTTGAACTTCCTGATTGATCTCTAGTACAACATCATCATTCTATTTACTCAGTATCCCAACCTTAGTGAGGCCTCAACTTATCACTCTCAATCATCCCACATATGTAATCTGTTGTCAGATTCTGTGGTTTTTGCCTTCACACCATTATTCCTACATATTTTCATCTCTATACTCACAATGCTACTTCTAAAATAGAGGCATATACTACCTCTGGTCTGGATTATTGCACTTGTCATATTTATTAAAATAACTTCATTGATTTTCTCATGTCACCTAAAGTTCCCCTGTAATCCTTTCCCCTTTCCTCCTAGAGACCCATGCCATGTAACAAAGTTATTTTTCCCTAGAGGAGAAAAAAGACTAAAAAACAAACAAACAACAAAATTGATCAAAATGTCTTTATTATATGTGATGGCTCCCTGGAAGTTCAGGCAGGATGGGGAGTGGGATTCTAAATACAGTGTCGCATTACTTATTAATTTTTCTGGTTAGCTTTTGACTTTCGTTAACTGCCCCTAACCAACCTTTCTAACCTTATTCGACTTATTCCTCATCCTGAACTCTCTAGTCAAGCCAAATTGACCTTTTCTTTTTTTTTCCTTACTCGCTGTCCTTTCTCATTTCTGTACCTTTCTCTCCCTTCTCAATATATCTTAGACTCCCAAGATTATCTCCAAGACTCAGCTCATGCTCCAGCCTTTGAGTAAGATCTTCTATTCCCCACCCCCAGTTGATAGTGTCTTCCTTTCCTAGAGTATCTTGAATCTGCTTTATATGTTATGTATATAACTACTGTGTGTGTGATTGCATGTGTGTATGTGTATGTGTTTGTGTGTACACACACAGTCCCCCATTAGAATGTAAACCTCTTGATAGCAGAGACTGCTTTGATTTTTATCCCTACAATTTAGCATAGTGCCTGCCATATGAAGGTTCTTAAATTCTTGCTTACTTCATTGCATACAGGGTCTGTCTACAAAATAGGGGGAGTTAGTACAAAGCACTGGATGTGTAACTGACAAATGAAGGGATTGGAATTCATAGCATAAGAACTGGAAGGAAACTTGGAGGACTATCCCTATTATTTCATAATTCAAGAGGAAAATGAAGACCAGACAAGTTAAGCAGTTTGCCCAGTGTAGTACTTATCATTGAACTCAGATTTTCTGAATCCAGTCTCTAATCTACTTGGAAAGGATGATCCTACATTCTAAATATACTCACAGGAAAACTGATAGACCAGCCAAGTCACTAACAAAACTCTTAGTTGGAAATAAACAATTTGACCAATAAGTAAGACAAAACTGTAAAACCTCAGTTGCTAGGTGGCTAGATTGGTTGTCTCTATGTGACCTTGAAGTAGAAAGCAGGGGAGATTACATTATAGAGTTGCCATCTGAACCTCAGTGCCTTCTTAATCCACCACTATTTTAATGCTAAAAAAGATCTCTCATTTCATTGATATGGAGAGTCCCTCTGCTGATACAGATCATAAACCTTTCACAGTTTTGCTAACTTTGTTATTTGCTAAGGCCAAAACAAGTTATATTGGCTAATGGACAACCATTCCACGATGACTGTCTCTGAAGTTATCAAGACTGGTCCTCAGATAGCAGTCACATTACATTATAGACAATGTGCTCAGAACCTTTTTTAGCTTCATAGGTCCAAAGAGAGCTTTTAGTTGACTGGCCTAGACTTCAGGAAGTGAGGGTCACCTTCTGCTACATAATGGGAGTTCAAGGGAAGACCATGTGACTATTGCACTCTCTAAATCCATTTAATAAAATAACTCCCTTAGAATTTTTTTTTCTGTGCTTTGAGCAGAGGCCTCATTAAATCTCAAATATAATTGATGTGCTCAGTGTATTCTATAAAAATCCAGCCTAATTATTACCAAGTTGGTGTTACTAAGCCCTTTATACTGAACCAAAAATGTTAATAAAGAGTTCTACTTCCAATATAAAATATTATAAGTATTTCCCAAAAAAAACCCTGAATAAATACATGTAATTTTAAAGTATTTCTAATGCCACATACAGTTTTTAATATCATATAACCAAAGCCATTCATTTCTCAGGCAACAGCTCTCACTCTCAGTGTGGAATTAGCTTTTATTCTTCCTGAAAGAGATTGCTCTCTAAGGGTTCTATCTTCTGAAACCTACATGATGATCCTGGTAGTCATGCTCAGAAACACAATATGGTCTCTTCTTATTCAGGTTTCCATTCCCTAAATCTTCAAATGTCCACCCATCCATTTATTTAGTAAACCTATAATAATAAATGCCCTTCCTATGACACTCCATTTACCCTTTTATGGGAGGGTATTTTTTTTTCCCATGAGAAAAAAAAATCATGGCAAAGAGAAGCTGGCAGAGGGAGATAGAGATATCTGTAGTATCTCTTATAGCTGTAATTGCTAGCTCTGAAAAGTGCTGAGCACAGAGGGACCTGGAGGCAGGAGCTGTCAATGCCTACTAGAAGAGAAGTGCTTAACCTTTTATTGTGTCATGGACCCCTTTGGTAGTCTGGCAAAACCCACGTACTCCTTTTCATAAAATGTTTGTTACCTACATTTATAAAAGAATGAAATTTGAGGTCACTGAAAATAAAGATTGTTTTTTTTTCCATGCAAGTTTAGGAACTCCAGAAATCTTTCCATAGATTTTGTTAGACTCCAGGTTACAAACACCTCTCCTAGCATTTTATGGAGAAACTTTGAAGTCCTTTACGGCCTTTCGAGGAAAAGTATGATATTAACCTTGAATGATGTTGATGATGACAATAGTAACCTAAGCATTTTGACCAAGCAAGAATGATTTCCAAAATACTTCTATTCATCACTAACTTTGAGGACAGGGGAAAGAGATATCCGAAGGAGGACTGCCTCAGGACTAGGGGTATGCCCTGCTTTAGAAGGATTCAGGTAGAGGCTGAATGATACCTTTTGGGTCTTCTAGAAGGTATCTGTTTTCAAGGATGGGTTGAACTAGATGGCTGCTAATGTCCCTCCTAACTCTGTGAGCCTCTGATTCCAGAATGCTGAATAGCAGTAAGCACAGTAGGAGTTGAGAACTATTAGGGGAGAGACATGAAGGAGAGTAGAAGTGTAGCCTGACCTTGAGACAGTTAACAGCAGGGTTCAAACTCTGGTACATTGTTCTGACAACATTATTTTAACTGATTGGAGCAGTAATGGATATGAAATGGGCTATTACTATTTTGGGGCTCCCTGCATTACCTTGGTGCCTAGAAGGGTCACTGATCCCCTAAATATGCCTAGCTCCCTACCAGGGAGGGCCCACTGTGAAAATCAGACATGTTATTTGTAAAGGGTTTACTTTTCTTTATCAAATTCCAGAATGTGTTTCCTCCTTACCTTTGTAACTTATAAGCCTTAGGTTTATTGAGACCTCAACTCAAGGGCAGGCAACTATGAACAACCTTCTCTGATACTCCTAGGTTTAGTGATCTCTTCCTTACATTAAGTTGCTCTTACATGTCTGTGTAAATATTACGGTATCCCTCCCCACCAGTGGAATGTAAACTCCTTGATGAAGGACCCATTTTCTATTTTGTCTTTGTGTCTCATCTACCTAGCACAATATCTTTCATGAAGTAGAAGCTTATATCTATTGATTTAATTGAAACATCATCAATTAATTCACATTGTACTTCTACCTGTCTAGATGTATATTAAACATGGACAAAAAATACTTTTGTGCTTGTTCCCATTGAAAATAAGCATTTTTGTTTTGTTTTGTTTTGTCCCTGTGGAATCCTCTTTGTGGGTGTGTGCACATTTTTAAAGTGTAAATTTTTGTGAGCATAAAGCTTATTTATAGGTCTATAATAAGCCATAGAATCTATTTTCTAAACAAGAAGATACACCAAGGTCTAAAAATCCAAATAGAAAATATGAACAAAGCCCATAGTTGCAAGGGAGATAGTTTAATTACCTATTTTCTGGATCAAAAGAGAAATTTGCAATTATTTTTCTGAGTAGTTGTGTATGACTTCATTAAATTTGCATATAATACTATCAATGGAATTAAGTTATGTAAGGTTTGGATTCAATTGAAGTTGTAGGAAAATTAGAAACATATAAAGTGTTTGCTGATGAATAAACCTACATGTCAAGGTAATTTTAGGGGAACTATTAACAACGAGACCTAGAAATTATTTTGGGATTTATCCTCAATTCTTAGCAGAAAACCCCCTAAATTCTCACGTAAATAAGAAAGACTCAATTTGTACTTAGCTCTTCACCAAATATAGGATGTTTTCCTATTCTTAATACAGTTTCTGAACACATTTAACACAGTACCAATGACTCTGAGCAAAAGGTTTTTTTTTTTCATTATTAGGGTTTGATTTTTATTAGACCTTATGAGAGGCTGGGTAGCACACAGAAAATAAATGTTGGACTCATTTTCAAATACGAGCAAGATGACTACCCACTGGCAATGTCATAATGGGAATTCCTGTCAAGGTCAAGAACAGATCAGATGGCCTCTGATGCCCTTCTCAACCCTGAAATTCTGAGGTTTTGAACATTAGCTCACATAGAGGGATGAATTCATCTCCCTACCCCCACTCCCACCCTGCACATACGCTATTATCTGGTCCGTCATGTATATCAAAGAATTTTAAATATAGATCTGTAAGGAAGCTAAGAATCCATCCAGTCTAATTCCTTCATTTTAAAGATCAGGAAACTGGGGTCTTGGTTAGTTTAATGGCTTTTCCAAAATCACACAAGGAGTAACAAAGGTCAAATTTGAATCCAAGACCTCAACTCCCAAATCAGTCCTCTTTCTATTGCAATCAAATCCTTATGGGCAACTTATTGAATTTCCCCAAATTTCAATTTCCTTTCTTTGAAAATGGGGACAAGAACACCTATAGTGAAAACATCTATACATGTGTTTATTCTGTTCCGTGTTTGGATCCTTTTTTGTTTTTCTTTATGAAATGTGATTTTTTGGTAAGTTTAAAGCCTATTAATAATTCTGTAATAAGCCATATTCATCAAGCTATTGTGATACTTGAATGAGAATATTTTAAAACATTTTGAAAACCTTAGACACGCTAAAATATTAGCTAGTACTACTTAAATATTTTTAGAAGAATATATTATTTACAATTTGGGAGGTGGAGTCAATACGGCAGAATAGAAGGGAAAAGTACAGTGAGCTCCCCTACACCAATAAAATTCTTCCAAATAGATTTAGAAAACATATCAGACTAAATCCTGATGGAAGAATCCTAGAAAACGTCACAGTTGGTCATTTCCCAGCCCCAGTGGGCAGAAGAAGACAGAGTAGTCCATGGCACTAAAAAGAGGGTTTGGCTAGGATCACACTGGGCACAGCAATCCAGTGCCCAGGGTGTCAAAGAGGCTGTGCAATGGATTAAAATAACATCCCAGAAGCATAGGTGAAACATATTCTTGTACATGATGCAGAAATGGGGGACAAGAAACTACTTTGTTGCTTACTACCCAGTTCTGGCTCAAGGATCTAAAGCAGACTGAGGAGGGGGCCCATGTCAAGGGATGGTAAAGAGAGTAGCTCCATTATCTCTCTCTCTCTCTTTTTAATTTTTTTTAGGCAATAGGGGTTAAGTGACTTGCCCAGGGTCACACAGCTAGTAAGTGTCATGTGTTTGGTCTGAGGCTGGATTTGAACTCAGGTCCTCCTGAGTTCAGGGCCGGTGCTTAATCCACTGCACCACCTCACTGCCCCCATTATCTCTTGATGATCTCAAAAGAGGAAGGGAAGGGGAAGGGAAGACGAATACATTGATGATTAGGTTAAGGGAGAAGAAGGTTAGAGAAGTCATCTCACATAATCAAGGTGTCAAGGGGGTGGAGGGAGTGGCTGACACTGGAACATCATTCTTATCTCTACTGGTCAAAGGAGGGAAGCACCTACATACACACACGGGTGGCTACAGATATTTATGTCACTCAACAGGGACATAATATAGTAAAAGTCAGAAGGGGGAATTAAAGGGATCATACATTAAAAAGAGGAGGAGTTCTGAGCAAAACAAACTAAAGATTAATGGAGGAAATTATAGCTCTTTGTGTGGTGTCAAAGAACTAGGAACTGAGTGGGAAGTGTCAATTGGAGAGTGGCTCAACAGATTAGGGTATGTAAATGTGTTGGAATGCTATGGTGCTTTAAGAAATGATGAAGGGAATAGATTCAGGGAAATCTAAGAAATCTTGTGCAAGCTCATGTTGAGTGAAGCAAAAGAAGAGTTCATATAAAGGCGATATTTTAAACTTAAACTTTGAAATACTTAGCAACTCTGATGAGCATGATGATCAGGATTCCAGAGAACTAATGATGAAACAGGCTGTCCATCTCTTGATATAGAGGTGAAAAGACAGAGTACAAAATGAGACTTTTTTTTTTCCTTCTGGATACTGTCAAGTGGAAATTTACTTTGCTCTACTATACAGATTCATGACAGAGGTTTTGTTTTTCTTTTTCACTGAGGGGTTGGATACTCAGAGGGGTGAGAAGAAGAGATTTTTACAGATTGAAAAAAATAGCACAGAATATGTTTATAAATATGTATTATGTAATGTTCTTTGAAAACAATGATTAAAAGAAAAAAGAGGAGGACTACACCCTTAAATCAGGAATTTCACAAAACCTTGGGATCGATTTGCATGAGACCTACAAGGCCTTTCAACCATCATGTTATATAATTTTCTGAACCACTTTTTTTGATTCATAGGTAGACAAGTAGCAACCTGGGGATATGACTATATGGTATTTGGTTTAAGAATCCAAAAAAGGGTTGAAATGATATTTCAGCAACAACAGTAATAGCTAGCTGGCATTTATATAGCAGTTCAGGACTTAGAAAGTGCTTTCCATATGTTATTTCGATTGACCTTGACAAAGACGTGTTATTATTAACAACATTTTACCGAGGCTGACAGAGGTTAAATGACTTGTCCAGAGTCATATAGCTAGTATTCATCTAGAAGACAATTTTAACTCATCTTCCTGACTCCAAGTCCAGCTATATCTACTGCCTCACTTAGCTGCTAACAAAAAAAAAGTAAAATGACTACAGAATAATTCTTAACACATAATGAAGATGAGCCATGATAATGATATAACAATTTCAGTCCACATTTACATAACACTAAATATACTTCCAAAATGCTTTCATATGTGATATTTCATTTGAGCCTCACAGACTGGAAGATATTATTCCATTTTTAAAATGAGAAATGGAAGTTCCCAGAATAGAAATCCCACTGTTCAGGACTTTTTAGAATGCTGAAAATCAGTACCCACTACCCCACTGCTCTTTTCACAACATTCATAATAGCAAAGTTAATGCAAATATTTCTCTGTTTTTCTTCTTTATGTAACAACCAAGAAAAGAGGGGAGGGCATAATGATTGGGATATGTAGGCATACAGTTGAAGAACACGTCTCAAACACAATCTCTCCGTATCAATATAATTCTTGAGAAAGAAAGATAGCTGAATAGGGAAAGAGATTAGGGAAAGAAATAGAGAATGTTCTCCTAAAGAAAAACATAAAATTCTTTCAAAAAGCATGAAAGAATTGGGTGTGGGACCCAATTTTGGCACTAGTAGCTGATGGGGACTTAATTAACTTGTCGATTTTTTTTTTTAAATTCTAGCTAACTACTCTGTAGGCTTCTACTCGTGTGTTATGTGTGTTTGTGTATGTGAATGTATGTAGTGTGTGTAGGTATGTAAGCATGCATGAAAGTTTGTGTGAGTATATAACGAGTCCTAAAAGTTTTAATTTAAGCTATGATAGCTTAAAATTGCTAAGACTTTTGGAACTTCCTCTATATTCATATATGAGTGTATATATGCACATACACATATATGCATATATACTGTACATATGCACACATACACATGCACATATATGTATGTATGTATGTATAGAAGTCTGCAGGATATCCAGAAACAATTTCAAGGAATGGGATCCAAGAAAGAAAAAAAAAAGCCTGCCAATATCTATTCACCGATTAATATGTTCCAAACACAGGGCTAGTCACTAGGGTTAGAAACCAAACCAAACAATAACAGCCAGAATATGCTATAGACTAAGGAGCTTCCAACCGAGAATAATAGTGGCTGGTTGCGTGAAGAGTCTTAACAATATCAGAGGGAATAAAGTAGAATTCCTTCTACAGGGGTGGAATTTATAGTAGATATTGAACACAGGAATTGTTTGGAATTCTCAGTACCTGATGCAATATCTTTTGAACAGTAGGTGATTAATGACTTTTACATATTCTACAAGGAAGCCAAAGTGTATTGTCCCATACCTCATTCCTCCCAAGCTTCCCTCCTCCACCAAAAAAAAAAATTCCACAAGTTCCCATATTCTCATCTTGGTTACATAGTTTTAAAGATGAGAAATGGAGGCTCCCAGAGCTGAAAATCCACTGTCCACAACTTCTTTGAAGGCTGAATGAAAATCAATGTCTCCTGGGGCAGCTAGGTGGTGCAGTGGATAGGGCTGAAGTCAGGAGGACCTGAGTTCAAATATGGCCTCAGACCAAATACTTGCCACTTGCTAGCTGTGTGACCCTGGGCAAATCACTTATCCCCAATTGCCTTAAAAAAAAAAAAGTTAAAAAAAAAAGGAAAAAATCAGCATCTCCTAGCCCACTAGCAGATGATTCCTGTGGTGTCACACTTAGCCTCACTGTTTTCACTTGCTGACATCTGTCTCATGTTTCAGGACCTAACACATATTGTTTCACCAATAAATGTTTTTTAGATCTTGTTCCAGCTGAAGACAATTTCTGACTCATCTTTTCTCCTCTTTTACTTAACACTTTAATTTATACTTATAAGTTTATATTTCATATCTCAAACAACAAGCATTCCTTAAGCACCTGCCATGTACCAGGCACTAAGATATGACTACTAGATCATAAACGCCTTAAGGGCTAAACCTATGCTTTATAGACCCATAGCTTGTCGGTCTTAGAAAGGGCCCTTAGAAATCATACGGTCCCACCTATACATTTTGCAGGTCAGAGAACTGAAAGTTAGATGACTTGTCATCATTTCGTAAACTGCATGATTACAGATGGCTGAAATATCTCCTCTTCTTTCTGAACCGTTGCTTGAAATAACGAAGCACAAACCAGGCCTCAACCACCATCACCAAACGTTCACATTCTTCATAAAGAAACATTTCTTTTGACTAAAAGGTATTTTTAGAAACACTTTCCACAAATGTTTAAATAGGCGATGATACTGGAACAAGGTAAACCTGGAACTAATTAACATTTTTTTTCTGCTGTGTATTTTCAGTTCCTCATTTGGAATTCATCTCTTGTTTATCTGAACTGCTGATTTAGCGATTCTCTGGCAGTTAACGTATGAGTCCACCTCACCATTGATTACTTCCAATGACTGCCTTGAATATTTACTGCTGGTTAAATATTTTAAATTTTTATCAACATTATCTTGTACCCAATTAAGAACTCATTGAGGGAGTTTTTTAAGGACCTTTCTTGTATGGTAGAATATAGCCTGGGGACTATTTACAGCCAAGTCTCTTCTGGTCTTCCCATTACAGCATGCTTTTTTTTTTTAAGTCTACAGCCATGTCTTCTTCTTCATTTGCAACAACCAGCTAGGAGTAGACTAGGTTTCAGGATTCAGTGGGTGTTCATTAAATGCTATCAATTGTTATTTTCTAAATAAATGGACAAATCAGGGGACTTGGTTTCTCTCTCTTACACATATATGTGTACATATATATGTATGATGTATATGTATATGCATACTTATAACGTATATGTATATGTGTGCATGTATATACACATATAAATTCCCCTTTTAAAAAGTTAGGTTACCTAATGAAAAATAATGAAATATATTATTTTTTTTTAAAAAAAAACTTGTATTGAAAAAAATTGAATCAATTTACTTAAAATTATCTTATAAACCAGGGAAGAAAAAAGAAGGGGAATATGTTCCTATTTACTGGTCATAATGGCTAACTTTTCTATAATGGGGAACATGTAAAACTGAACTAAACTTCAGAATTCTAACATATCACATCACTGAACATTTTGTTGGATCAGCACTGAATATGATTGGACATGAAGTAGTAGTTATAGTATAGGGAGAGGTTAGGCTCATGTTTTCTTAGCAATATAAGAAGGACTATGCATGTCTGAGTACTTGGAGATAGAAACTGAAATCAAAATATAAATATTATTTTACAAAATTTGCCTATCATGCTTGAACAGTCTGTTACATGAACACTTACTTGAGGAAGGGCATAGACTAAAGCACGTAAGAATAAAAGGCTATGAATGGGTTTTGGCCTACACTATTGGAAGGAATATTCTTACTTAGATGGGATCACAGATACTTAGAATTATTAATATGCACATACATGCAATATATACAGACATATGTTACACAAACACACACACCTCTTTTGTTAATGTCTGTCCTATATGGATACTTCTCTTCATCTTTAATAAATTATCTTAGGAGTCCAAAGAGGACAAAAGCATGATTCCTGCCTGTGGTTTCACTTTCTCTTACCAACCCAAATGAGGTATTATTTAAACCCTTAGCACAAAGCCTGGCACATAGTAGATGCTATATAAATGCTTCTTCCCTTCCCTCCTACCAACATACCCACCCACTTCCCTTTATAATCAAACGTAATTTGCTGTCAGCACATTTCTAATAAATTTGCTAGCCTTCTGTTCAGTGATGGAAAATTGTGGCAATTTCACACCAAAATAAAGTTTTTTTGGGGTGATGAACCTACTGAAAAGAAAAACACGATTTGTGCTCTATCTTATCTTGCAGGACCAGATCCAAATGAAAACCACCCTTTCTCTTTCCTCCCATCCTATTCTATTCCTCCTGCAATATGAATAGAAGTGGAGGGGTTTTTTCATCAGCTATTTGCAAGAATGTTTTGTTTTTGTTATTTTGCATTGTTTTATATAGTAAACATTCTGAAATAAATACCAAACAGCAGGCGGTCATCATTTTAGCTTTTAGGGGCTTCTTTCAGTTATTGGTGTCACTGAGAGGTATGAATTAAGAACGCTAAGTAAGAGAAAACAAACATT
Source organism: Phascolarctos cinereus (assembly GCF_003287225.1). Taxonomy (NCBI): domain Eukaryota; kingdom Metazoa; phylum Chordata; class Mammalia; order Diprotodontia; family Phascolarctidae; genus Phascolarctos; species Phascolarctos cinereus. Next base: position 44,038,394 of record NW_027555847.1, on the reverse strand, counting down.
TTGTCTATGGGCTAATTACACAGCTCCCGTGCTTCATGCAGGCATTCTGACATCTCTTGGCAAGGCTTGGATGACCTGAAGGGACGTCCCTTTCTTCTTGGAGGGAAATGGTGATTTGGCTTCAGTGCTAATGTCTTTCTGTGCTGGCTCAGAACAAAAGCTGTCATCTGTGCTGAACATTGCCAGCGTGGCCCTTGGCTGTGATATCGGAGCAGTCACTGAAAGAGATGAGCGCATGAAACTATCTTTTGTGATCAGAATAATTTAAGAACTTCGGACCCAGGACAATAAAGAGTGAAAATGATAACATCAGGCTTTTGAATAAAGTATAATGGGTGGGATGAAAAAGAACAGAGCTTGGAAATGAGTTTCTAATGGAAATTAATTGTCTGAAGTTTCTGCAAGGTATATATCTTTCATCGATTTGGGGGGAGGGAAGGAGTGTGTGCTGCTTCCTCCTCCATCATCTACAAGTGCTCTCACTATCTTATTAGGTCTTTGTTATTTCTTTTTATTTCCTCCATTGTGTACATATTGCTTTTACCCCAGTAGAATGGAAGCTCATTGAGGATAAAGACTGGTTTTCCTTATTTTCTGTCTTTGTATTTCCATTATCTAATACAGTGACTTGTGCATTTTCTACAATTAGGGTTTATTGAATTGAATTTGTTGAAGCAACCTCCTATATTAGTTTGTTCTGTATCAGTTGCACTGTTTAATCCCTACCATACATCATCCAAGGATGTTGCTGTTTTTGTGGTTGGTTTTGTTTTGTTTTGTTTCCCTCCCATCCTTGATTGTAGATTGTTGAGATACAATGATAGGAAAGGAAAAATCCCATTCAAATGATAATAAAATTCATAGTAACCCAGTAAGGGGGAAGTTCACAGAAAAAATTTCTAAAGCCAGAAAAAAAAAAGATCATTAAATAGAAAAATAAATCTGCATCCCTGCCTGACAGGATGCAGGAATTATTGTTCAATGTGATTTCACCGCTAATCACTAATTCTACGAAGTGAAACCTTAACTTCTGTCATATTGTTTCCACAGAAGTCTTACAATGCTGAACATCCTCTTTTTTAATTTCCCTAACTGATGATTTCAATTTCTCACAGAAATGATGCTTCTTACAGTAGAATAACTTGTCACTATTCTTTTGAGACTTCTTTCATGAATGACACTAAATGGCTTCATGCTCTATCTCATTTTCTTCCTAGTAAACCAATATAGGGTGTAATACAGATTCATATGTAGCTGGGATGACAACCTCTGCATAGAAAGATGGAACCGACTTAGAGCAAAGTTCTCTGTGTGAGTGTGTATGACTAAGATGACAGATGCCCACACTTTTCCCTCCACCACTAGAACATAGTAGGTGTTGCCTAGGCCCTTTCTTGCCTAATCGATCCCATCAACGTTGTTGACCTCAAAAAAGCAGGATAAATGGATCTATGATCTCAACAGCAGAGAGAACAATCAGTGTAGCTGCTTCCTTCAGTGCAGATCTCTCTATGATTTAGCAGATAACTACAGACTTTGCCTGAGGCACATTCAGGTCAATTGACTTGTTCAGGGTCACACAAGGAGTGTCTGAGGCAGTAGTTCAATCCATTTCTTTCTGATTCCAAGCCTAAAACTCTACTTACCATACCAGATTACCTCCATATTTGTTTTCATAAATAGAATCATATATTTGCTAGTTATATATTAAGCCTTAAACCTGGAGATAAAGGACTTGATAAAGAACTCAATGTGTGGTTATGGTGAATCTCTTCTCCGTCTCTGTGTCTCTCTTTCTTAATATAGATATATTGATATCTATTGAGAAAATAGGGAAAACCACATAAAGAAACCTTTACACTATATCTATCTATAGATATAGCTATATCTTTATATAGATGTATCTGTATAGATAGATATCGATATATGTGGAGAGAGAATGAGAGAGAAGATTGAGCTCAGAGAAGGTATATTTATTATATATGTATAATATATGTATGTCAACACACACATAAGTTTTATGGTACAAGCTTTTTATTTCATTTGTGCAGTGAACTTCCAATGTAAGGAAATTCCCTTAATAAAATTTTTCCTATTTCTCTAATTTTTATCACTATACTTTTCCTGAAATTTCTTTAAATTAAACTTCACTAATGTAATTTTGTACATGATTCTTCTTCTCCGGTAGAATCAAATTGATCTAATTATGATCTGCAATTTCTAGACTTAGCAAGTTGCTTAGGGCATTATAAAATGGCTTGCCCAAGGTCACTCAGCTAGTTTGTGTCACAAGGAGAATTTAAACCCAGGTCTTCTTGACTCTAAAGCTAGACCTCAATGTAATACCAATCCCTGCCTCATCAGTAAAATGGGTAAAATATTTTCACTATCTACTTTGTCGAGTTGTTGTGAGGAAGGTGCTTTTATAAACTGTACAAATAATTTATTCCTATTACTGAATGTTCATCTTTTAAATTTATACATTTGTTTCTCTTTTATTTTTAAAATTATATTATTTTTAGCACTTTTATTGGGGGGACTAGCAGTGATTCTGTACAAGATTAAGTCTTTCCTGAAGTAACCATTTTCAATTCAAATCAGATGTTCTGGATGTGAGTAAAGTCAAGCAAATCAGCATTAAGTGCCTCCTATTTGCCAGGCACTGTGTTAAAGACTGAGTGTGATATACATTTGTTAATAAGCAATAAAAGGGATGGCTGTCATTTTCTCTACCAACAATACAAATAAATCATCAGCTAATAGTGAAATAGAGATATTTCAGTCCAGTGACAGTGGGATGGAGCAGGAAACCCAAATGGTGGCACGCCCAGGGCCTGGGGTAAGTAGTCTTTGGATATTTTTGCTACTTGCGAGAAGAGCCGAAGCAGTTCTGATTGAATTAGCCATTTTACTAGGACAGAAGTGAGCCATAGAGTAGTATGTTATGGTATTAAGAGGAAACTAATCTATACTTAATTATGAAGTGTGGAGAAAAGAGTCATTGGAATAAAAGTAGAAGAGAGAACAGTAGAGAATAGTACCCACAATGCAGTGCATAGGTTTCTAAGGTTCTTCCTTATTGTATTGTCCTCAGAAGGGAATCTATTCTATGTAGGAACATTAGACTTAGAATCCCTGACTTGAAACTAGAAAGACCATTGGAGGTTATTTAGTCCAATCTTCTCATTTTAAAAATAAGTAAACTGACAGCCAAGAAGGTAACTTTCTCAAGACAATACCTCTAACTCCATGAATAAAAAGACATTTATTAAGCACTCTGGTAGCTACTGATTTTACAAAAACAAACACGAAATAGTCTCTGTCCTCAATGAGCTTACATTTGGTATAAATGTAATAGTATATACTTATTTATAAGTATATGCATATACCTTGTATATACAAATATGCATAATTATAATTTTTGTAAGGATAGGATATTAAGGCAGTAAGTCAAAGAGTTATCATTTGAACATAGGTCTTCTGACTCCAAATTCAATTGTATGGCCACTCTACAATACTGCCTGCCTGTGACTATTTATCCTCTTGTTGTTCTAATAGCCAAACATATTTGCACCATCATAAAATGACTAAGTCATGATAACATCAAGTCCTGTCTAGATGTTTAACTTATGGGCAAAATTATAGAATGTCTAAGCTTAGAAAGGACCAGAAAGATCATTTTGTTGAATAGTTTCCTATCACAAAAAGTAGAAACTGAAACTGAGAGGTATAGAGTTACAACAGCTAAGGTTACTCCTGGATTTCTTTTAAATATAGTAGAGTGTTCAGGTGCCAGTGGATTATGGGAATGACCAGAAACTGATATAAACAATCCGTCTTATTTATATAGCACTTACTACAGACCAGGCATTGTGCTAAGCACTTAGGGAGTATCATCTCAGGGGCTGCTAGGTGGTGCAGTAGATAGAGCACCAGCCCTGGAATCAGGAGACCTGAGTTCGAATCCAGACTCAAACACAATACTCACTAGCTGTGTGACTGTGGGCAAGTCACTTAATGCCAAAAATGCTGTCCACATCCGAAGAAAGAACTATGGAGTTTGAATGCAGATTGAAGCATACTATGAGCTATTTTATTCTTCTGTTTTGTTTTATTCCCTCCTTCTTGTGGTTCCTCCCATTGGTTCTAATTCTTCCTTACAACATCACTAATGTGAAAATGTATATGTATAGCCTATATCACATTGCACACCATCTTGGGGAGGAAGGCAGGGAGGAAGGAGGAGAAAAACTTAAAACTCAAAAGATTATGGAAGTGATTGTTGATAAATTAAAATAAATTAATCAAAAAATCTTCTCATTTGATTCTCATAGTAACTCTGGGAAGTAGGTACTGTTATCACCTGTATTTTACAGATGAGGAAACTGAGGCAAACATAGATTAAATGACTTGTCCAGAATCACACAGCTAGTAGGTATCTGAGGCTGGATTTGAACTCAGGTTTTTGTAACTCCAGTCTGGCATTCTGTCTACTGTGCCATCGATGGTGCAGATATATGGATTGACAACAGAAATGTAGATTCCCATAGTGTTGGTCAACATAGCCTCATTGCTAATTTTTCCTTTATTTCTTTAAAGTTGTTATTTCTTCATAGATGCTGAGAAGGATGCAGAAATGTTCCACAGTCCCTGAATCCTCCTTCTCCCCGACACCATTCTCATTTTCATCTAATAGACAAAGTGAATATTTAATAGAAACATGAATTTCCATTTCTGTAAAGATGATGAAATCCACAACAAATCTGACTTTGTTCATCATAATACAAGAACAGTCACTATGAAAGCTTGGTGAATAAAAGGAATGATACTCAGGGAAAGAAGTAAAAGTGAATCTGTTCAACATCTCTCCTTGACATATATTCTTTCACACTTTCCATATGGTTTGTGGCAAGTGATAATCTTAACAAAATCGTGTCTGCGTGGTTGTCTGTGCTCACGATTTTAGCCTTACCATGGTGCTTCAACATTACTGGTGGCAAGATGCACGTGGGCTGCAATTACACAATTCACACAACAGAAATACTCTGCACCTCATGTGACTTTGGTTTTGAGAAGAAAACTGTACAGACATCTTCTAAGGACAGTTGGAAGGGAATATGGAGAACAGCTACCCAAAATACAAGCCTAAGAACACCTTCAACAGGGTACTATGCTATCAAGTTAAAGTTAAAAAAAAGTTCATACCACATAATCTCTAATATTTATTGTCAACACACTCATAAAAACTTTGAATGTATTTTTAGATATTAGAAAAAGTAAAAGTGAAAGAGATCACTGATATAGGAAGTGTTCTTGAATGGGGACAGATGAAGTAATTTTACATTCTGCCAAATGACAGTGTCCTAAAGTTCTACCTTGTATTATCTCACACGGTCTAAACTTACTTATTGTCCCTGTCATTGTCTCCAGGAACGACCCCTTTGTTCCTAGTTTTCCTTTCACACTCTAGCTCTTCTTCCCTTTCCTTCATTGACTATTTCCAATTTATCCTGAAGGCACCTTGTTTTTCATTTTCATTTTGTCTCCTCCAATAGATTGTGAGCTCCTTCAGCTCAGGGGCTGTCTTTTGCTATTCTCTGAATTCTCTACCTATAAGAGTACATGGAACATTATAGGCACTTAATAAATGCTGACTCATTGACTGACTGACTGACTCCATATACAGCCTTGGCTCTATGGTTTGCCATTTAATATTTCACCAGCAACTAAACTAGAATATCTTGCTTCCTTGAGCCATGGCCCTTCTTGGCCTGCGAATCTCCATCCATCCCTATGTGAAGCCCATGAACTAAAAAGCAAACATCAACCAAAGAACAACAACAAAACAGCATTCACAAAGATAAAACACTGGACTGAAGAAGATCTGAGTTCAAGTTCCATTTCAGATATACAATCCTGGGCAAATCCCTTTACTTACCTGGACCTCAGTTTCCTCATCTATAAAATGAGGATTTTTGGATTCAGTGACCTTTAAAATCTCTTCACTCTCAATCTCCGAATATATGATGAATCTAATTTCACCTACTACAGCATAAATAAAATTACGGGATTGATAGTCAAAAAATCTAAGTTAAAATCTGGGCTCTATTATTTCTCCCTATGTGCCACTGAGTAAGTCTCTTAACCTGTCTGGGACTCAGATTCTTCATATGTAAAATTAAGGGGTTCTTCTAAGGTGTGCTTTTAGTCTAAATCTCTGTAATAACCAAACTAATTTCATCCATCACAAAAACTGCTTTCAAAAACTTACATTCAAATCCCAGGTCAGCTGTCTACTACCTATGTGACTATGGGCAAATAACTTTATTTCCCTGAGACACAGCTACTGATGTGTAAAATGAGGGACTGAAGTAAATGGCCATCAGGAGTAGATGCCATCCTCACTACAAATCTATGATTTGACATCCCATCTAGACCTTTACAGTTATTCAGCAATCTTTTTACTCAATCCTTACCTGCTCTTTCATTCCCTATATCAACTGTTCTAAATACCAACCCATTTCACCATTCCCTTATCCCATTTTATGGAAGAATGGGGGTGCAGGTGGGGAGGGAACAAATATTTATTAAGCACTATGTGCCAGGAACTGTACTAAGTGCTTTAGAAATATTATCTTATAAATGTTGAGGAAGATATGGGAAAATTGGAACACTAATGCATTATTGGTGGATTTGTGAACTGATTCAACCATTCTGGAGAGCAATTTGGAATTACCCAAAGGGCTATAGAACCTTGGATACCCTTTGACTCAGCAATACCACTTCTAGGTCTATATCCCAGGCAGATCATAAAAATGGGAAAAGGACTCACATGTACAAAAATACTTATTGCAGTGGCAAAGAAGTGGAAATTCAGAGGATGCCCATTAATTGAGGAATGGCTGAACGAGTTGTGGTATATGAATGTAATGGAATACTATTGTTCCATAAGAAATGATGAGCAGACAGTCTTCAGAAAAATCTAGAAAGACTTACATGAACTGATGTTGAGTGAAGTGAACAGAACCAGGAGAAAATTGTACACAGTAACAGCAACATTGTTCAATGACCAATTTTGATAGACTTAACCATTATCAGCAATACAATTATCTAAGACAATTCCAAAAGACTTATGATGGAAAGTGTTGTCTAATTCCAGAGAAACAACTATGGAATCTGGGGTTTTTTTTTTTTTGACAATTGGGGTTAAGCAACTAGCCCATGCTCACACAGCTAGTAAGTGCCAAGTGTTTGGTCTGAGGCCGGTTTTGAACTCAGGTGGTCCTGACTTCAGCACCAGTGCTCTATCCACTGCGCCACCTTGCTGCCCCCAGAACTATAGAATCTGAATGCAGATTGAAGAATATTATTTTCTCTCATTTTTTTCTTCTTTCTTGTGGTTTTTCCCTTTGGTTCTAAGTTTTCTTTACAACAAGATTAATGTGAAATATGGTTAATATGATTGTACATGTATAGCCTATATAAGATTGCATTCTATCTTTGGGAGAGGGAAACAGGAGAAGGTGGAGAAAATTTAGAACTCAAAATCTTATAGAAGTGAATATTGAAAACTAAAAACAAATAAATAAAATTTTTAAGAAAAGGGAAAAAAAAGAAATATTATTTCACTTGATCCTCAAAACAACACTGAGCAGTAGGTGATGCCCAATTCTCCATCATCCCTATTTTAGACTTGAAGAAACTGAGGCAGGTAAACGTTAAGTTAGTTGCCTAGGGTTAGCAAGCATCTGCGTTTGAAGTCAGATCTTCCTGACTCCTGGCCCAATGCTATATCCACTGTACATTCCTACCATCCCCTAAGATTATTCAATATATGAAGTGTTAAGGAAATAAAAGGGGGGGGGAAGCTAGGTGGTGCAGTGGATGGAGTGCTGGCCCTGGAGTCAAGAGGATTTTAGTTGAAATCCAGCCTCAGGGAGTAGCTGTGTGACCTGGGGCAACTCATTTAACCCTATTTGCCTTAGCTTCCTCATCAGTAAAATGACCTGGAGGAGGAAATGGCAAACCACTTGAGTATCTTTGGTAAGAAAACCTCAAACGTGGTCACAAAGAGTTGGATATGGCTGAAAAATGACTGAACAAGCACAGAAAGATATAAATAGACCTCATTCATACCTTCCATCTCTCCTTTACCACTTACTACTTTCTATGGACCTAACATTCTTGAGGCTGTCCAGTCTTAGACCAGCCTTCCTTCCCTCTGGCTCATAACCATCCAATTCCATCTCTCTTCTCTCTTTTGCTTTTAAACTTCTTGAAATGGGTGGGGGTGGAGAACTTGCCTCTACCTAATTCTTCGACTTCTTAACTTCCTACTCTCTCTTCAACCCCTTGTTATCCGGCTTCTGTCTCCCAACCACCACCCCAACTTCTCTACTGAAACTCTCAAAGAATATCAATGACATCTTCCAGGTTCAAATGCTGGCTTTACCACTTAACACATATGTAACTTTGGGCAACCTCTCTTTTTTATTTTATTTTAAATTTATGGAACAAAACAATCATTTCCATAACACAGCACAATAAAAAACATTATATATAAAATTGAATATCTCTTATTCACAACTTGACATTCCTTTCAAATATACAACAAAATCAATCATGTAAATTTCTTTCTTTTCTTCTCACCCCTCCCCCATCCTAGAGATGGCTACCACTAAAAACAGATAGATATATATGTAAAATTATTTCATCCATATTTCTATTTATCAGCTCTCTCTCTAAAACCATATAGTCTTTCTTTATATGTTGTTTATAGTTAATTTGGGTATTTATAATAGACAAAATAACTTATTTGCTCAAAGTCATTCTTAAAACAATATTACTGCTACCATGTATTGTAAAGACTTAAGATACTGGATAAGAATTCATTATTTGGTAAAATTGTTGGGAAAACTAACTCACAGTATGGATGAAAATGGGCATGGACCAATATCTCACACTATTTACCAAGGTAAGGTCAAAATAAATACATGACCTAGATATAAAGGGAGATTTTACAAGAAAATTAGAAGGATGTGGAACATACATACTTATTAGACTTACCAATGAACAACCTCTCTTGGACTTAAATTTCCTGGTTTATAAAGTGAGGAGGTTGGATGGTATGATCTTTCAGGCTACTTCCACCTCAACATTTGTGATCTTGATCCTTTTCCAGCACCATCTCTTGTACCCGCTATCCACCCACTTTATATTTCTATTAAGTTGGGAGTCTCTCTTTCACCTTAAGCTTGTTTTGCATTTGTTTTGGATATTTCCTCAGCCTGGGCCTGTTCCCCTTGATATCTTTGCCTACTTAGTCCCCTTTTTCATTTAAACCACCCATTATTCCCTTCTAGTAGAATCTTTCCTTTACTTCCATGGTTTCATAATCACTTCACATATTCCTTTGCATAGGGACCTTCTAATACATTCAACTGGTATTGGAAATATCTTTCCCCCCCATGTATTCTGTACATTGAATTACATTGAACTGTAACTCACTAACCTTGTATCTAATCCTACTAATAGATTGTAAATTCATTACAGTAAGGCAGCTTTTCAACTGAAATTGACCTCTCTTCAGAGACTATAATGATAATTTTCATACCACAGGTACTTAATACTCACTGACTTGAATCACAATTTTCTCTTTCCTTCATGGAAACGATTGTTCCTTTCTAACCAAAACAAGAGCTAAAGTTTGAAATCAGCCTTTTATATGCTTTAAGGTTACATTGCTCTTCTTACTCTACCTGTAACCTGTCTGCTTATATTCACTCTTATACATCATGAAGCTTCAGCTGATTATTTCCGTGAAGTTCGTAACTGGAATTCCTACAATGATCTCTTCCCCAAACCACTATCCACTTTGCAAACATGCATTTATTTTTTATCTTCACTCAAAGTCACATCTAAAACATTTTTCCCCTGATGCTTTCATTTGAATATTGGAAGAGGGTTTTTTCTTTTTAAATTTACTGTCCACATTTTTCCCAAAGTTATTTTGTATCATAACCGTTTCTTGATAACTCTCTCTTGGAACTCTTAATCCTCCTTTGCAACTATCACATACAACACAAGGTTTGTATAGCATATGCAACACTCTACATCCATAGCAAATACCCCCATAACTGATTACCACATAGTCTTTGGAATGTTTTCCATGGAAATAATATTTTTTTAGTCTTTTACTATAATTCCCTTGCAATGTCTAATTAACTGAACATAGGGAGATGTTGGAAGAAGGATAACACTTGTTTTATGTAATTTCAGGGGAGACAGAGAGCGCTAAGGTCAAACAAAAAGTTTCAGTTAGAATCCAGAATATTATCAGTCCAGTCCTCTTTGACACAGTTTTTGATTTTTTTTTAGATTATGAATAATAACACATGACTTACTATGACTTACTCCACACAATTGGGGACAGTTTTAGATGACACATCAAATGAGGAATTGCTTTCTAAGCTAAACAGTTTCATACAAATGTAAAGTGACATTAGTATAGTGTTATTGTTGTGATTTCTCAAACCTATCCAAGAAGAGCAGGAGCAGCTTTGTAATGGAATGATTTCCCTAGTACAATTCAGAGTGTGGATGACCATTTATCCAGGATGTTGTTCAAGGGATTTCTGTATTGGTTGTTGGACTAAATTTCCTATCAAGTCCTTCCAAGTGAAGGATTTGAGAGTATGCATTTGATTCTTAATAGGCATTTATCTTTTGAGGATAATGCTTTGTAAGAAGGCTGGTGGAGCCAACTTTCTGACGAATGCAGACAGGATTCTGGTTTATTTTCTTTTAATTCCTTTGTATTGATTTCCCTCTATCCTCTTTTCAGTCAGCACTTGGTCCCTGCAATTAGCTTTGCTTACACTAATTTGATCTTAGTCTCCTCCCATGGCTTCTTTCCCCCTCCCTCCTCTTTATCTGCCATATTTCAAGTTCCTTGGGTTAAATTATTATTCTTTCATTTCTTTTTTCTTTTTTAATTTGGTAATGGAATCCTCTATGGCTAAACCTCCCACAACAACCCATCCTTTAAACTTAAATCATGTTTACTTTCATTATCTTCTTTTATGAAGTAACGATCTATTAAGTTGCTCTTCTAATTTCTCTTTTACTTTGTTCTTAAATGGATCTCACATTCATGAGCTCTACACTTACATGCTATTTCTTTTTCTATAAATTTGCAACTCATTCATGGTAGAGCTTCAGGAGGACATAGCTATCAATCAATGTTTTATACCATCCATTTATTACTGCCATCACAGAATACAGTCACTCCTTTCCCCATTTTCCTATCTTTGTTTTGAGGGGGCTTTTTCTAAAGAACCTAACTCCCTAAGATCTCAATTATGAGAGAAGTGGTATGGTATAGAGATGGACATGCCATTTCTCAAATTGTGGGAGGTCATCCAACTCCTTGCCTTTATTTCCATTCCTTGCTCAACCCAAGCATTGGATTTATGCCTCCCTCTCTTCCTCCAGATACTTGTTGAACTCTCACACCCTTTCCCTTGAAATATGGATTCCTGAGAAACATGAATATTTTTCAGAGAATGGCAAGTAACTTGTAGTACTCTGTCCAATGGAACAATATCCATTATAAGGTTCCTGTTATTCCTTGCCCGTTCATGGGATTTAATGTTGCTGATTATCTACCTATTCTACGTGTGTCTCATCAGGCTAAGGACCTCAAGAAACCATTGCCCTTTCTCCATTCAGTCAGACTTTGAAGGAGCTTAGTACCAACTCTTTCTTGTCACTTGCCTTCCTTTTTTTAACCTCCCCCCCAAAAGGTATATAAAGAAAGAAAGATTTACTTAGGAGGTAATATTTGTTTTTAGTTCCCAGACTATTATTTCAATTCTTTCTCTTTCCCTTTCCCTGACTTTTATCCTTCTGAAATATTAGACTCATATTTCATTTTGCTCCTTGATGATTTCCCTTTATTCTTTATTTGTTCCTAAATGTAATACATTGTACTTTCAAAAACAAAATTAAAAAAAAGCATTATTTGTCTAGCCCTAGTACCAAGACACAATCTATTTTATTGTTTAGATTTATATTGTAAATTTCATTTATTTACTTTTTGTTTGTTTTTCTTCTACCATTTTAGGTGTTTTAATGACAAATACTCTGATTTCCTCTTTTAAAAAAATTAAATTCTAGGTATTGTATAAATAATTTTTTAATGTGTAGAGGCAACTTTACAGGATCTGCAAGGGCATGACATCGTGTTCTTTCTTTTATTCTGGGGAATAATTCTGAGCTATTCAAATTTGTTTTCCTTGCTAGCTAATGCCTTTTTTCTAGCTGCTTATAATGTCTATTGTTTGCCACTGAAATTTGGAAATTTAATTACCATGACCTTTGATGACTGAAACTTGGGGTATCTTTCTGTCAGTAATGTACATAATCTATCAATCAGTACTCTCTTTTCTACTTTCGATACTTTCAGGGCTATGTCCTTTTTCTCACTGGGGTGGATACCTATGATACTCAGATTATATCCTTGAATGCATTCCTAAAGATAAATCACTTTGATTATGGGTATTTCCTAATGTTTGCCTTTGTTTGCTATTTTTTTTATTAAATATTGTTTTATGTTCAATAGTTGTCCTTGCCTTTTCAGGACATATATTTCTTTGGAAGAGATTCTGTCATATTTTACAAAATGTTTACTTTCAGTTATCTCACTAAGTTCTCTGACAGTTCTGATTTTGTCTCTGAGTTGTCCTAATTTTCATCTTTATTTTAGTTTTTAATTTCCTGTTTCTTTGTTCTTGAACTTGGTGAGAAATCCATATCTGGCCTTGCTTTATTTTTCTTTCATTCACAGTTTTCAGTTCATTTTATCTCATAAGATAATGTCATCTTCATTGTATTATGAACTTTCCTGGTATCTCTTGCCATTTCACCATTTTTATAGGTCCTTCAACTGGTTTTCTATCTTGGGAGATCAACAGTCTCAAGTTCTCTATGCTAGCCTTCTTGTCTTGGGCATTGATGTGTTAACATCTTCTAGATTAGTCTTCTCAACTGTTTGGCTTCAATTTCATCCACTGCTTATGAATTTTCTCCTATCTAGACCACTGCAGATGGGTGAATTAGAAGTTTTCTTCAAGTTGAGAGTTGCTGGTAATTGTGATTAGCTGTTTGGATATTAATAAAAGACAAATGCAGCTTCATTTATGTCACAACCTTTCTCTTCTCCCCCACCCCCACCCCCAACAAACCCTTTGTATGTTGATGGGTTCAGGACTTCTGGGCCTTATCACCACCATGGAATCATTTAACATCTAGTTAGAGGGCCACTTGAGGAGTACCAAAAATTCATTACCATCTGCCTTCACTGTTAAAGGTTAGGGATTAGACTGATCTGGTTTTGGTAGTTACAATAGCCCCTTTATTCCAACCAAAACTCTAGAGGGAGACATGAGAAGTCCATCTTAATCCTTTTGCAGCAAGCAGAAGCAGAGATTGCTAAGAGAAAAGGCATTAGCTATCAGGGAAAAAACTTAGGTGTTCTTGTGTCCAACTCACCATATTTTATCTACTCTGCCACTTAGCTGCCAAGAACTACACATCTGGTTCATTATAAGTTGATTTCAGGTGATGGGTTCTAAGGGTTATGCTGAAATTCAGATTACTATGATGTCTTCTGATTTGTCATCATAGGAAAAGGAAATGAACAATTAATACATTATCACTAATTCCACATTAGAAAATTGATGAGACTTCCTGAAATTGCCCCATGATTGTGAGGTCATAGCATCATATATTTAAAGTTATAAAGGTCTTCATAAAGCATCTAATGCAACTTTCTTATTTTAGAGATGAAGCTAAAACTTGGAAGAAATCTTAGAAGTCACCTAGACCAAATTCCTCATTTTAAAGATGGAGAAACTAAGGGATAGAAGTTAAATGAGTTCTTTACAACATGACTAAAGTGAAAATATGATTAATAGAAATATATATGTAGAGCCTATATCAGATTGCACACCATCTTGGAAGGGAAGAGGAGAGGAAGAGGGAGAAAACGTAAAACTCAAAAGCTTATGGAAGTGAATTTTGAAAACTAAAAATAAATTAATTAATTAAAAAAAAAGTTAAGTGACCTGCCCATGGGGCAAAGGTAGTAAGTAACAGTGCCAGGATCCAATCTGCCTAATTTGTTTACAAAGTCAGAATTTGTTTTTAAATCATACCAGCAGTTGTTTGTCCTTTGCTCTCAAAAAGGATCAATGACATCAGGAGGGTGATGCCTTGATTTGCAAGTGGACTGCATTTAAGTGAGGCAGAGCTATCATCAGCCTCCCTTTCTCCTCCAATGTCATCTGAGTCCAATAGCAAGACAGAGATTAGGACAACTGGAGATGATCCCAGATGAGGCAGATGACCTTGGCCTTTTTAAATTAAGGTTTTTGGGGGTGGAGCCAAGATGGTGGAGTGAAAGCAGTGATTTGCTTGAGCTCTCCCCCAAACCCCTCCAAATACTTATAAAAAATGACTCTAAACAAATTCTGAAGCAGCAGAACCCCCCCAAAAGACAAAGTGAAATGAATTTCCAGCCCAAGACAACCTGGATGGTTGATCTGAAAGGTATATCGTGCTGGGCTGGGAGAGGAACACAGTTTGGCGTGGGCCCACAGGCCTCAGCGAACCTGCAACAGGCTTCAGAGGGCTGAATTGCAGGCAGCTGTAGTGGTTTCCAAAACTCTCAACTCACAAGCACCTAAGACAGTGGGCGGTGGGAAAAATGTGTGCCTGTGGTGAGAGACAGAAGCGCAGTGGTCAAAGCTCCAGTCCAGGCTTGGCCCTGGGGTGGCAGCTGCCTCCTGAGCTTCTCACCCACAGACTCAGGTGGGGAATTGGGTGGCTGATCAGAGAGGGATTTCAGGGATCTCTCTGCTGGTGCATGATTCTCTTGCTTTGCCTGTATTTGCATCTGGGTCACAGTTCTGGGTGGCAGTCCTGGGGCTAGGAGGAGTGGTGGAGCTGGTAGTGACTGTGGAGAGAAAACCCTCTTCACAGTTCCAGGACAGAAAGGATTGCTTGTGGTCACTAATAGACAAGAGCACAGGCCAGGAAAGGAGTAAACACCTCATCCCTTATCATACCACCTTGGAAGAACTGAAAATTTACAGGTTCCTACAAGTATCTCTGAAAAACAGCTGCACCAAACCCCTGAAAGTTGAGACAGTATATTCTCCACACAGGAAACAGACCCCTACCTTAACAAAGAGTTTATAACTCAAGTAATTGGCTGGGATCATGAGCAAGCAGCAGAAAAAAAGTCAGACAATAGTGTCTTATTTTGGTGACAAAGAAGATCAAAACATACAACCAGAAGAAGACAACGAAGTCAAAGCTCCTACATCCAAAGTCTCCAAGAAAAATATGAAAGGTTCCCAGGCCAAGTAAGAGCTCAAAAATGATTTTGAGAAGCAAGTAAGAGAAGTAGAGGAAAAACTGAGAGTGATGCAAGAAAATCATGAAAAACAAGTCAACAGCTTGCTAAAGGAGACCCAAAAAAATACTGAAGAAAATAACACAATTAAAAATAGCCTAACCCAAATGGCAAAAGAGGTCCAAAAAGCCAATGATGAAAAGAATGTCATAAAAAGAGAAACTGACCAAATGGAAAAAATCCCAAGCTCACTGAAGAAAATACTTCCTTAAAAATTAGAATGGAGCAATTGGAAGCTAGTGACTCTATGAGAAATTGAGGCACTGTAAAACAAATCCAAAAGAATAAAAAAATAGAAAACAATGAGAAATATCTCATTGGAAAAAACAACTGACCTGGAAAATAGATCCAGGAGAGAGAATTTAAAAATTATTGGAGTATCTGAAAGACATGATCAAAAAAAGAGCCTAGACATCATATTTCAAGAAATTATCAAGGAAAACTGCCCTGATAATCTAGAACCAGGGGGCAAAATAGAAATTGAAAGAATCCACTGATCACCTCCTGAAAGCGATCACCAAAGGAAAACTCCTAGGAATATTGTAGCCAAATTCCAGAGTTCCCAGGTCAAAGATAAAATATTACAAGCAGCCAGAAAGGAACAATTCGAATATTGTGAAAACGCAGTCAGCATAACACAAGATTTAGCAGCTTCTACATTAAGGGACTGCAGGGCATGGAATATAATATTCTGGAGGGCAAAGCAGATAGGATTACAACCAAGAATCACCTACCCAGCAAAACTGAGTATAATCCTTCAGGGTAAAAAATGGTCATTCAGTGAAATAGAGGACTGTCAAGCATTCTTGATGAAAAGACCAGAGCTGAATAGAAAATTTGATTTTCAAATACAAGACTCAAGTGAAACATGAAGAGGTAAACAGGAAAGAGAAATCATAAGACACTTATTAGGTTGAGCTGTTTACATTCCTGCATGGAAAGATGATATTTGTAACTCATGAGTCCTTTGTCAGTATTAGGGTAGTGGGAGGGAAAAAAGTTATATGTATGTATGTATAGGTAGATAGATAGATAAATAGATAGATTGAGGGCATAGGGTGAGTTGAAGATGAAGGTGTGATATCTGGAAAATAAAATTAAGGGGTAAGAGAGGATTATCCTGGGAGAAGGAGAAAGAGAGAGGTACAATGGGGTAAATTATCTCATATAAAACAGACAAGAAAAGGCTTTTACAGTGGAGGGGAAATGGGAAGGTGAGAGGGAATGGGTGAATCTTACTCTCATAGGATTTGGCTTAAGGAGGGAATAACATACACAATTGGGTATGAAAATCTATCTTACCCTACAGGAAAATAAGAGGGGAAGGGGACAAGAGAGCAGGGGTATGATAGAGGGGAGGGCAGAGTGGGGGAGGGCATAATCAGAAGCAAACATTTCTGAGGAGGGACAAGGTGAAAAGAGAGAATAGAATAAATGGGGGGGTAATGAAGGGAAATATACTTAGTTTTTCAGAACATGACTACTATGGAAGTGTTTTGCATGACTACACATCCATAACCTATATCAACTTGCTTGCCTTTTCAATGAGGGTGGATGGGGATGGAAGAAAATTTGTAATACAAAGTTTTAAATTAAGGTCTTTCCCAGGTCTCATTTTGTCTGATGCAACACTCATTCAGTGATTTAAGGCCAGGTAGGAAATGTGGCAAAAGATGGCTTAGTCTGCACACTTCAAAAAAAAAAAGAAACGAACTGGGAGGGGAAGACCCTCAGGGTTGTTGGCCAGAACAGAAACAATTGTTACTTACACTCACTCTGAGTCATCCAAACCCAAACAATGACCAACTAAGGCTTACTGGGGGACCTATTACTGGCCCATCTCTAAGAAGGCAGTATTTAACCATCAAAAGTAAAGTATAAGAAAAGCTTCGAGAGATGCGGCGTTCTTGGCTCAGTAAGAAGGCAGATGAAATTCAGTTTTATTTCCATAGCAACAATCCAAAGCCCTCTTACAATGCTCTGAAGGGTGTTTATGGGCCAAAGACCTATGGTACATCTCAACTACTTAGTGCTGATGGAGCCACATTGATTAGTGATAAGGTCATGATCCTAGAGAGATGGGCTGAACACTTCCATAATGTCCTCAACAGACCATCATCCATCAATGCTGAGGTCATTGACCATTTACCTGAAGTGGAAGTCAATCCTTCCCTAGCGGAAGTTCCAACTAAAGAGGTTTTGAATGCCATTAGACCCCTTTCGTGTGGCAAAGCACCTGGTGCTGATCCTATTCCAGCTGAGATTTACAAGGTAGGGGGTCCATTGCTCATAGAAAAGCTGACTGAAATTTTCCAGGTTATATGTCAAGAGGAGGTTGTCCCCCAGGAGTTCAAGGATGCCTCCATTGTCTATCTGTACAAAGGTAAAGGAAATAGATTGTCCTATGATAATCACAGGGGGATGTCTCTCTTAGTCATTGCTAGCAAGATTCTAGCCAAAGTTCTCTTTAATAGGCTGATCCTTCACCTGGAAGATGATCATCTACCTGAGAAACAGTGTGGCTTCAGAAAGGGCTGAGGAACAATTGATATGGTGTTTGCTGCCCAACAACTCCAGGAGAAACGTCAGGAGCAGAACGGAGTTCTGTATACAATGTGTGTAGATCTGACCGAGGCTTTTGATAGCATCAGTCAAAGTTTGGTTGTCTGAAGAAGTTTGTCAGCATTGTACATCAATTTCATGACATACTAGCCCGAATTCTGGATAGTGGACAATGCTCTTGTGCTTTCCCAGCCACCGATGGAGTGAAACAAGGCTGTGCACTTGCTCTCATGCTTTTTAGCATGTTTCAGCCATGTTGTTAAATGCTTTCAATGAGGATGAACATGGCATCAAGGTGAGCTACTACACTGATGGTGAATTCTTCAACTTGAAAAGACTACAAGCCAAGACAAAAGTGAAGGGAGTGTTGGTGCATGATTTTCTGTTTGCAGATGATTGTGCACTCAGTGCAGCCTCTGAAACTGAGATGAAACAAAGTATGGATCTATTCTGTGCTGCTTGTGCTAATTTTGGCCTAACAATTAA
This sequence comes from Phascolarctos cinereus, assembly GCF_003287225.1. Classification (NCBI taxonomy): domain Eukaryota; kingdom Metazoa; phylum Chordata; class Mammalia; order Diprotodontia; family Phascolarctidae; genus Phascolarctos; species Phascolarctos cinereus. The sequence continues at coordinate 44,019,868 of NW_027555847.1, read as the reverse complement.
CACCAAGAAAACATAAGTGTTCCATCAGCCACCACCACATCATCCATATGTTGAACCATTAGTTACAGCAAGTGGAGAGATTTTGAATGCTGTGGATAATTTCACTTACCTTGGTACTGTGCTTTCTAGGGATGTACACATTGATAAGGAGGTTGACGCTTGCATTGCAGTGCTAGCTCAGTGTTTGGGAGACTCCAAAGGAAAATATGGGAGAGAAGAGGTATTAGACTGACTAGCAAACTGAAGGTCCGCAGAGTCGTTGTTTTATGTCTGTGAAATCTGGACAGTATACCAGTGACATGCCAGGAAACTTAATCGCTTCCTTTTGAATTATCTTAGGAAGATTCTGAAGATCACTTGGCAGGATAAGATACCAGACACTGAGGTCCTTGCTTGAACTAAACTACCAAGCATTCAAACACTACTTCTGGGGGAACAGCTCTGATGGGGTGTCCCCATTGTTTGAATGCAATATGAATGCTTGCCACAAAGCCTATTTTATGGAGAACTCACATAGGGGAAGCGTTCAAATGGTGGTCAGAAGTGATACAAGGACACTCTCAAGGTCTCTCACTTTTGAAATTGATTGTGTGACATGGGAGACACTGGCACAGGACTGCCATATGATGTGCCCACATCAGAAAAGGTACTGTGTTCTATGAACAAAGCAGAATTGAAATAGCTCAAGAAGAATGCAAGGTACACAAACTTATAAAATCCTCTCCAAAGGTTCACACAGACTTTTTGTGCCAGACCTGTGGCAGAACCTTCCAAGCTCATATTGGTCTGATCAACCACATTTGGACTCACTAAAACCTGATGCCGCTTTTGGTTCTCTTTGAAAACAAAGGACCACAACCATTACTGGCCAATCAGCGAGAGTCAAAGTGATCTGGGTTGAAGGCATGGTCAAGTAGCTCCATTTGAATCCCAAAGGGCTTTATCATTACCTGGTTTTCCAGAGCTCTATTTTAAGAATTCATAAATGAAAGTACATGGGACAAAAGAGTTAATTGTGCCAGGTTCTTTTCAAGTGTTAAAATAAATAAGAAAGGAAAATATACAGCACCCAAACTGCAGGATGTCTTGTAAGACTTCAGCAATCGAAATTGATATTCCTGTGAACAGAGAGCCCGCATGTAAGGGTATAATTCCCCATGCAGACAGAGGGAAAGTAGGAAGGGAGGAAGGAGAGAGGGAAGGAAGAATTGCCCAAATGGAATTGATCAGTGATTTCCTAAATGAACCCAAGATATAATGTAGCGAATGTGGTTGATGCTGACATTAGCCACACTAACCTATAACATATGTATTCTCATTTAGTTGTGTAGATATATTGATGAACCACTTAAGCCAATGTACATAAACTCTGTTTAAGAAATCTTTATAATTTCTTCAACAAATGCAGTTTAAAATAGATAGCACAAGTAAAATAGATGAAATTTAAGTTTGGAAGTTGCTATATTAAAAGATACTGAGAAATTTGTCTTTTTCCATTCAGGCATCATGCTTCTCCTTTCTTGCTGTAACTGGGTTCACCATTATCTGTTTACTTCAATCATTTATTTGCCCTTATCAATCTTCCCTTATTCCCAATCCACTTATCACAAATGAAGATCCTTTGGCCATAGACTGGACTGCTTTTAATTACAAGGATTTTCCTGCTCTTTTCTTAACAGTAGTATGTTATAATGGACTTGTAATTAGGAAGTCCTAGATTAAAATCTTGCCTGGAAGACTTACTGACTGTGATTCTAGGTAAATCCCTTACTTTTCCAGGTATCTCCTAAAATGAAAGGATTGCACTCAATGGACTTTATCATCCTTTATCACTCTAAATCTATGATCATATGACCATGCTGCCTTCCATTAGAAGTGGTCAAAATGGCTTTGTGCTATTAGTTGCTCTAGGATCATTTGCTAAGCCACAGTAAAAAGATGAAGGAGAAAAGAAAGATTGCTGAATTAATATTCACTTAAAATAACCTATCAAAACTACAAGATGGTACAGTATTAATCACAGAAAATCTCATTTAAGGTCTCCAAGTTTGCTCAGATTTCTCTTTAGAGCCTGGCGCGAATTGGAGCCAACAATGTTATGTTTCAACCATGTGTGCATAGCTTTTTCTTATCCAACTTTTTATAGTTGATTATTCAATATTGTTGAGCTCCAGAAATGTGTTCTTCATGACTCAAAACAAAGAAGAGAGCGTGTGCCATTAAGAACAGTCAATGGAAGTTGAACGAAGTATAGAAGATCTAAAACCCATATCCTGGGCTGGAGATTTGATCTCAGGGTACCAGTAATTAGGAAAGGTGATAGCAAGAAAATACATTTAGAAAATAGTCTCTAAAGCATTACAAAATTGAGGATAGAGTGAGATGATGGGCAATATTCACACTATTCAACATTCTACTTACATCATCATTTCAGAGTCAGTAAAGATTTTTTTTTAATAATGTGTAGATTAGAGCTATCTACATCAATCATGTAGACAGTAGGGAGCAGTGGATAAAGTATATAGTGGGGAAAAAATTCTAGATACAGATTCAAAAGGTTAGCATTCAAATCTCAGATCTCCTGCTTACAAAGTGACCTTGGAAAAGTCACTACCTTATATAAAAATAAATCACAACTAAAGAAAAAGGGGAATGACATTTAAATTTATTTCAGAGGTAATTTACTAAATACCTGCTATGTGCTAGGCCCTGAGGAATAAAAAGACAATGTAAAGAAAAATCAAATAAAGCCAAAAGCTGCCCCTGACTTCAAAGTAATTACATTTTGCTGGATTTGCACCCTACATTTAATATGAAGAAATAAAGAAGTTAAGATGCTCACGGGTTCCTCAGGCCTTAGTAAGATATGTCACAAAACCCATTTGATGGTGGATGCAGAGTTGGATACAGAGTCAGGAGGACCTGGGTTAGCCCGTCTGCTGAGTCAGTTTTACTGAGATGCAGCCACTGCAACCGCTATGGTTTCTTAGAGACAAAGGTGAGAATTGGGCGATAGGTGGAAACTAAAAGTGGATAAGCAGCACTGAAAAGGGCTCAGGGATGCCAGTCCTTCACTAACTTGGCAAACATATCATTGGATTGCTATGAACTTCAATTTCCTCATCTATAAAACATGTTCAGACTAAGTAACTACTTAGGTCCTTTCTAGTTCTAACATCTTCAATCTCGTAATTCCAGCTTTCTCAGGGTCCTTTGAGTTTTATCCTGTGATTCAATTCAACAAGTCTTTAGGTGCTGACTATATGTTTAGCATTACGCTCACCTTCTTTCATGCTGTGATTGCAATGTGGGTCCTTCCTTTGATTAGTAAACATAACAAGACATCCCTGCCTTCTCATTATGTGTTCTTGTGATCCATGTTCTTCTATAAAATGTCTGTAAATAATTTACCTAACAAATGAAAAGTGTCCTTCAAGGTTCTTCAACATTTCTGGAACTTATGTTGAAAGAGCTATTTGGTGCAATATCTAGAGAACTAGCTTTGGAGTCAGGAAGGCCTGAGTTAGAATCATGTCCCAGATACTAAGTATGTATCCCTGGGCAAAACGTTAAGTCATTAGCTTCAATTTCCTGTACTGTAAAATAAGCAGGTTGTTCTCAGTGGCTTCTAAGGACCTTTCCTGCTCTAAATCTCTGGTCTCTCACTCTCTGCACATGTTTATCCCACCTCCTTTTCTAAGCCTCCATTTCCCTAAGTGGTAGTTTTTAAACTGAGGGGTGCATGTGTGCGTGCACATGTGTGTGTGTGTGTGTGTGTGTGTATGTAGCAGCTAGGTAATAGAGTACTGGTCCTGGAGTCAGGAATTGTCCTCTTCCTGAGTTCAAATCTGGCCTCGGACACTTACTAGCTCTGTGACCTTAGGCAAGTCACTTAACCCTGTTTGCTTTAGTTTCCTCATTTGTAAAATGAGCCAGAGGAGTAATTGGCAAGCTATTCTAGTATCTTTCCCAAGAAAACCTCAAATCATGAAGAGTTAGACATGACTAAAAGAATTCAACAATAAAAACAACAACAACAACAAAACACACACACACGCACACACACACACACACACACACATGCACATATACAATAAGATGCTTAGAAGTAGATGGAGTCAGGAAGACCAAAGTTAAAATCTTTCCTGTGTCCTAAGCTGGCTGTGTGACTACAGGTAAGTTTCTTTACTCCCTAAGACTATGAGTAACAGATAAATTGCTGATTTGCCTTTGTGGAGGCAGTTTCCACATAGTGTGTTACTTATACTGATCAAAACAGAGGCCTGGAACAAAACTATCTTTTTACATCATTTCCCACATGGAAGTCATCATTGGCAATATGTTGCAGCCTACTACTCATACCCCCCACCCATCTCTCCATTGCCCTTCGCCTTACCACCCACAATTTGTATTCTCAAGGGATGCTCCATCCCATGATTCATAGCTATAGAGCGTCACTGAATGAATGTTAGAGTTAAAAAAAAAAAGATAAATGCTTACTTTAGATGGGAAAATAATGTAACTGAATATTATAGGATGTATTACTTAGGAGTAACATGCACCATGTGTTTCTTTTCCCCTCAAAAAATAACTTTAAAAGGAGGAAATAACATACACATTCAATTGGGTATGGAAATCTGTCTTACCCTACAGGAAAATAGGGGGAAGAAGGGGACAAGAAAGCAGTGGGATGATAGAGAGGAGAGCAGATTGGGAAAGGGGGTAATCAGAAACAAATACTTCTGAGGAGGGACAGGGTCAAAAGAAAGAATAGAACAAATGGGAGGACAGGATAGGATTAAGGGAAATAGAGTTAGTTTTTCACAACATGTCTGCTATGGACATGTGTTGTATAGCTGCACATGTATAACCTATATTGTTTGCCTTTTCAGTGAGGGTGGGTGGGGAGTGAGGAAGAGAGAAAATTTGAAACCTAAAGTTTTAAAAACATATGTTTAAAAAAAAGTGTTTTCGCATGCTACTGGGAAATAAGAAATAGAGGAGATGGGGTATAGAAGTCTATCCTGCCCTACAGGAAAATAGAAGGGGAAGGGGATAAGAGAACGGGAGAGAGATAGAAGAGAAGACAGACTAGGAGACGGGATATTCAGAATGCATGCCATCTTGGGGTAGGGGTAGGGGTGAGATGGGATGAAAATCTGAAACTCAGAAACTTGTGGAAGTGAATGTTGAAAACTAAAAATAAATAAATTTATATTTAAAAAATAAATGAATTAATTAAAAAAAACTTTAAAAATAGATCATATATAAATATCCCCATATTTTGTTTTTTTGCAGAAGCTGACTTTTGAATACCTCTGCAGAATGTAAGCTTCTTGAGGGGAGGGATTTTTAATTCTTTGGAACCTATCACAGTATCTTGCACGTTATAGGTGACTGGATCTGGTTTCAGAACCCTGCCTTTGACACTACTTGTGTGACCTTGCACAAGTCATTTATAATCCTTAGTTTCAGTTTCCTCATGTAGAAAATAAGGCAGCTGGCTTAGGTGCCCCTGAACTCTCTTGCAGGTTTAGCTGTCATCCAAAGATCCTCTGAATTTCATTGAATCACCATGACTGACAGAACCTTTGAATACAAGCGCTACTTGTTCTCCCCCCCCTTTTTTTAGTTGTGGCTTTTGTTTTCGTTTGTTTCTTACTATGATTACTGCTCAGGCCAAAACACATTAAGCCTTGACATATTCTGGGTTCTGCATTCACCTCCCAAGTATCGTGACAGTCACTGAAGTGATGGGGAAACAGTCTGAAACATGGGTGGGAAAACGCCCTCAAATAAACTGGCGGCATAGTGAATACAGTGGGCCAGCTTCTGAAGGTCACAATTTTGGAAGCATTCTGCTTGCAGCTTTATGGGTTTAATTTTAAGCAAACTCATTTTTGTGTCAGCAGATAAACAGTATATTTGAGAGATAAGATAAAAATAAACCACCGTGCTTCCCATGTAGGGGCCATCCAGTAAGATATAAAACGTAAGAGATCCACACTCATCATGAGTAGCAACCAGATGGCTGGGCAATGTTTGATGCATGATTTATCTGTCAGTGTTCATCACCACGTACCACATTCATTCTAGATCTGACCTTGATTGTCTCATAGGCTCCGTCAATCACAATGGCATACCATTTTTCAATCCAAGGTAAATTTCCTCTGCAACCACAAACAGAAGGTTGTTAGGAAGATACTGTCACCAAGGATGGGCCCGCCATCATCAACAAGAGTGCATGATGATCAAAAAGCATATCACGGGAAATCACACTGAATAACAACATGTTTTCTACCATTACACAGGCTGGAATATCAAGATGTACAACTTTAAGAAAATTTATTTGGACTTGTATTTTAGCAGGTAACAAAGACCAAGAGTTTTGTTAAGCATCTTACTATTGAGATCCTATGTTCTGTTCAAATCTGTAGCATAATATTGAATGATAAATGTCATCAACAAAATCCAAACCAAACAACCAAGTGAGAGTAACAACAGTCTACGCAGGATTTGATTCAGTGTTTGGTCGCCTTTTTTCCCCCATTACAGTAGGAAGTGAGCAAGATTTAGAGCCAGAGAACCCCAGTATGAAACACTATCGTATCGTGTTGAGAAAGTCATTTTACTTCTCTATGCCTCAGTTTTTTTTTTTTCCTTCAAAAAAGAAATAGATTTAGATGACCTTAGAGAGACCTCCTGCTATAAAAATGACCCTACTAATACATCCAACACGGAGGTTTGAATTGATAAAGACAAAACATCTTATTAATTAAAAATGAGTTGCACTCACTATTCATGCACGGAATTTTTCCATGCAAGGGACCTTTGAACATACATCCTGAAAGATGTTCTGAGGGGAATGGGTAACCATCTATTTATGACATTTTTAGGTGAGAGCTTTGGGATTACTCAAAATCAACATTGGATAAAGGAACACTAAATTTTTTTTCAACTGAGAACACAAAGAAAGTAGAAAAAAATCAAATTAGAATTCCCATTAGTGGTACTGAAAACTCAAAGCACATTGCCCTTGATGACATTCATAGTATATACCCTTAATAGGGTAATATTTTTTGTTATAGCTACTACAGGGGAAGTAGTCATCCATGCTGAAAGTTGAAGCTATTATCTCAACCTCATTTGATGTACAGGGAATTCTATTAATGAAATCCAAATTTCTCCTTTCCTTCCCAACACATCTCTTCCCCCCCCCCAGAATTATGGCAGTGTCAGCTCACTAGTACTCCTTTACACAGAGAAGAAGGAAAATGAGTGTTCTCTATTTTTCACAATCTTGAAAACCACTGATAATTTTTGGCCAGAAATATTTTAATCATGTGAATACTTAATAAGGTACAAATAATTATGCACAATTACATGATAATTACTTTCAGAGTAATTACAGTGCCCATGAAGCTTTGTTAAGTGATAATCAGATGGTTACTTGTGAATTGTAAATTAATTGATAACAGGAAATTTACAATTGCAAATTATCCTTGGAATGCTATAGGTAAATTAGCAACGGGAGGAACATGGCTTTGGAAGCTGGAACCTTCACTTAACTGCACTATCACATAATAAGGTGATAATTTAAATCTATATGTCTGGGTTTATGTGAAAGGATACCCTCTACTTGGAATTGGCACATTCTCATATGGACTTTTTTTTCAAATATCACAAGGCCTAATTGTGTTAATTATCTTTAAAGTAGATTTTCTTCATGTTGATGCCAACTGTGTAGAATTCTGATTGGGTTTAAATGCACTTAAGTAAAATAATAATGCATATAATAATAATAATAATAATACACACACACACACACAAAGGTATCCATTCAGTTTTATGAAATCATTCCTATTTTACCCATAGCTCCTAGAAATGGCCTCTCTCTCTTTTTAAAAAATCAAAGCTGTATGTGACTGCATGTGTATGTCTTTGTGCATATATACATGTGTTTGTCTTCTATGCTATACATCTTAAGTTTTTCTTGAATATTTGTGAGATAAAGAATGGCTCTGAAAGATGTTTGTTGATTTTCTATTGACTTTTGTTTGAAGCAAGAGGTGTTTCCTCATCACTTACTTATAATTCAGCAAAGGGACCAATTTTGCCATATTGACCTTGTAATGATGTGTCTTTCTTTTATCAGTGCTGGTGCTGAGCACAGCTGTTATTGCTCTCCTCATACATACCTTCTTTCAAAGCAATGCCTTCCTGCTTCCTGTATGGCATAAAATAGGTCACAAGAACACAGCTACCCATTTACTGTGTTCTATATCCAAGTGCCCCCGGGTCCAATTGGACAATGACACATTAAACCTAACTCCTTTTCTTCAAAACAGAGGACTATGTCCTTGGGTCATACATGTCTCCCTTGTGGATGTTTACCTCTAAAATGAGCATGCCACAAGTATTCATCATCTGCTGTTTTTCTATTCTAGTATCTAATTTGTTTGCTGTCCAATGAGACTTCTGCTTACCACTGAAAATGCTGACAGCCTTGAGATAAAACACAGACAGCTTCCCATCTTGAAGAGGCATCAAGTGTGGCTTTCAGAGCCTGTGGCAGACACTAGGAGAGATCTACCCTTCCTGTATATTTTAGGCAGAACAAAGTAGCACTTTAACAATATCATGAAGATTATATAAACTTGCATTATGTTTTAGACATAGATTTATGGAAAGAAAACAGAACCAGCCTCAATTTTCTACCTAACCATCCCCACCAGTGCTTACTTTACTCATTCTTTCAATAAAAATATATGGAGGACCTAGCAGGTAGAAAAAAAAAAAAACAAGCATGCTCACTACTACAGAAGATATAAACATACATCCTGATCTCAATGAGCTTATTGTCTAGTAGAGGGAATAAGTCTAAAACAGTAGCATCTGTTATATAATAAATAAAGCTTTATCTCTTACCTCATGAAAGTGAGTATTACCATTATAAGTAGTAATTATGACTTACCTATTCCTTTTCAACCTATCTGATTCTTTCATGGGAGACAAACATATAATGGAAAGAGAGATGTCCTCAGTCAGGAAGACCAGGTTTCCAAGTCTCAGATACCTTTTGGACATTTGATTCTGGACATCATTTAAAACCTCAGTGCCCAGCCAACTCTCCAAAAAAAATAATAATACAAAAAACAAACACAAATTTCTAAGTAGCTGAGAAGGTGCTGCTACTGATAATAGATATTAATAATAACAACTTGCATTTATATAATGCTTACTACATGTTAGGCACTATGCTAAATGCTTCACTATTGCTAGATATAAATAGCATCTCATTTGGCCCTCATAACAACCCTGGGAGGTAGATGCTATTATTATTCCCATTTTATAGATGAGAAAACTGAGGCAAACAGAGGTTAAGTGACTTGCTTAGGGTCACATAATAAGTATCTGAAGCCAGATTTGAACTCAGGTATTTCTGACTCCAGTCCCAGTGATCTATCCTGTGTAATCTTATGGCCCAACTAATATTGGTAAAAGGATTTTCCTTTCCTAATTGAGAGTTCTCTATAATAATGAAATCATAGGTCTAGTTTAGTAAAATGCACTGTGTATGTTCTCCCTTAGATCTTCTACAAAGAATCATCTGTAAAGTGTTTCCTCTGGGTTATTTTGCATCCCATGGGACCAGCACAGTGCTCTGATTATCATCTTTTCCTCATTTTAGATATACAAGGAGCCAAATCCCCTTTTTTTTTCAATTAATCATACAGTTCCTACATTATAATCTTTATGAAGCTTGGCAAGCCATGTACACAGACGAGAGATAGAAGGAGAGCTTTGAGAACTCTAAGGAATTTAAAATAACACCCAGCTAAGAAGAAGTAGGGAAAAAAAAATAAGGGGATGACAGCGTTTGAACAGGCCAGAAGACCCTAATCACAGTACCATATGTATGCACTCAATAAAGCTGAACATTGTCACACGCAGAATTATGTAAAGAAACGAAAAAGCCAACAACAACAATGAATGTTTCAACAGTAAGCCACTCAACATTCCTATGGAATCTTGCCTCTCACGCTTATCTTCCTCTCGCAATTCCTTAAGGTTTATTCAAGTTAATTTAACTTTTACCAGTCTTCTAGCTCAACATCAGCCAGACTGGACAAAGGGTTTTAGAATCAGAGTATATGCTGCCTACTTCTTTACAGAGTTGGCTTGTCCATAAATGGACATCTGAGGGTTATAGTAAGTTGTCATGTCGAGATTAATATGTTTTGAAGATGATTTGAAAGTCAACTAAACACACAGGAACAGACACACATCCACACACAGCAACAATGCAAAATATAGGATTATAAATTTTAAGCTGGAAATGACCTTATAGGTCGTCTGGTCCCATGCCTTACTTTACCAATGATGAAGTTGAGGCATACTCAGCTGATACAAATGACTTAGGTTCACAGATGTAGTAACCTTTGTGATTCCAAATGACAATGTTTATTTTACCAGCCATTACAGGGCTATGCTTTCTTTATGTTACTGTCTCAGAAAGATAATGATCTGTGGTGAAAGCAACTGAGTTAAGTTATATCCACCCCTGTACAATGAAAAAGGACATAGATAAGTTCAGGTCACTCAGATTTCTCCTGGTTTTGAGGAAAATAGTGTCTGTGTTTCCCAAAATTGTAATGCCTCATGGTTAATAAGGATCAACCAGTTCACGGCTCCCATCACTCATATATTGTGCCCATGTTGACATTTCTGTTGACATCAAATGATCTGTTTGCTTAGTCAATGATTCTATCGTCATTATGAGGCATTGGTACCCCAAATTGTATTTGATAAGCTTGGCAAAGTGTTAAATCATGTCTCTGTTTACTATTTTGTTTTAAAGCTAACTGTTGGGCATTTCAATGTCCCTTTGATGTGATGGAAGTTTACAGTAGGGAGAATTAAATAAATAATTGAGAATAGAAGTGGAACACAGGCTTAATCCACCTATTTAGGGACCTTTGACGAATATTAGGGCATAGATGCCTCCAGAAGTTTCAGAACAATTATATATGTCAAATCCTAAGAGAACCCTCCAAATTCCTATGTAGATGTGCTTCACCACTAATTGCAGATCAATTATATTGAGCATATGCACGAGAAACATTTATCTTAGTTTCTCATTCACTCCAATGAACATGCTAATGCCTCCCTTACGCATTGGTTTGACAATGTGGATTGGGAGGAAATGAATATGTAGTTGGATGACGTTGCTAATCTACAGAAAAATAAAGTGAACAAAATAATTATTGAAGAGTATACAACTATGTCAATTCAATTTGAAAAACCATACTTAAGCACCTATGTACAGTGTACTGTGTTAGGTATTTAGGAGGCATGTGTTTAGATAAGACCTGATTCCTGCTATCATGGAAATTAGAATCTAGTAGGAAAGTATCTCTCTCTCACACACACACACATACACGCGCGTGCGCGCACACACACACACACACACATATAATTAATACAAAAATAAGACATCTGTGTAATAGAGAGATGCAAAACATTGTTTAAAGTTTAAAAAGGAAAAGGTCATTATTGACTGAGGAAATGTTGTGGCAAAGGCTCTAAAGTATGAGTGGAATATTTCACGTAAAGCGGAAAAGGGAAGACCTTGAAAACATTGAAAACAACATGAGCAAAGGAATATATTTAGAGTCCAAAGTGGCTTTAGTATTTAGTAAACAATTAGAACATGGAAGTAAGTAGTACCAGAAAAGACTGGAAAGGTACAGTGTCTTCATATTGTGCTGAGCTTTGAGTGCTAAGTAAAGAGGCTGCTAGCTCTGAGCATCAAATGATTTTTGAGAAAATATATTATTTCATCAGATTCATACTTATAAAGATTATTCTGGCAGTGGAATAAAAGATCTATTGAAGGAGGGAGATGATGGAAGTGGAAGGACTTGCTAGGAGGCTATTGTACACAGATTAATAGAGCAGGCAGATTAGTACCTATATTAGAGTAAATGGGAGAAAGATTACAGAGCTGGAAGCAAAAGATATCTATTTGTTCATAAGAGGGAAAAGAGAGAGAAATATTTTTAAGTCATCTGAGTTGCCCATTAGAGGGCCATTACTGACCTTGGAGTCTGTGGCTTCAGTACAATTTTGATAACAGAATCCAGACCAGCAAAGAGTTGAGGTGGGATTATGTGGCAAGCAAGCAGAGCTGCGTTAGTGGGAAACACCTTCGAAATGTTTGTCAGTGAAGAGGTAGAAAAATAGGATAGAAATTAGAGGGGCTAGAATGGCCAAGGCAAGACTTTTTTTTAAGTGTTAGAGGGATCTGAACACTGATATATTATTCCTTTACATTATTCTATAGCCCAGACAAACTGGCCTTCTTTCAGTTCCTTATATATTGTAGTCAATCTGCCAACTCCATGAGTTAGTACTGTCTCTCCCCTCCACTTCCCCCAGTGCCTGGAATGCACTTATTCACCTCTGTCTGCCTCTTGGAGTCTTTTCTCCCTACTTGATAGTATTTTCCTATTACATGTAAATATAAATTTCAACATTCATTTTTATAAGATTTTGAGTTTCGTATTTTTCTCCCTCCCTCCCTTCCTTCTCCCCTTCCCCAAGACAGCAAACAAACTAATAAAAGTTATACATCTACAATCATGTTAAAAATATTTCCACCTTACTCATGTTGTGAAAGAAGAATCAGAACAAAAGGGAAAAAACACTAGGAAGAAAAAAAAAGTGAAAATAGCTATGCTTCGATCTACATTTATACTCCATAGTTCTTCCTCTAGATGTTGTTAACATTTTCCAGTATGAGCGTTTTGCAATTGTCTTGGATCATTGTATTGCTGAGAAGAATTAAGTCTATCACAGTTGATTATTCTGCAATGTTGCTATTACTACATAGAATGTTATCCTGTCTCAGCTCACTTCACTCAGTATCAGTTCATGTAACTCTTTCCAGATTTTTCTGAAATCTGCTGGCTCATTATTGCTTATAGCAAAATAGTATTCCATTACATTCATATTCTACAACTTGTTCAGTCTTTCCCCAATTTACAGACATCCCCTCAATTTACAATTCTTGCTACCACAAAAAAGCTACTATGAATATTTTTGCACCTGTGGGTCCTCTTTTTTTCTTCTGTTTTTAGGCAATTGGAGTTAAGTGTCTTCCCCAGGGTCACACAGCTAGTAAATGTCAAGTGTTTGGTCTGAGGCTGGATTTGAACTCAGGTCCTCCTGCCTTCAGGGCCGGTGCTCTATCCACTGTGCCACCTAGTTGCTTCCCTTTTTCCTTTTTCAAGATATCTTTGAGATACAGACTTAGAAGAGGTACTGCTGGATGAAAGGATATGCATAGTTTTATAAGCCCTTTGGACATAGTTCCAAATTGCTCTCCAGAATGTCAGTTAACAGCTCCACCAACAATGCATTAGTGTTCCAATTTACCCACATCTTCACTAACATTTATCATTTTTCCATTTTGTCATGTTAGTCAATCTGGTAGGTGGGAGACAGTACCTCAGAGTTGTTTTAACTTATATTTTTCTAATCAATAGTGATTTAGAGCATTTTTATGTATCTATAGATAGCTTTAATTCCTTCATTTGAAAACTGCCTGTTCATATCCTTTGACCATTTATCAATTGGGGAATGACTTGTATACTTATAAATTTGACTCAGTTCTCTATATATTTGAGAAATGTGCTTCTTGGAATCCTTAGCCTCCTTTAATATTCAGCTCAAATATCACCTCTTGCATGAATACTTTCTTAATCCCAACAGTGTTAAATCTTCTGCCCCACAAAATCCTTGCATTTATCATATATAGATAGAAAGCTATAGATATCCACATAATATATATATATATATATATATATCTGTACATGTACATATTATATATACATATATACTTGCGATATATATATATATATCTATATTCATGTCATGTATATATTTTGATTATATTTATATGTGTATATATATCTACCCTGACAGAATGTAAGCCCCTTGATTGCAAGGGGTATTATCTTTTGTTTTTGTAACACTACTTTATGCCAAGCAGATAGTAAGTGCTTAATAAATGCCCTTTGGTTAACTGATTAATTGTAACATTGGATGTTCTGAATCTTCAGTAAGGATCAATGCAAATAATTGAATTAAATTCTATCTGAAAGTAGTGGGCTTTGTTGGAGGGTGGTACAGTGGCAAGAATATCACATACTGTGTCAAATTACTTCAGTTCAAATTCCTGTTCTGCCACTTAGCTATCATTTGACTTTAGGCAAGTGAGTTCAACTCCATGACTCTTGTTTTCCTTATCTATCTACTTTGAATTGGATGGTGTTTTTACATCCCTTCCATATCTAGAGCTATGACCCTATTGCAGGGTCCTCTCAGGGTTACTTTTTCCACTTGCCTTCACGCTGAGGCTCAGTTCCCAGAGTTTTATTGCTACTTTAGGCTCTAAATATAAGCCTGTGGCACTGTTCTCTTAATACTGTAGTTTAAAAGCCCCCAGTGGTGTCACTCATTATCAACAATTAGTCATTTAGTTACAGTTATCTCTTAGCAAAAATGTTAACTAAAATGGCATAGTACAAGCAATAATTATGAAACATCATTATTCAGTCATTTCAATGTGTCTCACTCTTTCTGACTCTATTTGGGGTTTTCTTAGAAAGAATGCTTGAGTGATCTGCCATTGCCTTCTCCAACTCATTTCATGGATTAGGAATTGAGGCAAACAGAGTTAAGTGACTTGCCTGGGGTCACACAGCTAGTAAGTGTCTGAAGCCCGATTTGAACTCAGTTCCTCTTGACTGCATGGCCACTCTCTATCTACTATGCCACCTACCTGCTAGCTAGAAAAAAAAAAAACACAAAAGACACACACACACAAAACACCCTACCCCATAAAAGAGAGGTAAAACTGGGAAGATACATTGTCCATGGACAGAATAGGCTCACACACATAGACCAATGCTAGTGAGGAATATGTGTAGGATATACATATGACAAAGATTACTCCTAATGTGTGATGTTGCTGGCCCTGAAAATCATTTTGTTCTTTCAAGAGTCTTTCACCCAGGTTGCCTTGGTTGTAGCACCTTTGCTGGGTGAGTTGATGATATAAGTTCTCAAGGTTTGCTTCTCTCCATAATCCAAATCTTATCTACTGCCAGGGTGTCACACTCCTTAAAGTCAATTCCTGCCTAAAGGGATTGTCTCCATGTATCCATGTATGTCTGAAATGTTTTATTCCAGTAGCCCCCCTTCCAGTATACATGTTGAGGGGGAAATCTGAGATGGAAGAAATGCCTCATATATAAATTCTCCTCTACTGTTAGTTCTTGAATACAGTAACTACAACTCTGCTATTCCTCTAGGGTTTAGCTATATAAAGCAGTCAGAGGAGTTACTCAGCCAATGGCATTGTTCCTTTGGTGATTCAGGGTGGTGTTCACAGCTCAAAAAGGCATCAGGGCAGAGATACAGCTCTACAGTCAGTTTAATACCTCATTAACACCTCAAGATTATGTTCTAAATCTTCTCTGACTATATCAACTGAAGGCAGAGGGTAGAAATGCCCTCCCTTACACTATAATCCTAAGAAAGAGAATCTGAAAGAATTTAAGGACCACTTTTTGTACCATTTCAGAAGAAGCAGTTTATCAAATACCTACAATAATACTGATAGTTCCAGTGCATATATAAAGTTTGTAAGCTTTCATCACAAGTGTCCTAAAAGGTAGAGAATGAAATTATAACCACCATTTTATAGATGAAGAAACAGGCTCAGAGTTTAAGGAACTCCTTCAGAGTCACACAACTAATACATATCAGAACTAGGTCTCTCACCCCATTTTTCTGACTCTAAGAAAAAAGGATCATTCTACTAGACCCCCACATTGTCTAGCACATTAAAAGACCCAAGCACCTCTCTTTATCTAGCCTATCAAGTGGTACCATGAAATGTGCTCATTGATCAGAATACAAAATTACAATTTAGCCGGAATTACTCTAACCTTACAAATGCAAAGTGCTTCTCTCTGTACAAATTTGGCAACAGTGTTCAGGACTGAATTGATACTGAACATCTGGTGAATAAAAGGAATATGGGTAGAAGAGACAAACTGAGTAGAAGAAGGAGAAGAGTAAAGCAAGGGAGAAAGATCTGCGGAAGGTCAATGGTTCAATAGTAAAAGCAAAGGAATGAATATTTGCTCACATTTAAGTCATCTATCTAAGAAAGGGCAGGTTGGCTTAAGGTTAACTATGAATGATGACAAGGCTTGTCAAAAAAAAAAAAGTATGAACTAATTGTTAGAAATACCAGGCTGAATTCAATTAACCTTGTTCTTGTTGGGGACTAAAGATCATAGTGGGACAGCCATAGTGAGCTTAAAAGAGAGCTTTCTAAATGAAGTGTGGTATTTTTAACTAGCTTTTAAAGCTACCACACACTACAAATTAGCCCTAATAGCATCCTATAGTAGATGATGGTGGGGAGGAGCACTATAGAAAGAGCTGTACAATAACCCTCCAAGAGAGGCTGTGAAAGGAGGGATCATTAAAATGCCCATCAGATTCACAGAGCACTCTCAGAATAGCCAGGCAGAGGAATAGAATGCCCCTGTTAGGGCTGCCATAGGAGCTCATTTCTTCAATATCGAGGTTCTCTTGTTTAGACAAACTAAACTGATTTGATTCACAAATGAGCAAGACTCATATCCAAATGGCAAGTTTGATGAAGACCTGATCTTCTTGGACAAAGGCAGAAATCAAGCACCTGACAGGAAGCTGTCCAGATTAAGTAAACATATGTGGACTGCCTTGAGCGTTATTAATTTTAAGACATAATACATATACACATACACACATATATGTGCCATAGGCAAGATTTAAACCCAAGTCTTTCTCATGTGAGACCATTTTCCACTATGATACTCTTCTTCCTTGAAGGTAGAAGACCAAAAATTAAGATATAGACAGATAGATATAGATGTATGTGTGTATGTATATACGTGTATATATATGTACAAAAATACATATATATATATATATATATATATATATATATATATATATATATATATACACATATGTATAATTACTTCAAGAATAAGAAGGGACATTTGATATACTTTATCTTATTTAAATATTTCATGGTAAAAAGGAAAGAGACCTGATTCATAAGTCAGAAGATCTGAATTTAAATACTACTCAGTTTCCTCATCTCTAAAGTGAGATAGAGAAGGAAATGGCAAACCCCTCCAGTATCCTTGCCAAGAAAACCCTAAATGGGGTCACAAAGAATTGGACACAACTGAAACAACAGACAACAACACTGCTTTTGATACTTCTTAACTCTAGGACATGGGGGAGTGGATTAGATGTCATCCCTCCCTAAATAGACTATAGTTCCCTCCCACCTCTAGACCCATCATCATCTATGAATCACCATATAAGGTTAGGAAACAAGGCTACTATTATCATCCTTATTTTGCTAATAGAGAAACTGGGGTCTAAGAGGTTGTATGACTTTCCCAGAGTCCCACATTAATGACTACCTGAGGCAGTATCTGAACGAAGGTTTTCTTGACTCTGACTTAGTACTTCCTCAAGTATAGTTACCTACTTCTATGAATACCCATTGTGTCTAAGACTCATTTAGGCAGTGATTTCACACATATAATTCCCAACTGATATGTGAACTTTTGTAATGCTACCTGTTTGGAAAATGGAATGTATTTTCCAAAGAAACAATGCTTTAAACATTACTTAAAAGGCTGAAAACTAACCCACAATGTACCTTATCGATAATACAGTTCAGATGCAGTTACAGAATATAACAAGCACATGCAATAACATTTCTTTGGGAAAATAGATCTAGAGGTCCAGTTTCAGAAACCAGAAATAATTGTCTCCTCCCCCCTCCTCCCTTATCTCTTGTGGGAGAGGGGGATGGCACAGCCATTTCACCTACTCTAATACTTTCCACCCTAATGTAGTAGAAGTGGCTTATACAGTAGAAAAGTATGGGAACAAAAGTCTTGGGTATTTGTATTTGAATCCTGTCACTCCTACTTATTAGCTGTGTGGTGCTGGACGAGTCCTGGGGTCTCCGTTCCCTCATCCTTAAATTAGTGGGAATAATAGATGATTTACCTCTAAAATCCTATCACTTAGTTCCTAATGCCAGGTGTTAAAACACAGACCCTCTTATTAGGGAGATGGTGGAATTTGGGTGTGGTATGTTGCAAAATCTTGTCAGCTGTAGTTGCTGTATCTTTTTTTTTGCCTAACTTCTTTGGATGGGGGGTAAGGTAGGGTACTCTGTGCACAGAGTATAAAAATCTGTACAAATAGAGCATAACACACATAAAAGAAAACTATCATCCTAGGGAAATTGAAATCCTACAGATCCAAGCTGTTGTTGATCACTTCCTGGTTTGAAGTACAATTGCACCATGGAAAGGGTTAATTTTTTTTTTTTAAGACTACCTGGTGTTACATGGTTTGAAGAAATAAAGAAATAAAGGGGATGGAACTCAAGTAAGGGACTGGCTCTCAATCCCCATCTTCCTTTCCTTTTTCAGTCATAGATATTCTACCTATTTCCTTTTCCCTGTTCAAAAGTTTAAAGTCTCTTTGAATCTCACATTTCTCCATCCTTCACTCCTCACCCCATTTAGAGGAGTAGTAAGAGTTTAACATAAATGATAATTGGATCTTTGGGTATACAAATGAATCCCATTCTCTGACATTCATGGCAAGTGGTCATCCTGATTTTTCTTGATGACCTCCAGTGATAGAAACCCATTACCCAACAAGGTAGCCCAGGATCGAAATCACCTATCTTACAGAAGAAAACCATATAACTATTATTATACATATTTCATCACAGAAACTTGGGACAAAAATGGGGTATGGTCATAGGCTGGTTACTTTCATCCAGAAGTCTCACTCCACTTGCAGCTCAAATGATCCTTGAGCTCAGAACCTGAAGGATTCATCTACCCAGTCCTCATACTGGACACCCATACAGATCATTTGGCCCACATTCATACTTTTTTACATAGAATTCCTCCATCTGGGATGCATCTTTCTTTTCTTCAAGGGCAGTATTAGATCACAGAATGATTGATTTGGAACTAGAAGGGACTTTGGATTTCATGTAATCCAATCCCCTCCTTCTACAGGAGAGGGCAAACTAAAGCTTGAATCCAGAAAGTGTCTTGGCCAGGATCAGACACATAGTAAGGTACAGAGGTGGAATTTGAATATAGACCCTCTAACTTCAAATCCATCATTCTTGCCCCTGCACAACATTGCCTGAAAAAAGGAACTGATTAAAGAGGACTTTATTACATTCTCTGGACAACAAGGGGGAAGATTTTAGGTGATTATACATCATCTTCTATTTCCAGAAATAACAGCTTCCTACCAGAATCTCTAGGGTTTGGATGGTGAACAGAAGCAAAGTCTTTGAATATAACCTTCTTGAGGACAAGAGCTATTTCATTATTGACCTTAATTTGCATAGGGCTCTCCAGATGGTAGGCAATTAATAAATATATGTGATCAATCAATGAGAGCCCGCTGGGAGCCCTCTAAATTGTGATAATCCAGTGTCAGGTTCTCTCCATCTATAGATATCCCAAAAGACTCAGTTTTCTGGAAACCATATATATATATATATATATACACATACATACATATACATACATATACACACACACACACACATACATATATATATATATATATATATATATATGTAGGGTCATGCATCTGAATCTAGCATATATTGTTGTGGGGGAGTTAGTGAATGGATACGGAAGATGGCAATAAAAAAGTAAAGGTGAAGGGAAATTTTAAACACACATGCAAGTTCACACCCCATTCTTTCCCCCCAAAATAACAAATAGACTTTTTGTAACGATTAATGTTTGAAGCCAAAGCTTTACCTTAAGACCAAATCTACAGGAGAAAAGAAAAGACAATGACAAAGAACTGAGCAGGCCATAACCAAAACCTGCACATTCTACCAAGATGCTGAAATGACAGTTCAATGGAGAAGATGAGACAAATAATGAGAATGATGTTCATGTCACATTTTAGGGCACTGAGATTTCTTACTCTATATCTATCAAATCTTTTTATCAGGTACATGGCTGCCTTCTTAAGACTATCATACATGAAACTAATGAATTGGGATGATTTGTCTACTTCCATACTTATAGCTCTATTAGATAATCACACAGACATATGATTTAATGGCTTTTGCTTTTCTTGTAAAATCCCACCTAGACCAATGGGCGTCAAGTAGACATATTTCTGTAGGAACTAATTTGTATCAATCTTGACAACTCACTGTAAACAAAGTGAAAAGAAAGAAGAAAAGTAGAGGCAAGTGGAAGGATGGCTCATGATACTCCTTGGAGAAGTAGAGAAAGGAGCCAGCAGAGTGGATTTTATCAAATACCCCAAATCTACAAGAAATTTTATTTCATGAGATATTTGATCATAATGAATTATATTACTAGAGGTAAACATTTGCAAAAAAATCACCATGAAAATAGTTGCAATGTATTAATCAGTGTTAGCTGCTGCGGGCAATATGGTAGAAAAAATTCTATGAAGAACCTTTTAAGACCTTTGATGTGAACATGCATACTGATACTTAGTTCCTTTAGGGGGAAACGTGAGGATAAAGAGAAAAATTGTGGGGAAATATGCTTCAAGAGAAAGAAATGTGAGAGACCTAAACTCGAATAGATTTGAGAACAGATATATCATTCATTAGTTATTGATGTTGTGAAACCATTGAAAGATTGCTGTTTAAGACAGAAAGGATTGCAACGGTATAAAAAAATGATAGAGAAAATATCAACAGCTACTGACCTATAGGCCTATTTTTTAGCTATCCAAAATCTTTTTGAGGATGAAGGATGAACTATAGACAATTTTAGGGCACTTTCAAAGAGTGTATCAGTAGGGAAAGCTCAGGCTTCAACAACCAGTATTCAATAAAGGACCATCTCAGAATTGACTGAAAATAGAGATACTATATAGATCTCATCATATTTATTGTTGATAATGAAAAACAAGAGTTTAACTCAAAAGAACAAAACACCACTTTATGTGCCCCTTTCCAATAATGAATATATCATCCATATCTCAAGATCATTCAAGATATCACACAAGACCTAACCTTGGAAAAGCTCTCTTCAACAACTCCCTAATAATAAGCCTTGAGCATAATACATACCCATGTAATGGAAGAAATCAAGCACAGAGTCCATATTTAGGAGAGATTCTTTTTGGAAGATGAGGTCTTTTAGACATTTTTTTTTCACTTTTGGAAGTGGAAATCAAATAACACAGAAAATGGCAGAATTTAAAGGAAGTTCAAAATCTGTTAGAAAAGAAAATTAATGGAGATGATAGAAACTTATTTTTAAGTCTTTCTCAGCTTGTTAAATAGAGAATGAGAAATGTACATCGCAAGCTACATAAATGAGCTATCCACAGTATTTACTTGCCTTCCTTTCTCCTTTTCCCCACTGTAGACCCTTATGCTTTAACTTTAAAATTAAGATAACCACCCTACCCTCATCTCCCCCTGAATTTGTTTTTGAAGTGAGAGATTTTCTAGAGATTCCTTTAAAAAAAATCATGCTTAGCTATCTGCATATAATGAATCCTCAGTCTGACTTTCAATAGGCTAGGAAGTTTCTTTTCCCATTATCACCTGGTTGTATCCACAGAGTCTTGTGAATATAACTAGGTGATAATGATTAGATCAAGTCTAGCCCCTCCTGAGAGGCAGTTCAGAACATCATATGTTGGTGGGCCGCTAGTTGCTGTTGCCTTTTACTGGTTGTGAAGTCAAATCAAACAGAATAAAAAGAAAGCTGTTTTTAAATCACCACAGACTCAATGGTATCTTTCTGCATAAATATACATAGGATGTAATTCAATTTTACAAACGTTTATTAAGCATCTAAAACATGCTAGGCACCATGTTAGATATTCATTAGACAAAAAAAAAAACGAGCAAAAATATGTTTTTGCCTTCAAGAAGCTTACATTGGGCTTAAGAGTAGACATATGGATTAAAAAAGATGAAATCTATCCAAAATGAATGTAAAATGATTTACAGTCATTAAATCTCTACATTGGTGAACATACAATAGTAAATGCATTCTATATTTAAGATGCAAAAGGTGTTTGCTTTTTTTTTTTTATTTGTGTTACCAAACCTGTGATTTCATCCCCAAAACACCTCCTGGTAAGTAATTCTCCTTACCCATGGAGGTCAGCCTAATATAGTCTTGAGAGAGCTGTCTGGCAATAGCGAGAGGTTGTGACTGCCGGGGGTCAGGCAGCCAGTATGTATAAGCCAATATGATTCATGATGTTGCATCTAAAGACTTTAAATATAAGTAGAAAATTCCTAGGAAAATGTTTCAATTCACCTAAAAATGCTCTTTTCTGTTAAAAAAAACTAATTTATGAATAGCTTTTGTGCTTATAGCCTTTTTCAGTTCTAAACATATCAGCTACATACCCCTACCTACCCAGCAAGCCATCCTTTGTATGTTACAAAATTGAAAAAGGGGAATTTTTTTTCAACAAAACCAATAGCACATCAGCCATGTCTGAAAGCATATGTAACATATATTATAGAGATGGAAGAGTCATGGTCTTTCATATCTGTAAAGAAGGAAGGGGGATTCACAGAACATTCTTTTGGTAACAAAACTTCAGAAAGAAATGTGATTTTGACAATGAGGAGTATTTTTTAAAAGTAGGTGTCAATTAGTGTCTCTTACCTCATGTCAAGAGAAGTAGCAACGTGTAAGTAGAAAACATAATTGACAGTGTTCCCATCCTCCTTTTCCATTAACTATTTGCCTGACCTATGGCAAATTTCTCATCCTCTCAAGGCTCCAATTTCCTCATGTGTAAAACATGAGAGTTGAACTATATGCTTTTTCCATCACTTTCAACTTTTATCCAGGCCAGCAGAGAGAAAATTCTGATTCTCCGCACAGGACTTCTTTCTATTTCCTTCCTATTATCTTCAGGGTAATGCCAGGCTATACACTCTACTGAGACTATTTAACTGTGAAAAATTGTATCAGGGCTACCAAGGATCTGAATGAAAATCTAGCCTACCTTCCTCATGTTATAGATGAGAAAACTGAGGATCCTATATGTTAAATGGTTTTTCAAAGGTCACACATGTAATAAGAAATATAAGAAAGATTTGAACCCATGTTTTCTGACTTCTGTTGTACCACAACTTAGAGTGTGGTATAGATAGAGATATAACAGATTGCTGAAATATCTAGATTTGAATTTAGCTTTTGACCAATATTAGCTGCTTGACCCTGGGCCATCATTGTATCTCTCAGCATTCTGGATGTCCCTCTAGAATGAGAAGTTGAAGAGGTCACATCCTATGTACATTACTAGGGAACTCTCACCTGGATCTCCATAGACTGAGAAAACTGTAGGTCTGGTTAAAATGACAACAACCACCACAACAAATTAGATAGTTAAACTCTTCTTTATAGTGTCTATTTTGCACATAGCAGGAATTCAATGAACATAAATTGTTTGTATTTACTTTCTATATTTTATATTTCCTTACCTGTGTATGAGGCAGCAAGGTAAAAAAAGAGAAGTGGCATTGGTTGGTGTCAGGAAAATCTGGGCTCAAATCTAACCTCTGGGAAGTCTGGTTGAGTGAAGTTGGATCATTCACTTAATTAGTAAGGGCTCCAGGCCAGAGGTTTCAAACGCACAGCTGGACCCCATGCTTCAGAGTGCTTCCCGGATAATATTAAAATGTAATTGGGGGGCAGCTAGGTGGGGCAGTGGATAGAGCACCAGCCCTGGATTCGAGAGGACCTGAGTTCAAATCTGGCCTCAGACACATAACACTTACTAGCTGTGTGACCCTGGGTAAGTCACTTAACCCCATTGCCTAGCCAAAAAAAAAAATGTAACTGGGGGGATGGGGTGAGGAGTGGAGCTAAGATGGTTGAATGAAGGCAAGAAGTCACGTGAATTCTCCAAAATTCCCCTCCAAACAGCTTTAACATAACACCTCAAATTGAATTCGGTAGCAACAGAGCCACCAAAAAGTTGGGGTGAAACAATTTTTTCCAGCCCAAGACAACATAGGAGGTTGGCAGGAAAAGTCTTCCCCCTGGGGGTGATTGGGCCTGGAATACGGCATAAACCTCACTGAAGCAACACCAGCCCCAGGTGTTAGAGGGAGCTGCGGCAAAGGCAGCAACATCTTCAGCAGTTCTGAGCCCATAGATATTAAAGGGGTCAGACAACTAGTCAGAAAGAGAAAACAGGGGGCTCTTTGCTGGTGCTGGGTTCAGTACCCTGTTGTGTTGCCCAGATGCTGGTCCAGCTCACAGTTCTAGGGCAAGGAGGAGTGGTTTCAGGGGAGCAGGGACCCGTGTCCCAGTTCCAAGGCATTAAGTAGCACTAACGCATGTAGCCACAAGACAATTGGGGCCCAAGTTCCAGTCCAGGGCCAAAAGGAGTGTCCTGAGTGCATTTAATAAAGGTAGACTGAGATACAATCTCCAAGCAAAATCAGTTTATTAACAATGACACTTATAACTGTTAACAAAGCAGGTCAGATTGGCCAACTTAATAAAGTCAGCAACCCCTATGAGAAGGGGAGGACCCTCTTTATTGATACACATGAAAAAAGTGTGTCTTAGCAGTTGTGAAACATTATGATTGGCTATACTAAGAAAATTGGGCTGGCATTCAGATTAGGTTAATCACTCAGCACTTTGACAACTAAGGGATGCTAATTACTTTATGGGATATATTTGCATCTTGTAATCTTTGTTAGGTAAGCAAAACTACCAGTTTTGCTATCTCCTTGGAAAAGATAAAATCTCTCATCATTTCATAAAGACTGGCAAGGACAGACAACATTTCTTTTGGGGATGGTACCATTAATATTTCAGGGATTAAGCATAACAGACTGGTGTACAGGGGCTGAAGGTATGACAGAAAACAACTCTTCTTTTAATTGTACCTTCAAATTAACTCAGAGAGAAAGCTCAATTTCCAAACTCAACTCAAGGAATTAGAATGGTGTCTTTAGGCAGAAGACACAATTATAAAATTAATACAGCATAAAATCAGTTACATTATAGAATCAATACAGTAGAAATCAATAGAGTAGAAACTCAAGGTAATATTAATTTTTTTTTTTTTTGGAATGATAGCACTTGTAGATCAAGGGCCCTGGCCACAGTTCCAGGGCAGAGAAAAGTACTTATGGTCACTCATAAAGGAGTAAGGGCCAGTGATGTGAAACACAGATGAAAATCAGGGCCACTAAGCTGTGCATAAATATTCCTATGGGCTCCTACTGACTTAGTTTTAAAATGTAATGCTGTCTATATTTCATTGTATTTTTACTTTGTTAAATGGTCCCTAATTACATTTAAATTTGGTTCCCCTTGAGTCAGGAGTGTTGTGGTTTCTCTAAGCTTATGCTTCTCTGCATTGGAGAAGATTTTTTTTTTCCCTCCAGGATCTCTTATAGCAATGAAATCATAGATCCAGTCCCTATCCCTTCCTTTCTAGAGAAACAAATGGAAGAGACTAAAATTAATGACTACAGGAAAACATTAGTTTTCTTCTGTAATTCTGTACTGAATGAAAGCTCTAGAAGTGTAAATATAGTGGGAGTGAGGGTTGGCAGGGCAAAGCATCTGAAACTGAATCATCAAAGTAGATGTTGATGAAGGTGATCATGTGGAAGTAGATGAACTGGGTTCAAATCCTAGTGCTGTCTTTTACTACTCATGTGAATGTGAATTACTTAATATTTGTCTGTCCGAGATTTCTCATCTATAAAATGCTGGGGTTGGACTAGATGACCTGTAAGTTACCTTCAAGTTCTAAACCTATGAGAACCATGCTCATTTAGCCTCTCAAGCCTCACAATGAATGAAAAACAACCACAGAAACTGAAAGTCAGAATGGGTCTCAGGGGCCATCTAGTCCAACCCATACTCCAAAGGATTGAAAGCCAGAAATTAAGGTTACCCCAACACCATAGGGCAGCCCATTCCGTTTTCAAACAATTGCTAGTAAGTTATGTGCTTATTTTTTTGTTTTCACATCTAGCCTAACCTAAATTAACTTCCACCCTTAATTACTGATTCTGCCCTCTAGGTCAAAGAAAACAAGTCTAACCCCTTCTCCATTTGACAGCCATTCAAATACGGCTCTGTTGTCCTTCCTCTCTTTTACATGCTAAAGATGCCTACTTCCTTCACCAATCCTAACATAACATAAGCTCAAGCTTTTTGATGATTTTGGTTGTCGTTCTCAACAATACCCAATTCACCAGTACCCCTTTCAAACTAAGGTGCTCCATTCTCCAGATGAGGTGTGACAAGGACAGAGTACATTGGTACTCTCACCTTCCTATTGCTGGAAGCAATGTCACTCTTAATATAACCCAATATCACACTCACTTGTTTGGCTTCTGTCTCACACTGCTGACCAATATTGAGCTTTCAGACCAAAACCAAAATGATTTTCTCACCAACTCTTCCCCCATTTCATACTAGTAAAAAATTTTTTTCTTTTGTGCTCAATTGTAAGGCTTTTCATTTATCCTTATTGAATTTCATCTCCTTAGATTTAACCCAGTGCTCTAGCTGTCAAGCCCTTTTTGAATCTTTACTTTATGGTCCAGTGAATAAGCTATCCCTCCCAGCTTTCTGTCATCTGCAAATTTGATAAGCATTCCATTTATGCTTTTATCCATAGAATGACTTTGGAGTTAGATACCTATCAGAACACGAACCTAAGGAGAAGATCCAACAAAAAGCCAGCTCCACCTGATGGACAAAGGTTAAAATGGGAAAAATACAGTAGACTCCAGTATACCGATGCTCTAGGTGTCAGTGCCTATTCCTATGATTTCTAAGGTGAAATGGGGGCCTAGATGCCAGTCTAGGTCAATAAGTAATCATCTAGTCATCTCCTCAACTAAGGGGGAAAACAAACCTTAAAACCAGGTAGTGTCATTATTCTAGATAAGACAAAAAGGACAGAGAAGTTAAGGGTGGGTTACCTGAAATTCTATTAATAAAAACTTCCTGGGTGATGAAACAAGGTCCTATTGGTCTTTGAAGAACAACCTGAATCCAAGAGCAGTAATCTTTGAAGATTAAGTAAATCAAAGTCCTTTCTTACACAAAGAGTTAGTGGTTTTTTTTTTCTTTCTTCGTTTCTGATTTAAAGACCTAGAACTTTTCATATCTTTAGGGACCTCGAAGGAGACAAAGGCAAGGTCCTTAAAACAAAACATATTGAAAACTACATCAGGAATTCATTCAACCAGAATATGTTAAACAGATACATAGTTCTAAGTACTTTTCTAAGTGCTAGAGCTACAGAGACGATGACTACTTCTATTACCACTACTGCTGCTA
This sequence comes from Phascolarctos cinereus, assembly GCF_003287225.1. NCBI lineage: Eukaryota > Metazoa > Chordata > Mammalia > Diprotodontia > Phascolarctidae > Phascolarctos > Phascolarctos cinereus. The sequence goes on along the minus strand of NW_027555847.1, from coordinate 43,992,365 downwards.
CTGCTGCTGCTTCTATTCTACTGCTGCTGCTGCTGCTGCTGCTGCTGCTGCTGCTACTACTACTACTACTACTACTACTACTACTACTACTACTGTTACTAATACTGATGAGGTCTAGATTGTTGGGATTTTTGGACCCCAAAATGTCATTTGGGCATTTTCCCCAAATCATCTTTCAGCCAGGGACAAAATATTTATTAGAGATGAACCACGCAGGCCAGATTCTTAAGGAATCTGAACATCAGTGATGCTTGAGAGCATGAGGAAACCTCAGCATTTAAATGGGGGCCAGGGTGGATCTTATATACACTTAAATAATTTTGGGTGTTCTGAGGAGGGCCTGGGAGACAGATCCTGAAACTGGGTTGAGTTTGGGGAGAATTCCAATGGGAATGTCTGGGAGGTTGAATAGACAATGGGAATAGATAATGAAGGGAACTGGAAGGAAGAGGTTTAAAGGGAGTCTGGATAGCATCAAAGGTGGGAAATATATTAGGATCGAAGACTAAGCTGCAATTGGTTTTCAAAGGGAGATAAGGAGAGTCCATAAGGAAAGGCCAGTTGAGAGGACTACAGCCTCAGGGAATCATTTGAGACTAGAGTGAGGTCAAAGAAAGTTTAAAGGTTTTCTGGGTCTGGTAGAGAAATGGGACCCAAATTCTTTTTGAGGCCAGGAGCAAAGTTCTTGGCTTGGGCCTATACCTCATCACTACTACTACAACTACTTCCTATCTTCTAGAAACTTATATTCTTTTTGAATTGGAATATGGGACTCGGTGTGAAAAAGACTCAGATTTGGTTTAGGGATGAAAATTTTAGAAGCAGGTAAAAAGAAGCCATTTGCAAACTGGGATCCCTTTAATTAGATTTAAGATAGGAAAGCAAGCTCTAGAAGGTCCTTGATCCCTAGCAAGATAAGCAAATCAAATTTAACTTGGACTGAACCCTGAATCTAACCTGGCTTGTACTTAGAAAAATTGAGAATCAGCTGACCAAAGGGAAAAGATCATATAAGAAGGGGTTAAAAAAACTGATGTCTATTTCATTGTATATTTGTAATGAAGAGCAGAGTTAAATCTTAGGAGTTAAATAATTCAAATTTATCTTGTTCTATTTCTGGTTTTGTTCTCTTTCCATGTAGAGATACTAGTTTAAAAACTAATTTTAAAAGAAAATCTAAAGGAATACATGTTTGAGAAAGAGCAAGGCAGGTAATGAGTTAAAACATGCCTTCGTCTACAAGGACAATACGGGGTAAGGTCAACCAGAATGAGATATGAAGTTATGGGGATACTAACAGAAACAATAATAATAAATAGCTAACATTTATGTAGTGCTTTAAGGTTTGCAAATTGCTTTTTATTGATAAAACCTGGGGAAGTTAATGGGCAAGCCCAGGACTTTTTGATAGAAGAAAGGTAGGTGCATGGTGTTAGATGGCAGAAGTCCATGACACAACAGTTATATTTAATTTTCCTAGAGATTTGAGATTGCTGACATGTATTATGCCTCCCAGCAATAAATTACCTAGCATTCTTTCAAATATTTTTATTTATGTCTATGCCCATAGCATGTTATTTTCTTTTATAGAACCAGAAGATACTTAAGAACTGGGATTATTTTGTTATCTGTCTTTGAACATCCAGCTACTTAGCAAAGTTCTATCATCTAAGAATTCAAATCTCATAGTAGCTCACTGTTTGTTAGGGTCCCTCTTATTCTATTTAAATCAGCTGGTTGATAAATGTTTATTAAGCATCTATTATGTGCTATATACCAAGCACTGTGCTAATTACCAGGGATAAAAAGAAAGGAAAAAGACAACCTATCCTCAAAGAGCCTTCAGTCAAGTGGGATAAGATAACAGACAGAAGGAAGCTGCAAAGTTAAGGCAGGGGGAGGATGAAGGCATCTAATTGAGGACATGATGGAAAGGTTCTGAGAAGTGCAGCAGGGTCAGGAATGAAGAGATAACTTGCCTGAGCATACTTATTAAATAGATGTTCTGAGAAGAGCTCAGCTCAGCTCTTCCCCCTCATAACAGAGGGAGAGAGGTGCCTCAGGGGCAGAGGAAATAATTTTAGCTGTCCCTGGAATTCAGCAAGGCTTAGACATTGTTGGTATTTGTTCAACAATTAGACCTGGTAAAAAAAGTAGATAGATATAAGGCAGGCAGAACCTACCCAAGGAGGAACTAATCTGATATTTCACCACTTCCTCTGCCAAGAGGTCGATGCAGTAAGCTAACAGCCTAATAACACACAAGGTATGCGCATCAATATCTTCTGTTTGTTGCTGATCAGAAAGCTTCTTGAGCTGATCTCCGAGTGAGTGGAGTCAACAAAATGTGCCCAAAGTCACAAGGCATTTAAAAAGTATACCACACTTAAATTACTTTAGAATCTACATTGGAATTTGAGAGGAAGAGTGGGAGGATTGGGAGGTCCAGTTTAATTGGCGTTGAATATTCAGAAATGGTAATGAGCTACATATTAGGAGCTCTTAGATGTGTATTTCAGGGGAAATTGCATTTGTCCCTGACCTTTGCTCACTCAGTCTTTGGTGCACAAATAATTAACACATTCATAATATAATATAAATGCCACTTATTGATACTGTCCCAAGGGCACCTAGCTGTCTGGAAGGATATGGACACTAACATTTACTGACTCATTTAGCTTATTTCCCACATGATACTCTTTGTCAAGCCTCATAAAATATGTACAGACTGAATAATCTCACCCTAACAGGGCAGAGGAGACTGAGGAACTAAAAGATAACACCTGAAGTGTGTTTTTATTTCCCTAAATATATTCCCACTTGAGTCATTGATTTCAGTGCTGTCCAGCACTTACCACAGCGCCTCATAGATAGTAGGTGCTTGTCTTGTTATTAGCATCCCAGACATTCCTATACACACCTCAAGATATTCTTCTTCTGAGTCAGCCTCAGTGCTGGACCACTGCCTCCATCTTTTCTGCTCCCACTCTAGAGCCTGACAGTACTACTGAAAGATCCCTCAGAAGCATACAGAACCTCTACAGATTCTGTCCTGTTCTCAGTTTCATATGGCAAGCCTTCATTCATCACAGATCAGCTGCTTAACACATTAACTCCAGTGGTCTTTGCAAACTTCTCTCTCCTTAAAAACCCAGTAACTTTCCTGGCATGGGCAGCTAGGCAGCCCAGTGGATAGAGTGCCAGGCCTGGAGTCAGGAGGACTCATCTTCCTAAGTTCAAATCTGGCTTCAGACACTTACCAGCTATGTGATCCTGGACAAGTCATTTAACCCTATTTGCCTCAGTTCTTCTGTAAAATGTGCTAGAAAAGGGCATGGCAAACTACTCCAGGGTTTGCCAAGAAAACCCCCAAATGGGGCAGAAAGAATCAGACATGCTGAAATTACTGAACAACAATTTTCCTCTTCCCATTCATAAGATTATATATTTAAAATTGGAAAGTGGCCTTAGGCACTATGGAATTTGACCCCTTCATTTTACAAATGAAGAAACTGATGCATGAAGAGGTCACAGAACTTAGACGTGTCTGAGTTAGAATTTGTTACCAGGTCTTCATGGCTCCAAGTGCGATACCTAACCACTGTGCCAGTCTGGTTTCACTCACTTTACATAGCAGACTTAGGTCATGTTGTGTGAGCTTCTATAATGTATCTATTCTGTGTGTCTATCCTTCATCCTCCTTCCAATCTCAGATTTGCTTTCTAAGATTAATTTCTCATGGCGGGTAGGTGGCACAGTGGATAGAGCACTGACCCTGAAGTCAGGAGGAACTGAGTTCAGATTCAACCTCAGACCAAACACTTGACACCTATTACTGTGTGACCCTAGGCAAGTCACTTAATCCCATTACCAAAAAAAAAAAGATTAATTTCTCTACTAGTAATCCTGCTCTCTAGGTACTTGTTCTGATAATTTCCACTCATCTCCTCTGTAGTGTATTCAATCACCATCTCCACATGTTCCAGGCGTGCTTAGATTTTACCCCACATTCGGGGAAAACAAATTTTGCTTCTTTCTACAATTTAGAAACACCTAACTGGAAGGGACCAAAGAGGCCAGCTAGTCCAAAACATACCAGAACAGCAATCACTTAAGCAACAGATCTGATGAATAGTCCTCTAGCCCGTAACCACAGACCTACAATGAGGGTGAGCCTACCTCTTTCCAAGATAGCACATTCTATTTTGGGATAGCTGAACTGTTAGGATTCCCCTTCCCCAACATGAATCCTAACCATATCTCCTTGCAACAGCTACCCATTTTTCCTAGTTCTACCCTCTGGGGTCAAAGAGAGTGATGATAGATGGTTTATAATGGGGTACCAGGTGTGATGTAATTTACATAATATTGATATGACTTCAGAGTGAGTTATATACCTTATGCCTTCTGAGACTCAAAATAACAAATACTTATAGGTACTTCTGTCCCTATTACACAGCTAAAGAAACTCAGGTCAGAAAGTATAAATCAGAGGTGTCAAACATTCAGGGAGTATTACCAAACCAGATTAAAATGTAATTGGGAAATTTTGACAAAATGAACAAAAATTTAATAGTTTATAGATAATGTTAATCTGTGGTTTTCTAAGTCATGCAGCTACAGACATTCTTATTTATGGTTTAAAGATCCCATTTCTATTTGAGTTTGATACCACTGGTATAAATCACTTCCTAAGGTCACAGGTAGTTGTTTCTATTGTTTGTCCTTCATTTTTGAAGAGGACCAATGGCATCAGGAGGGTGATGTCTCAACTTACAAATGAATTGGATTTAAGTGAGGCAGAGCTGTGTAAAGTCATCAGGCTTTCTCCTCCAGAGGCATCTGAGTTCAGTGGCAAGACATAGGCCTGGATGAGTGGAGATGGCCCCAGAAGCAATAAATCACTTTCAAAGGTCACACTAAAGTCAGAAGCATGATTTGTACCCAGGTCTCTGGGTTTGTAAGTCTTGTGTTTGAGACACTACACCACAATGCCTCTCCTGCAAAAGTCCAATCCCTCTTCTACCTGATTCCCCTTCAAATATTTGAAAGGTAGGAAATGTTGCATTTTTATAACAATGATTTATTATGAACCTATTAAATTTCAATACAGCTAATTAAGTTTGCCTTATAACAATTCCCCTTTAGCTAAATTAATTTTAATGCCTAAGAAGTTATAACTTTTTAATCATTACCTTTCAATTTCCATCATCATTTATTCTCCTTCATTGTTTGTCTGGTTCTATTTTCTCTTTGCATTATTTCTTAAAAATCTTTCTGGATTTCTTTATGATCTCCACACCCGTCCATGTTAATTAAATCTTTGCATTCTATTGCATTCAGTGCCCCGCCCCCATTCTTTTTATTGCCCAAAACTCTAAACAATGCTAGATTTATACCTGCTATCCCCTCTCCTTATCCATCTGATCCTTTCCTAATCTCTCACAATCTGTAATCTATCTCCTCATAAAGGTCACTAACAAACTTCTTGTGGAGAGGACTGATGGCTTTGTCTCAGCACTCATCCTCCTCAATGCTTCTGTAGCACTGGACACCATCATAGAAACCCCTTCTGTAACTTAAGTGGTACTATACATTCCTGTTTTTTTCCCTCAACATCTCTGACTTTTCCTTCCTTGTCCCTTTTCCTAACAATTCTTCCTTTCACTTACTGAAATTTTCCAAATCATTGTCACTGGCTTTCTTTCTATACTATTCATTCCTTTAAAAAGTACCTGCACTCCTAAAGTCCCAATAACCACAACCATGTAGATAAAACTCCTAAATCAAGACTTTTATCCAGTCTTTTCATCTGTGTGCCAAGAGTCACATTTTCAACTGTCTATTGAAAATCTCCACTTGGATATCTTCTCATAAATTCAAATTTAATATGTTAAAAATGAATCCATTTTTTTTTGTACAAACAAGTCATCTTTCCTCATTGTTTTCTCATGTTTCCAGTGTCTTATGGTTATTTACCACTCCACTATCTCTCATATTCCATAGCCAATTTGTAATGAAGACCTGCATGTTCTTGGAAGAAAACCTGAGTCTTCATTCCCAGAACTGATACTCCTACTTTGTTGCCTCATTCCTGCATTACTGAATCAGACTCCTAGTTAGTCTCTTTCCATCTTATTTTTAGTTATTTTAATCTATCCTTTATTCTTCTACCATATTAATATATCTATAAATATATGAAAAAAGGGAAGGAAGGGGAGAAGGAAGGAAGGAAGGAAGGAAGGAAGGAACGAAGGAAGGAAGGAAGGGAGGAGGGAGGGAAGGAAGGAGGGAGGAAAGGAAGGAAGGAATGTTACCTTAAATACCATTAATGAATCCATTTTGACTTTAGTCACCATTTTGTGAAACTAAGTTTCAGTTGCTTGATTCTGGAGAAGTTACAAGATTAAGCCCCTTCCCAAATGTCACCTGACTTAAGGAATGTCACAAGTCTACCACTGTCCTCTCACCTCAGTGTGTCCCAATCACTTCCACCAATAAGAAGCCAGATGTCTCAATCCCCCACATCCTGTTTTTCCTGTTTTTGTCCCTCCCTCCAAATTGTATATTATCTATGTAGAAAGCAATGGTCAGTGTCTTCAGCTACTGACAGCTTTGGACCTGGATGGTTTCTGCAATTGCATCCATTGCTAAATAAATCACCTGAATGTAACTACTCAGTTTCTTTATTCATCTGTAACAGGAAAGAAGGAAGGGCAGGGAAAGAAAGAAAGAAAAAGGAAGAAAGGAAGGAAGAGAAAAAGAGAAATGAGGGATGGGTGCATTCCTAGACCTCCTAAGATGTCGTCAACTATATGAAAGAAGTTAGGGGACTGCTTTCAAGAAACTGGAGAATTACTGGTTTACCATGTGTTTGGGAGCAGACTTTTTTCACATTTATTCTGTAGCCAGAAATGCCAGTATCTTTAAAACAGCCCAACTCAGAAATGGCCAGGCCCTTTGCCACATTCATGTTGTTGATTAGTCATTTTTTTTTATTCATGTCTAACTATTCATGACCCCATTTGGGGTTTTCTTGGCAAAGATTCCAGAGTGGTTTGCCATTTCCTTCTCCAGCTCATTTCATGGATGAGGAAACTGAGGCAAACAGTATTACATGATTTACCCAGAGTCACACAGCTAGTAAATGTCTGAACTTGCATGTGAACTGAGGTGTCCCTGATTCCAGACCTGGTACTCTATTCACTGCACCACTTAGCTGCCACATTCATATCTAAGGGTACAAGTGACTCCTTCATTCACAGATGATGAGACCATGAAGTAAGGGGAACCTTCCCCAGGGACTTCTTCCCTCCATCCTGAGGCCATATGTCCCTGATCAAGAAGCCTAGTTTTTTGTCTTTTCCCTTGTTCCTATTCATTCTATGTGAAAAGAAGTTTGTATTGTCTGAAATCACAAATCATGTGGATCCTAGAATCCACGAATCCAGGCAGCATGTTGCTTCCATTTGGGAATGGGCCCAGACTGGTCTTACTTCTTTCCCCTCCCATTTGTGCTTCCGAATCTCTGGGCATCTAGGTGGATAGAGTACAGTAGACTTAGAGTCAGAAAGACTCGAGTTCAAATCCAGCTTCAGACACTCAGTAGCTGTAACACTGGTTAAGTCATTGAATATTTCTAATTCAGTTTCCTTATCTATGAAATGGGAATGATAATAGTACCAACATCATCAGGTTGTTGTGGGGATCAAATCAGTTAATACATTGGAACAAGAAATGGAGGAAGAGGGAAGAAATGTCATAACAATTAATATTTTGGTCTGCTTGCAGCAGTGACACTATGAGGAACATGGTCTGCGGCTTCACTTCCAGCTTTGAAATTGAACTTATTGGGACTAATACTATGTAGGAACTCAGCTAAAACCATGACTTCCAGTCTCCCCTCCTCCCAACTCACACATATTCCAGATCAAAGTGAAATGGCTGGAATGGTTTACCCAACATTTTGAGAGAAATATTTGTGTGTTTCTTCTTGCTATAGCTTTGAAATTATGCCTCTTTGTAAAAACTAATTACATGTAAAGTAGTGACATGGAATGGGGTGCTGGTCACTGGGCCCTTCCAATGGTAGAAGAAAGAGATCTTCTAACCCTTTCATAGTACTTAAGAATAAAATGTAACAGGACTGGCCCTGAGAGAGTAGGACCAAAGACAGATATATAAGAGGGGAGAAAGGGAAAGAGAGGAAGGAGGAAGAGAAGCAAGGAGGTAGGAAGACATCACAGGATAGTGGATCAAAAGCCAGTCTCAGAATTAGGAAGACAATGGTTTAAATCCTGACACCTGTGACATTTATATCTTGAAACCACTGACACTTATTGGCTACATGACCCTAAAAAAAGTCCCCTTAGTACTCAAAGATGGAAAGTTTTGGAAGAGTTGCTGATCTGTGTAGGGGAGTTTCCTTATCAAGCACAATTAACTATAAAGGAAATATGAAGAAAGACACTATCTGCATAGAGAAAGAACTGACAAATAGAAGTATATATAGAATAATTTTTATAAATATATATAATATATATGCAAAAACATACATACATACATACATACATACATACATACATTCATACATATATACACACCTATTTGTGACTAATGGTAGCCATCTCTGAGCTGGGTGGGGAGAAGGAAGAAAAAAAGGAGAAAAAAGGAAATTTACATGCTAACTTTGATGTGTATTTAAAAGGAATAGCAAGTTATACATAGTAAATTTACAGTTTCATGTGCAATCATCTCTTTATTGTACTGTGTTATGGAAATGTTTGTTTTATTCCATAAATTTAAAAAAAAATTAAAAAGAACTCCCTAGCTGATGAAACCAGAGGTCTTTTCTAAAATGTACACATGTGCAGGTGTATACTTCAGTTTACTGAAAAATTCACTTTGTTTTTATTGATCTAATATAGTTATTTGAATTAGCAGTTTTAAGAGCAAAACAATAATATTCCACCTCCATTTCTGTGTCTCTCAATTCCTGCTACTTCCTTAATTCTTGTGTTCTTTAAAGACTCCTTAGTTTGACTTTATTTTTAAAAGAATTAAAAGCTCTTTGGGGTCCCCCATGATTATATTTCCCAACATTGGTGCTGTACCTCTGAGCGGCACAAGCTCCAGTTGTCTCCATTTGATGGATTAATGAGAGCAAGGCAAGTGGGGAGAGATTTAAAGTGACAAGGGCCAGAGTTACCATGCCAAAAATCTCACAGACTATACCTTAAAATTTCCTAAATGCATTCTGTGCCCCAGTGTGTTGTATGGACCTCTTTCTAATGAATAGCATAATGGTGATTTACTTCCATGAAGACAGAGAATGCTACCCAGGCTAATTCCATGAAATGACAAGAAAGTCGGATTTTAGTTGCAGGTCAGAGCTCTCATCACCTTTCTCCCGCTGCATTTCCACACTGTAGAAGGAGAAGTGAACTTGACAAGATGTCACTCACTTTGGGAAAATCAGGAAAAAACAGGCTAAAAGCAATCTGTATAATGCCTACATCTACTTCCTCACCTCCATCTCAGTGATTTCCCAGCCAAAGCCAATATGAGCCATCAAGCTTGAGTCTTGCACAGATTTTTAACAGCCTATTACAACAACAAAAACTTGGGGCATACACTTTGGAGGTCTGGGACTTATACATCTCACAGTTCTACATATAAAACAAGAATGACTGGTTGAGAAATAGAATAGTTCCATTTGTGAACAAACTGTATTAAGCAAGTGACCAAGAAAGAAAAGGTGTGAGCAGGTTTTATCGTAATAATAATTAATGACCAGGTGAATGTTGCTTCACATTTCTCTATATATTAAATTTTTTTATTCTATATAATGAGATGTGGGAGTGGGTTATCTCTAAAATGCATCAACAATATCCCATGGTACATTTGTATTTCAACTTTAAAATGAAGGGATTATCTAGATGTAGGAAGTGAAGTGGCACAGTGAATAGAGTGCCTGCCTGGCAAGGTCAAGAAGAACTGAGTTCAAATTCTCTCTCAGATACTTGCTGGCTTGGGTAAGTCAGCTTTAATATCTATAAAATGGAGATAAAAGCTATGCCCACCTCAGAGGGTTCTTGAAATGATTAAAAGAGATTTTATAGAGACAAATATCTAGATCTATCTATATTCTAATGTAATACGTATGTAAATGTATGTACTTATATGGGTGATTACATATAAATATACATACATACATATGCAATAGACATAAATAAATAAATAAAGACAGAGAGGGTGGAAAGAGAGAGAGAGAGAGAGAGAGAGAGAGAGAGAGAGAGAGAAGAGAGAGAGAGAGAGATTCCTATTAGTGTGAATATTAAATCCCTCAAAGTGGTGGCATATACTCAAATTTGTACTATGCAAAGTTATGAGTATGTAGAATTTGGGTATTGGTCCCAAGCCAGTGGAAATATGCAGTTTAAATGTGAATAATGCCACCACTTCAGTAGATTCATTATTCACACTTATCAGGACCTAGATTAAACATGTTAGCTACTATTATTTCTAGGAGATCTCTCAAGTCCCTTCTACTTGTAAATCCCGTCATACTATGGTTTTGAAGATTCTATGTATAACTATAAACAAACTGTAAAATACTATTTGAGATTAAATTGCTAGTGTATTAATGCAGAAATAATTAATATTTCTTAGCAATTTTTTTTCCTGTAGTTTGAAATTCTGAAAGCTGTGGCCTTGGAAAAGTCACCAAGGGATCTGAGGACTAATGTCCCAGCACAGAGGTAGCATGGTATTGAATTTGGAGGGAGAGGACCAGGTTCGAATTTCAGATCCATATTTAATAACCTCTGTAATCTTTGGCTCAGTTATTTAACCTCTCTGGGCCAATATTTTCTCATCTATAAAACAGAGTGTTGGAATAGCTGACCTCTAAGGTCCTTTCCAGCGCCGAATCTGTGATTCTAAGACGTTTCAATCTTAGGTCAGGGGTTCTTAAACTTTTTATGTCATGTTCCCCTTTAACAGTCTGTTAAACTTTATGAACCCCTTCTCAGAATTGCATATTAACATCTATAACATAAAAATACTTTGGATCACCAAGGAATTCAAATATGTTGATATATAGTTATCAATTTTTAAAAATAGATTTAAAGACCCCATATTAGTGAAGGAGGCCTACTATGTTTCATACTGAACTTGGGTGGCTTATTGCTGCAATGCTTTCCCTCCATCACATAGTGGTACATACTGATTTGTGCAAAAATAGAAGAAAAAGCTGACTTCACCTTCTCCCACCTGCCCTGCAGAACATTTTGATTAGGATTTTCCCTCCCTCCTCCTATTCCTGTCCTCACCCTGTCCACTAAGAAATGAAAAGAAATCTGCAGTACATTTGGGGGTGGGGAGATCTTCTGCTCTCATATTATTTCACTTGAAAATTAAAGTCCTCACTTGGTCAAATAATGAGTTAATAATGGCAATATGGACATAATGTTCCTGTAAAATACTGGCGAAGAGCTACCTATCCTTTCTTACCATAGGCCGTATCTTCTCTAGACAAATCTCCTTCTGCTGCCTAGAAGTCATCATTAGCCTGCCCTGCCTTGCCCCAAGTCAATAATCATCCTAACTAGAAACCTCCTGTATCCAGAGTGGTGCCTACCTATTACATGGGAGGTGAATAATCAGTCAGCAATGCCTACTAGAGACTCATCATTTCTTTCCTTCCTTTATTCCTTCCTTCCTTCCTAGGGCAGCGCTGATGCATGAAATGGTGATGAACTCAGAATTCTCACCCATTACACTCAACTAAGTGGAAAGTGCCTTGTACCATGATGAATGAATGAATGAACAAATGCATAAATTATGGTAATGAATTTATAAAGTTCTTACCATTTCCAAAACACTGTGATTAGTAGTGCGGATACAAACAGAAGCGTAACACAGACCCTGTTCTCAAGGAGAGTTTTCAGCTACAAATCAGGTCTGATGATCCTTAGGAATCAATGGCAAAACAGTTGTTAAGCCTTTTGATTCTGATCTAAGACAATCTGTCCATGATTTTCATAGACTTCTTTTTCTTCCTAGCATGCCTTAAAGAGGATCAATGTACTCAGCACGCTGCTGATATCTTATGTCCCTTCTTTGTTCTCATCCTCCTTCATCTCATTTGAGAGGTAGCCCCTACTGCCCTAGGATTATTTAGTGGCAGATTGGGAGTCGTGTGTTTCAGATAGGATCTTAAGATGTAACAGATTCCCTAGTTTTTGAGGTGGCTACCGTCTTAGTGTCTTTCCACTCATGGTCCTGTCTGCTCTGCTGTGTTCTCAGTTTTAGGAGTCTGCAGTTAAACCACTCAACTGCCTTCCTTTATGCAACAAACAAAGACCCGCTGATTTTACAACTGAATGGCAGCTTTAATTCTGTGAAACGCATCATAAGCTCCATTGCCATCAGACTCAGATACATAGCTAAAGAAATAAAGCATAATCTCAAATTCACTACAATACTTGAATTTCCAAATGTAATGAATTATAACTAGTGTTAAAAATATTGACTTTTAATACCTTACAATATTAAAATTAATGCAAAAATATTGACTTTGCCATGCTGTAATATGAGATGATGAGGACATACACACCTGCCACTTGGAACCCCAAAATTATAGTGACAAGTTTTCTGTAGCAAAAATGACTCCTTGAAAAGAAGACTTTAATCACAGGTATTCTTAAACACCAAAAAACTAAGACTAATATCTCTCAAAGTGAAAAAAGAAAAGTGAGAAAAGATCCAACCCATAGAACATGAATAGTAATCATTAAAGTATGAGCTGCTAGTAAATTCAAACTTACAAACCAGCAGCACTATGTATGATAGAGATAGATTACTCTGAATGAAAGAGGGGAGGACTGACCTTGAGATGAATGCCTGATGGGATACAAGCACAAAGCATAGCCACACAGTTGAATCTTTTTGGAGGAGAAGGAAGAAAAGGGCTTAAAGCTTCCATGCTTTCCTTCTGTGCCTTGCCTGGTCAGAGGTGAACAGAAGTAAAATACATTCTGACTGTTTGACAATTGCAGGAATAAAGAAGGCAGCCCTGTGCTGCAGCAACAAAAACTTGAAAGCCACAGAAAAACTTGACCCTAAAATTCTCTCTTAAGATCTTTCGTTAAATGACTGAAAGCGAATCTACATTTTTCTATGATGGTTTTACTTTTATTTAAAAGTACATTGGAAATGAGAACTCTCCATGGTTTCGAAATGGGAGAAAGAGGATAACTGGAGGAAGAAATGTGCCATGTTTCAAAAGGAAAGGTGTCAAGAGAGGCAGAGTCCCAATTTATGCTGCATGAGGAAGAGGCAAGAACTAAAGGAAGAGAATACCAGAAGGATGCAGGGAACCTGCTAGGAGCCAGGACACTAGTACAACTTATTTAAGGTTTGTAAAGAGCTATACAAATATTATCTCATTTTTTTCATCAACCAATCAATATTTATTAAGTGTTTTGGGAGGTTTTTTACATAACTTTCCTCATATATACATATGGATAAACAGAGACAGGCAAAGTTTAAATGATTTTTACCAAGTTCAAAAGGTTACTTAGATGGAATTTCAACTCAGGTCTTCCTAACTCCAGATCTAGTGTTCCAGTGGGAATCTAGACCGCTCCAGAAAGTAGGTTATGTATAAAGCTTTCTAGGTGATTGTAATAGTTGCTGCTGCTGATGCTGCTGTGGATAGCTGGCATTTCTATAGCACTTTGAGGTTTGGAAAATACTTTATTAATACTAATACATTTAATCCTCAAAGTAATTCAATAAGTTAAGTGCTGATATTATCCTCATTTTACAAATGAGGGAACTGAGGCAGAGCAGTTAAGAGACATTCCCAGGATCACACAGCTAGAAACTGTCTCATGCCAGATTTGAGCTAAGATCTTTGTGATTCCACTGAGCCACATAGGAGTCATCCTTACCCTCTCTTTCCTTGTCCCCTTCTTCATGCCCTTCCAGGTGTTTAAAATAAAATGCACAGGTAACAAATAGGGTAAATATTTTTAACATTATGGGAGAATTTTTGTTTCCTATATGAAAGTCTTTTAGCCTCCAAAATGCACCAGGAACAGATTGGGACACTGAATCTCAAAACAGGTTATTGTAAATTGGCCAGGACACAAAGGATTGAGGTTATTTGGCTTTTATTTTTATGTGAGATGCGTTCACAGTTCTTACAATTACTGATGCAATTATCCTTAGAGTGAACACTAAGTATACTTCTCAGTAGATCCATGTGGGCAGTGCAGCAGGGCCAAGTGGCCTGAGGCATCGGACTGGGAGACCTGAGTTGGCATTTGCCTCTATGACTTAATGGTCTGTGACTTAAGGCATTTCTGCATATTGTTCTTCACCACAAGTTCCATATTCATAAAGTTAGGATGCTTGTCAGAGACTTAAAACATTGCTAGGGGGAATGATCTGAAAACAGCCAGACCCATGATTAGAGAATGTCTATAGGAAATACAAACGGCTTATATCTGTTTTATTTATTAGAAGCTCCATGATTCAAAGAGTATGCCAATTTAGTTATCAGTTTGTGATGGCAACTGGATGTCGCTAATGTTGATGAGTGAGAGAGAAGGCCCAATGAACATTATCTGAACTGTTCTTCAAGCTTGACATAACAACCTCAAGGAAAGAATGTGAGACAAGAGTATAACCTGCATATTCAAACTGTCTCACAGCCAAGCTGAGTTTGGGGTAGGAGGAAAGGCATAGGTCAAGTTTCATTCCTTCATTGAAGGAATAGTGTCCAGGAATTAAGGAATGGGTAATAGCCATCACCCTAGTGCAGGCTCTGATAACCTCTCATTTTAAATTCCTCCCCATGCCATTTCATCCTCCACATAGATGTCAAAGTGATTTTCCTAAATAGGCCTGACCATGTCAGTTTCTCTACTTAATGAACAACAACTTTTTTCTTACTTATAATATAAAATATAAATTATTTCTTTGGATTTAAAGCATCATACTACCTTGATCCTTCCTACTTTTTAATCTTCTTATAATTTAATAGCATATATATATATATATATACACATACATATGTGTGTGTATTTGTATATATGTATATATATATATATATATAAACACATACATATATATGTAGACACACACAAATACACACACACCCTGAAGTATTTGATATTCATCATATGAAATGCTTATTTTTTCATGATGATGATGATGATAAAATAATAATAGAAGCAACTAGATGGCTCAGTGGATAGAGTGCTGGCCCTAGAATCAGGAAAGCTGAGTTGAAATCCAATCTCGGGCACTTACTAGCTATGTAACCCTGGGCAATTAACTATAGTAAATTTGCCAACATAACACCATGGACAATATGGTTAAAAGGGTCATGAAGAGTTGGCCATGACTGAATAATAATGATAATTTAGATTTATTTACTGTTTTTCTTTTTAGGTTTGAAAAATTCTTTAGAAATATTGTCTCATTTGATCCTCACAACAATTCTGCAAACTAGGAGTTATTATTTCCTCAAGTTTTACAGAAAAAGAAACTGATGTAGATAAAAGTTAAATGTCTTCCCAGGGTATGAGACTGGATTTGAACTCAAGTATTCTAACAACAATTCCATTGCCCACTCAACTGATATCTAGCTACCTGTACTCCAATGTTGGAACGTTTTCCTTCTAAACGCCCCCTGTTAAGATAGCGTACTTTCTTTAAGACTCAGTTTAAGTGGCCTATCCTTCAAGAGGCCTTACCAAGTGTCCCCAGTTACCAGTGACATCTCTTCATATTACCTTCTATCTAATCAGTATTTTATCACATATGTTCTGATTTATATGTGTTATCTCCCCTACTAGAATGTGGGCAGGAGGACCCACATGTACAAAAATATTTATAGCAGCTCTTTCTGTAGTAGTAAAGAATTAGAAATTGAGAGGATCCCCATCAATTGGGGAATGGCTGAACAAGTTGTGGTATATGAATGTAATGGAATACAATTGTGCCATAAGAAATGATGACCAGTAGACTTCAGAAAAACCTGGAAAGACTTGTACAGACTGATGCAGAGTGAAGTGAGCAGAAGCAGGAGAACATTGTACATGGTAACAGCCACATTGTGTGATGACTAACTGATAGACTTAGCTCTTCTCAGCAATGCAAGGATCTAAGACATCTCCAAAAGTCTCATGATGGAAAATGCTATCCACATCCAGAGAAAGAACTACATAATCAAATCCAAATTGAAGCATAGTATTTGTTATTTTTTATCTTCTGTTTTGTTTTGCTTTTTCTTTCTTGTGGTTCCTTCTATCGGTTCTAATTCTTCTTTACAACATGACTAATGTGAAGTTATGTTTAATAGGAACATATATGTAGAACCCATATCAGATTGCATTCTGGCTTGGTGAGGAAGATGGGGAGGGAAGGGGATAAAATTTAAAACTCAAAAGCTTATGGAAGTGAATAAAAATTATCTAGGTGCAAAAAAAAGAATGTGGGCATGGAGTGATTTTGACTATTTTTTTTGTATACCGAATATTTAACACAGTGCCTAGTACATAATAAGCACTTAATAAATGTCTGTTGGTTGATTGATAGTAAAACTGTACTCTGGCCTGATCAGATATCGTATGCAGTTGTGGGGACCAGAGTTTGGGAAAAATGTTTTTAATCTGGGGAGCATAAAGAGAGGGCAATTAAAATCGCAAAGAACCTAAGGTCATGTTATAAAAGAATTGTGAGTGTTTTGCCTAGAGAAGACTAAGGGAACTGTCATCAAGCATAGACTGGGCTGTCCCAAGGAAGGGAGATTAGACTTGTTCTGTTTGATCCAGATGGGTAGAAATGTGAGCACTGGGTGGAAAATACAAGGAGCAAACTTTGGCTTGATATGTAGAAACTTCCTAAGAGAGCTATCCTAAAAAGGGGGAAAAAAGCTGCTGCCAGAGGAGGCATTTCTGCACTGGCTGGATGAACATTTTGGGGATATGCTATGGAAAAGTTGTTTTTTTTTTAATTTGGGCTACATTTAATGGTCAATGTGTCCCTTTCCAACTCTGAGATTCTGTGAGACTGAGATCCCCAATGAGTGTTTAATCCAGGTTGGCAATTATAAAACCCAGTATGGGAAAAGACAAAAGGCAGAGGAGAAGCCATCAACTTCTTACAAAAGTGGAGGTCACAGTGAAACTATCAGTTATTTTAAACAAAGCATGCCCAAGTACAGATTAGATAAACACACAGCTCAGACAAATAGAAACCAGGGGCTATTGGTTCTTTTGTTTTCCCAAGCATCAGCCAGAGCCTTCATTAGTCATCAGACCCTATGCCTGATTATAGCAGTAAAAGGCATCATTGATGAGAGCCTTCCAGCAGTTTAGAGGCACTTTATAACAAAGAGAAACACTCATCCTATTCTACTCTTTGGAAACATTGGCCTTTTTGCCTCTTTATGCCACTAAATGGGCACATAAATGACTATGACTTCTCCCAACAACTCTTCTGGCATCATTTTTGCATTATGCTTATATGTGAATGCATTCCATTTCCCTACTAGATTATGAGTTCCATGTGGTCAAGGACTATATCTCATTTAATACATATATCTCACTCAAACATAGGGAAATAAACTACATGTATTCAGTGATTAATTTTTTTGAAGTTTTAAGTTTATAAAGCTCTTAACTGTTACAATTCATGAAAGATTCTGAATAAAACAACCCACAACAATAACTGTCAGTAAGTACTATCTCCTGCTACAAAATAGAAATTGTTTCTAATTCAAAGTTTTATTTCCACATTTATTCTCAATTGTCATTTGAGTGGAATTAAAAGGTAGATATGTGTATATACAGCACTGAGGGGTCACAAGGACTTGGAATGAATAAAAACATGAGTTCAAATATCTCTGACAGTTATTGTCTGTGGCAGTCAATAAGCATTTATTAAGGTTGGACTTGGTTCTAGACACTGTGCTGAGAGCTGGACAGACAATGAAAGTAAAGATCTTGGGTCATACTTTGAAGGAACTCACAATAGAATGGGGAAGGTAAAACCCCCAAAATCTATATACCTCAAATATATAAAAAAAGTGTAAATGACAGTCTCAGAAGGAGAGTACTATTACTGAAGAGGACCAGGAAATACCTCTTTCAGAAAGCAGGATTAGGGTCTCCTCATCCACAAAATGGGGAGGTGGTTAAATGAATAGTAATAATGAATAGAATAATGGTGATGATGATGATGAGGCAAACTTCTAGGAGTACTTATGAAATAGGCATTGCTTTACAAAGCAATAGTAAAGGTTGATACAAGTCTCAGAGGATTTCAAGGAAGATAAAACCAGAAGCAAGGGGGGAACAGCCAGTGCAAATGCATATATATATATATATATATATATATGTGTGTTTGGAAGATGGAAAGGCATGGGTATGTGGAAAATTAAGAAAACCAGTTCCTTTTCCCATGTGTCTTGGTTTATTCATCTAGAAAATGTTAAAATAATAAAAATAATTAATGGTTATCATAATGATGACATGATAATGATGATGACAATAATACGTTATGGAAGTACTCCTGGAACAGACACAACTCCACAAAGCAACAGAAAAGGTCAATAACAGGTATGTGGCAATGGAATTATCAATGTAACCAATATTGACTTACTTCTGGATAAAGCATATAAAATGGCTAAGATCCAAGAGTAGAAGGGAAGAGCCTTCATGTGAGATATCCACGTGAATATAACCAATAATATGATGATAACAAATCACTGAATCTATTATAGGGTTTTATGGAATTCTTTACAGAAACAAAGACATTTGTGATAGTAATTTAGGACCAGGTCATGGTCATGAGAAATTGCATAAAGGTTATGCTAAGAGAATTGGACTTAGTGATTTATACAGATTGGGCAGGGTCATGGTAGGAATTATGTGACACGTAATTGCCTACCACATAGTAGGCGCTTAGTAAACATTTGTTAGCTAATGAATGCTTATATAGGTTGCAAAAAATAATACTTAATGTGTACTTGGAAATAAATGAGATGATTAGAATTATATACGAGAACTAGCATAAACTAATAGGCAAAAAATCCCTGTATTACAGAGAGGGGGAATAAGAAAAAGAGGCAGGAAGGGAGGGAGAAAGGGAAGAAGGGAGGGAAGAAGGGAGGAAGGGGGGGAGGGGGAGAGGGAGGGAGAGAATCATCATTGAGAATTCATAAACTATACTGGAATTACACCATTATCATAGACAAAATAGTTGTCTAGATACAGTACTGACCCACAAAATTTCCAGAAGAATGTTTTAATAGATATCACCAAACCAAATACTCACAAACTCGCATGGATATGAAATCAAAAGCTCTCAAAACACAGAGTCCTCACAGAAGAAAGCAAAAACACAGAGGAGCAGAAATATGTCATCAACTATCATTCTGTCTGCTAATGGTGTTGCCCAGAAGACATTGTCTGTGAGCCTACAGAGATGTGTTTACATCCCCATAGTTTTATTCAACTACAAAGAGCCATTGTTTTATCCACCTGCCCAATAGTCTCTGAACACTAATGCAAAGGAATTCTGATACAATAGTCACCAGTCCCTAGAGGGTTTCTATCAAATATCCAGTGATAATAGCAGAAGAATGATGATATTAATAGTGTAATTGATATAGTATCCTAAATCTTGCAAAGGACTTTACATGTAGAAGCTTTCTTATGTCTCACAGAAATGTTGTGAGGTAAGTAATGTAGTTATCAGAATTGCTAATTTACAGATAAAGAAGTGAGGCTCAAGACTTGCCCAAGGTCACACAATTGCAGCAAAAGTTTGATGACTATAAAAGTTCCTTTCAGCTCTGCCAAGCTAAGATTCCATCAGACTTCAGTCATTTCATGTGTTTGGTTCTATGCACGGGCCTCTGAGGTCCCTTTGCTTATGCTCTGTGGCAGTTAAACAATCTTTCAGCATGTAGTTCATTTGGAAGAAGACATAAATCTCTAACTCTTTTATTGGGACAGCTAATCTAAATTTAACTAGAGCTATACAAGATGTGCCATGATAATATATAGAATTGACATTTCATATCTACTTTAACCACAGTCAGATGACCTCAGACCAGAAGTGAGAATTTGTATGACCTGGAATTTTTTTTTCAGTAGGTAAGTTATATAGATTAATTGTCTTGGTTAGATCTGAAACCAAGTATGATCTCCCTGGGTACTTTGATTCAATGCCTTTGGACCCTTTGGCAATGTTTTCCCATCCCCTGAAGATAATTTCTTACATCATAGCCACCTTTTTTCCTATACATATACACACACATGCATAAGTATATTTGCATCTCAGTAATTAACCCAATGGAGCAAACAATCTGAATGTTTCAACTTCCTTTATTCTAGTTTTGATTTTAGCATTCTCTTGGTGACCTCATTAGTTGCCATTATTTGAATTGCAATCTTTATATAGATGACTCTCAGAACTACTCTAACATTTGTGCTGACCACCAATCTCCCATTTCCAACTGCATTAGTATTAGATAGCATTTACCTAACACCTACTACATGCCAGGCACTAAGCTAACAACTTTATGAATATTATCTCATTTGTTCCTCCCAAAAACTTTTAGGAAGTAGATAATATTACTATGTTCATTGTACAGATGAGGAAAATGAGGCAAAAAGAGCTTAAGTGACTTGTCCAAGGTTACACAGCTAATCAATGTCTGATGCTCAAATTGAACCTAGGTCTTCTTGATTACAAGCCTAGGCCTTTATGTACTGTGATATCTAGCTGTCATATTAGAAACTGCTAATTAAAACAGGGACAGTAATACACTATTGGTGTTGTAAACTGATTCAAATATTTTGGAGAGCAATTTGGAACTATGCCCAAAGGGCTATGAAACTTCATAGCCTTTGACCCAGCAATATCACTACTAGTTCTGTACCCCAAAAAATCAAAGGAGAAGGAAAAGGATCTATATTTACAAAACTATTTATATCAGGTCTATTTGTGGTAAAAAATAATTGGAAACTGAGGAACGGCTGAACGAGTTGTGGGACATATACAAGTTGTGATGGAACACTATAGTGCTATAAGAACGATGAGCAGATCCTTTCAGGAAAAAAAATAGTTCTGGGAGCCAAGATGGAGGAGTGAAAAGGTAGTTGCTCTCACTCTCCCCATCAACCTCTGAAAACCCAGAAAATACCACCTCAGGAAAAAAAAAAGCGCCTGGAACACCAGAACTAGAAGAAAGACAGGGAGCAGCAGTGCAGCAGCCCAGCAAAGGGGTCTCCCAGTGCCTCAGCAAAAATAAGGGAGGCAGAACTACAAGGGGCCCCAGGCAGATAAGTACCCTGCAGCATTCATCTGAAAGGAGGTGAAGAAAACAACATAAAGGCTTCCTAAAGCCCAGGCGTTGCTGATTCCAACCCAACACCAGGTGAGCTGTTGGAGCCCTGCAGCCTCAAATTTTGAAGACATCCTGAAGCCCAGGTGGTAGAACAGGCAAACACCAACACCTGGACCTCCCAGTGCCTCAGTGAGGGCAGGGGAAACCAGTGGAAGCCAGCTCAGAAAACCACCAGGTGCCTCAGCACTTTACCACAAAGGAATCTTTGGTACATTAGCAGAAACAATGGAAACAACACTGCAGGGGCACCAGGCAGATAAACACCCTGCAGCACCCATCTAAAAGGAGCGGAAGAAAGCTAAAGGAAAGGAAAAGCAGGCAACCTAGAATTGCCTGAAAGTCCCACCCTTGCTGATTCCAGCCCAACATGAGGTAAGCTTCCAGAAACCTGCAGCCTCCAATTTCCAGCATAAGAGGCCCCAGCACACAAAGCCAGTGACCAAGACCTAGGCTCCTAACACAAGAAGCTTGGCTCAGTACCCTCTGTTCCCCAGCAGAAGAGCTCAATCTCTTTAAAGGCCAGGGAATAAAGAAACACCATGAGTAAAAAGAAACGTACCATAGATTCATATTATGAGAAGAGTGAAGATCAAGACAGAAATTCTGAAGAGGACAACATTGTCAACAAACCCACATCTGCAACAGCAAAAGGGAATATGAACTGGTCTGAATCCCAAAAAACCTTCTTAGAAGAGCTCAAGAAGGATTTTAATAGTCAAATGAGAGAGGTAGAAGAGTCCTTCAAAAATACAATTGGCTAATTGGAAAAAAAATACACTGAAGAAAACAAGTCTCTAAAAAACACAATTGGCCAATTGAAGGAAGTACAAAAACTAACAGAAGAAAACACCCTGTGAAAAACTAGAGTTGCACAAATGGAAACTAATGTTTTTATGAGAGAGCAAGAATCAGTCAAACAGAAACAAAAAAATGAAAAAATAGATGAAAACTTAAAATACCTCATCAGTGAAACAACCGACCTGGGAAATCGAATCAGGAGAGACAATTTAAAAATTATTGGACTACCTGAAAATCGCGATGAAAAAAAGAGCCTGGACAGTATCTTTCAGGAAATCATAAAGGAAAACTGCCCAGAAGTCCTAGAACCAGAAGGGAAAATTACCATAGAAAGAATCCACCAATCACAACCTGAAAGAGATCCCAAATTGACAACACCAAGGAATATAATAGAAAAATTCCAAAATTATCAGATGAATGAGAAGGTGCTGCAAGCAGCCAGAAAGAAACAATTTAAATATCATGGAACCACAGTCAGGATTACACAGGACCTTGCAACTTCTACATTAAAAGACCACAGGGCATGGAACATGATATTCTGTAAGGAAAAGGAGTTTGGAATGCAGCCAAGGATCAATTACCCAGCAAAAATGAGCATCATTTTTTCAAGGGAGGAGGTGGATAAAAACTGCTCTAAATCATTACTGATTAGAGAAATGCAAATCAAAACAACTCTGAGATACCACATCACACCTATCAGATTGGCCAACATGACAAAACAGGAAAATGATAAATGTTGGAGAAGATGTGGGAAAATTGGAACACTAATACATTGTTGGTGGAGTTGTGAAATGATCCAACCATTTTGGAGAACCATTTGGAACTATGCCCAAAGGGCTACAAAAATGTGCATACCCTTTGATCCAGCAATAGCACTTCTAGGGCTATATCCCAAAGAGATCAAACAAATGGGAAAAGGACCCACATGTACAAAAATATTCATAGCAGCTCTTTTTGTGGTGGCAAAGAATTGGAAATTGAGAGGATGCCCATCCATTGGGGAATGGCTGAGCAAGTTGTGGTATATGAATGTAATGGAATACTATTGTGTTATAAGAAATGATGAGCAGGCTGACTTCAGAAAAACCTGGAAAGACTTATATGGTCTGATGCTGAGTGAAGTGAACAGAACCAAGAGGACTCTGTACACAATAACAGCCATGTTATGTGATGACTAAGAATGTTAAACTGAACCCTTCTCAGCATCACAAGGATCTAAGACATCTCCAGAGATGTCAGGATGGAAAATGCTGTCCACATCCAAAGAAATAACTATGGAAGTCGAATTGCTATCACTTATTTTCACCTTCTGTTGAATTTTGTTTCATCTTTCTGATGGTTCCTCCTATATGTCTTAATTTTTACCCTACAACTTCACTAATGTGAAAATGTATTTAATGGGTATGTAAATGTAAAGCCTATATCAGATTGTGCACAGTCTTGGGGAGGG
The DNA here is from genome assembly GCF_003287225.1 of Phascolarctos cinereus. Lineage (NCBI taxonomy): Eukaryota > Metazoa > Chordata > Mammalia > Diprotodontia > Phascolarctidae > Phascolarctos > Phascolarctos cinereus. The sequence continues at coordinate 43,968,681 of NW_027555847.1, read as the reverse complement.
TGGGGGGGGAGGAAAAGGGAGAAAAATTTTCAACTCAAAAGTATATAGAAGTGATTGTTGTTAAATCAAAATAAATTAATAAAATTTAAAAAAAAAAGAAAGAAAAAAAACCTAGAAAGAGGCAGGTGGACTGACGCAAAGTGAAATGAGCAGAACTAGAACAACATTGTACACAATAACAACAATACTGTATTATGATAAACTGTGAATAACTTCATTGTTATTAGCAAAACAATGATCCCAGACAATTCTGAAGGACATATGATGAAAATATACTATCATCCTCCAGAGAAAGAACTGATTAAGTCTGAATGAAGATTGAAATACACTTTTATTTTTAATTTATTTAGTATTCCTGGGGGGGTTCTGTGTTTTATTTTGCAACATGGCCAATATGCAAACGTTTACATGACTGCAATATACGTCAAATTGCATGCCTTCTGAAAGAAGAGGGTGGGGAGGGATGAAAGGAGAGAATTTGAAACTCTAAATTAAAAAAAAAAGCTAATTTTATTTTTTATTTATACATAATTGCGAGAAAATAAATTTAATAAAGTAAATAGAAACTGCAACTTAAAAGTCTTGAATTGCGTGTCCCAAAGACATCTTACACTCAGTGTGTCCAAAACTAAACCCATTATCTTTCCCTCCAAACTCTCTCCTTTGTAGCTTTCTTATTAATTTTAAGAGTTCTTCCATCCTTCTGGTCACACGGGCTTACAACCTATGGTGTCATACTTGATTCCTCACTCTCTCACACCTCCTACATCTAACCACTTGTCATGTTATTTCTACCTTCAAAGCATCTCTAGTAAATATACTTCCTTCTCACTTCTGACTGATATCATCCTGCTGCAGGCCATCATCACCTCAATCCCTCACACTGCCTTGTACACAGTAGGCACTTAGTAAATGCTTACTGTATTGAACAGAAACAAGGAGATTTATTCTAAGGAACACTGATCAACATTAGTGATGTGTCTATATATACATGCTGTGCTCACCTCTCATGTCTAGTAATTTTAAGAACCATCCACTGCATAAGAGAGACAATTTTTATTTAAAAAATAAATGCATACTCACCAACTGTCTTCACATTGATGTTTAAATGATATAATTATTTGGAATACTTAATAAAATATAGCTACAAAAATGTTTGGGTATTTAGAGACAATGATTGTGTCAACTGAAAATAAAAGACTACAAAGGCTGCAGTAACAAGGGACTTTAATGGAGGCAAGGGGATTGTAATTTGGACACTGAACAGCACCAATGTACTGGAGTACCTGTGAGGTGCAGAAGGGGCAGGGTTTTAAATACACTTCCATAGGGAGGAAATCTCATGAAAAGCAAAGCCTTGTAAAGTTGCTACATAAGTTGTTTTGCAAAATAGGCAAAAGTCCAAGAAAAGAGAGTGGTAACATGTGGAGAGAAAAGTGGTCCCTAGGTACAGCAACAGGGAGTTTCCAAAGACACCAGGGAACTACTTTTAAATACTGGTTTGGACCACCTCTGCAGTCCTCAGGTAGTTTGTGGCTCTGGGTTCAGGATGAGATCAGCTTATAGATAGCTTCATTCAGAAAGCAAATAGATTAAAAAAAAAAAAGATGGCCCCTTCCAATGCACTGAAGGGAGAGTTGAAATTAGCCCTAGTTTAGATCAAGGGTTCTTAACCTGGGTCAAAAATAGTCAAATTTCTTTTGGAAATATTTCAAAGAGTCATGAAAAAATTATATCTTTATTTTCAGTAATCTCAATGAAATTTTACATTTACTTTAATTATTTAAAACTGTTCTGAAAAGGAGGCAATAGGCTTCACCATATTGCCAAAGGGATCCATAAAAAAAGTTAAAATCCTCTGGTCTAGATAAGTTTTCAAGAGATAGAGACTGTTGAAGAAGTTGTATTTATAAAATTAAAGACACATCCATGAGAAATATCTTAGGTATAGAACAGTCTTTCCTAACTCTTCTTATTCTGTATCAAATTACTCAGCACTGTATGATAATATAAGCTCCTAGGGGTAGGGGTCATGTCTGATTGATCTATGCATCATACCACTTAACTGCTTCTCTCATCTGATACTTCTCCTAAGGGATACAACATATCATTCTTAGACTCTTCACTACTCCGTCATTTGGCATAATCTCTTCTCAACTATTCCAAATTTTGTTCGTTCTGTCTCACCATGTTTGGCAGAGCCGAGAAGGCATTTGAGTCCCACAACATAAAGAAGATAGGTTCTTTTCAAGATAGAGTTCATTTCATTCTATTTTTCAGATTATTGGCAATTTCATATTTTAAGGAATTTCTTAAAAAATAACAATGTAATCATTATTGTTACTTACCATGCCACAAAGCTGTTCATTTCTGCAGTCACTATATCAGGAGGTGATAGCAAGGTAGGATTCTTTATCAGAAAATGGATTTGTACTGGTAGCAGCTACAGACATAAGGTCCATATGTAATGTTTTCCAATCCTTCAGGCCTTCAGGCCAGGCAAATCATTCTATATTTTGTCTGTGCATTCTGTTTTTCTATTTGTACATATTATTATTGTTATTATCAACTTGTTACTTTTCTTATCATCTCAGTATTCCCATCTCTTGAGAGTGTTATCATCTTCATTTTATTATTATTAATTTTCCCATCTTTGTTAATGATTTTATTATTTTTTCACCATTAATCTTGAAAAAAATCCCCTCAGAAACAATGCAGTGATTGGGGTACATCATAGACATAACAATCAACCCCAGGGAAACAGACTCCATCAGCCAAATCAGTCAGAAGTAAAACAATAACATTTTGTACCTGGTACTGAAAGGTGACTATTAATAAATCAAAAGGTTGTTAAAATCCCTAGCAAGTGAGAAATTGAAGGAAGAGGGTAAAGCTTACTGAAGTATCCAAAATACCACCCACCAAAATCCCATAAAAATAAATCTAGAAGCAGCAGGATACACATTTCCCTCTGTTGCTTCATTAAAATGTGGTCAAAGACCACTTTCCATGTGGTCAGTCTTTTTTGTGTAGTATCTGAAAAATAAGAATACTCAGAATTCAAATAGATCTTGCATCTCAGCTCTAGGAATTCATATGTTCTTTATAATTATGTAAGTTAAAATCCATACCTAGTTCCCATCCTGCATGATCCTTGTTAGTATTTCTCTATAAGTTCACCAAGATGGGAGGAGGGAGGTCTTTCCAACATACTGATAACTTTCTTCTTTAATTTAGGGGCACATACATGGTGGATGTGAGCTGGCTGCAACATATGACCAATGGGAAATTTTGAATGATAGGAATTTAAAGATGTATTCAGGCAAATGTCCAATGGGAATAGAAGACAGGCTTATCGAATAGCTACAATAAAGAATGATAAGTATATACCCCAAGTGCTCCATTCGTATCCTGCTGGTGTCAGAAGAAACACTTTACAATTTCATTAAGTATCAAGATCCATATATAAGGCTATGTGACATAGAGAATATAGGTCTATACTTTGAGACAAGAAGACCTGAGCTAATAACTGGTTTCTAAAACATACTGTCTATGGGACCCTGGGAAAACCACTTAATTTGTCAGTACCACTAGTCAATTCTCTGAAGCCAAAATTTACAGACTAGTCATCTGTCTACACCATTGGAAAGAGTGTTTATCTGGGGAGCTCCCTACAACTATGAAATCATAGATCCAAATAAAAGTTTTTTCAAAAGGTGCTAAAAACAAAAGGTAGCTATATCTATATGTACGTATTTATTTAAAAAAAATAGTATTACCTATATAGGTAATGTGAAAGAAAAGATCAATGTCAGAATGTTTGTTTTTGTCTCTATTCTATTTGAAGGAAACAATTTTTATCTCTTGAGAACCTGTTTCTAATAATAGTCATGAAATTGATGGGAACTATATTTGATAAGACACTGAAAGAATTCTTAAATATAGTCATTTAGCAATAACACTTAAATCTAAAGATGGGAAAATAGACTCTAAAAAGTGCCTTTCAATTTCAAACAAATACTAATAAAATGAAATAGAGCCCAGGTCAGATCTTTCTGCAATGAGGACAAAAACACATTACAGATTCAGTTAACTACAAATCAGAGGTAGCAAAACCTATTATATAGTGTAGTCCCTAACCAACCCATCCTGTTTCTATTTTTCTTTGCTCAGCTCCTCCCATACAACCTACTACTGATTGCTTTGTTGTTCACATATCTAGTCTCCCATTCTTCTCCCCACTGCCTCCTCAACTTTATTCTACCTTTTTCTTTCATCTCCATTTCATTATCTGCTTGCTCAGTAGTCCTAGCAAAGGAACCAATTTCTTCTTTACATTCACTCCAGGGGCTTTTTCCAAAACCTGACTTATTGTTCTTTTAATCTCACCTGCACTCTTTTCACAATCTACTGCATCTCTCTGTCTCTTCTTGTACAAGGGAGACAGAGTGTCTGAGAATACAGGATTGGGGCATGTGCCATCCAAAATGGGGTCTTATTTAATTATCATGATGGATTTCTTGTGATGAGTTTAACCTGGGAGGAGGCATGATGGTTGTAGAGTCAAAACCAAACAAGGCTGCTATTGCTGAAAAACATAATTCCAAACCATGGATTTACATTTTCTGTTAAAGGCAACAGAAAGCCACTGAAGAGTCTTGGATTGATGGCATGATCAGATCTGTGCTTTTGGAAAATTCTTTTGGCAGCTGTTGAGTGGATGAGTTGGACTGAGGAAAGACTGGAACCAATAAGACCAATTTAGGGCCTATTTCAATAATTCAACTGAGAGTCTATAAAGGACTGAGCTGGGAGGATGGCAGTATAAATAGAGAGGAGACAGATGCGGGAGGTGTAGCAGAGGCAGAATGAATAAGATGTGGCAATTGGATGTGGGTGTTGAGAGAAGGAGATTCAAGGATAATTCCAAGGTTACAAATACAGATGATGCATTTGCAGAAATTGGAAAGTTACAAAGTAGCATGAGTTTGAAGGAAAAAGAAGGATATTAATATTAGTTTAAAATATATTAAATTTAAGAAACCAAGGGGACATATCTGATGTGATACTGGAGTATAGGAGAAAGATTATGACTTGGAAATAACTTTGCTATTCATGGCTCTCTAGACTTTCTCCTTTTCTTTTTCTTCTTCTTCTTCTTCTTCTTCTTCTTCTTCTTCTTCTTCTTCTTCTTTTTCTTCTTCTTCTTCTTCTTCTTCTTCTTCTTCTTCTTCTTCTTCTTCTTCTTCTTCTTCTTTTCTTCTTCTTCTTCTTCTTCTTCTTCTTCTTCTTCTTCTTCTCCTTCTTTTTTTGCCTGCAGCCATCTCATACTGGAGCTCTGCCCCTACCCTCAGACTGGTAAGTTCTTGGCCTGACAACCATTTCTGAAGTTCTTGTGCTATCCATGCTTAATTTTCTCTGACTCCAATCCTAATTCTATGGAATTTTCTAGCCTATCCCCGATGTGAGCATTCTCTGCCCTATCTTTCAAGTTCCTTTTATTGGTTTTCTTCCATCATTATGATATAAGCCATTTGAGTGTAGAGACTGTTGGTTTTTTGGCGTATAATTATATTCCTAGTGAATAGCACAATGCTAGACACAGTGTGTGCTTAATAAATGTTCTATGTAAATTTGAAAATCATGCTAGGCTTAATGGCAGATGCTTGTAATCTTTGTTATTAGGGAGTTTAAAACTGGTGGGTCACTTAAGCTCAGAAATTCTGAAGTGAAATGTGATGTGTCTCTGTTAAGTCCAAATGGGACTAAAAGGCTGCTGCCTATGGAGGGGCAAAACAGACCAAGTCAGAAACCGAGCAAGTCAAAGCTTTGATTCAGATCATTTGAGATTAGGGATGTAAGCAGCCACAGTTATTCCAGGCTGGATGAGATATAGAGACACAGCACCAAAATTACTTACCTACCTGTCTACCCAAATAAAGACATAAAGACATTGAGAATCATCTGCATAGAGATGATAATTGAGCCCATAAGGAGAGACTTATAAGATCACAAAGAGAGATAGAAGTTAAAAAGAAACTCAGGACAGATCCTGGGATATACATAGACATTTAGGGGAAGCAATATGAATAATGATCCAGCAAAGAATATTGGGAAACTTGTTAGACACATAATAGGAGAACTAGAAGACAGCAATTTTCATTAAGAGAAGTCAAATATATAATTTATTAGTTGTTTCGCACATAGCAGAGGGAGGCAATAAGCTTTGGAATATAGTCACATGGGAGGTCTCCCATCACTAGCATACTATGTTTCTGTACTAGTAACGTGATCTGTTCCCACAGCTCCTTATTTCCTTGTTCTAGTATATATTTCCTTTAGTACCTATTACAACCCTGCCATAATGTGGATTTACATTTTCTCCTTATTGATGCTTATTAAATCTTCTCTACGTGTCACAAATATCCTCCAGAAATGTTTCTTTCTCAGATTCATGGATGTCCTCATAAATTTTCTTGGTAGCCAGTACTTCAACTACATTTTTATCAAATCTATTCCTTCTGAACATAGGTATATGCACCTTACTGCTGTACACTGATCTTGATTTCTGTTCCACTAAACCTAAATAGTACCTTAAAATTGAAAATTTAATTCCTCATATCAAGTTCTATGTTACCTGCAGACTTTTACTTAGACTTCTGATTCTCTTTGGATATTGTTTCCTGTGAATTATAAAGTTTTTCATTGGTACTTATCCTTTCTTGTATTTGCTACTCTCCATGGTATCAATAAACAGTATGGTTTAATGGCAACAACTGGAAATGAATTCAGAAAAAAAAAAAACTATGATCTCATCCACTCACATTGATTCAATTATCGTAACTATGTAAATGATTTACAGACCTCTTTACACATCCCTAACCTCTCTCCTGACCTTTAGACTCATATTTCCAACTACTCATTAGACATCTTAAACAGAATGTCCTATGGACATCTTAAACTCAACATGTCCAAAATTTAGCTTGTTACCTTTCCCTTCAAACCCTGCCATCTTCCTATTCTATGAGTGTCAAGAAGAAAACCATCCTCCCAGTCACCCAAGCTTAGAGGGGTTCATCCTCAACTCCTCACTTTCTCACATTCCTCATACTGAATGAGGTGCTAAATTGTGATGACTCTACCTTCCCAGTACCACTCCCATACACCTTCTTCACTGTGACGTTGCTACCATTCTGATACAAGTCCTTATCACCTAATGCTTGATCTACTGCAATAGCCTGCTGATTGGACTCACTGCCTGATTTCTTTCTATTATGAGTGCCTCCACTCAGCTGTCAGATCTTCTGAAATCACAGATCTGATCATGTTATCCCCCTATTCAGTAAATTCCAGTGACTCTCTATTAGTACCAATATCAAATAGAAAATCTTGTTTGACAATTAAAGTCCTTTATAAAACTAACTTCCCATAATTCTTATTACAGCATACTCTACTCCACAGATTCTATAACCCAGTGACAAGGAAATCTTTGCTGATCCCCCCACAAGCCACTTCCTCTCCTAACTCCATACATTTTCTCTGGCTGTCCCCATGCTTAAAATTCTCTCTCTCTCTCTTCATTTCTACCACCTGGATCTGTTGGAGTCCCAGATATAATCCAACCTTCTCAAAGAAACTTTTCCTGATCTCCTTTAATGCTAGTACCTTTCCTCTCTTGATTGTCTCTGGCAATCTTGTATATATCTTGATTGTTCATAATTTTTTTTCATGCTATTCCCCTCCTCCAATAAAACGCTGAGCTCCTTGAAATAAGAGATTGATTTTGCCTTTCTTTCTATCCCTGGTTGTTAGCACAGTGTCCAGCACACAGCAGGTGCTTGGTAATTGCTCCTTGACTTGACCTGGATTCAAATCATTTGATTCTTCTTTATTGACTGGGTCACCTTGGCCAATCCTTTTAACTTTTATATGTCTCACTTTCCTAATCTGTAAAATGTCAATCATAATACTTTTAATAACTACCTCACAAGGGGATTATTAAGAAAATCCTTTGTAAAACCTAAAGGCTTTATAAATGTTAATTGTTATTATTTGACTTAGTCAATGTATATGAACAGTTCTTATTTTTCCTCCATTGTCAACAGAAATTTCTCTTGAGGAGATCTAAGTCTAAAGTTAAATATAAATGACAATTTATATTTAAGATGCACCCCATTTGTGGTGAATAACCCAACAACCTCTATATTTTTAAAATCTTATTCAGATATCTAAATCTCACCCTCTGATAACTTGTTAACTAGCTCTCTACTTCACTTATATTTCTTCCTCTCCTTAAGCTCAGAATGTCAACTGGCAACTGTAGAAACCATCTACCTATGCTTTAAGATCATCAGTATATATTATGAATATGTTTTACATGACCATATATATACACACACATATATACATATACATACACATACACACATATACATACATATATACATATACATGTGTGTGTGTGTGTGTGTGTGTGTGTGTGTGTGTGTGTGTGTGTGTATGTAACCTAGGTCAAAATCCTTGCCTTCTCAGTGGGCAGGGGTGGGGAGGGAGGAAGTGAGATAATATTGAACTCAAAGTTTTAAAAAGCATATTAAAATTCTTTTTACATGTAATTGGTGAAAATAAAATACTAAAAAAAAAAGAGTTCATCAATATATTCCCCAGGATTGGTAAATACATAGAGTTATTTGTGATACTCTTCTGGTAGCATCACGAATCCCTACATGAAGCACTAGAGTGACTTTCTTAGGCTTACACAACTAGAATTGCTGGCAGCAACATTTGAACTCAGCTCTTCTTGACTTCAAAACACTATAGTACACTGTCTCTGGTGGCATCTGTGGATGATCACCACCACTACCACCAGCACTGTCACCACTATTCTATGGAGCATTGGGGATGATTCTTCCTCAGACATCTCAATTGTGTACTCTCTATTAAAAGCTTCAAACATTATATATTTACAACAATTCAATTATCTGGTTTCCTTTCTTCTCTGTGTCATATTCCTCTATCCAGCAATGTAAAGACCCAGGTTTTTGATTCATTTTTGCCTCATCAGAATAATTTCACAACTCTTTTTCTCTTTACAACTTCATCTATTCTACTAATAATAAGAGCAAGAAAATCATATATAAATATGAATTACTGTGACTGTGATTTGTAAAATATGTTTTAACCAATTATCCCATTGTATAATTACCATAATATTGTATTTTTAAATTTTGAGAGCTCAAGTGAATTTGACAGCTTAAGCTTAATTTGAATCTATGCATTCTGTCTCTAAGTTCAGTACTCCAAAGAACATAATGTTAAACAGAGAGAACACAAATAAAACAAAGAAACAAAAAACCTCAAAGCCCACTTTGTCCAAGCAATATCAGAAAAAGAAAATTTTTATAACATTCCTGACAAGTTATCATTCAGGAGCACATTAGCTTCCAATGCAGCACATTCCATTTATGCATAGCTCTCCCCACCCCAACCCTCAAGACTTCAAGACTTAATTTTCCTCTATGACATTGTTACCCATGACTCTCAGTTTTGTCTTTGGGGTACTCATGTGAAGAAACCCTCTTATGTACTTGCAGTTGGCTAAGGACAAAACATATTAGAATAATGAAAAGTCAGTATGTTTATAGAAAGCACTGACTCTTTCTTATAGAATCATAAAATTCAGTGCCAAAAGTGATCTAAAATCACATAGTCCTTGTTACAGACCAATCCAAGTTGTCTGGACTAGGTTTAGGACAGGATGTACCCTCTAAAGAAATAACTTAGTTTCTCCTTTCTCATACTTGCAGAAACTCCTGCCCCAGCATTTAACTGAAAAATTACTTGTCATCATATTTTTTTTTTGCCTCATATGTTGGTATTACCAAAAGTGGCATGTGACTACATAGAAAAAAAGATATTAAATGTGCAATGTAAATCAAATCAGGAAAAGTATTTATTTTCTACTCACAAAAGAAGCGCAAAAAGACAGAAGACTCAGAACATATATTGATAGAAAGAAAACTTAAATAAAAATGATTAAGCTAACTTGTAACTATGATTATACTGTCCTAGGAGACAGTTATTAAAACCTCTTTATAACATACAGTAGTTTTCAGGATTCCTAAATTGGCATGGTTGCATTTCACTTTGGTTGTGCACTATGAAACAATGTGAGTCCATGTCTACTGGAAAAATAGACAAAGCTTAGATCCATCATTTTTTTTTTGTCTTTTCAAAAGCCCTGGACTCAGGACTGTGCTGCTAAATGTTACCAATTGGCTCTTTAAACAAAAAAAAAAGTGTAAGCACAACACACTTTAAAGTTTAATCTGTATTAATAATTTCAGGAAGACATGAAGTCTTATTCCTTTTATAATGCTAGCTCTTTATTGTTTTTGTCTCTCCTCTCTCCCCACTCCCCCAGTCAATAGCAGGCACTAATAGCTCACATACTAGTGATCTGCAATTGGCTAATTCCTGAGAGTGCCCCAGTGTGTTGATTTCTAAGGAATCTCCAATGAAATTTCTATGGTACTTGTTGGAGGAGAAAATATGGTACAGTGGAAGGATCATTAGCTATACTGTATGAAGACCTAACTTGAAACCCTACCTTTAGCTCTCGATATTAGTGTGACCATGGATAAGACACTTAACCTAACTTGGGCCTCATTTTCTTTATCTGTAAATTGATGAAGGATTGGCCTCCGAGGTCATTTCTGGCTCTTATTATTCCATTCTAATATTAAGGCGATTCCTTTCTCTCTGCTCACTAGCGATCAAATAGTACACGCTGTTTACTTGTATGTTATCTCTTCACTTTTCCATTCTCATCATATTCAGGGACTTCAGTGAACTGGTTTCTGGACTACTGGAAACAATCCCAAATATGTAGCAAATTTCAAATGGAGTATTTAAGAAAAGAGGAAATGGCTTTACTGTCCTAATGTTTATTTTATCCACATTTAATTAGTATCTCTATGTTAATGATATACTAGACTGCATGCATCTGTTAGATATAGTCCTATCCCTCAGGAAGGTTTTAGTCACAACAAGAGCTGAACAAAATAAATATATGTGTAAAATAAATATGTCATAGTAATACTATATATATATATATATAATATATAATATACATGTGTGTATTTGTGTGTGTTAAGCTTGTCCAGAAAAGATATAACAAGAGTCAATCTCACAAACAGACATATATTGCACTAGCCAAATAATGCCTGGAGAGGAAAATGTTTCCAAAGGAGCACATCTGCATGGAATTGAATAATGTGCCATGCAAATACTACACTTCTATTTAAGCCAAGTAATTAGAATTGCATTTTCAGGCTCTTTAATTTACTGTGTACTTAAGAACTGTATTTTATTACTTAAATCAAGTACTATTGGTTCCACTCTTGTAGGCTTCTCAGAGGGCAGCTATTCAGCCATATTGTATCCTCTTATTCCTGTTGAAATGAATAAATCAGAAGTATGAATTACAGAGCTATCCTGGGACTGCTTTTGCCTATGCTGTCAGTTCTAGCTCTTAATGGTTCAGAGATTCAGGAAAAATAGGCTAGACTAAAATATTGCATATTTCCCTCTAGGGTTAAATTTAAACTCCAGAAACTGAGAGATTCAAAGGGTCTATTTTACAAAAGAAAATGGAACACTGAAGATAAACTTTGCATGAACCCCCAAATCACAGAGCTCTGAATGAATGCAATTCAAATCAAAATGTCTTATGAAATCATAATGATTTGGATAACTGTTTGACACACCATAATAATACATTGTATAATGAAAAAACTATCATGCACTATAGTGATCATTATATCATTATAGTTCTTTCAATACTTTTTTTCCAGTTCTACCATAACATTCTTCTAATTCGTGTGGCAACTACTTTGGGGGCCAGACACAGTCAAATATGTAAATAAGGGAACCACTGGTGCTGTCAAGATTTTCTTATTTTTGAAAATATGTCACTTGGTCAAGAAAGGAAAAAAAAATACCCAATAATGACTTTCTCTTGCATATTTATCACACATGCCTTTCCAAAAATTCTTTCATATCCAGTATCTCATTTCTACCTTCACAACCTTGTGAGTTAGAGATGACAATTTACAGGTGGGAAAACTTACACACAAATACTGATGAAGTTAGGACTTCCAAGGTCATTCATTTTCTAAGCATCAGAGTGGGCACTCAAATACAGTTTGGGGCTTTTGTTCACTGGATGACGGGGTATGATAGCTTATCGTGACAGCTTCTCTCCAAAGCCTCTTGCATATTTGGGCATTTTAATGAATTTTTCAGAAGGCATCTGTTTTTAAGTATGCAGACCTGCACATGTGGAGAATTAAAACCGTTTTAAGAAATTAGAATCAGACTCTAGGAAATGCAACTGTCTTCTTCAATTGTGTGGGGAAAGTTATTTAATGGAGTCAACTCTTTATCATCTACATGAATGGGTGCTATAAAGTCTGTCTTGTCAGTTAGGTAGTTCTGATAGGAGAGCTAGTAGTCCTTTCCATGTATTCATATTCAATTCAACTCAAGAGATAAGAAGGGCTCCAGTATATGCAAAGCAGACCATTAGATGCTAGGGCTATTAGATACAAAGACAAAAACCCAAACAATGAGTTTACAATCTTGCAGTTCATTAAGCAATGGATGATGAGTCAAAAGAATTTAGTTCTAGACCAAACATTGCCCCTTACTAGCTGAGAGATCTCAAGTATTTTACATAAGCCTTCTGAGTATCAATTTATTATCTACAAAATGGGGAGAATTAAACTCAGTCTGTTTACCTATCAGAGAGAGTATCCAGAACATTATAAATCAATAAGCATGCATTAAGCACTTTTTCTAATCACTGGGCAAAGTTCTAGAGACACATGGTCAAACTATCAAACAGTATCACCCCTCAAGTTGCTAACACTCAGTCATACAAGAATTGAGTGTGTGAACTATGGATGCTTGGCCTGTAAGAGAAGATATAAGGGTAACAAATTGAATAGCTGTTTTTAAACATTTAAGTGTTGTGTAGTATAAAATCGATTAATCAGCAAGGATATATTAACAATTTTCTATGTATCAGGCCCAGTGTTGAACAGTGGTGAAAGGGGAAAAAAAGGCAAAATCACAGAAATAGTCTCTGCCCTCAAGGAGCTTACATACTAATGTGAAGATTTCATTAACACTGATGATGTCCAATACAAGTATAAGAGATTATTTAAAAATAAGATTTTTAATACTATAAGGGCTTATTTATAAATAAGGTTATTATTAACACATTGGGATTTTCTCCAGCATCTAAATGGATTCAATCAATCCACAAGTCTTTATTAAGGACTTGCTATATGCCAGGCTCTGTGCTCGGCACTGAGGATACAAGTGAAAAATTGAAACAATGCCTCCTGAGCTTATATTCTAATGAGAGTGATTAAACACACAACACACACACACACACACACACACACACACACACGTATATATGTATATTATATATGTATATATATGTCTATATATATGTATATATGTACATATATACACACTTATCTATGTGTATATGCATATATATACATGTATGTAGCATAAACAGAAGTTAAGTAACTTAAAACATAGTATGTACATTAATTTATATGTACATATATATTATTTCTATATATACAAATACATGTATAGATGTAGTATATGTACATACACATATTTATATATTCATATATGTTACAGCAATATATGTACATGCTACACGTAGTATATATACATATTTGTACACGTGGGTGCATGTGTGTGTGTGTATATATACACACGCACATATACATATGCACATGCACATATACATATACACACATATGTATGCATACACACCTTCATACAATAGTTAAATCCAAAGTATTTTAGAAGGGATGATACTAAGAGTTGGGGGTGGAGCAGGAATCAGGAAACATTCCATTATAATAGCTCAAAATAGCTAACATTTACTAATGTTTCTATGAGAGAGCAAGAATCAGTCAAACAGAAAGAAAAAAATGAAACAATACATGAAAATGTAAAATACCTCATCAGTAAAACAATGGACCTGGAAAATCGACTCAGGAGAGACAATTTAAAAATTATTGGACTACCTGAAAATCGTGATGAAAAAAAGAGCCTGGACAGTATCTTTCAGGAAATCATAAAGGAAAACTGCCCAGAAGTCCTAGAACCAGAAGGGAAAATAACCATAGAAAGAATCCACCGATCACCACCTGAAAGAGATCCCAAATTGACAAGCCAAGAAATATAGCAAAATTCCAAAATTACCAGATGAAAGAGAAGGTGCTGCAAGCAGCCAGAAAGAAACAATTTAAATATCATGGAACCACAGTCAGGATTACACAGGACCTTGCAGCTTCTACATTAAAAGACCGCAGGGCATGGAACATGATATTCTGTAAGGCAAAGGAGCTTGGAATGCAGCCAAGGATCAATTACCCAGCAAAAATGAGCATCATTTTTCAAGGGAGGAGGTGGATATTCAAAATAGGAGACTTCCAAACTATCCTAATAAAAAGACCAGAGCTCAACAAAAAATTTGATCTTCAAGTACAGGACTCAAGAAGGACTTAAAAAGGTAAATGGGACAGAAGGATACAATATGTTGTTAATGGGGGGGGCTGTTTAAACCCCTACAAGGGAATATGAGACTTGCAACCTTGAGAACTGTATTGTTATTACACCTTGTTAAAGGAGTATACATAAAGAGGGTGGATATTAGTTGACTTTGATGTAATGATAAAAAAAAATCTAATCAAGTGGGTTAAATGGATCCAAATAAGTGGATCAATCTGATCTTAGAAAATGTACTGAGAAAGGAGGAGGCAGACAAGGGTAAATTACATTACAGGAAAAGACACAAAATCCTATTACAGCAGAGGGAAAGAAGGGGGGGGAGCATTGTTTGAACCTTACTCTCATCAGATTTGGCTCAAGAAGGGCATAATATAATCAGTTAGGTATAGAAATCTAACTTGCCCTATAGGAGGGAAAAGGGGAAAGAAAAGGGAGGGGGAAAGAAAAGGAGGGGGAAAGAAGGGAGGAAGCAGTAAGACTAAAGGGGAAGAAAAGGGAAAGGGATAATAAAAGGGGGAAGGGACTGAAGGAGGGTGGTCAAAAGCAAAACACTAGTGAAGGGGGAAAGGAAAAAGGAGAAAGAAAAGCATAAATAGGGGAAAAAGAAACAGATAGTAATCATAACTGTGAATGTGAATGGGATGAACTCTCCCATAAACGGAAATGGATTGCAGAATGGATTAAAAACCATAATCCTACAATATGTTGTTTACAGGAAACACATTTGAAAAAGAGTGACACATACAGGGTAAAGGTAAAAGGCTGGAGCAGAATATATGCTCAGCTGAAGTAAAAAAGCAGGGGTAGCAATCCTGATCTCAGACAAAGCAAAAGCAAAAATAGATCTAATCAAAAGAGATAAGGAAGGAAACTACATCCTGCTAAAAGGCACCATAGACAATGAAGTAATATCATTACTAAATATATGCACCAAATGGTATAGCATCCAAATTCTTACAGGAGAAGTTCAGGGAGTTACAGGAAGAAATAGACAGCAAAACTATACTAGTGGGGGACCTGAACCTCCCCTCTCGCACTAGATAAGTCTAACCACAAAATAAACAAGAAAGAAGTTAAGGAGGTGAATAGAACATTAGAAAAGTTAGGTATGATAGACCTCTGGAGAAAACTGAATGGGGATAGAAAGGAATATACTTTTTTCTCTCAGTACATGGCACATACACAAAAATTGACCATGTACTAGGGCATAAAAACCTCACAATCCAATGCAGAAAGGCAGAAATATTAAATGCATCCTTTTCAGATCATGATGCAATAAAAATTATATGTAATAAAGGGCCATGGAAAGATAGACTAAAAAATAATTGGAAACTAAATAATCTAATCCTAAAAAATGATTGGGTCAAACAACAAATCATAGAAACAATCAATAATTTCATTCAAGAGAATGACAATAATGAGACAACATACCAAAACCTATGGGATGCAGCGAAAGCAGTTCTTAGGGGAAGTTTTATATCTCTAAATGCTTACATAAATAAAATAGAAAAAGAGGAGATTAATGAATTGGGCATACAACTAAAAAAACTAGAAAAAGAACAAATTAAAAATCCTCAACTAAACACCAAATTAGAAATATTGAAAACCAAAGGAAAAATTAAAAATTGAAATTAAGAAAACTATTGAACTAATAAATAAAACTAAGAGCTTTTTGAAAAAACAATAAAATAGATAAGCCTTTGGTTAATTTAATTAAAAAAAGAAAGAAGAAAACCAAATTACTAGTATCAAGAATGAAAAGGGAAGCTACCACCAAGGAAGAGGAAATTAAAACAATAATTAGGAATTATTTTGCCCAACTATATGCCAACAAATTTGACAATCTTAGTGAAATGGATACATATTTACAAAAATATAAATTGCCCAGATTAACGAAGAGGAAGTAAAATACTTAAATAACCCCATCTCAGAAAAAGAAATTGAACAAGCCATTGATGAACTCCCTAGGAAAAAATCTCCAGGGCCAGATGGATTTACATGCGAATTCTATCAAACATTTAAAGAACAATTAATTCCAATACTATATAGACTATTTGGGAAAATAGGTGAAGAAGGAGTCTTACCAAATTCTTTTTATGATACAAATATGGTGTTGATACCTAAACCAGGAAGAGTCAAAATAGAGAAAGAAAATTATAGACCAATTTCTCTAATGAATATAGATGCAAAAATTTTAAAAAAATACTAGCAAGTAGATTGCAGCAACTTATCACAAGAATAATACACTATGACCAGGTAGGATTTATACCAGGAATGCAGGGTTGGTTCAATATTAGGAAAACTATCAGCATCATTGAGCATATCAACACAAAACCAACAGAAACCACATGATCATCTCAATAGATGCAGAAAAAGCTTTTGATAAAATACAACACCCATTCCTATTAAAAACACTAGAAAGCATAGGTATAAATGGAGTCTTCCTTAAAATAATAAATAGCATATCTAAAACCTTCAGCAAGCATTATATGTAATGGGGACAGGCTAGAAGCATTTCCAATAAGATCGGGGTGAAACAAGGATGTCCATTATCACCACTGTTATTCAATATTGTACTGGAAACTTAGCTTTAGCAATAAGAGAAGAAAAAGAAATTGAAGGCATTAGAATAGGCAAAGAAGAAACAAAGCTATCACTCTTTGCAGATGACATGATGATATACTTAGAGAATCCTAGAGAATCAAGTAAAAAACTACTTGAAATAATAAACAACTTTAGCAAAGTTGCAGGCTATAAAATAAACCCACATAAATCATCAGCATTTCTATATATTACCAAAAAGCCCAACAGCAAGAGATAGAAAGAGAAATCCCATTTAAACTTACTGTAGACATTATAAAATATTTAGGAGTCTACCTCCAAACAAACCCAGGAACTCTATGAACACAATTACAAAACACTTTTCACACAAATAAAATCAGATCTAAATAATTGGAAAAACATCAGTTGCTCATGGGTAGGCTAATAATATAATAAAAATGACAATCCTACCTAAGCTAATTTACTTATTCAGTGCCATACCAATCAAACTACCAAAAAATTATTTTATAGAGTTAGAAAAAATAATAACAAGATTCATTTGGAAAAACAAAAGGTCCAGAATATCAAAGGAACTAATGAAAAGAAATGCAGGGGAAGGTGGCCTAGCAATTCCAGATCTTAAATTGTATTATAAAGCAGCAATCATCAAAACTGCTTGGTACTGGCTAAGAAATAGGGAGGTGGATCAGTGGAATAGGTTAAATATGCAAGACACAGTAGTCAATGACTATAGTAATCTATTATTTGATAAACCCAAAGACCCCAGCTTCTGGGATAAGAACCCACTCTTTGAAAAAAACTGCTGGGAAAACTGGAAAAGAGTATGGCAGAAACTAGGCATAGACCCAAATCTCACACCATATACCAAAATAAAGTCAAAATGGGTTCAGACTTAGATATAAAGGCTGATACCATAAGTAAACTGGGAGAACAAGGAATAGTTTACCTATCAGATCTATGGAGAACAGAAGAATTCATGACCAAACAGGAGATAGAGAACATTATGAAAAGCAAAATGGATAATTTTGATTACATTAAATTGAAAAGTTTTTGCACAAACAAAGCCAATGCAACTAAGATTAGAAGGAAGGTAGAAAATTGGGAAAGAATTTTTACAGTCTCTCTGATAAAGGCCTCATTTCTAAAATATATAGAGAATTAAGACAAATTTATAAGAACACAAGCCATTCCCCAATTGATAAATGGTCAAAGGATATGAACAGACAGTTCTCAGATGAAGAAATTAAAGCCATCTATAGTCATATGAAAAAATGCTCTAAATCATTATTGATTAGAGAAATGCAAATCAAAACAACTCTGAGGTACCACATCACACCTATCAGATTGGCCAACATGACAAAACAGGAAAATGATAAATGTTGGAGAAGATGTGGGAAAATTGGAACACTAATACATTGTTGGTGGAGTTGTGAAAGGATCCAACCATTTTGGAGAACAATTTGGAACTATGCCCAAAGGGCTACAAAAATGTGCATACCCTTTGACTTAGCAGTAGCACTTCTAGGGCTATATCCCAAAGAGATCAAGCAAATGGGAAAAGGACCCACATGTACAAAAATATTCATAGCAGCTCTTTTTGTGGTGTCAAAGAATTGGAAAATGAGAGGATGCCGATCAATTGGGGAATGGCTGAGCAAGTTGTGTTATATGAATGTAATGGAATACTATTGTGCTATAAGAAAAGATGAACAGGCTGACTTCAGAAAAACCTGGAAAGACTTATATGGTCTGACGCTGAGTGAAGTGAGCAGAACCAAGAGGACTTTGTACACAATAACAAACATGTTATGTGATGACTAATATTGTTAAACTGAACCCTTCTCAGCATTATAAGGATCTAAGACATCTTCAGAAGCCTTGGGATGGAAAATGCTGTCCACATCCAAAGAAAGAACTATGGAAGTTGAATCGCTATCACTTATTTTTACCTTCTGTTGAGTTTAGTTTCATCTTTCTGATGGTTCCTCCTATTGCTTTTAATTTTTACTTACAACTTCACTAATGTGAAAATGTGTTTAATGGGTATGTAAATGTAAAGCCTATATCAGACTGTGCGTAGTCTTGTGGAAGGTGGGGAGGAGGCGGGGGAGAAAAATTTTCAACTCAAAAGTATATGGAAGTGATTGTTGATAAATCAAAATAAATTAAAAAAAAACATACACGGTGAAAAAAATAATCATCAGTTTAATTGAATTCAACAGAGCTAACTACATCATTAGTAGATAAGAAGACTAGTCTATTTTCACACAGGGTAATAGGAAGCTTGCATGGAGCATTTACTTTGGAACATGCTATTCTATAGCTCTAGAGTTGGAAAGAAAATGAACAAGTAAACCCAAAGCTTTACACCAGCCAGAATTCTCTCTGGGCCCTGCTGAAGAAAAGATTCAAATCCAGATGGAGAATGAATCTCTGTGTCAAGATTTCTTCAACTCCTGGTTTGAAGCCATTCTGCTTTGAATCTCCTTCTGGCTACACCCATGGAGCTTGCCATCTTTTAATTTGTTGCATGACTTATAGTTCCTTGTAGCACCTTTTATCCCCTGGCAGGACTCTACAACAATGATAAATAGGGCCCCGTTTAGCCTAAATCTTTCAGATTCTGAGGGAGTGAGTTCTTGGCATCACACAGCTGTACTGAGCCTGGCAAATAGCTGCAGATGTGTTTGAGGATGCTGTTAGGGCTGAAGGGACTGACTAGTAAAGCAACTAGAAAAGGAAATGTGTGTGTGTGTGCATGTGTGTGTGTGTGTGTGTGTGTGTGTGTGTGTATACATGTGTGTGTACTTTTTTTGGGTGTTTGAGGGACTCTGAGTTCTCAGTAAATAAATTCTAAGGACAAACAGGGCAAATATATCCATTTTGAAATCAAGGCACTGATGAAAGAAAGTTTTACCAGAACTATACACACTGAAATTAATATGACCTTTGCTTCATTATAGCATCATGATTTAAAAAAAAATTTCCCCACTTTATTTGATACTGTCACAGTATATTTTATGTTTTTTAATTTGTTTTAAATAGTTGCTACTTAACAAATATTCCTCTACATTCATCATTCAGGGAACTATATAGTAAACTTTGTCTTAAAATATTAGCCTTACAGTGATTTATTCATTCAAAACAATATGGATCAGGTTACTAACAACACAAATGTCAATTAAAGATTTAAATAAAAAGATGGTAATTCCTTTATCCCTTAAAAGCAGTGTTATTGTTCACTCTGTTTTTTTTTTAATTATAAGGATAATTCTGTTGGATCAACGAAAATCTTTGATTGGTGTCTTTTGGTTTCCAGAAGTTCCCTGAAATTATAATCTGTAAGAGGATTGAATTTGTTTTTAGCATGACCTCCTTCCCCTTCTTCAAATGAGCCCAACAACCTCAAAACAAGAAAAAAAAAAGATGTGTGAAATTTGTAGTGTTTGTAATGATCAATATTGACCTCAGAAAATACATGACAAAATGGACATGAATATCTCTTCTCAGGGGGTGGGGGGTATAGTGTGTATATGTATGAATATATTGCAAACATTCTGTCACAATTGCTTCATGGGTCGGATTGGTTTAATGTTGTTATTGTTGTTGTTGTTAGCTAGAAGGGAAGATTTTCCGAATGTAGGAGATGGTGACAGAGGATATTTCTGGAAATGATTGCAATGCAAAAGCAAAAGGGATGAATAAAACTTAAATAATAAAAGATAAGAGATGAAGAATATCATTCACATATTTGATGGGTACTCGTTATATACTTAGCACTATACTAAATGCTATATGACACCTTTATCATCAAAGACCTGCTGAAATCTCCTGAGGGGCTTTTCATTATATAGCCCATTAGGTACTAACCCAAGGCTGTAACTGTGCCCTGGTTTCCCCTCCTGAAAATAGTATGTTCAGCTCTGAGTGCCAAAGTAAGGACACTGATAAATTGGGAGTGTTCCGAGGACAATCATCTACACTACAAATGGTAGGGAACCTGGAGCATAGTTAAATATATCTGCATGGGAACTAAGAAGTGGGAGCAGGGGAGATAGATGCGAGTGTTACTGAGCTGAAGGAGTAAACATCATAGAAGTTAAGGCAAGAGAATGGTAGTTATGGAACAGTTAAGTGTCTTCCTCTGCTTTTCAATTCTACCTTTGCCACTTGAACCAGTTAAAAGCCAATAATATGGAAAGAACATTAAATTTTAAGTTGGAGGACCTTGGTTCAAATTCTGGCTCTGACTTTGACTTTGGACAAAAATAACTTCACATCTCTGCTTCTCCATTATTTTGTCTGTAAAGAAAGTGTTTGGAGAAGATTGTTTAGGCCACTTTCAGTTGTAAATTCTGGTGGCTTAAGTCTGGGACATATGGTCCCAGGTAGGAGCTGGTAGGAGGGAAGTTCTAAAACACATCAAGCAGAGAATGGAAGTTCTTTGTGGATGGGTGATTATACACGAAGACTATATGCAAGATGGAAACCGCCTGCATTTAGGCTTTCATTCTTCTCTGTGCCTTTTGACATAAACTAGATTCTAAATTTAACAGTTCTCCATTTGAAATTTTGTTAATAGCCTTGTATAATTAAAAATGCACACTTATCTAGTAAAAGCAGATTGATTTAGCCATTCTGAAAAGAACCAATATACAAAATCATATCTATTCAGTAAATGAACCTCCAAATGTTTCTGAGCATCATCACAAGCCTTCTTGGTGGTTCAACTATAGTCTAAATATGTTTTAAGAACAAAAATTAAATTTGGAATTTGATGTTTTGAGGAATTTGGAATCTCTAGATCTCAATCTCATATATAACAGGAAAGTTAAAGACATTTTTAGCAATACATCATCAGACTCATCATCGTCTTCAAGGCTCAACGCAGGTACCACTTCTTTTGTGAAGTATTCACTGATATGTCCACATGCTAGCATTATTTTCACCTCAAAGTAACTTCACACACACACACACACAAAAGTTGTACATGATATTTAGCATGAAAAAGACTAAACATAGATAACAGATGCCTTAAAATAAAGGAAGAGCTATTTTGAGTTGATGGAATGGGACTTTTATTTAGATTTGAAGACTAGAACCAAGAAAAATTCATGGCTATAACAAAGAGATGTTGGGTGGGACAGGGTGGTGATGGAGCTTTCTCACAATTCAGTTAACTCTTCTTGACCCATCAATATTACTACCATATCTAGTACCCAAAGAGATGTCAGAAAGAGCAAAAGAACTCATATCAACAAAAATATTTTAAATGTCTTATTGTGAGCATAAAGAACTGCATTCTAAGGGGAATGGTTGAACAAATTATGATATAGAAATTCATGAGATTCTATTGTGCCATAAGAAATTATGAAGGCAACAGTGTCAGAGAAAACTTGTAACACTCATATTAACTGAAATAGAATTAAAAGTACCAGGAGAACAATTTATACAGCAAAAATATAAAGAAAAATAACTTTGAAAGACTTAAGGACTCTGGTCAATGTAATGGCCAACCACCTAATCATGATTACAGAAGATCAGTGATGAAACGTTGGTTTCAGGAAGTGTTTACTCATGTCCTAAAAGAGAAATTATATATGTGGGGTGAGTATTGAGACATATTTTTGGGTATAATTAACATAGAAATTGTTTTGTTTGACTAAGCATATTTATTATAAGAAATTGATTTTGGTTGTGTTTTTTTTTTGGGGGGGGAAGAAAAGAAAATTGATTTTTGTTGATTCAAATGAAGAAAACAAAAGTCAAAAATAATTTTCAGCTGTCACAAAGGAAAATGGGCTGACAGGGAAAAGAGGGGCTTCCCCTCCTGGAAGGACTCCAAGCAGAAGGTAGATGGCCATTTTTTGAGGATTCTGTAAAGGAAATTTCGGTTGAGGTTGGGCTAGATGTTTTCTCGGGTCCCTTCCAATTTTGAAATCCTGTGATTGTATTTGTAACAT
The DNA here is from genome assembly GCF_003287225.1 of Phascolarctos cinereus. NCBI lineage: Eukaryota > Metazoa > Chordata > Mammalia > Diprotodontia > Phascolarctidae > Phascolarctos > Phascolarctos cinereus. The sequence goes on along the minus strand of NW_027555847.1, from coordinate 43,945,549 downwards.
GCTAATTCTGTGACATTACCACTAGCTAGCTGGCCCAGGCAAGGGAGCCTTATGAAGAACGTCTAAAATGACCAACCCCTGAGCCACAATTCATTTTTGGTAAGTGGTAGCGTAAAACCCTCTATCGACAAACTCACCATGTTAGGGAGCGTAATAATCTGCTCATAATAGCCTCACAAGGCTATTATGTAAGAAAAATCACTTTAACAAATTCGAATATGCATGAGTTTCTGTTATTATTATGTTTACTTGTTCATTACCAATTCATGACTGCCTGGATTTAGTAAATTCCAGAATGTTATAAGTATGTCAAAATATCAGCGTAATAAATCTTGTGAAGTAAAATGAGATGTTGCTTGATTAACATATGCACCAAAATTAGACTATGTTAGGGTGAATTTATGAAATTTGTTCTCCTTTCTTTTTGTAGGGTTCTCATAGAAACCCTCCCCTTGTTTTCTTTTCTTTCTTTAAATGGGGCAGCAGGAGGTGCTGGAAAAAGTATACTTTCTATTTTCCTGAAGGCAATGCTTATGTTACCCTCAGGCTGTTTAGGCAAGTTAAGTGAAGAGATGAAGAATTATCTAGGGAAATTAAATAACCTGAAGATACAATCCAAATCTCAGTGATTGTAACCTACTTTTTTCCTCAGAAGACAATGTTCCAATCTGAATTATCCAGAGCATTCATTCATTCATTCATTCATTCAATTCATAAACATTTACTAAACAGCTACTACAGGAGAGGGCAGAAGAGAGCCAAGGTGGCCATTTAGAGTCAGCAACCCAGTGAAACTCTCCCAACATCCTGCTTCAAATAACTTTAAAATAACTTCAAATTGAATTTTGCAGGGGCAGAGCCCTGAAAAAGTGAGAATGATACATCTTAGCAGCCTAGGACAAAATAGGAGGTAAGCAGGAGAGATCTGTGACACCGTGGTAGGGGTTGGCCTGCCATATATATGGCACCACACCAGTGGCTTAGCAGCAGCAGCAGCAACAGCTTTAAAAGCTTTGTCCAGAGACTGTGAAGAGGGTCAGACAACTGGTCAGAAAGAGAGCACAGGGGACCATTTGCTGGCACTGTGTGCAGCTGGTGCTAACTGGTAACTCTATTGCCCATCCCTTTCTGGCTTGCAGTTCCAGGGCAGAAAGGAGCAGTAACACTTCTGGCTGCAGGAGAGCAGGGGACCTGGTTACTTTCCAGGACCAAAAGCAGCATGAACACTTGCAGCTGCAAAGGATCAGGGGCTATTCTTGGCTAAAGACCAGAGGGCAGACCACAAAAGCAGTGACCATACTTCATGAAACTTAGAGACCCCCAGAACTAGCACTATAAAGAGCAGCATGAAAAAACCTGAAGCTTGGGACAGGTTCCTTAGAAAAGGGTAAGGGAAAGAGAGGGCAGATTACAGGATGAAAAGAGAGAAGGATAAATGAAGAAAATGAAATGGAGTGAAATAAATAACTAATGATCATAATTATGAATGTGAATGGGATGAGCTCACCAATAAAATGGAAGCAAATCGTAGAATGGATTAGAAACCAGAACATTTACAAAATACATACTTGAAACAGAAAAATATATATATACAGAATTAAAATAAGGAGCTGGAGCAAAATCTATTATGCTTCTATTGAAGTAAAAAAAAGGTCGGGATAACAATCATGTTCTGAGACCATGCAAAAGCAAAAGCAAAAATTGACCTAATTAAAAGATGTAAACAAAATTATATTTTGGTAAAAGTTACCATAGACAATCAGGTAATATAAAACAATCACATCATATTTCTTTGATAAAGGTCTCTTTTCTCAAATATAAAAAGGAAATGAATTAAAGATCCATTCCCCAATTTATAAATTGTCTAGGAATATGAACAAGCAGTTTTCAGAAGACATCAAAACTATCTATAGTCATATTAAAAAAAAACCCCTCTAAATTATTATTGATTGGAGAAATGAAAGTTAAAACAACTTTGAGGTACCACCTCATACCTATCAGAAATAATAAATGCTCTAAGAGGTGAGGGAAAATAGGTTCACTAATAAATTATTGGTAGAGTTGTGAACTGGTCCAACTATTCTAAAGAACAATGTGGAACTATAGCTAAAGGGCTATAAAACTGTACATACCCATTGACTCAGAAATACAGTTAGGTCTTCACTCCTAAGAGATTAAAGATAAAGGAAAAAAAAAAACTTATACGTACAAAATGTTGATAGAAACTCTTTTTATAATAACAAAGAATTAGAAAGTGAGGGCATGCCCATTAATTGAGGAATGGCTGAATAAGTTGTGGCAAATTATTGTGACAGAGTACTATTGTGCCATAAGAAATAACAAAAGGAATGGTTTCAGAAAAGAAAAAAAAAATAGGAAAATCTGTATTAACTGATGCAAAAGGAAGTGAGCAGATCAAGGAGATCATTGTATATAACAACAACCTTGTCATGATAATAAACTATGAAAGACTTAGCTACACTGATAAATACAATAATCTAAGCAATTGCCAAAGGACTCAAGATGAAAAATGCTATCCACCTCCAAAGAAATAACTGATGAACTCCTTATGTAAATTGAAGTACAGTTATTTTTCTTGTTTTTTTTTAAATAAGATATGGCTAATATAAAAATACATTTTTCATGATTTCACATGTATTATTGGTATCAAATTGCTTGGCTTCTCAGTAAGTGTTGGAAGGGTATGAGGAAGGGAGAGAATTTGGAACTCAAATTTTAAAAATGTTAAAAATTAATAATAATTGTGCTTGTTTAACAGAAAAAAGGTAAACTGTTAACTGTGTCAGGCATGATGTTGGGAGCAGGGAAACAAAAACACAATCAAAATAACAGAAAAGATTATACAAATTAAATATATAGCTGTATAGGGAGAGAGAAAAGGTCGTAAGAACTGGAGAAGAATAAGGAAAAAAAAGTTTCCTAAACATTTAAGCTGAGCATTGACAGAAACTAAGGAACCCCAAAGGCAGAGGAAATGCAAGAGTATATTCTAGGCATTGGATAAAGCCTAAGCAAAGGCACAGAGAATTGAGATAGAGTATGTTATATGAGGAATATCAAGAAGGTTAGTGTGGCTGGACCATGGAATATGTACATGTATAAACAAACTGGCAAGTTTAGTTTGACCCTGACTGCGAAGGGCTTTAAATGCCAAAGGATGATGTAGTTTATCCTAGTCAAAAAGATTCTCAGAGATTCTTTGATAACATATAAATTACATAGCACAAACTATGGCAAAATCCATAAAACCTGAAAAATATACAAAAACATCCCAATGAGGAAAGATACGACATTTTCGTGTATTTAGAAATATTTTCCTCAAGAGGAAGCCATTTGCAGTGACAACAGGAGGGATTTCCAGTCAATCTGTTGCCTTAAAGGACTTGGCTTTCAGTAATGTAGCCCAGTATCACTAAGAGAGAAAAATCGAATCACTGAGATTCATACTGAGACTCCTAGGGCTTGAAGGGCCTTGGAGAGGTCATCCAATCCATCTCCCAAACTTGAGGTAGCAGCAAGCCTTAAAGCACCTAGACAGATAAGAATTTATCCTCTCATTTAAGATCTGCAGTGTAGATTCCACAAGAAACCTCTTAAGCACTTCTGGTGACTTTAACAACCCTCACAATCAGAAAACTTTCCCCCCAGTGTTACCTAAATTCCCCATGCTACCATTTAAGCAATGTGAAGTTTATTATAGAAATTAAATAACTAGCAGAGAAGGAAATTAACTTATACTCCCATATGCATTCTCAATGTTGAATTTTCCAGGACTGTTCTCATTTCCCCATGGAGAAGAAATGGTACACTAGTGTTGCACCCTCCTACCCCCATGATTTTCAACATTTTATTCAATTCAAAAATGACTTATTAAGAGTCCATTGTGCACAGGATACTGTGTTCGCTACTGGGGGAGCAGTATTTAGAAAGGACAAGGGCACTGTCCTAAAGTTCAATATTACAGGGAATGAAAGACCTACAAAGTAAACAATGATGAAAAAAAAAACATGAAGCTTGAGAATGATTTGAGGTAAGAGTAGGAGATATTGACAAGGCTTCATCTAAATGCAAACTCACACAATCTTTGAGTTGGAGAGGGTCTCCAAGGCCCTCTAGTTCAATCCTTATCTCACTAAGAAGCCCCTCTTTTGTCAATTCTTGCAAAAACTTATTCAGCTGTTGCTTTAAAATACTCATTGGGTGTTTTGGAAACATACTACCTCTTGACAGTCCATTCCCATGATCTGGTCACACCTCTTCACCATGACCTCCTTTTGCTCTGCCACTGTATTCTCCAATACAAAATTACTTTCGTTTGGAACTCTAGTCCTAACACTGTTGCTCTCACTGATAAGAGGCTACTATACTAACTAGTCCCTCAACCAACCAATCTTCTTAACCCTGGCCATCTATTGTTTTGCTGCCATGCTTGAATAATACAGTTCTCTTTCTACCTTTTTGCCTGGGAAGTCTAATTAAATCATTGCTATTATTGCTTCTGAAAATGTTATGTCAATAAATTAGCCTATGATTTAAATCAATATCCCTATAAATCCCTCAACAAAAACCATCATACTTGACCACCATTTATCTATATGTGTCCTTCTTTTAGAATGTCAGTTCCTTGAAGGCAGGGACTCTCACTTTTACATTTGTATAGATCACTGCATAGTTTCTAGCACATAAGAGGTATTTAATAAAATATTGTATTTTTCATTCATTCACTTCATTTTCATACAGTTATAAATGTAAGAAATTTTCATTTACCTCTCCCCTTCCCTTGAGACTAAATTTACTTTTCTACAATTCCCACATATTATTTCTTGTTTTTTGTTTGTTTGTTTGTTTCCTGAGGGGCCAAGCAATATGACATTCTTCTTTCATGGAATATCCCTTCAAATATTCAAAAAACAAGTACTGTTTTATCTTCATGTAAATTTTTACACCCTAACATAGTGTTATATAATTTGTTGAAAAATAGTTTGATATAATTTGAACATAGTTTTTAAAATAGCTTGAAAATAGTGTACTGAACCAAATGTATGGAAGAAGTGGCATTTGAGTTCGGCTTTCAAAGGATGAGTGGGAGTTCAACATGCAGAGAGGGGGAGAAAGCATTCCAAGTATAGGTATCCCAGTGTGCACAGAGATGAGGTATAAGGGATACACGTAGTGTGCACAAACGTTATAATCATCCACTCTGATTGGAGCATAATGTATGGGAAAGAAAGTAGAAGGAAATAAAACTGGGGATGTGGAATGGTTCAGGATCACACAAGGTATGGAATATTTGGCAAAGAATTCTGAAATTTATTCACTAGGCAACAGGGAGCCCCTCAAGTTTTTAAACAGAGGAATAAAATGATCCAATCTATGCATACAGGAGAATGATCAGCATTGACATGAAGAGTTACAATATGAAGGAGAGATAAACCAGGAAAGGTAAGGAAAGCCATGAAGAGATGAAAATCCACAGCTGGCAAAACAGAAAAAAAAAAAAAAAAGCTTTCTCTGTGGCCTTGTCCTAGATTGTACTTGGACATCAGTCTTTGTTTGGTTTCCCCAAAACACTGTTAATTCATGCTAAGATTGCAACCTTCTAAAAACCTTTTTTCTTATGTTCAGGATATACTCCCATCCAATCAGGTCTATTTTACCCTCTATTTGTATATTTGATTTTTTAATCTAAGTATGATACTTTATTTTTTCCTTAGTGAATCTCATCTCTATTAGATTGGGTTCAATGTTCTATCTTGTCAAAATCATTTTGGATCTTGACTATCATCCAATGTGTTAGCCAACTCTCCCAACCCTGTATCTAATTATAAATGTGCCTGCTTTCTTCCACAATAAAATGTAAACTCTTTGAAGGAATGAACTATTTCACTTTTATCTTTGTATCTTTGGCACCCAGAAGTGTCTGGCATAGAATCAGATGGCATAGAAGCTAGCTGATTGACCAAATCACTGAAGGTGATTTTATAAGTTACTCATAAAAGGGGCCTATTCCCAGAAATAAGTTGTCAGATCATTTTAATAAGAGTACCAATAAAGTTCATTCTAGCTCTGAAATTCTTCATTTCTGTTGAATGTGTCTTTTTGTATGGATTCTAATAAGAGATTCTTTTACAACGATTTCAGTGGCACATCAACATCTCTATAAATGTATCCTTAGGTACATAGATGTTTAGATGCAACAAATGCTGCTGTTATGAACTTCTTATTATCCTAACTATCACATTTGACACTTACAAAGTGTGCCGATTCATACATGAATGCCAGTGGAATGAATGTGCACTCGTTCATCACTCACAATCCCATCAGATTGCGGGCAGAAATATACACCATTAACAAGAACATTCAAAGAATGTTGGCGAAACTTTAATGGATGAAGAAAACATTGGTTGAAATTGTAAAAACATGCTGTAGTTTATACATTCTTCAATTTATCTACCATGGCAAGATAAAGGGTGAACAAGGTACAAACTTTATTGAATTTTATAAAAAAAAAGAGGCAAATGAATGCACATCCCAAATCAGTCATCAAGGTTGGAATTACTTATACAATGCACTTGGATTCCTTCTTCTGCTAGTTTTATCACAGTTAGGCAGAATTACTTCATCATTGTTGTCTAAAATTACCCTGTTTAGGATATCCCAACTTGCCTCTTTCTACTCACAAAAAGGAAAATGGTATTTGGGAATTTATCTGGGCTAGCAATGTATTTACACAAGGAACTTTCAAAATATCCAGAATAATGAAAAATATTGTAATTCAAAATAATTTGCATGTACAAATTACCAATCTACTGTATCTACAAAAATTCTATTTGCCTGCATATATCAAGGCCTAGTTGGAAATCCACATATTTTTCCCAGAGCTGATACCATTTTCAATACCTTTCCCCTATAATTTGTAATGATTTCTTTTCCCAGCTATACATGCACTGTTGAAATCATTATACACCTTTCTGAGTCAACAACAGTACATAGATCATTAAACACGAAAATCCATACCTTAGCTTGAACAACCCCAATATTTTCTCCCTCGTAAATAAGACTAGAGCTTTGGGGCAGGTCTGATAACAAAGTGGTACACATCGTACCCCTACTTAATGGAATTTGAAAACTTGCTCTGACAAATGACATGAATTATTGAAGAATTCAGGCTCTTCTGGTGGCAGGCCAGGTCAGGACAAGATTTTACATACTCAATTGGTGCCCTGCCCACATAGATTGATTCTTGATTTTTAGACCCACCTTCATGTTAGTATCTCTATGTGCTTTCCCCAGCACAACTGATGTAGAGGTTTTCTCCTCTGCCCAGGTCACAAGTCTGGGCACAAGGCTGAATATTAATTTCATCCCTTCTTCTCTCAGAGCAACCCCTATTACAAAGATGCATGTACATCTCTACTCATATTCAATACCAAATAGGAGAATATTTGTCCTGCTGCCCTCAGAAAGTATCAGTCTTAACTCAGGATCATTCTTGCTGATTTCTATTCCACCTAAAGGGAAGGTATGAATCTTTTAAATGGGCTGAATTTTGGCAATTTTTGAAGATAAGGAGGGAGGGAAGATGTAATTGAGCAAATATGTTAGCCAATATATACATTGTTTACCTAATTCTTTATACCATAGGTGTTTCTGATGCAAGTCTCATCAAATTTCAATAAAAATGGGTTATAAATTATAAATTGAGATTAATTATTCTAAACATATTTAGAAAAGGAGTTTAATACATGGAAGAATAGATGTAGAGCTGAAATAAAATTAACAGAAGAACATTTTATAGATGGGAAATCTAAGACCTAAAAAAGATCAACTTTCCCCAAATAAGGTAGGTTAATAAATAGGAAATCTGAGATTGTTTGTATTGATGCTGGATTGTGAATCAAGTTCCTTAAAATGCACTGAAACAAGAAAATGTTGGCTCCTCCAACCTTTTGAAACCACCTAACTTTTCCCAGATGGCTAGAATATACACAACTAGCCAATGTTAGCCTTGTGATGCTCCAAATAAAGACTGCAGAAAAAAATTTCACTCAATTAAAAATGCTTGATTGCAAAACTGCACCTATGTCTTTCCTATGCTACAAATATACATGCACTTAATTACCTTTAGGGATTCTGTATTTTTTCATTATGCACATAATAAACTTTGTTGTTTGCTCATTTTCTTAGTTCTCTAATTTAAGCCCCAAATTACTGGGTAATCCCTGTGCATATTGGGTTTAAATATGAAATACATTAAACAGGCATAAATATTTTAAACAAATAAAATGCGAATGTACACTTATACTCAGCTTATTGTTATCTCACATAAGCTAAACAGGCTGATGAAGATGCCTAGGAAACAAAATAGGAAATTGGCTTGATCCACTGCTAATTTCCTGATGCCCGTAAACCTGAAATCACTGAAAAGTTATGGCTGATTTAGGTAAATTAATGGATTAATCTCAACCCTCAGGGGTTCTGGTCTAGTTTTAGGCATAAGTGCATATGGAAGGATGACTCTGGGTTGTCTATCACTGCATATAGTTTCAATAGGTGAGGGAGCCTATGGAAGACCTGGAAAGCTAGTCAGTGCTGAAAAAAATAGGCATTTAATATGACATTTAAGGGAAGACTATGTGGTTAAATTAAGGATATCCAAGAGCAAACAAAGAACAAGGCAAAGGTATGCTCAGGTAGCATCCATATCCCTAAACAAGAGTCATGGTTCATTCCCTAAAGTAGGGCAGTGAAGAACAAGAAAGGGGTAAAACAGGGATATTGTCAGAGAGGTTCAGGCATGATGACATGTGCCATATTTATACGGGAAAGAGTACTTGACTTGCAGTCAGATGAACTAGTTTTAAAGCCTGTCTCTGCCAGTTACTACCTCTGTGACCTCAGGCAAGTCAATTACCATTTTCTGCCTTACTTTTCTTGTTGTAGAATACTATGTGGAGGGATAGGACCAGATGATCTTGAAAGTCCCTTCCATTTCAAGCTCTAAAGTCCAGTGATCAGACCATGGGCAGGTGTCTATTGAGAGGCTGTTCCAAGGAACTGGCATATCATTACAAAAAGCTGGAAGTCAGAAAGATAGTGATTTTCACAGGTAATCAGTTCAGTAGTTCAATGGGTAAAATTCTTAGGTGTGACTTCATTGAATGAAAGCAAAGATAGCAAAAAATAAATAAAAATTTAAATTTAAATAAAAAAATAAGTTATGCCTCCCTCCCACCTTTGCCTCAGAAAGGGCAGGGCCTCTTACCCATGATTCAATTTAATTTGGTTCTATTGGAAAATAAGCTATTGAGTCTCCAAAAAGGCAGGAAACATTAAGGAAACTTCCCTCAAGGTGTTCACATGCTACTGGGAGGAAACAACAAGTATAGATATGAATAGATATAAGGCAGTTTTAGTAGGATATCCCAAATAAGGAGACATCAAGCAGTAAAGTTGCATGGAAGATGGAAGGGTCTTGGCAGAGACCATATGTGAGCTGGTAAGATAAGGGCATGTGGCTATAGGGAGAGACAGACATTTCAGGAAACTTCCTCCTCCAAAGTAGTGGGTTTTTTTCAGGGTAAAAAACTTGGTTTTGATAAGCCCAGGTCTTCAGAAACAAAACAAAACCTACATGAAATTATTCCTTTTCACTTCTAGCCCTTAATAGCTACAGCACTATTAGCACACTTACATTATTGTTATTGGCATGCATGGCTTTTCTCTTCTACTAGATAGCAGGGGTGGTGAACCTGTAGCCTCAAGGCCACATATGGCCTTCTAGGTCCTTTGGTGAAGCCTTTTGACTGGGTCCAGGTTTTATATAACAGATACTTTTATTAAGGGGATTTGTTCTGTGAAGTTTGGATTCAGTTAAAGGGCCACACTTGAGACCTAGAGGGTCACATGTGATGTTGAGGCCAGAGGTTCCCCACCCCTGTACAAGAAGATTAGTTGCCTGGAGCAATGATCTCCAAACTTTGATCAAGCACTCCTATCTATAAAAAATGTTGAGTCTGTACAACCATATATAAATTATATATTATACTAATATTCCATGTAAATTATAAAACACACAATAAAAATGAAATAAATATTTTAAAAAAATTATTTATTAACAATATAAAATATTTTGCTGTCACTAAAGTATTAACAATAATAATTGTTTCTTTGAAAATAACAGGATTGATTATGCTCCATTACATTTTGAAAGCAGTAGTCTAACCCTTCAGGAAACAGAAAGACATCTCAATATGCTACAAGCAAATAAATGAGTGAGGTTGTAACTGTCAGCCTTCTGCAATTGGGATACTCTCAATCTTCTCTCAGGATAGCTGGAAAACATACATGCTATGTGACCATCTGACAAACAGCCTAAGTTCATCAGTATCAATTCACATATTAGATATTTGTAAAGTTTTTAGTTTGCAAATTATTTTAATGAGAAATCATGACATTTTTCCTTGTTATTTTACAAATGCACTCAAGTATCAATGGTATCTTTTTGGATACTCATAGGCAGCACCTTATTTGCTGTAAATGATCCCTAGGCACTGGATAGAACCGGTATTTTACCTTTCCCAGGTAGAGAGCAGAGGGTTTTTTGGGAAAGCATTCTAGCCTGTTAAGAAAATCCGGTTATTAGAGTTGCAAGATAGAAAAAAAAATTATGTATTTAGAATGAGCCTCATTAAATTATGTCAACTGTCTGAAATATTGAGACAGTAAGCCTAGGAGGACATGAATTTGGGGAGTGTTGTTCTTAGAGTATTACCTTGATCTCTGTCTCTACTCTTTAATCCACCCATAAGTAACACTACAAATAAAATTGTTTAGACATTTTTTTTTTCTTTAGGAAATAATGCTGTTCAACCAGTTCTCAAAATCTTCCTCTGCAATCTTGTTAATTGTTCAGATTCCAAACTTTTTTGGTTACAGAAAGTTTTGTGGCAACATCTTTCTGTTGAGCCACCTTCTTTTCTTTATTGGATTTGTGGTCCTGAGACATCTGAGCTGCTGGAGTATTATCTTCCTCTTTTATAGGAGTATCTAAGTTTAGCAGCAAGCAGCTCTAGTTTTCCATCCAAATGTCCACAGTTGGCAGCAATAGGCATGGGAAGGTGGGATTTTCTGACAAGTTTCCAAAGAATATGGCCTGATTCCATCTCTGCTGCTGGCAATAACCAAGCTCACATCAGAGACTAGTCCCAACGACCATCTCACATGTATACCCAGCTCTTTGGATAAAATATGGTATATGGAAGAAGTGTGTTCTGGGAAGAAAGAATCAGATGACTCGCCTTCAAATCTCTTCTCAGATAATACCAATTATGTGTCCTTTGGCAAGTCACTTCACCTCTCTAGGCCTCAGTTTCCTCATTTGTAAAAGGAAGAAGTTGGAGAAGATGGACCTGAAGATCTCTTCCATCTCTACGTCTTGGATTCTATAATCTTTCTAATATACATAATTTCTAATTCTAATTTTTCTAGTATATATAATATATAATCTAATATCATCTAATTTATCTGTGAGAAGACTAGAATGAATGTAAACTGGATTAACTCTGCAGTTATATTTACCCAGAATCATAAAGGCAATTCTTGTCAGGCTAGGTCCAGTGACTCATATATAGTCCAAGGAGGGCTGAGAATCATTTTAGAAGATGAAGCTTCAGTAACACACTGTTTTTCTTCCACAAAATGAAACCGTTGGGAATCACCTGCAGAGCTAAAGAGGACGCTGAAATCTCTTCCTCTTTGGGGATTTTTTCCTTTCATTTTCTGACTCTATTTCAATATCCTGATAACTTGGCCAGCTAGAAACAATCTTTATTTTGCAATAATTGCCTTGTAGTAAACTTTGATCTAGCTACGCTGGCTGTCATATTATTTCTTATATACAGCATTCCATCTCTCATTTTTGGGCTTTTACATTGTCTCTACCCAGTGTCTGGAATAAACTGTCTCCTTAGGTCTACCTTTTAGAATCCCTGTTTTGTTTTTCTTCAAGGCACTCAGATTCCACCTTCTACACAAAGCCTTTCCTGATCCCACAGATGCTAATACCTTTAAAACAAATTATCTTGCATTTTTTTGTACCTATCAATACATCCAGGTCTCCAGGTAGAAAATAAGATTCTCAAATGAAGGGACTGTTTTGCTTTTTGCCTTTCTATCACCAGGAGTGAGCTCAATGCAGGGGATACAATAAATGATCAGTAAATAATAATTAGCTTTGATATACAGCCTTATATTTCACAAAATATCTTATATATTTTATTTCATTTGCTTCTCTTAAAAACAAAACAAAATTATGAGTTAGGTACTGTTATCATGTTATGATTTTAAAATGGAAGAAACTGGAGGTAACTAAGAGTGAAGTGTTTTATCCAAAGTCATATGGTTGAGGCAGGTTTGAACTAATGGTTGCTAGTGACCAGATTATCACTATCCATCAGCCCATTACACGTGTGTGCCTGGCCTGGATGTTCCTAGTAGCTACCTGATCTGTCTTTGTGTAGAAGCATGCTGAAAAATATTCGACCAACTCGCAAAAAGCAATATACTAGGTGGCATAGTGGAAAGAATGCCTGCTTGAAGTCAGGAAGACTCATCTTCTGAGTTCAAATCTGGTCACAGTCACTTAGTAGCTGTGTGACCCTGGACAAGTCATTTAACCATTTTTGCCATAGTTCCTTGTCTATAAAATAAGCTGGAGAAGGGAATGGCAAACTACTCTAGGATCTTTGCCCCATAAAAACTCCAAATGTGATCACAAAGTGTCAGACATGACTGAAAAATGACTAAACAGCATGACACACTTTTAAGTGTCATCTGCATTTTTAGCATTTTTTCAATCACTTTCTCAAATCCAGACAATCAACAAAGAAATAAATCAAGTGCTGTTTTTTAGTGTTTGCTGATTTCTCAGTAAATATACTCACAATGAAAATTTCACAATGGACTCTTGTGAGCCAGTACCTGCTTGTGTACCGACCTGCCTCCTCCATCTTTTCTGTTTCCAGGAACTCTATCAGTCACAATACCTACCTCTCACAGCCTCTATCATAAGTTCCGAAAGTAGGCAATACTGCTCCCTAGGGGACACTGGAACAATGGGGGTAGGATGAGGGTGATGGGGGTAGTTTAACCTCAGGTGCAATTGGTGGGTGTTGAATAAAAATAAAGATTTGGTGGAAGCATAAGCAAAGAAGAGAAAAGAAGAAAATTTTGAAAAAAACTATTCATACATGTTTCATCTGCTGTGTAACAGAGTTAAAGTGGTAGTAATTACATTATTTTCCAAATAAACACACAAAATACAAGTTATAACTAATCAGTGGTCAAGTCTTCTGACAGGTCTTTACAAGCAAGTATTGGCAAACAAGCCTGTCACACATTGTTGGGAAGTCCCGCATGCATCAGCAGGAATATATATGCATTATGATTTCTTCACAACATGATATTATATGGTTACATGATGCAATATTGCATCATTAAAATTTCAATGTAGGAAAAAACACAAATTTACAATAAATTACCAAATATAAGATGTGTTATTTTAAATTTGTGTGTGTGTGTGTGTGTGTGTGTGTGTGTGTGTGTGTGTGTATGAATGATGCAAATTTCAAAAAAACTTTAAAGGGTTAAAGAAAGTAGGTTTCCAAGGGAACACTGAGTAATCTTTTTTTAAATGGGGTGGAAGGTCAAACAAGTTTGGGAATCTCTGATCTATAACCATCCAGCTTCCAAGCCCTTGGAAGAAAGAGGGAAGTGACTATGATTCTAACTAGGAGCCCCACTGGAGTACCCTTTTTTTCCCACTGTTCTTCCCTTGGCTTCCAAATCCATTCTAGACCTATGCCTTTTGACCTTGAAACTTTCCTCCCCTCTATCTTTTACACTGGTCCCAACTCTGACCTGGGTCAATACCCCTTGCTGAAGCACAGTAGCCCTGAAAGAATTATCCCCTCTCTTTCCTAGTTGTGTCCACATCTGTCTTCAAAACCATGCTGCCCAGCCGTTAGAGTAATATCAAAAATAAGAGAACCTACAGCCTGCCCTTCTCCTGATGTAGTGACCCATGTAGAGTGGCTTCAATTCGAAAGTAGCTGTACTGTAATATGTTTCCCTACTGATTATCTAAAAAAATTCCCTGGGGATTCCATTTTCTACCCTCCCATGTACACACTTTGGAAAACACTGTCCAAGGAGCAGAAAGGTGGCATAGGTTGCGCTTGGAATCAGAAACATCTGAATTAAAATATTGCTTCAAATACTAACTCTTTGAACCTGGGCAATTCACTTCAGTTCCCTCAGTTCTCTCAGATAAAAAAAAAATATGCAAAGTATTTAGCACAGTTCCTGGCACATAATAAGTGGTTAATAAATGCTTGCTCCCTTCCCCATCCTCCAGTATTCTCATCTATAAAATATAGATGATAATAGCACTTCATTCACAGGGGCTGTTGTGCAGATCAAACAAGGTGACATACATAAAATACCTTGTCAATTCTAAAGCCTGTATATAAAAGCTAGTTGTTATTGTTAATATTAGATGACGGGAATCATGTTTAAATTGCTTTGTATCTTCCGTAATGCCTGACACCTGGTTAGGCACATAGTAGATATTCCAGACATATAGCGCCTGGATAAACTGATCTATCAGCCCCAAGATAACCTTGGCCTAATTAAATGGTGCTAATCAGCTCAGCTTACTAAAGTTATGTGCTAATGGCCTCAAGATCATGAGCTGAATTGGTTACATATATTCACATATAGCCAACTAGACTGCTCTATCACATCTACATTGTTTTTCCCCAAACCATATCAAGAACAATTTATCACTACCAAGGAAGCCAGAACCAGTCCTCTACATATGCATGAGTAACATTTTTTTTTCATAAGGAGAAGAGCCCCATCCTCAATTATGCAGGTGACTGAGTGTAGTGGTGGCAAAGATGAAGTGGGAGTGCAGAATATATCAGCCTCACTTCTCTAATTTAGACCTCAAAATCAAAAGGTATATCTAGCCTGTATCCCAGGGGCTAGAGTCCCTTTACTGGTTTACAAGTAAGGCAGAGGAAGCCAATTTTTTTTCAGGACATTTTTTTTTCTCCTCTTCTCCAGAAACTTGAAGAATGAACAGAAGAGGCAAAGCACTGGTTTACACAAGTAAAATATTTATGAGAGTATTTTGGCAAGCTAGAAATATTTTTTACAGATTTTCTTAGAATTTTATGCTTACATTTCAAATTTCTGGCCTTCTCAATGAGGGGGAAAAAGGAAGGAGGAAGAGAAAAATTAGGCACTCTAAAAATTTTTTTAAAAATGAATATTAAAAATTTTTACATGTAATTAAGGGAAAATAAAATATTAAAATTTTCAAAAAGTATGACCTTCCATTGAAAAATGAATTCTAAGGTTGAAAGGTACTTCAGTGGCTATTTCAACATGTATCCCCCAAAAATCCATACACAGTTGGGAGGGGGAAGAGAAGGGATAGAATTTATCTTCTGTGGGAGGGGAAAAATACAGCCTTCTGAGGCAACTCATTCTCAATTAGAAGAGCTTTCATTGTTCATAAATTCTTTGTTTCTTTGTCCATAAAATCAAGGCAAAATCTACTCTTTACAGTCTCTATACATAGCTCCTGCTTTGTCTGAGGTCAGACAGATCCCAATGAGTACCTCTTTTCCCCATAATTGTCATTCAAACAATTCAAAATAGGTATCACAGTGTCCCTTCCGAGCCTTTTAGTTTCCAAGTGAAATATCAGAAGAGTAAAGGTGGGCAAGGCTAAGAAAAAAAAAAAAGAGTAAAGTGAAAAAAAACTCTCAAAGGCAATTTGAACTAGTGAGGGGATTAAAAAAAATGCATTCTTTGTGTTCGTTTGGAAAAGAGAGGAAAGCTCTTTGGAAAGAAATCTATCAGCAGAAGAGAGGGACAAGGGCAGAAACAGGAAGAGGAAAGGATCTTTCAGTTAAAAAAATATAAATCTTTATGCATTCTTAGAAAAGACATTCAATGTAAACCTAAAGATTCACCTGTCAAATCCAAGGTGAAATACTTTAAAGTTCTCAGACATTAAGATATGAGGTTCTGAAGGCAGTTAAGGAGAACAGTGGGTTGAGAGCTAGGCCTGGAGTCAGGGAGGTCTGAGTTGAGATACAGACTCAGAAAATTACTAGTTATATGACCGTAGTCTGCCTCAGTTTCCTCATATGTAAGATGTGGATATTAATAACACCTATATCAGAGTTTTTGTGAATATTAAATGAGATATTGGCGAAAGTCCTCTGTAAAAATCAAGGTTACACACACGTAAATGCAAAAATACACACAAACACATACCCACCAAATAGCAACTTATGTGAGTAGAAAAGGAGCTGCCCATTGGTGGAACTACCCAGTTGGCAGCACAATCTTCTTTCTTTCTTTCTTTCTTTCTTTCTTTCTTTCTTTCTTTCTTTCTTTCTTTCTTTCTTTCTTTCTTTCTTTCTTTCTTTCTTTCTTTCTTTCTTTCTTTCTTTCTTCCTTTCTTCCTTTCTTCTTTCTTCTTTCTTTCTCTCTTTCTCTCTCTTTCTCTCTCTTCCTTTCTTTCTTTCTCTCTCTTCCTTTCTTTCTTTTTCTTTCTTTCTCTTTCTTCTCTCTTTTCTTCTTTCCCCTCCCTCTATTCACATAGGGTATCACATCCTTACCTGTGGGTGCTCTGACAAAAGGGAATGTAAATCTTAATCTGAAACTTTTTTTAAACCCCAAATCCCTCTTGCTCCCATTGATTGGGACAAAAGGTCCCAGGCCAAGTCCTACTTGGTCATTGTTTGGGCCCTTATTGACTCAGAATGAATGTAAATAGCAATTTTTTAGGTTTTTGCCAGAAACTGAGAGTCTTCCCTACCCAAGGCTTCTTTTTTTTGGGGGGGGGGGTTGGAGAGAAGTAAAGAGGCTATTCTCTGCCTCATTTCTTATTAAGCCTTTATCACTGGATGGGCATTGCCTGAGTCAAACTGAGACCTGTTAAAGACCTTAACTTAAAAAGGCCAATGTCCCCCAGTGCATCCTGGGCCATCTCCTGATGTCCTGATCTGTATCTGGCCTCTGGATCCATGGCTACAAAGGAGGAAGTGGGGCTAGTGACTTTGGGCACAGCCCTCTCTCACTTAAATCCAATTTGCTTGCATGTCATGGCATCATCTCCCTGATGTCATGGTCCTCTTTGAGATTTTGAAAGACAAATAGCAACAGCAGCAGTACACACACACACACACACACACACACACACACACACACACACATGCATGTATATGTTCATGTTACACACATGCATATACACACATATGCAAGTTTGCATGTATATGTATATATGTGTGTGTTAGACATTATGGTTATCACTATTATTTCATTGATATTAAGCATTTGCCATTAGAGATTACTGATATAGTTGCTGAGATCACTGGGTCATAGATTCAGAGTTAATAAGGACTTTCCCACCAATTCTTAACTGATTTGCTATTCTCAAGTGGCATATAAATTTATAGGATCATAGATTTATGACTGGCTTGGACTTAAGGGGTCACATAGGCAAAGCTCTTCATTTAAGAGATGGAGAAAATTAAGATCAGAGAAGGTAAGAGATTTACCAAAGGTCATTAAAATTATAAATAGTAGGCCCAGAATTTGAATCCAGATTCTGTGACTCTAAATCCAGAATTTTCCCCCACCCTCCCCAAATTAAAGGATTGAATTCCAGACACCCATTAAGAGACAATAAATCCCCTGAGAAGGCAGATATCCATTGTTTTGGGAGGGAAAAATAAATTCTTTGTGGAAATCTTTCATAAAGCTTTTCTATAGTATAGAGCAGAAAGTAATTTGATACATTTATATTCTTACAGTCAGATAGAATCATTTGTTTTTTAGAGAGTTTGGGAAGGTTGGGGCAGAGGTCGTAGAGGAATATTAAATGATAAAATATTCTGTAATGCATTCTCTCTAATAAATAAGATTCTTGACCATAACCAAATCCATTTCTCCTACACACCGTCTGCAATACTGCTAATCGCCTCTCCGTTCTGTCACAGTGACTTGCTGTGATAGTTAACCACAAAACAAATGCATTATGGAAATACTTCCTCTGGCTCCAAGCTGCCAAGAGAGATCTCACTGTATGTCCTAGAGGTACAGTTCCAGGGGCAAATAGAAAGTTTATTTTTTTAAAGCACATATTTCACATTTTAAAACTGTAACTGCAACAAAATGTAGATATCAAATAAAAAGTGTTAGCACTGAAATTTGGGGATCTGTCATTTCAGAAAAAATACCATTAATAAGATAATGGCTCTCACAGTGAATACTAACCTAAACAGTTCCTAGAATTCATGTCCTTATGTCTTAGATTTAAAGTTTATGATTTCACTCTTAATGGTGGTATAATATATATGCTCTTTCCATTAGGGACTGGAAAATGTTTTCTTTATGATACATGTTATCAGTGAAACAAAAACTTATTGAATGATTATCAACAAACCAATTAACATCTCAGATCCTCAGTTTCTCCTCTATAAAACTGGGATAATCAACAATTATATATGAAATGCATATTATGTGCCAGGAACTATATTAGGTCCTAGGGATAAAAAGAATGGCTCAGAAACAAACAAAAAACAACCTTGTCTGACCTACCTCCTGGAGCTGTTTGCAAGGAACAAATGAGATAAAGTATGTAAAAAAAAAAGTTTTGCAAACTTTAAAACACTATATGTGTCGAAATATAAACCATATATGTTAATTAAGCAACTGTTATTGTTATTTAGTAGTAATACTCAATACTTAATAAGTCAGTGTTCTCAACATAGATGTTCCCTCCAAATATGGATACATTAACCCCTGCCCTTCCTAAGGCAATTGCATTCATGTTCTACCGTAAGTCCAACAAAAGGGGTCCACGAAATCTGCTGGACACCTTCTCTCAATGGTCTTGACATTATGAACATAATCCTGCCTATTCATTAACCATTGTTCTCCCCAATTGACCAACCCACCTTCTTTTATCATATATTTCTGTAATGACATCCTTTACTCTAGTTCTTATTCATGGTACCTCACTGGTTGTCAATCAGCCTGTTCATATCCACCATGTGCTGTTTTCTCATGCTCTGAAGTATTATCATCAAAAAAAAAATGAGGGGAGCAGCAGCAGTCCTGTAAGTATTCTGTGACTCATGGACATATAAAAACAAGAGTAGAGTATCTGTAGTAAAAGCAAAAAAAAAGTGGACCTTCATTTCAGGGATAATTTGGGGTTCATTAAAAAAGTTCTATAATTACCCATTGGCAACCCAGCCCTTTTTCTTCTTCTTGTTTAATTACTACTATTACTAATTCAGGTCTACTGTGGAAGTTCAGGGAAGAGCACAGTCTGAATTTTGATTTTTTAAAAGACATTTACTATTAATTTGTATTATACCGATATCACAAATTAATTCATTTTAACAAACATGTATTATATGTCTTAGTATGTGCCAGGAATTGAGAACACAATGACAAAAATAAAATTGATTCTGTCCCAAAGGAGATTATGTTCTATTGGGAAATCTGAGCACTTATACAAATAAGAAAATACAAAGCATATGCACAGTTATACCATGTCATTTCCAGAGGAAGAGAGCAGAAAGGATGAGGTAAGGCCAAATAAGAAATCTTACCTGGGCTGTGTTTGAATCTAGTGGGAGATTCTAAGAGGTGAAGATAGATATTGAATGCTTTTCAGATACGGCATGCTATCTTAGTACCAGTGACTGGTACAGAGTAGGAATTTAATAATTACTTTCTACTTAATTACTCCCATGCAAAAGCATAGAGGTGAGAGATGAAAAATGTGTATAAAATAATGATCCAAATAAGTACCAATAAGTAAGAAGAATTAAGTAAATGAAAAGACAAACACATAATAGATTTATATTGACTAATACGATGTCATAAACAAATTTCTTTGACACAGGAATTTATGGAGCTAGAAATATAAATTCTCCATTTGGGAGTTGGGGAGAGGATTTTTATTTGAGAATACCCTTTACTAGTCAAGGCCATGAAAATCTGCTTTAGAAATTAGATGAACTTTATACTCAGTGAGAATCAATTTATTCAGTGCCTGAATTTTCAAAGATTGTGAATGTGTGGGGACTGTATTAACGAGGCTGTATTGTACTTGAGGTAGCATAAGTAACACATCATCACCATTGTCACTCTATTCTTCACAAATAAATGTGACATTGCTACATAGCAAGTAATAAAAACACACAGCAACTTCTATCATAGAAAGTCCCCACTCCATCCTTGCTTACTTGATTTCCATTATACTCTAATTTTACCTTGTCAATCCAAATGGGACTTAAGTAAGGATATTAACATTCCAAAAGGACTGAGAAGCTGCAATGTCCAGAACTTAAAGTTCACTTTGGATCTTTCTATGCTGATTTTCATGATTCTACCAGGCTTAATTATTTTGTATTCAGTTCCAAAACATATTGAAAACTAAGAGATAAGGATAGAATACACTAGGTTTCCTCAATGTTCCTGTACTTTTTCTGCAAAGTGACATTTGTAATGATTATGGAGAATTAAAGTAAAACAATTAATAAATAAAATGTATTATGTAAGAAATGAAGGAAATAAATATATTTTAGGGAACATGATTTCCAATAAAATAATTAAAATATAAACAAGTTTTGGTTCTTAAAGAGTTAAATTCTCAATTAACCAAGGGAAAAAATGTTCTCTTTGTAAAGATATCTCTCCTGCACATTCCAGATTACTGAGTTTTCACTGAAATTTCTGTGGGAAGCATTGGAAATCTAAGAAGCGTAATTTTCTGCTCTTTAAGCACCTTATATATCCATCCAGTTAAATGTGGCAACAATAGCATTTAGACTACCAATTAACTCATTAATTGGCAAGGAGTCTGGAATCAATATCTAGCTAATAGCCAAATAAATGAATCACTGGTGAAAAATATTCAGATTTATATTTGAGAGTAGAAGAGTCATCATAATGTAGGTGATAATACAAATCTGTGCAACTCAAGAGGATGGCAGCCTGACTAGACTCACGCTGTAGAAGATATATTGGGGGATCTGAGGCATGTTGTGTTTCAGTCTGATTCCCATCTTATACATATTGGGTACAGCATACCAGAAATACCTGTACTTGAAGGTAATTTACAGACTAAATTTCAGTGGCAGAGACTGGACTAACACATAGTTGGTAGAACTTTTTCTGATACAGTTTTACATTTTTTTGTGTGTGTACATTTTTCAAAGCCATGCAACTAATAAGTAACAGATACAAGATTTGAACTCAGGTGTCTTATCTCCCAGACAGCTCTCTTCCAATTAGATCTCAGCGGAAAATCAGTTTCCCTGCATATTTCAACTCTCCTCACAGGAATATTACCTTCATATAGGGACAATAGTGAGTTTGGCTGATATAAATGTGAAATTGGCCCTGAACACTGAGAATCACATAATCATTTGTTAAGGCTTATTGATTTTTTCACACCACTGTTAATCTCCAATAAACCAATATAACATCTGCACACATAGACCAACATATCTCTATTGAGAATATAACAGCCAGACAATGTGTCTCATCATTAGTTCTGTAGGCCCCAAGAATAAAAATCCTGGTTAATTCTTCAGAAAATTCAGTGTGTGTGTGTGTGTGTGTGTGTGTGTGTGTGTGTGTGTTTGTTTTTACAAATCAAAGTTATACAGAATCTTTCCTTTCAAAACTCCCCTGTGGGGGGAGGAGAAGAAACTAGCATCTAGAAAACTAAAATTAAGGGATTAGGGAAGGAAAAAAAGGGAGTAGTTACCTATGACTGAAAATCTTCAATTCAATCTTTTGATTTGAAGTCCCTGCTAAAGTCATAGTTCTTCTCGTTCAACTTGTGGATACTCTAGTCACAAAGCACCCAAGATTAATTGCAAATGGGCAGACACAATTGCAGTAAGGTGGTGCCAATTTTATTCAATGAGTTCAATCAACTCAGAAGTTGAACTAATGGAGAACAAAGGAACCATGGGCCTCAACCTTCATGTTGCCTAGAAAAACCTTTGTACATTATTTATCTAGGAATTCCCCCTCTCCAGTATCTCAAGAGAATTTAACTGCAGGAAGAAATAGTACATTTGGAAAGATACCATGTAAACCAGGTATTTGGAAAGGTTTCTTTAAAACCAGGTATTTCTAAAATATTTTCTGACATGGATAGCTCAGGGCAGGTGGGTGGGGAAGGCATAAGAATATGGAAATAGCCAGGTGTATTTTATCTCATAATCTAGCTTCTTTCCAAGAGAATGGCTAGTTAACTCATACCTGTCTTTTAGCCAGGACTTCCTGCTCTCTTCTAAGTAATAACCTCCTTTTTCTTTCTAGCTCCAAAAAGTAAGCAAATATATTATTTCTATCTTGGCTGAACCAATAATTGATGCTGAAGACTAGGAAACCCAAGGATGGGGTCAAGGAATGTCTCATTCTTACAAACATATTATTAAATGCCTACTATAGTCCAGATATTTTCTCAAGCCTATGTACCACTCAGGTAGAAAGGTATACCTACAAGGAGATAAACACGGCAAAATACAAATAAGTCTTGCTTTTGTTAATATTTAGTTCTTAATGGAATATAGGAATACAAAGTCCATGTGAAAACACAGAACATGTCAATGAGTGTTTGCTGATATTCTAGGGTATGGTAAAAAAACAAACGAACATAAGAAGTCTTTCTTCTTTCCTTCTTCCTTCCCTCCCTCCCTTCTTTCTTTCTTTCTTTCTTTCTTTCTTTCTTTCTTTCTTTCTTCTTTCTTTCTTTCTTTCTTTCTTTCTTTCTTTCTTTCTTCCTTCTTCCTTCCTTCCTTCCTTCCTTCTTTCTTTCTCTTTCTTTCTTTCTTTCTTTCTTTCTTTCTTTCTTTCTTTCTTTCTTTCTTTCTTTCTTCCTTCCTTCCTTCCTTTCTTCTTTTTTTCTTTCTTTCTTTCTTTTCTTTCTTTCTTCTTTCTTTCTTTCTTTTTTTTTCTTTTTTTCTTCTTTCTTTTCTTTTTCTTTCTTTCTTTCTTTCTTTCTTTCCTCCTTCCTTCCTTCCTACATTTCCCTCTCTTCCTTTCTCCCTTTCTTTTTTTCTCTCTACCTCATTTCCTTCCTTCTTCCCTACCTTCCTTCCCTTTTTTCTTTCTTTCTTTCCTCATCTGTAAAATGGGGGTTATAATAATCTTACTACCTACATCTATGTACTACTCAGTATAATAAACTGTCATTGAGTGTCAAACCCCAGGTGTTAAGTGAGGAAGTGGGGACAGAACAACAAAAATCACATTTTCCACGCTTTCAAGGATCTTGAAATGACATGTATGTACAGATAAACATATGTATGTATATCTGTGTACTCAAGTTCATACATTGTATGTTATATATTTATAAACACATATACACACAAATTAAAAACAAGCTAACTTCAAAGGAGGGAGGATTAAGATTGGTGGATGAAATAAAATTCTATTATAGAAAGTGTCACTTAAGTTAAGCCTTAATGAAAACTAGAAGTTTCAAAAAGTAGAAGGGGAATGTTTCAGGTTTGGGTGCAGGGGCATAGCCTATGCAAAGCCATGGAGATAGATCATAGGATTTCGGATTCAGATAATAGTCAGTAATGCAGTTTCGCTGGAACACAAAGTATGTGAAGGAGGTGTTACGAAATATGAGCTGATGTCAGATGGTTAAGGGCTTTAAATACCAATCAAAGGAGTTTATATTTTATCCTAGGGGAAAAAGTTAGTACTGTAGCTTTTTGAGCATCGGGAGACACATAGAAAGACCTATACCTTAAGAATATCAATGTGGTGGTTTATTGGAGAATGAAATGGAGAGAGCCTGAATATGTAGAGGACAGTTGGAAGGTTATCCCAGCAGATCAGACAAGGATGCAAACTGGGGTGGTAGCACATAAATGGAGAGGAAGATATTGATCTGAGATACTGGGGAAGTATAATTGCCAAGATTTGGCAACTGTCTACATGAGAAAGGGAGAAGCCAAATGTTGAGGATGAGTATTAGGATATGGGAACTGGGTGATGTAGAAAGCTGGTGGTAACTTTGGAAGACTAGAAGTTAGGAAGAGAGATTGGTTTCTATTATGAAGAAAGGTGCTTTATAAATCTTAGATAAACTTTTACATGTGTCTTACTATTACAGACTCATAGTAACCTTAAAACAAAAGAATCATATCATAAAAGAAAAAAAATCCCAATTTTATAAATGAAAAGCAAACAAACAAACATGACTTATCCTGAGAGTCAGCAGACCTACATGCCAAGGAGTTGCTATTGATTCAGTGTGCAACTTTGGATAAGATAACTTCATCTTGCAACATTTATACATAAAAATGATGGGAATAGACTAGGTACATAAGCTGTAAAGACCCTTTTAACTCTAATATCTCATGATTCTAAGAAGCCTCAGCAACTTAGCAGTTTGGCTAAAAGATCATTATCAGAACATGGCAGAAATAGTGCCAGAATCTAGAGTGCCTAAAACCCTACCTAGTCTTTGAAAGAATGTATTATCACCTGCATTGAATCCTTCTACTTTGAGGGGTGGGGTAAAGAATGAAAGACAGTTAAAAACTTGTCCCCAAGTATTTGGCCTTCACTGTGTTAAACATTCAATCTATTTGCAATTATTTTTCATGACAATTGACTTTCTGATTTAAAAGTATACAAGTCAATGGAAATTCTAGCTTAATAAGGCAATACACATCCAACATGTTAAAAGCCATCTGACAAATTCTGGTTTAAAAAAATCAGAAGTATATAATATGATTTTCAGCTGGAAAAGAAAAAAGGAAGGTAGCATATAATAAACAGTAACAAATATCCTAGCACTTACTACAAAAGACTTTATGGTCTTTAAAAGAATTAAAACTTAAAGGGGGAAATTGGCAATGGACTCATTTCTCAGTGAGATGCAAAATCAAGCAATAGATTAAAGGCGGGAGAATCAGCTGAATTAAGTGATTAACAAGAAATAATTGGAAAACTTGAAAGGGTTATTCAGATTTTTTTTTCTACTTGTCAGAAGGAAGTAAATGATGGTGACAGCCATTATGACCCACAGACAGCAAAAGACAAAAAGTTTCCCAAGTAGTCCAAAGGGATGAAGAGGGATCCAGTGAATGCCCCAAATACAGAAATACATCTGCTTCTGGATATATTTTCCACAGTTCCTTGACCTGTTTCCGGGACAGAAGAACTGTCATTTTTCATACAATCTGGGAACCTAATTAAAAGGTCAGTTATATCATGTTATACTTCAGCCTTGGGGGGTGGAAGGAAAGGGGCACTGTAAGGTCTAGTGATGGATGGCAAATGGATTGAGTGATTTTAGATTGAGAACTAAGTAGGCTTAATGGTTGTATTCAGTGTTTTACACCTCAGGGCATGAAGTAGCAGTTGTGACCAGCTTTGGAAAAAAAGATCATTTTCTTACATAGTGCTGCATTTTACAAGGAAGCAAAAATCTTCTGGTAGGGTTCGTTTTGGATAGCCTGCATAACCCTAACTTACTCTGAACACCCTTTACTGCTCTTTACTCTAAATCCTTGGCCAGCTCAAATTGATAAAGCAACACAGTAAACTTGAACACGAAATATGAATGCCACTGGAAAAAAAAAATCAAGCCAACATCACTGTCTCATGTAACATATTGCTCTCTTTCACTCAGTGGAGGGAAATTAATAACTTTCAGTATCACCAGGCTTGAAATTTCTCTGTAAGGATATAGCTGTGTAAGTCCCCCTCCCTCCACCAAAAGATATAAAGTCATCATTCAGAATGCAAAAAAAAAACCCCAAACAAATAAATAAATAAAACCCTTTTTCCTGTGCAGGCATCCTCTTTGCATTCATACAAGTCATTTGTATCTTGAGGGAGGGAATAGGAGCCTTTGTTATAGCTAGTTTGTGTTACAAAAATCTGATGAGCCTACCCAAAAGGAGGAAAAGATCCTGTTTTATGTCAATTTGGCACCAGGAACTCTTCCCCCACACCCCATCCCTGTTGATTCTTTGAGGCAAACTAGTAAAAGTTCTATGTGGATTTCTACCGAAAGCACCCACAACCAGAGCTTTCTTCACTAGCTGCTGGCAAACTCGACTTAATAACTAGAATCCGAGGGAGGCGGTAACATTGATTTGCCCTACAGAGCGTTCGAGTGCATTTCCACCAGAAATCTCGAGCCCTAGGCAAGCAATCAACTTCCTTGGGGCTTCTAGTGCAGAAATCCTTTCTTCAGCAAAGCTGTTTCCCTGCGCTGGCTGCTAAATCTATCAGACACCCTGGCTGATTGGGGTGGGGGTGGGGAAGTTGAAAACCACTTTCTCTTTCTCTCCCACCCCCTCCGCCCCTCGTTACAAAAATAAACAAACGAAATGAATGAATAAATAAATAAATCATAATATGTATGAACGTAGATATACAGAGGCCCTCTATTTTAGGAGCAGAACAGGCTTGTTCCTTCAGGGCTTGGAACCACACTTGCTCAGGGTCTATGATTCACACGTAGTGCCCGGTCGCTGTCGCCTTCTCTGGAAACACAGGATTGCAGACTAGGGTCAAAACCGCTAGCCGGATAAGTTGCTATAACCCTTCCCCGCCTCCAACCCTACTCTAAACCCAGCAGTCAGCTTGGCTCACAACCACTTACTCCAAAAGAGGGTGGAATGAGTACCAAGTGTTGGACAGCTCCTCTACCTTCCTTAGAGTCTGTTCTGCCCTTCCTCCACCGAAGTTTATACTAGTAAAGTAGGCTGCTTAATTCTCTTCTCTTCCTTCCTAAAACGCCACGGAAGGAGATATTCCCACAAGCCCCCGGAGCCTAACGTTGGCAAAACAACAGCAGCATCCGAATGGGTCGCCCAAAGGAAAATCAGCCTGGGGGGTAATTAAGGCGTGGAAGCAGC
The DNA here is from genome assembly GCF_003287225.1 of Phascolarctos cinereus. Lineage (NCBI taxonomy): Eukaryota > Metazoa > Chordata > Mammalia > Diprotodontia > Phascolarctidae > Phascolarctos > Phascolarctos cinereus. The sequence continues at coordinate 43,918,517 of NW_027555847.1, read as the reverse complement.
AGGAGGACAGAAGTAATTAACCAGAACTAGAGGGGCTGCGGGAGGTAAACTGGAAGGAAAGGAGGGACTCCTGCCCTGCACCATCCGAGCGTCTGGTCTCCTGGTTTTATGTCTAACTGGCCGTGCAACAAACTTATTTTCTGACTACAAAATACATACACAGCAATATTGTGGAACAGGACGCACGGTGCTGCGCCCGGGCTCACCGTGCGCTCCCAGTCCCCCTTCCCATCCTCTAACAGGGACCTGGGCATCTGGCTGCTGGACCCTCTCAAGCACCAGGATCTGCTGTTGCTGATGTTGCTTGCTGTTGCTGCGGGCGCCCGTCCCTGCTGCCTCCAAGACCGAGAGTCTGCAGCCTTTGCAGAGCATCTCCTGCAAAGGGAATGTGAACCCTGCCAGGGAGTGCTGCCTCCTGGGTGATCAGGACAACTCTCTACTCCGCCTTGGTCCCTACCTTCATCTCTCTGCAAATGACATTTTTTCCCCTTAAATTGCTCCCTTAGCGGAGGCGAGATGGGGTGGCTTTGGTTAGCGCTTACCCGGGCTGGGCAGTGTGGCTCCCAGCCAGTGCCCTACCTCCCTCCAGTCTTACCTTTGCTAGGAGCTCCGCGGGAGCCTCGGGACCGCAGACAGATTCCCCGAGACCCGGTGTAGTGGAAAAGCTTCCTACTTGCGACCAATCCCTGTGTTGAACCCGTTGCTCTGCCCGGCTCCTTGCTCCTGTCCCTCCTCCCCACTCGCGGTTGTTCATAAAACCTGGAGCGATGGAGTATTGGCTGGCAGCTCCTCTGGGGGGGACCCCTCTCGCAGACAAGCTGGGCATGCTCAGTGCCCGTGGCGAGAGGTGAGAGATGCGCACCACACCTCGAGAATCTGGTGCGCTACACCTGTAGGGTGAAGGCCCTTAAGTCAGAGGACTCTGGCAAGGTGGGAGATGGGGGCCCTGCCCACCCCCAGACTGCTTCTTTGCCCAATTGACACCTTGCAAACTGCTTCAGTGATAGGGACAGAGAAGAGGTTGATGAGGGGGAGGGGTAGTTGTTATCAATGAAGGGTCCCCAGGCTCTGACAACCGGAGCCCTGGAAATGTCCAAGTAGGAAAAGCAATTGAGACGGGAATGCTGAAGAGGTAGGCTGCAGGACAAGCTTAAGGCATTAACCCTTTCTTTTCCTGGGATTCTGGGAGAGACTGAACTCTGCTTATTCAGGAACTGAACTGGTACCCTGGTGACTTGTCGAGGTACTAGATAGCGAAACAAACATCCTCCACCGCATTTCCAGGACCAGAGAGCAGGCATCTACTCTCCTGACTGGGATTGTCGCAGGACAACCAGCGACTGTAACTTCGGATGGCAGTCCAGGCCAAGGAGGGTTATCAAAGCGTTTTAGTGATTCCTCAGTTGGGGTTGAGCAAAATTTTAACCTTGGAATCAATTTGACTTTAAGTGGGTCATAAGATTTTAAGTTGGGGGGTGAGAGGAAATGGACACACTATATAATATTATACAATGAGATCACAGTATTTGTACAACACATCTACAGTCTTGTAACTCCATTGTCAGCTACAGAAAATGAAATCCCCAGTTGTTCCCCAGTTTTGATCTTATTTGGACCCAGCGTAGTTACCAGGTAGCCTTGTCTTCCAAATGAACCAACCACTGGATAAAATATGTATTCTTTTTTCAATTTACTCTCCTTGCTTGAAAAAGGTAAACTTGTCTTTGTTTTTGCCTTTGCCTTTGCATTTCCCAGGCAGCTGGAAGCAAATGGATTGAAAACTGGGACAGGAGTCAGGAAGAACTGAGTTCAGATCTAGCCCTAGACACTTTTACTGTGTGATCTGTGCAAGTTACTTAACCACTGTCTGCCTCAGTTTCCTCAACAGTAAACTGGAGAAATAATAGCACCTATTTTGCTGGGTTGCTATAAGATAATGTTTATTAAAAATGCTTAGCACTACCTGGTACATGGTATATAGTTGCTTATTTCTTTCCCTCCCCATGTCACAGTCCCTCTACAAGGCAGAGAACAGAGGCAGCCCAGCTGGCTTCATCTGTTAACATTTTCTAGTGACTCTAGAAAAACAGCAGTTCCTCTCAGAATGGAGGGTCAGGATAAGTGTGGGAGAACCCTAACAACTCGGCTAAGTTGCTGTGCTTACTCTAGACTCTCCCAACCATGCAGAGCTACCCCAGCACCTTTAGGTAATTTACATGAGCAGATAAACAGGCTGTTATATGTCTGTTATGTGAAAGAAACAATGACAACAAGAACATGAATTTTAAAGTATTGGCATAAACAAATCACTGCCAAACACTTCCAAATAATATACATAAACACGAACAGGCAGTATGAGAGGCAGGGAAGAGCAATGAGTAGATACATAACCCAAAGAAGAAGAAAGACCTGGGTTCAAGCCTTGCCTCTGCCACATAATATCCATGTGGCCTTGGACAAATCAATTAAAGTCTAGGTTCCCCCAAGCAATTCCTTCAGAATACAGATTTTAAAAGAGTTAACAATCTGATAATAATAGCTATCATTTGTAAAGCTCTTTCAATGAGAACATGAAGAAGTAGGTACTAGTATTATCTCCATTTTACAGCTGAGGAAATTGAGGCAAACATATTAAGTGATTTGCCCAAGGTCACTCAGCTAGCTAGTAAGTGTCTGAGTCAAATGTTAACAGCTCTCCCTGATTCCAGACCCAGTCATTGTACTCCTTGTGACACCTAGCTGCTTTGGGAATTGCTTTACACCAATGAAATTATAGCCTCTGATATCTCTTCAGGACAAAAGAAAAAATACTCAGGCTTCTCCTCCCCCACAACCCAAGTCAGCACAAATTCAGGCAGTTGGTTGTAAATTTGGTATGGGTAGGGTGTGCAAATACAAGTATGTAAGTGTGTGTATACACACATACACATACATCTCACAAGGTTATTTTTGTGAGGATTAGATGAGATTATGGATATAAAATACTTTGGAAACTTTAAAGGGCTACAGAAATTTCTATTATTAGTGAGGTGGTGGCAGTACATATATATGTATATATATTATAGATATATATAACTATTATATGTGTATAACTAATTATACATATGGCATACATATTATGCTATATGTATAATTAGTTATACACATATAATAGTTATATACATATAAATATACACATATAATGATCTCAAACCTCATGATTTTCAGTGTAACTCTAAATCTGGACTCTTTTAATGAAAGGTAACTCTCCCTAGATTTGTATTTCCTGGTCTTACATTACTTCAAGTGGGTGTCTTTATTTCCTTATCCTTTGAAGATAGCCTGATCTATTTCTCTCATATTAGCGCTTTGGCAGAATTAGAATATGATGGTGTAAGCTTTTCCACCATAAATCACTTTTAATATGATAAATTGCTTCCACTTGTTTGAGGGTACCTGGTCTCCTGCCAGGACACTGAGTTGTACATTTAAAGTTTTTTTTTTCATGAGTTATTCAAATTAAAACCATATTTTGATCACGAAAGTACTTTTTTTCATTAAAATTAGTAACATCAACTCTCTGACCTAAAAAGCTGCTGAGATTTTCTTCTCGGTATGCATGCCAGCTGGGGCAAAATGCCATTTTAAATTCGACCTAAAATCTCAAATTGCAAGGGAGAAGGTGGCATCGGCCTGTCACACTTACCAGCTACGCTGCCCGAAAACAACTACAAATTCGGACCATTTTCACTGAAATTGTGAAGATTTCAGGCGAACTCCCTTAACATTGTTTCTCCTCTGGAACACTTTCTCTGCCCACCCTGTCACTCTCTACGTCGCTTCCACCGTTTATGGCTTAAGAAATTGCCTGCTGAGAAAATGACAGCCAAACAGTGCTGGGAATCCCACGTGTTAGTGGAACTGAGGGCGGGGTGACGCGAGAGGGGGATGTATGGCGAGGAGGTAGGGAGGGGAGGCGCAAGGCAAGCGCGGCTGCTCACATATCTCTTTTTCTATATCTCCAAGCTGCCTCTATTCCTTCTCAACACCAGATTGCACCTCCTTAGCAGAACAATGCCTAGATTAAAATGTGATCCGAATCCAGTCCTCCCCTTTCCCCCAAATAGCAGGGGAGAAAGATCAATTTGAAGATTAGCTTCGCTGAGAAGCTGAAACGGATCAGGAAGTGGGTGTGGAGGAATCGTCCTCCGTGGAGGTGGAGAGGGGAATGGTTTATTTTCCCTGGGGACGTAGAGAAGGGGCAGCTCTGATGTGAAAACTTCCTCACACCTGGGTCCCCCCACATCCGGGACCTTGGTAAGTGTCAGTTTCTTGCCAAGGGAACCTGAGATTGGGATTCGATCTGGGGAAGCGTTCCAAACGAATCAATTAACGCCGCCAGTCGTAGGGTACCCAGCACTGCACTGCACACACTGCAACAGAGGTTATTGGATGAATCACAAGCACTCATGCAGTTCGCAAACAATTATAATAGGCAGGTATTGGGAAGAAAAGAAGGAATAAAAGAACGGGAGAAGACGAACTGCCACCACCATTTTTTTTTTTTTCCTTCTTTCACCCAGCCAAAATCTCAGCAGAGAAGCAAAGAATACGAACTAGCTAACCAGTTAGCTAGCTTTTTAGCTCCAGGTCTTCTGGATTTGGGAGTACCGATGTGGACACAAGGTCATCCTTAAATCCAGATATTGTGCCCATCAGTACGAGATCGAATAACTATTAAGGGGAATCAAAGCTGAAAATGCTTCTGAGTCTTTCAGAGAGGCATGTGTAGAATTCATCTGAGTAGTGAGATTCAGTGCAACAGCTTTAAGACAGAAGAAGGGTGCCTCCCATTTCTCTCTCTCTCTCTCTCTCTCTCTCTCTCTCTCTCTCTCTCTCTCTCTCTCTCTCTCTCTCTCTCTCTCTCTCTCTCTCCCCGTTCCTCATATACACTTACATATAAGAGGAAAAGAGAAAAGGGTAGATATTGAAGAAGGCCTCCCTGGAAAGAAATGACTTTCATGACATCTGATCTCAGTCAATTTTTTCCATATACTGTGTATCCAGTGGGAATAAAGCAAACAAAACTCTTTTTCGTTCTAAATAAGAACATGAATAAGGTCAACCAAAGGTAAGGAAATCTTCAGCCACATGCGATGATCTACACCTTTTTAAATATTTTTTTTCAAAAAAATTCATTCCACATAGAGTGATTATATCACATTGCTCACATTTCTTTTTTTTTCCTTTCAAGTCCCAAACATTTCTAAAATTCAGCTGATAATTTCAATTTATGAAGAACTGCATGGAGAAAGACAATGAGTTCAACAAAATCAGAGATAATAAATTTATAGATAAGCCTGCAAAAATGCCTTCTATAAAATTGTGCTACACCCACAGCACCAACTAACTGCCCAAATCATTGTATTCGACACATAAACCACTGATCAACTTAGATGAAAGCTATAAATGGTTGAACGCTAGAGACACGTAGAATGACCAGAATCTAGATTATGGGAATCACATCAAGGAAAAACCCTGATAACTGGGTCAAATGTGCTTTACCCATGCAGAGTAAACCATATTTAGTGATCCTCCACCATTTATCTCCTAACAGGCTGACACTCATAAGAAGCATTTAAGCAAATAGCATTCTAGCTCTGTTTCTTACTGCTTGTGTTACCTCGTGTAAGTATCTTCTTTCTAGATCATCTTTCCTCATCTGTAAAAGGAGAGGTAGGACCCAATAATCTCCAAGGTCTCTTCTAGAATTTTTTGATTGTTTGTTTTCATTTCACCTTTATTTTTTGTCCCTAGTATAGTCTCTGGTACATAGTAGACACTTCATAAGTTCTTGTTGAACGACTAGTTGACCAAGATCTTAGGCATGTGATAAAATGGAAAACCAATTGACTGTGGATTCAGAGGACATGAGTTTTCCAATTCTTACTACCTGTGTGATCTTGGGTACATTTCTTCCCCTCCCTGAATGTGTTTCCTTAGCTGTAAGATAACAGAATTGGAACAGATACCTCTAAGATGCCTTTCAGATCTAAATGTATGATCACACTTATGTCCTTAAACATGTATTCAGAGAGACATGATCCCATTAACCCCAACAATTTCATTTTGCTATTGTTTACTGATATTTTAAAGTACTAAGAAACACATTTAAGGCACTGCTAAATCCTTAGTAAAGAGTTTTGAAAGGAACTGAATGTTTATGAAAGAACCTAGACTGACAAATGTAAAGTACAAAAGTCATCTGGGGAAATGAAATCCCCATAAGCAAATGATGTGGGAGTTTTCACACTGAAATAAATGAATATAGTTTGATTTAGTTTCAGGAAAATCATAGCTCATCTTGCCGGGATGATCATTCTAGTGTTTTGATGACATAGTCTTTTCATTTTTGGTGAAAACAAGAGTCATCTACAAATATACATATGCATACAAATATTATTTACACAGTATACATAAATACATGGTATATACAAATACGCATAGTACAAATGAAAGTAGTATGAACTCCTGACATGGTGAAGAAAGAGCTGAAAAGTTAAAATAGAAGACTTAGGTTTGAGAGTTTGAGTATAAGAGTATGCTGGTAAATATTTAACAATTTTTTGGGGGGCAATCTGTACCTCTGGCATACTTTTAAGTTTAATCTGAATTATTATTTTCTCTATCACATTCTTAAGTCTAGAAAAGCAATAATACAATAAGCCAAACCCTGAATTATATCATTTGATAATTTTTAAGGTATAAGTGTTCACACTGAAAAAATAACAATCAGGCCTGCAGAAGCCTGTTCCATCCAGCTCCAATATATGTCTGTTTGAGTCTCTGTTCTGTAGGTACCATGATTCTATTAGATTTGATAATTTTGAAGGTATAAGTGTTCACACTGAAAAAATAACAATCGGGCCTGCAGAAGCCTGTTCCATCTAGCTCCAATACATCTCTGTTTGAGTCTCCGTTCTGTAGGTACCATGATTCTATTAGATTTGATAATTTTGAAGGTATAAGTGTTCACACTGAAAAAATAACAATCGGGCCTGCAGAAGCCTGTTCCATCTAGCTCCAATACATCTCTGTTTGAGTCTCTGTTCTGTAGGTACCATGATTCTATTAGATTTGATAATTTTGAAGGTATAAGTGTTCACACTGAAAAAATAACAATCAGGCCTGCAGTAGCCTGTTCCATCTAGCTCCAATACATCTCTGTTTGAGTCTCTGTTCTGTAGGTACCATGATTTTATTAGACAAGTGACTCCAGCTCTTGGATGTTTAGTTCCTTCATCTGTAAAATGGGGCTTAACAACACTTATATTACCAACCTCAAAGGATTATTGTGAGGAAAGTGCTGTGTAAACTGTAAAGCATGTTGAAATGCAATTATAAGCTGCTAAGTGGTGTGGGCTCTTTAGAAAAGGGCATTTCAGAGATGGGCATTAATAATATGGACTGGGCAAAGTCATAGAAAAGCAATTAGCTTGGGTAAGATTCAAAATTCTTAAGGATGTGCACATATATTTATTTTCACCTGGAGCCACTAATTCAGAGAGAGTAATTATTTTTGCTAGGTGTATCATAAAGAATGTCCATTTGGTTTATTAAGTCGGACTCTAATTTATTAAGTGAAACTGGAGCATATAGGCAGGGAGGTACTGACTGTGGTACAGTGCCAAATGGCAATATAGGTTGTAAGCTGGAAAAGAGTTGAGAATAAATTTATTGTAGTACAGCACTCTTATTCAAAAAATGAGATAATGGAGGCACAAAGATGTTAAGTGGAGTGCCAAAGATGACAGAAAACGTAAATGGCTGGGCCTTGACTGGCCTCAGCATAGCATGAGAATACAGTGAGACAAAGTAGAGTTGGCATTGGGCCTCCAGGCATGAAGACAGGGGAGGGGAAAAGCCTAACTCAGACAATCTTGAACTGTGTGCTTGACCCTCTAAACCTTAGTTACCTCGTTTATAAAACTGGAAAAATAAAAGCATATGTACCACAAGGTTGCTGTGAAGCTCAAAAGAGATACAATGTGTGAAGTACTTTGCAACCCTTAACATGGTATATAAACACTTATTATATTATCATCATCATTATTAAATTTATTCTTATCCTTTTCTGTAGATTTCGTATAGAAGCAGTCCTCCTGGGACAAGTTGCTAGCTTACTATGATTTCTTTCAAATGTGATAACATGTAAAGTGCTTTGCAAAGCTTAAAAGCATTATGTAAATGCTAGATGATGGTGAGGATTATGATGATGAAATAATCTGTGGACAGTGGCATACAATACATTTTTTCTAGAGAAAATTATTGACATATATTATAAAATAAAGTCAAACTGGAGACAACTTCTGGATAATTCAAAGGGTTGACAGACAAATTGAGTCAATATATTCCCATTTCTCATTGCCATTTAATTTTGAGTTCTTCAGCTGGGCCTTCTATTTTTTTCAATTAAAAACATTTATTTTATCTTTCTCCCAACTCCTTTCACTGGGAAAAAAAGAGAAGAAAAAAAAACTTCTTGTAACATACATGCAGTCAAGCAAAACAGATCCTTTTTCCATGTCTCTTATTATGTCCCATTCTGCAAGTTCATCAGTTCTGTCAGAAAGTGGGTAGCATGCATGATCATGAATTCCCTGAAATTCTCTGTTGAGCAGAGTTAAGTCTTTCAAAGTTCTTTGTCTTTACAATGTTGCTGTAATTGGATAAATTACTGTTTTGATTCTGTCCCTTTCATTCTGCATTAGTTCATACAAATCTTTATTGATTTCATGGAAATCATACATTTCATCATTTCTTATGTAATAATATTATTCCATTATATCTATATACCATAATTGGTTTAGCCATTTACCAATTTATGACTATAGGCATTTATGGGTATGTAAGGTTTTCATTTTACACAGTATAGAGAGGATAAATATTTAATCTTGCAACATCTGCTAAAATCATTGTTCTTAAATTTTTTTTGGATCAATGTCATGGCTTATGTCTTACTAATGTTATATTTTATGGATCAAAGCTATATCAGCATTTTATAGAAAAGAGTTTTATCTTGTCTATATATAATTTCTATATATAATTCTCTAGTCCTTATAATTACAATTATTCTGACTCCAAACCCAGTGGTATTCCCTTCATGCCACATATTGATTAGTAAAAGTATTGGCAGTCATTAAGTTCTATAGCCATCAAGGAAAGAAAAATGGCATTTTAGATATGAGCATAGATTATTCAAATTTGAAAGGTTGTTAGGATTACTGTAGTGCAAACACTTTCTATTTGTCTCCCCAAAATCCTAGCACAATGCTTAGAATATTATGAGTGTAATAATAAAATGATAATGAAAAGGAAGAGGAGGAAAAAGAGGAGAAGGAGAGGAATGAGAAGAAGAAGAAGAAGAAGAAGAAGAAGAAGAAGAAGAAGAAGAAGAAGAAGAAGAAGAAGAAGAAGAAGAAGAAGAAGAAGAAGAGAAGGAGAAGGAGGAGAGGGAGGGGAAGGAGAAGAGGAAGTGGGAGGAGGAGAGGAAGGAGAAGAAGAGGAAGAAGAGGAGGAGGAGGAGAGGAAGGGGAAGAAGAAGAAGAAGTGGGAAGAGGAGAGGAAGGAGAAGAAAAAGGAGGAGGAAGAAAAGGAGAAGAAGTTTTATAAACCACTTTGTATTTGCCATCATATTTGATCCTCACAACGACCTCTGGGAGGGATATGCTACTATTATCTACTATCATCCCCACCTTATAATTGAGGCAAGTGAAGCATACAGAGAAGTGCATAAACCCAGGGTCATACACATAGTGGCTAAATTCAGTACTGAGCTCATATCTTCCTTACACCAGGCCCTGTCCTCCTACTTTTACGGGTGAGTAAACTAGCTTTGAAAGAGATGAAGCGGTATGCCCAGGGTCATACAGCTATTTTGCACCCGAGAAAACATTTGAACTAAGGTCCTTCTGATGCTCAGTTCAGCATTCGGGATCATTCTGCCTACCTGTCTTAAAACAGAAGATCAGAGATGGGAAGAACCCAAATCAAAAAATGTTAGAAATAGTAAGCATCTTAGAACACAGAATATCTGAGTTTGAGGAAGCTATGGTTTTTTCTTTTGTAAATAGGGTTAGACTAGATGAGGACTTTCAAGTATGCCACATCACTGCTCAATGGCTGGTTGCAGATAGTTTGACATGTGGAGGCTTAAGGATAGAGCCAATGGTTTTGCTCCAGGTTAAGCAGCCAATTCCAGACTGGGCCAAGACTAGGCTCCAGGTTGCCTTTCTCCCAGTCTATGGCTCTTTCTACAACCTTATGCTGCCTCATGCTTTTCAAATAACTTTAAAGCCCAGAAAATTAATTGAGTTTGATTCAACAAGCATTTATTATGCACCCACTAGATACCAGGCCTCACATAATGGATTTGAAAAAGTATTTAGAGTCAGTAATATATATATATATATATATATATATATATATATATATATATATATAATATACACGCATATATATGTATATATGTATATATGTATATATGTATATATATATACACACATATATAATATACACACACACACACACACACACACACACACATGTATATATATATATAAGATGCCCTTAAAATTGTGCAAGATTTCTCACCATCTGAAATATGTAACTTTTTCACCTCTTTCAAACTGAAAACAGCCTACTATTCATTTAATTACTTAATGGATGAATTTCCCACTGAAGTAGAAGCCCAAAGCATATTTCCAGCTTAGAAGGGGGGAAAAGAGACTTTAGGGGTTTGCTAATGTTGGTGCAGTCGTAACCCAGGAATGTAACCACAATCATTTTAATTGTAAGCTAACACTTTGGGCTTAAAGGCTAGGAAAAGTCAATCTAAGGAATTACAAGAAGCCCCTAAAGCTTTTCAATCAGAGTATGTGAAGAATTTTTAATCAGGATTCTGTTGCATCTAAGTATTCTACCTCAAATTTTTAGTCAAGGGATCATTTTAATGTTTAACTTTATTGTCTTGCCATGAACTTGTAATTGTGATAAAAACTAACGCACCTCCTTCCAATATTAAAAGTAACGTGCATTTTGGAAAGCCACATGTAAATGCCTTATTAAAATATTTTACTGCGCCTTAAACAACAAAAGTTATTATTTTTTTTTTTTGGAAGGGTGGGAAAGAGAAGAAGGTGATGTTTCTAGCACATTTGTAAATTACAGAATGTCTCAACACCCTGGGAGAGGCTGACAGTATAGTCTAGTTGTTTTTTAAATTACTTACAAACTTTTACCCCACAATAGAAGGGCACAAACTCCCATTATCCATGAATAGCATTTATTAACCACCCACACAATATGCTTGCTGTGCCAGGTATAAGAAACAAACAGTTTTTCCCCTTTTAGAATTGTAAGATAACAATAGCTGCCATTTATACAACACTTCAAGGTTTACAAAACTCTTTAAATACACTATTTCATATAGTCTTCAGATGTGACTCTGCAAGGGAGGTAACATAATTATTTTCACCCCAGCCCATTTTATAGGATGTGTGTGTGTGTGTGTGTGTGTGTGTGTGTGTGTGTGAAAATGAGGAATAGATTGCCTGCATATAGTTACAAACCTCTTTAGATATTGATAATGATGATGATGATGATGATGATGATGATGATGATGATTATGATGGTGATGATGATGATGATACTATTTGGGGAATGTTTTGGGGTTTACATAGTATTTTGCATATATTATGTCATTGGAGCCTTATCGAAACCTTTTGACTCAGATAGAACAGGTATTACAATATGCCCATTTTATATATGAGGAAGATGAGGCTGCCAGTGGTCATAAGGTTCTTAAACATAGGCAGATAGAAAGGATGGTAGATGGAATTTGAACCCATCTCTTCCTGAACTCAAGGCATTCACTACTCTAGGATGCCCAAATTACCGGGCTGCAAATTTAGTCCTCTTTATATGTGATCCTACTACCTCCTAGGCATCTAGGAATGCATCTATCCCAGGATTACACCCAAAACAAAAGAATTTGGAAGTCTTTCTCCCACCTTCCCTTCCTCTGTTTCCAAAAATGGGTGTAGGTTGGAAAATGAAGTTTATTTATTTAGGTTAGCAGGGTTAAGTGACTTGCCCAGTATCACACAACTAGTAAGTTTCAAGTGTCTGAGGCTAGATTTGAACTCAGGTCCTCCTGAATCCACAGCCAGAGCTCTATCTACTGCACCACCTATCTGCCCCAGGAAAATGAAGTTTAAAGTAATATTTTGTTAGCCTCACCCCTTCAATTCAATTTAATTATTTATTTCAAAATTTTTAGTAAATATTTACTACGTCAAGGAACTATGTGTGATACCAGTAATACCAAGCCAAGAAAGAAAGAAAGAAAGAAAGAAAGAAAGAAAGAAAGAAAGAAAGAAAGAGAGAGAGGGAGATAGAGTTGTCTTTAAGGATCTTAGGTTTTCTTTTAGAGATAAGTAAATTTAAAAAAATATTAAATCATAATTTTGAAGGAAGAGAGTAATAACAGAGGTGGAATCTCATCTGAGTCTTAGGAAACTTTGGATTCCAGGAGATGTAAGTAAGGAGGGAGTTTGTTCTAGATATGAAAGATACTATATCATGGCATGGAGTTGGCATCATGGCATGGAATTCTGATTGATTTGAGGAATGGATAGAGGTCAAATTCAGCTGGAATGTAGAGTTCTTAAGGGGAGTAATGGGAAATACGTCTGGAAAGGTAGGTGGGAAGCAGATTGTGAGGGAGTCTAGGGAGTTTTTATTTTATCTGAGATGCAAAAGTGATCCATTAAAGGTTGTTTCTTTATATGTTTTTTGAGGCAATTTGGGTTAAGTGACTTGCCTAGAGTCACACAGCAAGTGAATGTTATGTGTCGGAGGCCAGATTTGGACTCAGGTCCTCTTTACTCCAGGGCCAGTGGTCTACATTGCACCCCCTAGCTGACCCAATTTGTTTTGTTTTAATGATAGTAGCATGGTTGGATATGTGTTTTGGGAAAATCAACAGAACACTGTGTAGAGAATGAATGGGAGAGAAACTGGTAACAGAAGACTCAAAAGGGAGACTACTGTAAGAGTCCAGAAAAAGCTGGGATGAAGGCTTGAACCAAGGTGGTGATTGCATAAGTGCAGGGAATAGGAGAGATGGGAGAGATGCCACATTCATAGACTTGAGAAGATTTGGCAACAGATTGGCTTTGGTGGATTGAAGACTGGCAAAGGCACATGAAAGAGAAGGGATAAGAAGGATTGGAGTTGATATTTTTATTACATGGCACCATTTTTAAATCAGTGATTTTTATAGCAAAATTAGGATTTCTGAAGACAAGGGGCCTTTCAAGAAGGACTGTTTCAATCGTATTAAAAATATTTGTGATGTTACTAATGCTGATGACTGTAATGATGGCTCTAGTCATAGAATAGTCAAATAGATATCCTATGTTGCTACTATGTTTCATTGTTCAGTCATTTCAGTCATGTCTGACTCTTCATAATCCCATTTTTGGGGATTTCTTGGTGAAGATATTGAAGTGGTTTGACATTTCCTTTTCCAGTTCATTTGACACATGAGGAAACTGAGACAAATAGTATTAAGTGACTTGCACAGGATCTCATAACTAGTAATTTTTTGAGGCCAGATTTGAACTCAGGAAGATGAGTCTTTCTGACTCTAAGCCTGCCAACCCAACCAGCACATCAAAAAACTCTCCTGCTATGATTCATTTTGTTCCTTTAATCTGGGCTGTCACTTCCTTACTTGTCCTAACTCTGGAAATCTTCTTTGGCCTTCAAAGATGAGCTCTGGTTTTGCTTTCCCCATGAAACTCCCAGCCATCACTTTAAATTAGTCTAGTACATCTAACCTATTTGATGTAATTTATTGGCTTGGCATGCTGTGTCTTGTGATATTTGAGGGTTTTTTTTCCCACTTTTTGTCCTCATAAAATAAGGGATGTGGCACAGATGTCCTACAAAGCCCTTCCACCTTTAAAATTATGATCCTAAGGGTAATGTTTTTGAAGAACATATGGAAATTCATGTAAGATATTTTCATTTTCATGTTAACTGAACTTCTAAATAAAATTATGATTATGGTGATCAAAAAAAAAACACAATGCAGTCTCAGGAGGCATTGATAGATATATGACCAATAATTAGGAATTCTCCTCCCTGTATTTTAGCTATTGCATACCCCAGTTTTCAGAATACACTAGATAAAATAATTCTTTCTCTCTGTCTCTCTGTCTCTGTCTCTCCCTATCTCTCTTTCTCTGTCTCTGTCTCTGTCTCTCTCTCTCTCCTTTTTGTTTTAGACTGTGATTGTACGATAGTCATTTTCTTGGGGTGTTTCCTTATAAGGCAGAATGCTTTGCTTACAACAAATTTACTTATTTAAATGTTTATGTAATAATCTGTTGTAATTTTCTAACAATTTATTCAAGCTTACCTAGTGCCTAACCATTCAAGTTCACTGAAATATATATATATATATATATATATATATATATATATATATATATATATATATTAGCATACCAAGAATGATTATTTTAATGTGACTTGAGTCAAAGTAGGTTTTATGAATACTTTGTTGACACAGATCCACAGGATAAGGTTTGCTTACTACTCTAGAAACCCATGTAATCAACTCAGACTTCTTAATTATTTTCTGAGAACTCCATACATGTTCAGGGCTACTTTTTTTCAAACTGCCTGCTTGTCTTATCGTTGACTGAGCTTAGAATTATGCTTGAATTGGCTTTTCAGTGGCAGGACTGCAATGAGGAAATTTGAGGTTCACTTTTGTATAGAGATCCAAGGGAATTTTTCTTCCAATAGGAAGTAGGATTACACATGTTTCCCTTGCCAAACTTTTGGCATAGTGTATATAGAACAGGACACTAAAAAATTTTGCCCAGACGACAGCTGGTCTTGCACATTATTCTGTCAAGGAGGAATTTTTGCCCAGAACAGTTTGCTTTTTTCATTTGGTAGTGAGGGTGTGACTTCTAGACATTTCCAAGTCCTAGATCCCTTTAGGGAAAGGCCCACATATTCTGGGAAGCTCTTGAGGACCAGGCTTTCTTCTGATACAGAAAAAAGTTAGATTCTATTTTCTTTTCCTTTATTTTCTTTGAGTTGCAAACACTGAGGCATGCAGTAACCTACAAGAACTTTGTAAAATGGTATTTTGTTTGTTAAGTTATATGACCATGTATTCCACAGTACTGAAGAATGTTAATTTCTAGACTTGATTATAAACCGTGCTACTTAGACTTTCCCCAAGAGTCTTTAGTACAAGATACTTGGGAAGACATTCATAAAGAACATTGCCAAACTTCCCCAGGTCACAAGAGAGTGATCCAGAACATTGCCGAACAAATGAAAGTAGATTTGCTGAGAAGAGAAAATAATAAAACTGGAAAGGGCTTGTAGATTTCAACTCAAAATCATTTCCATATCACCTAGCCATATTAGTTTATCAGGTGAGAAACCTAGCTCTCTTATTCATCTATTGTCAACATGTCCTGGTCTCCCTAACAGGGAAAGGAAGTCCATTCACAATGACTACCAGATTTGGCCATGCCTTTTGGGGCCTATATAGAATCTTCAAGCTATTTGGAATTAGATATTTTGAGCCAAAGACAAATCAGGCCTTTTTACCTATACCAATTCATCATCATTACCCAAAATAACGTCACCAATAGGATGTTGTATACCATGATACCTTTATCAGATGAAGACAGCTCTTTGAGTAACAGAAATAATCAATTGAAAATATAAGCTAGGTATGAACAATTCCTAGATGCCGCTATTAAATCAAAGGCTAAAATTAAATAGAAAAAAATAATCAATCTGTTAAAAAAAAAAAAAAAATCTTTTGAGACATTGGATGAAGTTAAAATGACTACTAGTTTGCTGGAATTGGTTAAAGAGAATGTCATGACCTATGCCAGTCAACTGAAAACTTGTCAATATACACCTGGCATTGTAATAGCAGGCTAGCCCACTGAGGGAACTATTCTATCCAAACCTACTAGGTGGCCTCTAATAGGGAGTCTCTTTCTTCTTCATTTTATGACCATCAAAGGTCAGAAGATTTGGACTTCGCATTAGTGATGCTGGCTCATGTTATCATCATGAGCAGTAGAAACTCGCGGATAAATTATACATCATGATGAAATGTAACTTCAGGACTCTCATATAGTTCTGGCCATTGGAAATCATAAAAAGATACCTTTTGGGAACGTCATGAGCTACTTCTTAAGGAAGCTTCTTGAGGACACCATGAGGGGAGAAAATACCTTCATCTAACCAAGAGCTGTAAGCTACATCTTTGCCACATTTGCTCTCAAAATTTGAGCCCACTCTCCCCTAAGCTCTTGTTGGTGAAAAAGCTTCAGACTTTACTGGAATATGTTATTATACATTAGTATTTACTATACTATCTCAGTAAATATCTCCATTTAAAAACTAATTGGTGTTAATTGGTTAAGTGATATTGAAAACCTATCAACTGGTTACATGACAGTGATGAGTTATGCTGGATAGGGGCTCCTGAGAAAGAGTACTTAAACCCTACTCCACAACCTTTTATGGTTTCCCACCTCCAGAATCCTGAGGTGATGTATTGTTAGCCATTATCTGGAACACTAGCTAGCTAGTGGTAGTGGGAATTGGGAGAGTGATCTTAGAGCTTCTGCTTATTTGTATAGGTGAGACTTTCCTTTAATAGAATGTAGGCTCTTTGACTACTATTTGGTTTTTAGTTTTGTATCTTCAGCACCTACAATGGTGCTTGATAGAAAGTAGACAGCTTATAAATGTTTGTGATGAAGTGAGAAATCTGCCCAATGTGCCAAGACTCTACCCCTGGATACCTTGGTACTTCATGAATAATAATGAAGTATATAAATTGTCTACCAGTCATTGCTTGCTCCTGCTTGATGAATAAAGTGGCTCTTTTTTCAGACATATATTTTTAATTTAATTTAATTTAATCCCTTATACCACATTTGCTATGCAATTTAGTAAAATAAATAAACAAATATAGAAAGAAAGAAAACAACTGAAGATGGGATCTTCAAAACTGTGTCTTAACTAGCAGCATTTATATTTTTGTGTTGGTAATTTAAGCTCCAAGTACAATTGAAGTGTTGTTGTTGTTCTTGTTGTTGTCACTGCTGTTGCTGTTGTTAATGTTGTTGTTGGAAAGTTGTACCTACTCTGGAGAAATTCACATTTTTAACTAATGCAATTTCTGTGTGGCCCTTTTGTGCATGCTTAGCAATTGACTTATTGTTAAAAATTTGACCCTAATTAGAGCCATAAAGCTTTGTATTGCTCATTAGGTTCTTTTATTCTTTTGCAAGAGAATTGAAATGCATGCATGAGTGCTGTTCTTCAAACAGCTGAGCATGGATTTGTCTTTATCTTTAATATTGATGGAATATTACTCTTCAGAAACTTTGCTACAACCTATTATTACCTGAATAAGCCTTATCTGTTATTCATAAGCTTTCAAGGATTAGTTTATTGTTTATTTTTACTTTTCATTGTGTGTAATTGCCTCTTAAAAGCTTTAAATAGAACTTCTTCACTTAGTTTTCATTCTTTCCAAATTCATTCCTTGTTGCAATGGTAAATCATCACTCCTCCCATTCCCCCATCCTGGAGGCTTTCTGCACGCACGTGCATATTTAATTGTGGCTCACTTGATGAATTTCCCAATGTGTTGATTTGTGATTGATCTATAAACATGGACAATCATGTGGCCTTAGAATACTAAGGAGTTAAACAGCTACTTTCCAGTATGTAAAGAGCTTTGAATGATTTGTCTTTTTTGTGCTAACTCAGGGCCATGACGTGGTTGACCTGCAGGCCCATATTTCCAGTTTTATATTCAACAACTATCTTTGCATGTGGCACTGGCACTTCAGACTTGATGTGATTATAATACTTATTTTACCATCTTCCAACTAGACAGCAGGTATACAACCCTACCACCTCTATAATTTCTGTTTCTTTAAACACTCAAGGCAGAAATAAGGATATATGGATTTGCCCCAAAGTGAGCTACTATGAACTATAGCTGTCAATAAAACATTGGTTGTAAGCTCCACTAAGTTTTTTAAAAGTAAAGAAGAAGCAACATTTTGTTCTCTCTCTCTCCTTTTTCTTTTGCTGTCTTTGTCCCTGTGTGTCTGTCTGTCTTTCTTTCTACCTTTTCAGGTATTCCTACTTTGGGTTTTTCCTTTTGATTACTGGGACTCCTATGGGCTGTGACTGCAATTAAAGGATGGAATACAGGCATCTTTCCTCATGGTGGCCATGAAACATTGAGTACTGGCTTAAGGCCAACTCGTGGAAGTATTGAGCAATTGTCTCTCCATTGGACTTCCCATCATATTTGTAGTACATCCAAAATAGATGGAGAGAAAAGAATATAAATGTGTTGTCACAATCAGGCTTTCCATTAAGGAACTGATGAAGTTTTCTCATTAGTGGATAATAGATGAGTAAATTTCCACTAAAAAGAACAAGATGCAGTAGGAGGGAAGTAGGCAATTCTTAGAAGACTGGCCTCCCCCATATACACTAATATCCATCTACTTTTAAATGAGGAATAGTGGAAAAATGGAAAAGTTTCTCTACTTAGGTTCTTGGTGGGGGATGTAACTATCTTCCTTTTCTCTTTCTGCAATCTAAAAAGACATATCAGAGAAGAAGTTTGGGAAATAGATGCAGAAATATTCAATGGATTCTCAAATTCCTGTATCACTCTTTCCCTTTCATTGTAGTAAATGTCCTTAATTTTAGTGCCAGCTGAGTGGTGTTTAAAGTTACAATCAGGAGGAAAAATACAATATGGGGGTAAGGAGGGAGGCAAATTATTCATTTTGTTGGAATATCCATACCTTTCAATAGGAAGCTAGAAAGGCACTTGGAAGATGAGGCAGTTAGTGATACCGGTGCAAGAGCAGCTAAAGTGATCTCGTAACTGAAGGCCTGGAATGGCCAGGTGTATTTATATATTTCAAGCTGAGAAAAATGTTCTAGCTCTAGCATAGATATCTCATGGGTAGCTGAGATATGCATATCTATATGAATATACTTCTATAACATATGTGTGATATATTTGTATATATCCCATATGTGTGTATAATGGGTTTAAGATGAAATGCTTCATGTTCAAAAGTAAACGTCAAATCTCCCCATCAACACGACCTTCATCACAGCTTCATTATGTCTGTCAATAGCACCAATAGCCTCCCAATTACCATGACCTACCACCGGAATCTCTCTTTGTTTTCTCTTCCCTTTATTCCAATCTGAAAATCCTGATAATTTTACTTTCATCATAACTCTCCATTCCAACCTGTCTGTTCTCCTAAGTTGGCCACCACCTCAGCATCACACTTCATCATTTGTCAGTTTATTAAAAAAAGAATTTATGTGTTTACTATGTGGCAGGCAGCTAGGGCAGTTAGGGCAGCCTGGACAGTGAAGTGGTGCTGTGGATAGAGGACAGAGCTTGAAGTCAGAAAGACTCATCTTAGTGAATTCAAATCTGGCTTGTATAAACACGTGCTAGCTCTGTGACCCTGGACAAGTCACTTAATCCTGCCTCAGTTTCCTCATCTGTAAAATGAGCTAGAAAAGGAAATGATAAACTACTTTAGCATCTTTGCTAAGAAAACCCCAAATGGGGTCACGAGGTCATGAACAGTAGGGCATGACTGAAATGACTGAGCAAAGAACAACATGTGGCAGGCATTGTGCTAAGAACTAGAGGTACAAATAAAAGCAAAAACATAATCACTTCCTTCAAGGAGCTTATAATGTAATGGCAGAAACAACATAAAAAAAACCTTCATACATATGACACAGATAGCAAAAAATGAAGGTAATCTTACCGAAGGAAACACTTGTAGAGGGTGTTACAGAGAAAGGCCTATTGTACAAGGTCAGATTTTAGTCCAGCTTTAAAGGAAATTTGGGAAGCCAGGAGGCAAAAATGAGGAGAGAGAACAATTTAGGCATTAAGGAAAGACAATAAAAAGTCAGAATCAGAAGATGGTGTTATGTTATGTTATGTTATGTTATGTTATGTTATGTTATGTTATGTTATGTTATGTTATGCTCTGCTCTGCTATGGTATGCTCTGCTATGGTATGCTATGCTATGGTATGCTATGCTATGCAATGCTATTTTACATTGTTATGCTATGTTATGCTATATTATGCTATGTTATGCTATTTTATGTTATGCTATGTCATGTCATGTCATGTTATGTTATGCTATGTTATGTTCCAGGAACAGCTAGAAAACCAGTGTTGCTGCATTATAGAGTACATAGAGGGCAGTAAAGTGTAAGAAGACTGAAAATGTAGGATAGGGCCATCTCTCCATTAGATTAGTTTAATAGCCTGAAGACTTTTTCATAAATCTAGTTTCTCTCCCTTTCAGTTCATGCGTCCTGTGGCTAACAAATTCATCAGTTTGATGTGTGAGAATTGTATGCTGATTTGGGAAGTTGTCAATAAACATTTGTTATGTACCTATTATGCGCTGACCCTATACTGAGCTCTGGGAATAAAGGAGCAAAAGACAGTCCCAGCTCTCTTGCAAATCATGTACAAATAAGTTAAAAACAGTTTAAGTTTGAGGTAATCAACAGAGTTAAGGTATTTGAATTAAGGGGTAACAAGGAAGGCTTCCTTGTAGAGAGTGGGATTTTAGCTGGGACTTGACAAGGAAGCCAGGAGGCAGATATAAGAAACTAGAACATTCTAGGGGGCATAGGGAATAGGCAGCGAACATGCTCAGAGATGGGACATAGAGCATTTTGTTCAAGGAGCAGCAAAGAGGCCTGTGTCACTGGAGTGAAGAATTAATGGGTGTGAGTAAAGTACAAGATCAAAAAGGTGTCTATCTATAGCTATATAGAGGTATAGATATAGATAGACAATCTATCCATCCATCTATCTAACTATTGGTTGGATCAGGTTGTGCAGTGCTTTGAAAGGGGCTTTATATCTAATCTGGAAGATAATAGTGAGCCACTGGAGTTTATTGTGTAAGGGGATGAAAAGATTATACCCATATTTTTGGAAGATCACTTTGTCAAGTGAATGAAATATGGACTAAAGTGTAGAGGCATTTGGGACAGGGAGATGATCTGCAGACTTTTGCAGTAGTACAGGTGTGAAACAATGAGATAATATACCATGGTGGTGTCAGTGTCAGAGGAGAGAAGGTGGCATATATTGGAGATATTATGTAGCTAAGTTGATAGGTATTGAAAATAGATTTGATGTGAGTGGTGAGAGTCAGGTTTTGAAGATGACACTAAGAATTTGGACCTGGGTGACTGGGAGGATGGTGGTATCATTGAAATTAATAGGGAAATTAAAAAAAGGGAAGGGAAATAATGAGTTCAGTTTTGGACATATTTGTCTTAAGATGTCTTTTGGACATACAGTTTGAAATTTCCAATAGAAGTTGGAGGTGTGAGACTGGAGGTTAGGAATGAATAAGTAGATTTGAGAATCTTTAGCATAGAAATGACAATCAAATCCATGGGAGCTACTGAGAAAAACCAAATGAAATAGTAGAAAGGAAGAAGAAAAGAGGGCCCAGGAAAGAGGCCTGGGGTACACTGCTATTCAGCAGGCATGATGTGGATGAAGATCCAGCAAAGGAAAATGAGAAGAAGTGGTGAGATAGGTAGGAGGAAAGCCAGTAGACAGTAGTGTCATGAAAACCTCGAAGTAAGTACCAAGTAGAGAGTGATCAACAGTGTTAAAAACTGCAGAGAGGTCAAGAAGTCTGAGGATGAAGGAAGTCTGTTATATTTATCAATTAATTGATTTTTAGGAACTTTGGATAGAACAATTCTAGTTGAACGATGAGGACAGAAGCCAGACTCCAGAGTTAAGAAGAGAGTGAGAGAAAAAGAGGCAGAGGTGCCTACTTTATAGTCTTTTCAAGGAATTTAACAATGAAAGAGAGGAGACATATGGAACAATAGTTAATGGGGATAGATGGATCTAGTGATCCTATTTTTTTTTCAAGACAATTTTGGAAGCAGTAGGGAAGCAGCCAGTAGACAGGGAGAGATCAAAGATAAATGGGAGAATAAGGATGATACAGAGGTCAATCTGCTGGAGAGAATGGAATGGAAAAAAGATCACTTGTCCAGGTAGAGGGATTTGCCTTGTCAAGGAGGAGGGCCATCACTTCATAGGAGATGAGTGATGGTAGGGATAGTAGCAGAAGGCAAGTGAAAGATGAGAGATGAAAAGGGGAGAAGAGGAATTTCTCATTGAATGGTCTCAATTTTTCAGGAAAATATGAGGCAAGTTCTGATAAGTGTGATGTGGTACCTCAGAGTTGTTTTGATTTGCATTTCTCTAATCAATAATGATTTAAAGTATTTTTTCATATGACTATAGATGACTTTAATCTCTTCATCTGAGAACTGCCTGTTCATATCCTTTGATCATTTATCAATTGGGGAATGACTTGTATTCTTATAAATTTGACTTAAATCCCTATATATTTTAGAAATGAGGCTCTTATCAGAAACCTGGTTGTAAAAATTCTTTCCCAGCTTTTTGCTTCCCTCCTAAACTTGATTGCATTGGCTTTGTTTGTGCAAAACCTTTTCAACTTAATGTGATAAAAATTATCCATTTTGCATTTTGTAATGTTCTCTAACATGACAAAACAGGAAAATGATAAATGTTGGAGAATATATGGAAAATTTGGAACACTAATGCATTGTTGGTGGAGTTGTGAAATGATCCAACCATTTTGGAGAGTAATTTGGAATGGTGCCCAAAGGGCTATAAAATGGTGCATACCCTTTAACCTACTAATAGAACTTCTAGAGCTGTATCCCAAAAAAGGATCATAGAAATGGGTAAAGGACCCACATGCACAAAAATATTTGTAGCAGCTCTTTTTGTGGTGGCAAAGAATTGGAAATTGAGAGGATGCCCATCAACTGGGGAATGGCTGAACAAGTTATGGTGTATGAATGGATTGGAATACTATTGTGCTATAAGACATGATGAGGAGGGGACTTCAGAAAGACCTGGAAAGACTTGTATGGTCTGATGCTGAGTGAAGTGAGCAGAACCAGGAGAACATTTTTCACAGTAACAGCCACATTGTGCAATGACTAATGTTGATAGATTTAGCCCTTCTCAGTGATGAAAGGATCTAAGACACCTCCAAAAGTCTCATGATGGAAAATGCTATCCACATCCAAAGAAAGAACTAAGGAGTTTGAATGCAGATTGAAGGATACTATTTGCTATTTTTTTCTTCTGTTTTGTTTAGTTTCCTCTTTCTGACGGTTCCTCCTACTGGCTCTAATTCTTCCTTACAACATCACTAATGTGAAAATATGTTTAATAGGAATGTATATGTATAGCCAATATAAGATTGTGCACCATCTTGGGAGGGAGATGGGAAAGGAGGAGGAGAAGAAAAATTTTAAACCCAAAAGCTTAGGGAAGTGATTGTTGATAAATCAAAATAAATTAATAAAAAAGGAAAAAGAAAAACAGAAATATGTGTCAGGGGACTCAGATGAGAGAGTAGGAGGAGGAAGAGTCATGGGAAGTATGTGGAAGGCAAAAAGTGTTTGGAAAAGCTGCATTGGTAAGAGAGTGAATTTGTTGGGGAGTTGTAAAAGGATTGCCTTGCCTCAGGAATGGCCCAGTCAAGATTATATAACATCAGAGTAGATTCAGTCACCATGCTTTAATGACTTTCTCAGAATTTTTCAGACATATGTTAGTAGAAGAAAAGGCAGAGGATGGTGGGAATAATCATGCAATGCTGAGGTTTGTCAGGGAAAGTTTGGTGAAGGAATAAGGAGGTAAGAGACTTAGAAAGGAATGCCTTTTAGAGTTGAACTTCATCAATGAGTGAAGCTAGGAAAGGGGGGAGAAAGTAGCTAGTAGAATGTGACATCCTGAGAAAAAACTAAGGGTTTGGTGGATTGGAGTTCATAGTGAGAAGAAAGAAGTGAAATGACAACAGATTAAGATAAGATAATGGAATTACAGAGTCTTTGGGGAGCTAGGTGGCCCAAAATACAGAAGGTGGGCCTGGAGTTAGGAAGACTTATCTTTTTGAGTTCAAACCTGTCCTAAGACACTTCCTAGCTGTGTGACCCTATGCAAGTCACTAAACTCTGTTTCCCTTAGCTCCTAATCTATCAAATGAGCTTGAGAAGGAAGTGGTAAACTGCTCCAGTATCTTTGCCAAGAAAACCCCAAATGGGGTCATGAAGAGTAAAACACAAAAGAAATGATTAAAAAACTACAACAATGAATGTGGAAGTGGTAGATCTGTAAATGACACAAAATCAAAGGTATGCTCCTTTCTGTATGTAGTTGAGGTGGATGGAAGGAGTAGATTATGGGAAATGAACAAGTTGAAGAACTGAATTAATGGGTTTTTTTTGAGGGAGGATTAATATGTATATTGAAGTCTTCTGGGATGATGGCAAGTTTTGAAGAGGACAGTAATCATGAGCCAGCTGAAATCATTGCAGAAAGGAGTGTTCTGGACATCAACAGATAATAATTTTGGAGGATGTGGATTGAATGAACCTCAAAAGAGGAGAAATTACTGAATGAGAAATTACTGCTCAAGATCATTCAGTGGCTTTCTGCAACATAACTTGAAAACATCTTCGTCTGCTACATACAGATTTCACTGACTCCAACCTACTTTTGAGGCTGCTAAATAGCATTTTGTGTGTGTGTGTTCTGACCAGAAACTTTGAGTATTGTCTCCTTCCAGACTGATTCATTTACGAAGGCAAACTAGGCTATTTCTGCCTCAGTTCTTACTTAGTCTTTAAATACTAAATAGGCATTATCTCAGACAAACTGAGACATAGGAAAGACCTTAGGTTAAAAAGGTTGAAGTTTCCCACTGCATTCTAGTCTTCTTGTCCTATGTCTTGTCATTGGGCTCCTATGACTCTGGAAGAGTGAGGTTGATAATTCTGCACAGCTCTGCCTTGCTTAAATCCAATTTACTTGCAAGTCAAGATATCACCGTGCTGATCTCATTGGTCTTCTTTGAAAATAAAGGAGAAAGGGTAGCTAGGTAGTACAGTGTATAGAGCACTGGCCCTGAAGTCAGGAGGACCTGAGTTCAAATCTGACCTCAGACCTGACACTTACTAGCTGTGTGACCCTGTGCAAGTCATTTAACCCCAATTACCAAAAAAACAAACAAACAAAAAACACCCATATCCTTTTTTTAAAAAAAGAAAGAAAATAAAGAAGGAAAACAACTTTGAGGACTTATTTTCAGTGGGCTGAAGGCTCAAGAAGAAGCAATAGTATGGTATAACAGACTAAAAAAAACTAATTAGATCTTTGCTATAATAGGAAGATGATAATTCCCAGTGATAATTCACTGATCATTCAATGATATTGATCAGTTACATGGTAAATAAGATGATGAAGGGAGCTGAACTCATGCTATACATGGTTAGCTAACATTGTTTTGCTTGAAGAAATTTTAGGGTAGGATAAAGTAGCTCTCTGATTTTATGAAAGGTTAACATGTAGAGAAGGGATCACACTTGATCCTTTTGGCCACAGGGGAGGAAACAAACAAACAAAAATAAGATAATGGAAGGATACTTGGAAGAAGTAGATATTGTTTCCATATAGGGGAAAATGTCCTAACAAATTGATCTGTCTAAATGGCAAATGACCTGTCTCATTGTAAAATTGTTTGCCGGTTCAATCAAATAAAGAGTAAGTGATTAATATAGGCTACTTAATTCAGTCAACATGACAAACTAGATTTTTATGTGTGTAGACACTGCCAGAAAAGTAATGTGACCAAGTGAAATAGAAGATCAGTCTTGTAGGCAGGGAGACTTGGGTTCAAGCTTTGCCTCAGAGTAGGCTTCATGTTGCCATCTGCTCTGGGCATCCTCCCCGCAGCTGCTATGCTTTTCCAGTATTTTTGTACTATAGAGTTGTGACTGGCAAATTAGAGCTCCTGGGCCAAGTCTTGCCCTAAAGCTTACTTTTCTACTGCATAGCTAAGGATTTTTTAAAATAAAAGTTTATTGTATTCAAAAATGTTTTTTTTTTAAAAAAAACTTAGCTAGAGGACTGAAATAGGCAGCCCTAGGGCAACTGTAGTTTGTTGATGCCTTGCATAGGCCATAAAACAGCTCCCTGAGTTCCTGAGCAATGTTAAGCCACTCTCGTTTTAGAACTCCAGGTGAACAACCATCGACTGGTCAGTTATTGAGTATAAACTTAACTAGGTCATGATAACTAGTCTACCTACAAGAGACCAACCACCAGGTCAGATTAGAAGTCACATCCAGCCGGCTATCCCAGGTATCTGGAACTCTACTTTTCCATTAGGGCATGGAACCTAGCCCCCAAATCCCCTTCTGCTTGATCTTTGTGCTCCAAAGTGAGAAGATTAATACTGCCAATTACTGTTATTCCAGGAAATGTGAAAAGAGTATATTAATTGCTTCATCATAACTCACCATCCTTGTGATTGTCTGAGACATTCTGTTCCCTGGTTACCCTTACCATATGTAAGTTGCCTCCCCCTTTATAAAGTAAGTCCCTTGAGAGTACAGATGGTTGCTTTTTTGCCTTTATATCTCCAGGGCTTAACCCAGTAACTCCCACCTAGTAATTAGTTCATTCACTCATTCAAACTAGCTCTGCAAGTGTGGACAAGTCCCTTTAAGTCTCGCTATTCCGGGTAGTTCTTTATGAGAAGTTACAGATAAATTGATGAACTGAATCCTTGGAAGGGCAATCACCCTGGGAATTCTCCACGTTGGTAAAATTGAAGGTCTAGGCCATAAAATAGTGCCCACCACAACTATTTATAAGGGATCACTGTGCCAATAAATAGTCCAAAACAAATCTACTTTTAGCTTGAATAAATTCCCCAGACATTTTATGTAGCTGCTAGTGGCCATTGCAAATATCCCAAGTATTATGGAAATCCTCAGGGTCCATTAGGCCCACCCCTGAATAATAGCTATGCAATGGCTCAGCGCATCTGGTCTGAAATGCTTGGTAGATGTGGTTTTAATTTGCTCTGACTTGGAAGTTGAATCAGTGTTCACAAAGCTTTGAATTAGAGTCAAGGGGTTCATGCCATGCATGCTCAGAGCGATCTCGTATGCAGGAGATACACAAGATTGATTGCTCATCCAGGGAAAGCCCTGGCATTCAGGCTGTCACCAAAAACCTTCCTGTTCCTCATACTGCCTGACCAAGAGCTGCCATCTCAGCAGAAACAAAACGAATTAGGACATAAAACACTGGAGCCTGAGCCCAGGCTGGAGGCTCTCCAACTTCATCAGGGAGGAAAGAAATGAGCTGCAAAGCTCAAGATGAGGAAAAAACACCCTGCTGACATTTTCAATGTAAGCACCATTCCTTCTTTCAGTCAACAGATCCCTATTTGACTCAATTCAACCAGTATGTATTAAATTCCCACTAAAGGGAAAACACTGGGTTTTAGGGATACATAGCCCAAAATGAAACTGTCCCTGCTCTCAAAGAGCTTACATACTACCTTATATTGAAGTGAGAGAATATGGACATACATGAGTAACTAAAAAAAGTATATATGTCTATACATATATGTGTATATGCATATATGTAAATGTGTATATATATACACACACATGTGTATAGACATGTAACTTTATACATGTGATTTCATTGGTATATGAAGGTCCTGGTAAGAAACATTATCTGGTAGTGAAAGCAGCATCTTTTCAGCAATGTATAGTTAGAAATTCCCTAGGGTAAAGAGGGGCTAAGTGACTTGTCTAGGGTCACACTCTTATTATGTGTTAAATGTGAACTGACTAGTTCTCCATCTACTGTATCACGTATATATACATATAAACACAGGCATATGTATATGCATATACACACATATATGAATATGTGTGTGCATATGTTAGATAACAGAGCTAACAGTGAACACCAGGAAAGGCCCCCCTACAGAAGGTGCTACTTATGTAGGTACTTAAAAGAAACATGTCTTTGTTGATACAAAGTAGATTCTTAACAAATGTTTCATGAATTTAATTGTAAAACAAAATTGAGTGTATACTTTCTTTTGCATTCATAGAGATATATTGTAAGTAATTATTTACATATACATATATACACACATATGCATGTGTGTACACATAGCTGTATTGAATCAATGCTCACAAACATACATGTTTGTGCATATGTGTACATGCTTGCTTTTATATACATATATAACTGTAACATATCTGTATCTGTGAGACATATACACCCATATCTATGATATGTGTATATGTATGTATAGATATCTATGCATACATACACGTATCACATTTATTTGTTTACTTGCTTTTTATTCATTCATTCCTTCATTTATTTTTATCTATCATTATTTATTTATTTATTCATCTATCTATTTATTTATAATGCTTAATTAGGGACTGTAGGAGGCAGAGCATTTGAGGCTTTGATATCAGCCTGGAAAAAGACATGGAAGTAAGATATGAATTATTTTCCAGAAGAAATACCAATTAAGCCACTTTAGGTAAAATTCAATATATGATAGAGAAGTAGTATGAAATGTTTGGAAAAGCCCTTTGAAGGCAGATTTAAAAGGGCTTTAAATATCAAAGAGAAGTGATGTTATTTGATCCTAGATGCAATGGCTAGGTTCTTAAACATTACAGTGACTGCTCAGTCCTGCCCAATAGGAGGTTATGTTGACAGCTCTGTGGAGGATAGAGTAGAAGGAGGGGAAACTGGAAGCAAGTAGATATTGGACATTCCTATTCATTTATGGTCAATTACTTAGGGTTGAAGTGAAGTAAAGGTGGATTAAATCTGGC
This sequence comes from Phascolarctos cinereus, assembly GCF_003287225.1. Taxonomy (NCBI): domain Eukaryota; kingdom Metazoa; phylum Chordata; class Mammalia; order Diprotodontia; family Phascolarctidae; genus Phascolarctos; species Phascolarctos cinereus. The sequence continues at coordinate 43,889,572 of NW_027555847.1, read as the reverse complement.
CCTTGCCTTTACGGATCCTGCCACCTAGCAGGTGAGAGAAGGCATGCATAATTACAGAGAATAGAAGGCTTCATATGTACCCCTAAAGAGGAGAAACCACATCACATTCAGAGGGAGATTTAAAACAGAGCCCCTATGGGATAGTTTGCAGAGAGCTTTTCATGCCCTGACACTTTTTTCTGCCTTTTCCGTTCTTAAACTTTACTCCTCCATGTATTCTGCAACACAGTGAATTTCAGTGACAGGTAACACCGACTTCTATGTTTTTCCTCCCATAAGACACTTTCTCCTCACTGGGTCTTTTCACGGGCTGTCCCCCATGTCTTGAATGTCCTCCAGCTTCTTCTCTGCCTCCTGCCTTCTCTGGCTTCCTTCAATTCTTGGCTAGAATCTTACATGCTTAAAGAAGCTTTCCCAGGATCCCTCTTAAGGCTTATGCCTTCAGTCTGAAATTCACCCCCCCCCACATCCTGTGTATATCTTCTTTGTGCATAGCTGCTTTCACATGATTTTCCCCATTAGATTGTGAGTTCTTTAAGGACAGGGACTCCTTTTTGCCTTTCTTTGTATCTCAAGCTTTTAGCACAACGTCTGAAACACAGTAAGTGCTTGAAAAATGCTGGTTGACTGACTTACTGACTCTGCCCTTGGAATAAAACAGTAGCAAATCATTTGAACGTTGCTCTTAAAATCGAAAGACCTAAGTTTGATGTGTAGCTCTGGCATTTTTGAGCTATTTGACCCCATACAACTCATTTAATCTGTATGCTATTCAGTTTCTTCAACTGGAAAATGAGAATACTAATAATATGTCTGTTACCTACCTTGCAGAAACATTGTGAGGGATATGCTTTGTAAATCTTTAAGAACTACACAAATGTCAGTAATTAATATTTTTCTGCCCCCTTCATACTCCCAATTGTAAATCTGTTCCTCGATAAATTTAGGTCATATGAAATTTAGATCTAGGATTGACTTTAGAGATTATTTAGCTCAGCCCTCTAACACTATAGATGGGAGAACTGAGTGCAAAGGGGTTAAAGTACATGTCTAAGGTCTTAAAAGTATCCATTTTATTTCCCAGAACTCCCTTCACAAAGTTTCACTAATGTCCTGGCTTGCTATTTATTTTCCTCATGCTATATTATGTCTGTCATCTCTGTACCTTTGTATGCTACATGCTGCATCAGAAGGTTTTGAGTACATTATTTGGATCCCTAGGGTAAACTTTGGGATGGATTTAGATAAGACTTGTAGAAGATGGACAAGTATGAAAGCAATGTGATTTGTATCATTGGGGGAAAACCCCAGAGATAAAATAGCATATCTACTGGATTATTTAAGGGCCAAGGCCCAATGTCAATATGTTTCCTGGTTAGTAACTGTGAGATTATATCTCATCTGTTACATACTTATGGGCAGCAAGTGTAGACAGAGCTCAGATTAAAAATCTTCCAACCCTTTGCCATATAATATGTTAAATATTTAGCTATTCATGCTGTCTATTACATTATCTCATATAACTACAGTGTATTACCTATTGGGTTGGATTGGAAAGAAACTTTAGTGATTATGTAGTCCAACATCTTCATTTCTCTAGATGAGGAAACTGAGGCACAGGGAAGTTCAATGACCAGTCTGAGGTTAAGTAGATAGTATCAGAGCCATAATTTGAAACTTTGGCCTCCCATTGCAATCCGATGCTCTTTATACTCAACTAGGTGTTCTTAACCCAGGGTGAGCAACTTAAAAATATATTTTTGTTTTTTGGCAAGTGTAATTGGGGTTAAGTGACTTGCCCAGAGTCACACAACTAGTGAGTGTTGTGTGTCTGAGGCTGGATTTGAACTCAGGTTCTCCTGACTCCAGGGCTTGTATTCTATCCACTGCGCCACCTAGCTGCCCCAAAAATATTTTGATAAAAGCATGTCAATCTAAGTGGTTTCCTTTGCAATCCTATGTATTTTATTTATGCATTTAAATGCAATATTTGGAGAAATAATCCATGGGCTTCACCGGATTGCCAAAGGGGCCCATGACACACAGGAAAGGATGGCTTTGTCAATGATCAGTTTGTATGACTTTTGTCAGGTAGCATCCCCCTTTTCTTCCTGAATTTCTTGATCCATAAAATGAAGTGGCTGAACTAGATGATCTCTAAAATTTCTTTCATGGTTAGCATTCTGTCATTCTGTAAGAATTATTTCAAACATTGGAAGAGGGTAGATGCATAAGGAGAGGCAGGTTGAATATGGAGAGCTGATTGCACTGGCAGCTTAAGGTTAGCATGAGGCATGCTAGGAGGCTTGCTAGGGGTGTAGGGAGGAATGTTGCCCTCAGCTACATTCACCATCATTCATTCCATTATATTTGTATTCATATTTTAAGCACAGATTAGATTTTAGCAAGGTTTACTTTGAGAGAAGTGGAAGAATTTGTGCTGGAGTATTTTCTACTCCGTGTGTGTGTGTGTGTGTGTGTGTGTGTGTGTGTGTGTTGATGATCACTTGGTTTTCTTCTAGTCTATGGGCAACATTTTTGTAGACAATATTTGGTTAGCTTTTGGAAAGCCCAGTTCCTACCTCCTCCACACAAGTCAGAGGCATGAATATGGTAATGAGCCTCCAAAACAGATCATGCTTTCAACTGGGTACCACTTGTACTTGAGAATGTACTCAAGTTATTCACATCCAAGCAGCTAATGACAAAGCCTGGGAGCAGTATCTCTATCTTCTGCCCTTTGGAAATAAAACCAATGTCGCATAGGCAGATTTTAATGGCAGCATTTTGTGTTTGCTAATAAAGCATAGCTGGCTACCATTAAGACTCTACTTCTTTGCTGGAGGAACTTATTAAAAACTGGAGCTGCTGAAACTATGATGACTCTTCATTTGTCTTTGGCTTTGATGAATAGACTCTGAATGCCAAGTGTTTATCTTGATATGCAGGCATGGGTTCTGTTCCAGGGGATAAGGCATAGAGTGCTGAGGATTTTAAGAATAACAGGAGCAATATCAAAGTATGATCATGATATAATTAAGATAACAATACTTTGGACTTATATTGTTATCCAGGTTTTATTGAAAGTGTCCCAGGATGCAATACACTGAACCAGACACTGGAAATTAGTGGAAAGCTCTTGCTCTTAAAGAGTTGAGGAAAGTGTTTGTAACTGACCTGATTTAAAAAAAAATACAAAATAAGACAACATTATGAATTTTTAACTTCTTTAATAACTTGTAGGACAGTTAGGTGACAAAGGGCAGAGAGCATTGGACCTGGAGTCAGCAAAACCTGAGTTCAATATGGCCTCAGATACTTACTAGTTGTGTGACCTCGGCAAGTTTTTTAACTTTTATTTGCCTCAGTTTCCTCAACTGTAAAATGGGGATAATAACAGCACCTTCCGTCCAAGGTTATTATGAGAAGCAAATAAGAAAATAATCATAAACCACTCAGCACAGTGCCTGATCCATAAGCATGGTATAAATGTTCGTTGTTGTTGTTAGTAGCTACATGGACCTGATAGAATGAAAGCTCCTTGAGAGCAGGGGCTATTTCTCTTTATTTTTTGTTTCTGTTTTTGTTTTTGTATCCACAGTAGTTGGCACAAGGCCAGATACACAGTACGGACTTAACAAAACTTGTTAATTGACTGATCTCATTGAAAATGTTTCCTCCAATTGTCCTGGGGTTAACCCCTCCTTGCCTGATTATCCCACCACCACCACCTTTTTATCATATCCTATCATCAGTCCAACACTGGGGGTCTTCCTCTCATTCTCTGAACATTGCTTAATTACTAAAGGAGCATGGGGACTGTCCATCAGTGAGCTGTCACTTTAACTCTCTGATTGGTTCATTAAAAAAAAAAATCCTGACTAATGTGAAAATAGGTTAAATACGAATGTATATATAGAGCCTATATCTAATTGCATGCCATTTTTGGGTAGGGAGAAGCGAAGGATGGGGAGAAAATTTGGAACCCAAAATCTTAAGGAAGTGAATGTTGAAAACTAACAAAAATAAATTAATTTTAAAAAGAAATAAAAACCCTAGTTATACTTTTTTTCATCCTTTGTTTTCACCTGTTCTCCTTTGTGTTATGATGACAGTTACAATGTGGATGGTATTTTTTAAAAATTCTTTTCTTTTTCTCTTTTTTACTAAAGGAGTACTAGTTCTGGGACTTCTTTTCACTTTTCCAGGGTCACCCAGTTCATGAATGGAACATCTAGCAGTAAACTTGAAGGCCTTGCCTTTGTCTAATTTTCACCAAGACCAGAACTCCATCTGTAGGTCAGTGCATAGAAGAGCAGAGCATGACATAGTGTCACATATTAGATCTAGAAGAAATCTCAAGAGATTATCTCCTTTAGCACCCTCATTTTAAATTTGAAGAAATTGAGGCTTGTATGGGGAAAATAACTTTTAGATTCTTCTGATCACATTAAACTAATTTCTTACACATAATAACTTTCTCCTCCAAGTGAGATGAAATGTTGTTCCTAAAACAAATTAATCTGAACATGAAAAGTTTTCAGAGCCTATTTGCTCTGAATGTAGAACTCACAGCTCTTCCCTCTTTCCTTTCCCATTTGCAGCTATAAGGGTGTGAAAGGGCAAGAAGAGGGAGAAGAATACAATGATTTACTTCTCTCTATGCTGAAAGTTAATAAAAACAAACCATGTAGTTAATATTTATATTCAGTTCTTTTCTCAAGTCAATAAGTATATATTAACAACCCCATACAAAGAAGGCTAAGTCCTAGTGATATAAAGAAAGCAAAGGACAAAAATGAAACAAAAAAAAAATCAGAACTCACAGATGAATAGGGGAAACAATCTGGAAAAAATAATTATGTAAAAACAACATATACACAGGATAAATTTGAGCAAATCTCAGAAAGAAGGCACAAATATTTCTCATACATTCTTATTCATCCCTGTTGTGGATATTTCCTAGATGCTAGTACTGCAGCAACAACAACAAAACTTAAAATAACAACCCAATATCATTTATTAAACACGTACCATGTGTCAGATATTGTGCTAGTCTCTAGATATACAAAGAACAGTAAACACTTAAAGATCATTCATATTAGGCCCACTAGTTGTTGATTATTTCTCAAACTTGTATTCTAGTCACTCTTTTTTTCCACCTGACATTCATTCTCTGGGTAATTTCATCTATGTACACACACACACAGTCCCTATCCCTTTTTTGCCATGAACTTTGATGCCACATTAAAAAAAAACATATATATATATATATATATATATATATATATATATATATATATATCTTTTGGACATTTCATACAGAATGCCCAAGAGATAGCTCAAACATATCATATCCAAAGCTGAACTCATTTTTTTTTTGGTGCCCAAACCCTCCCTTTTTCCAAAATTCTCTATTTCAATTGAAGGTAGAGCCTTTCGGGCTCTCAGGCTTATCACCTGAATTACCCCCACCCACTGTCACCCATATAGCCAAATGCTTGCCAAACCTTGCTATTTGTGCCTCTGCATTATCTTTCTCACATTATCCCTTCCCTCCCCTCACGCAATTTTTTTTTCTAAGTTAAAGACCTTATCACCTCCCTATTAGACTATTGCTGCAGGCTCCTACTTCCCTGCCTCAAATATCTCATTACTCCAGACACCAAAGCACTTCTCTTAAGCATCAATCTCACCATAGGATTCCCTTAATCAACTTCTATTGTCTCATCTAAGATAAAAATAAACTGTTTTGTTTAATTTTAAAAACCCTACACAAAATGCCCTCAACCTATCTTGTCCGCCATATTGAACATTACTTACTCTCCTGACTCAAAGATCCTGTCAAACTAAATGTTCTCTTTTTTCATTACATGTGAAACTCCGTGTCCCATCTCCATGATTTTGTGATGACAATTACATCTGAAATGTCCTCTATGTTATGAGAGCTCATCTATTAATTTAAGACTGAGATTAAGCAACATCTTATATACGACACTTTTCCTGACCCCAACTCCACCGCTAGCTTCTAATCTTTTCCCTTGCAAACTCTTTTGTATATATTTGTCTTTGTTAGTTTTCTATTAATGCTATGTATACTTCTATATGCTTCTGTTTCTGATTTAAAATGTAAGCTCATTGTTAATGAGGATAGTTTCATCCTTTGCACATGTACCCCAAGTGCCTAGGATATAGCTGGAGCTTAATAGATCCTTGTTAACTGACTGATTGATTGAAGAGAGGTAAAATGATGTGGCCAATGTTGCACTGGGGTGGGTGATGTGGCTAGGACTAGAATGAGTAACTGAACTCTTAATTCAACTCACACTTCACTACTCCATCCTGCCATCATTGCTTTGCATCAGAAGTACATCAACATTAAAGAAATGAACTTTTGCATCAACAAAGAGTTTGGGGACATTGAAATCAGTTGCAATCTTTAAGAGACTGAGAAGCACTTGTATTTCATGAGAAAGTATTTACCTTAAAATTTTTAAATCTCTCTCTTCCTCTATACACACATACACACATATACATATATATGTATATGTGTGTGTATCTATCTATAATATCTGTCTATCAATCTATCTATCTATCTATCTATCTATCTATCTATCTATCTATCTATCTATTTATCTAGCCATTTCTCAATACAGCTTTAAACAGGAAAGAGGAGCTGGGAGAAGTTTCCCATATTTTAAAGAGTGTAGTTAGTTGCCAAATTGGCCATAAATCTGGTTGTGTTCATGTATTAGAATATATTCTGGAAATTGTCTCATTAGAGATCGAAAAAATACAACTAGATGACTTCTTTTATTGAAACCAACAACCAAATTAGACTGAATATTCTCTTTATAAAAGGTATACATTGGAAGAAATGATACTTATATCAACTTCTTAAAAGAAAAGCAGTAGGCTATAATGTGTGTGTGTGTATATATACATATATAAATGTATATATGTGTATATATATATGTATATATATACATATATATGTATATATGTATATATACATATATATATATTAACAGTAACACAAGAATAAAATAATCAAAACTGAATGCCGTGAAATTATATGACTAATCTTTGCCCCAAAGAAGAAATATAAGACAACTCCCCCCACATACATTTACTTGCAGAGGACGAGGGCTATTTGTTGGAATACTTCATATGATGTTAGACTTTTTTAAGATGTTGGTTCATTTTATTGGTATTTTTCTTTCTTTTTTAATCTTTGTCATGAGAGATGTTTGCCTGATAAAGGGAAAGGGATAAATACACTAATAAATATAGGTGATGGAAAAAAATAATTGTCAATAAAATTTATATTAAAAAAAAAACTGAGGTATAGTCTAATATAATACCTTTAGGCCAAGAAAAATAACTGGTTAATTTTGAGTTCCTTTCCTAAAATTCAGTTTTCTCCAGATTTCAACCTTTCCCATCTTCCCAAATACATAGGATCACAGGTTAGAATCACTGCTTCCTAATCCCTATTATCTTTTAGGAGAAGTGTGCTTGGTTCTTTAAAGTTTTTTGCAACTGTCATGGTAGTTACTATACTGAACAACTAAAATATTGACAGAGTGGCCAATGAAACATGCAGAAAGTCACAGAGGAAAAAACTTAAGAAAGGCCCAACAACTTTAAAAAAAAGAATAAAAAAGAAAAAAAAAGATGGCTTCATGTGTATATGGAAAATGTCACAAAATATTGACAAAGGTAAAGTGACTTAGAAATTCTAATGCAAAGAGGTAAATATAACATTATAGATGTCACTGAAACATGGTAGGACCTGACCCACATCTGAAATATGGTTCTAGAAAGTTATACATTAATTAAAAATAACTAAATTTAAAAAGTGTACCTGACTGAAGAGGTAATAACACTGCAGATCAAGAATATGGACTAGGAAAAAAGTAAAAGTAACTGGGACCTAGCCATGTGATAAATGGTATGGGGGCATTTAGGTGAAGATCAAAGGAGGCAGAAACAGAAGCAATCTTGTCATTAGTGCATACCATAAGTTATCTGGGCAGAAAAATCAAGTAGGTGAGCAGTTTATGAAATGTACACAAGACTGACACAGAGTTTCATATAGTAGTAATGGGGACATAGAATTATCTGGACACCTGCTAGAACTACCTATCACTTCCCAAAACAGAAGAGTTGATGATGCCTTGATTTGTTTTAATGAAAATGTCATCCATCAATAATGGAAATGATGGCAGGAACTGATATTATGGACATAAGTTTCCTTAACATGAAGGACCTAATTGCCTGCATAGGGATGATGGGATGATTGGTTTGGGAACTGATCACTGCATTTCAATATTTGTGACAGAGTTGAGGAAAGCCAAAAACTATTTGATGTGTACCCTAGATTTCGGGAGAGAATAAAGGGTTCAGGAAAAGACTTAAACTCTATAGGGAAAGTCAGTCCAGGAAGAAAGTAAAACTTTTAAGAACAACATTATGAGAACATAAAAACAAGTTCTGATGGGTAAAGGGGGGAGAAATATCACTACTCTTCAACCAACTTAAATTTTTGAAGACATACATGGCTCCTGTTGATTGGGGAATAACAGAATATGTTGTGCAAAATGAATGAAATGGAATCTTACTATCTTTAAGTAATGAAGATGATAAACAGAATCACACGAGGACTTACATGAGCTGATGCAAAATGAAATGAACAGAGCCAGGGAAACAATAAGCATAATGAGTACAACAATATAAATATAAAGAACAGCAGAATTATCAAAATAAATGCCATGGCACTATGAGCAAGTGTGGCCCTAAATAAGAGACATGAAACGACATCTCTTCCAAGGTTGTGTTTTTTGTTTGTTTGTTTTTAGAGGTGGAGGTAGGGGTGAATAATGACTATGATGTCAGACTTTTCATGTATTAGATAAATTTGTTAATCTGTTTGCCCTCTATTCTTTTATTCTTCATTATAAGCAATAACTTTCCAGGTGGAGGGAGAAATACATCAAGAAATGGAGGTGAGACCTATATGTACAAAAATATTTATAGCAGATTTTTTTTCTGCGGGTAAAGAATTAGAAATTGAAGGTATGCTCAACAGTTGGGGAATGACTGAACAAATTGTGGTATATGATAATGATGAAATACGAAATGATGAGCAGGGTGCTCTCATAAAAACCAGGAAAGACTTGATTGAGCTGATGCCAAGTGAAATGTACTGTATATAAAGTAACAGTAATATTGTAAGATGATCATCTGGGAATGACTTAGCTATTCTCAGCAATACAACAATCCAAGACAACTCTGAATAACTTATGATGAAAAATGCTATCCATCCCCAGAGAAAGAACTGATGGTGTCTGATTGAAGCAGATTACAAAATAATATACTCAAAAATAAAAAAAATGTAGGTGAGCTAAAATTAAATATATATATATATATATATATATATATATATATATATATATATATATATATATATATATAGATATGGAAGCTATGTATAGAAGCAACAGAAGAGGCTATGATCATATTACACAGGCCTGTAAGAATAATGTCAGAATGCTATATTTCAGAAGCTGAATAAGGATCCTAAGGGCAGCTCAAAGGAGCTTTTAAAAGCTATGTATGTAAAAGTAATAGGATAAAGAAAAGAAATTAAAAGATGTGACCATATATTATGTAACTGATGATGGAGAGACTTGAAGAGATGTTCAATTCTTATTTTGATTCCTTTCTCTACAAGGAGAATAATCTTTGTACTGGAAAAAACAAATAAAAATCACAGAGCTGATAACTGAGATAATCAGGGAGGGAGTAACCCAGGATCTAATTGATGAATTCTATTCAATTCCCCAAGATGAACAATACCTTACAACTTTGAAAGACCTGTCAGATGTGATTGTAAGTCATCTCTAAAGTATCATGGAATATGAAATTTGCAGTTCTAGATATGGTCAAATGATGGCCAGGTTTTCAGAAAAAAAAATGGATCATTGAGATTGACTTCCAGGCCTATTAAAATGTGAAATTACATCATTAAAGAAAAGTTTAATAAACACCTTGAAAAAAGAGCAGTTCAAAATGATCCAGTTTGAGCCCATGAAGGTCATACCATGCCAGATGTACCTCATTTCCTTTTTTGCACAGTATTACTAAGGTGACAGGTCAAAGAAATGCTATAGGTAGTATTTAGCTAAATTTGAATAAATTATTTGAAAAAAACACCTCTTATTCTGTGAATGTGTGTGTGTGTGTGTGTGTGTGTGTGTGCAGAAGTTAGCTTAGGAAGGAATAGGCATGAGTGTAACTCAGAAGCATCACAAATATATGAAATGTCCATTTCAAGGAGTAAAGAAATTTTTTTTTCATCTTGCTAGATACCACCAACTTTATTCCAGTTACATGGCACAAGTCCTCAAACGTTGGAAAAAAGGGGCAAACACAGGCCCATTAAGTAACAGAGGACTTTTTAGCTAATGTACACTGAAGAACTGAAGCTTCCTTTTCCTTCAGGGATTATCTCAAATGATACCTTCTTTACAATCCCTGTTATCATCCCCTTCCCCCAGTTCTTAGTGCTCTTTCTACCTCCCCCCCCACCCCCATTACTTTGCTTTTACTCTATTTTGCATTTACATGTATATATGTATGTATGTGTGTGTGTATGTGCACACATATGTATATATGGGTGTATACATATATAGTACATGTATACATATACATGTATATGTGTGTGTGTGTGTATGTGTGTATGCAGCATCCCCACTCCCAACCCAATAGAATCTAAAGTCTTGGAGGTCTGGGACATTTTTTCATTCTAAGCACAATGGATAGTACAGTGCTGACTTACGAGTAGCTTGTTAATAGAAACTTGTTGCATTTATTTGAGACATGAGTGTGTGGGGGTAAGGGGAAAAGTCATAGCTGTCTTCAAATATTTGTAAGACTACCACATAGAAGTTAGATTAAACTTTTTTTTTTTTACCTCCAAGGCCATAACTAGAAACAAGGTTTAGAAGTTTTAAAGAGGCATTTTTGGGCTTGATGTAAGAAACAACTCCCTAATGATAACAGTCGTCCAAAAAAAAAAATGTAATGGGCTATTTTAGGAGCATTACCCGTCCCTAGAGGTCTCCCACCAAAAGTTGGCTGACCACTTATCAAGGGTTTTGTAGAGGACATTCTTGTTCAAGTTCAAGATGAGCTAGATGATCTCTGAAGTTCCTTCCAACCCTAAAGTTCTGTTACTCAAAGATTCTCTCTAAAGCACACACAGATTCACCTTGCAAGCAACCAATGAATGTTGAGGAGTATGTAAATTACATTTATATTCATATAGGGGTTCATGATTCAAATATACTATTTCATAAAATTTATTATTACATACAGTATCTCATTTGAACCTCACAGCTCAGGGAGTTAGCTATGTATAAGAATTACTATCCCCAGTTTAGAGAAGAACAAGAGGGTGACAGAACTGCAACTTGAAACCTGTCCTGATTGAAAAGGTATACAATGCTCATTCTACTCTGTCAATCAGTCAATATACATTTGGTGAACACCTGCTGTGTATCATGCACAGTGCTAAGAACTGGATACCAAAAAAAAAAAAAAGCAAAGACAATCCTTGCCATTTAGGAACTCACAATTTAATGGGGAAACAACATACAAACAACTTTGTAAAGTTATCCCTTCCACATCGCAGAGGTTAAGGATATGGCACCCCTGGAATCTGGAAAATCTGCATAAAATTTTTGGCCCTCACTTCATATCAGAGAAGAAGTCTGAATTTTTATTTTTCTTCAATCGAGTGTTTACAGTACTTTATTGCAAAATTTGGGTTGATGTTAGACAATACTATACAGATATTTTATGCATTTCTAAGCTTCTAAACCTTTTCTGTGTCATCTGCTGGCCTTCACATTTCATCTGTAGCTTCAGTGAATCTCGCCCCAAATTCCTATTTAATTTCTTATTCTGACTCATGATATATTGAAACCATGGTGGGGAAAGTCACGATGTGGAGGAATAAGTGTACAATCAAGCTGTATATGGGATAAATAGGAAATAACAGAGGGAAGGTATTAGAAATAAGAGATATTGGGAAAGCCTTCTGTAGAAGGTACGATTTTAGCAGGTGCTTGAATGAAGCAAGGGAAGTCATGAGGCATATATGAGAAGTGAGTTGGTTTTGGTAAAGTAAGTAACCCAGAGGGAGTGCTACACATTTATTTTTGGTATATGTTTGAAGGGATTTGTAACAATCTTCTTCCCAAACTCTACAAAAATATCTTCTATACAGCTCCATTTAAACTAAGTTATCATTACATCTTCTGGATCAGGTGACATGTTATCGTAGTTATAGTTCAGCTGAGAAGAGTTTGTCTGACTATGGACTCCATCCCATGATTTGGAAGGCAAGTTGCTAAAAAAAATATGGCCCATGGAAGGGATAATTTATTAGAGAAAGGAGTGAAGGAGCATAAGAGAGATTAACCCAAGGGCAGGGATCACTTTGGAGTTCAGAGGAGATGAAACAAGATAAGACATTGAGATGGCATTCAGTTAATGTTGACATTAAAAAAAAATTCAGAACCACCAGCTAAAATATGCATTTCCAAATACACAGTAGAGCCAGAAGAGAGGGTTATACAATGATATATGAATTGCTGTTTCTTACAGCTGGCTTTTCTTTTTAAGAGTAAAACAAAAACAACAGACTACTTTGAATATTATCTCACTTGTCAGTTCATTTTGTCCAGCAAAATTCACCCTAGTACAGACCTTATGTCTTAGGGGCCAGGATTAGACAATATTTAGCAAGTGGTCAAACAAACTTCCATGATTACATACCTCTAAATAGAATTTCAAGTGAAGGATAGACTAACGGGGTTCCCTCCCTTCGATTTCCAAAAGTGCAGAGCATGTACAGACTATCTCAGAAGCCACCTGAGCAGTCCTAACTAACTCTCTGACCCAGTCTCCAGAGATACCCTAGACACCCCAGAACTTAACTTTATATGGATCTACTTTATTCAATATTTGATAAAAAAAATAGTTTGCTTGCTAATGTGCAAAGAAAAATAAAAGCTTCCTCAGAGGAAGTGGATGGAATACTTTTTTTTTCTAATTGAGATAAAGGAAAAGAGATAATGTCAGCAAAAATCAAACTGTCACCACATTCAGAATATAATTTGTATTTTCAGTATTTTTGTGTTTCTTTAGTATTTTTTTCTAATATATTATTATGCTAAAATAAGAGGAATGTTTTTTGGAGGAGAGAAGGCATTGTACTTGACCTTTTTTGTTCCATATATGCTTTCAACAGAACTGAAGGTTCAAGTCATTTGCTAAAATTGTATTGGTTTCCATCCATGATGTGTTCTGGTTGGTACTTTTTGCTGATAGAGGCATTGATCCTTCCATACAAATAGCATAATAAAGCAACTTGAAGCTTTAATATGGAAGCAAAGACAAATTATCGTCTATACTGACTTCTGTATCCAATTTTTTTTCAAGCACTCCAAAGTTCCATGTATCATTTATTTAATTTTGAGTACTAAATCACAAAAGACATAGAGTAAGCCAGACTTGGAATATTGTGAAGGGAAAATATATTCAAGTAATTTGGCTATATAATAATAAAAATATAATTTATATACCACTTTGCTGCTTACAGAATTTCTTGCAGTGAAAATTTTTGGACTCATAAACAGACTGGACAACAACTTATATTATTGTGGGGATTCCTCATTAGGTGTAGGTTTGAGTAGATGGTCCCCCATGTGACTTCCAACTCTAAAATTTTGCAGTTCTTTGAACCTATGAAATCTCCATTTCTCAATGTGAAAACTGAGACATATTTATGTAATTTGCTCAAAACAAAACACAAATCCAATCTTTTCTTCATCTATTGTACACCTAACTTCCATACAAATATTCAAATTCAACTTTTCATAGATTGTAGATATGAAGCTGGAAGTGATCTTAAAAGCCATGTAGCCTATATTGTTATTTTATATATAAGAAAATATTGACTTAAGAATAGTTAAAGGACATGCACAAGGTCACACAAGTGGATGAGGTAAGATTTAAGCCTATATTTTCTGACTCCATAAACCAATGTATTTTCATCAAGAGATGATGTGAAGATAAATGGACTATATAGAAAAAAATACAGTAAATGCTACAAACAATGCAACTACATATCAAACTGTGTGCTTTAATTATAAATCACATCACTTCAGTTTTAGAAGTAAGGGACAAAAATAGAGTGGCCATTCTGACCTTTGTCTCTTTATACTCTAGAGCCACATATCATAGAAAATTTCATTCTTGGTAGCCTGTAGGAATTCTGTTATAGCAGTGCTGTTGACATCTGAAATTCCATAAGAATTGTGTTCTTTCTGTACTACTTTAGATAGAATCATCTGGAATAGAAAGTTTGACTCATGTGCGGTAAAGATGAATCAGCTCGTTAGCTTTTCCTCTATGCCTTACTCAGTGTAAAATTCTGAATTAAGGGCTTGGTCTGTAAAACTATATAATGGAATCCCCATGAAAACCAATGAATTTCACGAAAGGATATACACCTCAGTGTTGGTTCTGATTAGACTTGCTAATGTGTAATTTTCAGTAATGGTGTGGCCATTTGCTGTTTTTTGGAGCCCATTTAAAGCTCAGCCCTTCTTTTATTCACCGTCTCTGGTCATTGCCTATTCACAATGATATTGAGAAGTAACTTGTATGTGTTCCTTTGTAAGTCATGTGGTTACTGAGATGTTGATCAACCCAAGTTTGGAATTCTGTGTTTATATTTATTTTTCTTGTTTTTTTTTTCTTTTCATCTTTGGTTAATGGCCATTTCCTTGTATTCAAAAGAAGATAAAGTGTGATGAATACTTCACTGAAGTGGATACAATTCCTGCCTCTAGGACTTACTATCTGGATGACTTAGGAAAACTGTTTATCTGCTCTGAGATTTGAGCTCATTAACTATAAATAAAGTAAGGATGAGATGATTTCTTTCATTAGCCTTTGTTGTTTTCTCAGCAGTTTCTCAGGTCAATGTATTTATCTGTGAAATGGGCATACATGTAAGCTTCTTTTTCTGATAATGATTAAGGGTAAAATTTGTGAAGAGCGTTCAAGGTTCTAGCTCCTTTGGTTTTTACCTTTAGGACTTTTCATTCAACACCTAACATTCAATTTTCTGAGGAAAAAAAAAGAATGACAAATATTCAACCACATTTTCAGTTCACTCTGCAGAAACTATTATCACGTTCCTGGAAATCACATTTTCACCTCCCAAGGTGGATTTCCATAGCTTGTTTGGTGGCACAACTGGTTCCAATGTGTGAATCACACTTTCAAAATAAGCCATTTCACCCTTCCCTTGTGTGCTTTTTCTCCTCTTAAAGCAGTTTTCACATGTAATTGTATGTCTTAAAGACACATTTACTGTCTTTTTAGGTGCTAAATATATATGCCAAAGGGGGAAAAAGAAAAGAAAACCAAGATGGAAAAATGTATAACTTAAAGACAACATAATCTGGTGATCCTCTTTGCAGGTATCAATACTCTATCTTTTACATTACAATTTAGCTGATGAGCAGCTGGCAAAGCATACTGCAAAATCCAAGACGAGAAATGTAGAGGAGCATATGTACACATATGTTTACATGTGTATATGTATACACATACATATACATAAATACACACACATATATTAAATTTAATTTACCTTCTTTTGAGGGGTAAAAAGAATGGCATTTATAAAGCAAATCAATAATTAAAATCATGTCTTGAAATTTTATTTCAGGTGTACCCAATAATGGAGATGAGGGTAGAGGTGAAAAAAAAAATTATTATGCCCCAATAGTAAGAAGTTACATTTCTCTCTCTCTCTCTCTCTCTCTCTCTCTCTCTCTCTCTCTCTCCTCCCAACATAGTCAAACTCTTCTCCAAAGCTTATTTTCAGATGATTCAAATTAATAACCCTCCCTCTGTCTCAGAATCCATTCTCATGATCACATTTCATAGCATCTCATTCTACCCCATAGCTTTCCTGCTTTTGTAGATGATGTGATAGATGGAGTATTGGACCTGGAGTCTAGAAGAACTGAATACAGTTCCTAACTAAAACATTTATTAGTTTTGTGACCCTGGGCAAGTCAGTTACATTCTTTCTGTCTTTCTGGCTCATTTATCTAATATACAGAATGGGGATAATAATTTCACATACCTTAAATGGTAGTTAAGAGAATAAAATGGAAAAATAAATCTAAAGCATTTTAAAAACCTTAATGTAGGTAGCTAGGTGGTACAGTGGATAGAGCACTGGCCCTGGGGTCAGGGGAAACTGAGTTTAAATCTACATAATACATGAAATACAGTTGAATCATATAACATATGAAGGAGTTAGGACTAAAAAGATGGGTTGGGGGACTCATATTTGAGGTTAAGAAGATTGAATTTCATTCAATAGGCCAGCTCTTCAATAAATATTTGTTGATTGATAGACTGAAAGGCCATTCTTGAGTCATGCAGTGATACGATGAGATCTCTGTGCTAGGAATATGATTTAGGAAGAGCTCAATAGGATAGATTGGAGTAGGGAGAGATTATTGGCAAGGGAAATGTTTAGGAGGCTATCACTACATTCTAGGTGAGAAATTATGAGTCTAGTCCAGGGTTTGAACTAGACTGCTAGGAGAAGAAATTGAAAACAGATAAATGACACAGGAAAAAATGAAGGGAAATTGTATCAAGATTTTAGAAATGATGTAATGTGGCGAGTGAGGGTGAGTCAAAAGTGACACTTAGGATTCAAGAATGCATGATTATAAGAATAATGTTATCATTTGCACAACTAAGAAAATCAGGGAGGGGGCAGCTAGATGGAGCAGTGGATAGGGCACTGACCTTGAATTCAGGAGGACCTGAGTTCAAATCTGGCCTCAGACACATAGCACTTACTAGCTGTGTGACCCTGGGCAAGTCACCTAACCTCATTGCCTAGCCAAAAAAAAAAATCAGGTAGAGGATCAATTTTGCATGAAAGATAATGAATTTAACTCCTGGATTTTTCTTTTTAATTCAGAAATACCAATTGAACATTTTGGTTCTCCTGGAGGGCTGAGATTTATTTTAATTATTTTTGCATCTCACACATCACATAACACAATGACTTACATTTTAAAGTTTTTTATTTTATTTTAACTTATGAAATAAAATAAGCATTTCCATAACATAATAAAAAGATAGTTGCACTTGAAACTACAAATCTATCATGTACAATTTGCTTTTCTTTTAAATGTATAATAAATTTATTTAAATTTCATTGTTCTGCTTCCCCCCCACCTTAGAGATTGCTACCATTAGACACAAATATGCATATATGTAAAATCATTCTGCGTATACTTCTATTCATCAGTTCTTTCTCCAATACATATAGTGTCTTCTTTGTCTGCCCTTTGTATTTGGTATTTATAATAGTCAAAATGATTTATTCACTGAAAATTGTTCATAAAATAATGTTGCTATTACCGTATACAACATTTTCTTTGTTCTGCTCATTTTGCTCTTCATTATTTCATGCAAGTCTATTCATGTTTTCTTTTTCTCTAAGATCATTGAACTCATCTTTTCTTATAGAACAGTAGTATTCCATCAATATCATCAATTACAACTTGTTTAGCCATTTCCTAACTTATGGGCATCTGCTCTATTTCCAGGTTTTTTTTTTCTTGCCACCACAAAAAAAAAGCTGCTGTAAGTACTTTAGAATATATAGGTTCTTTTCCTTTTCCCCTAATTGTCTATGGGTATAAACTTACTAGTGGTATTGCTAGATCAAAGGGTATAGACAGTTTAGTAACTCTTTGGCCTTAATTACAGATTGCTCTTCAAAATGGTTGAATCGGTTCACAATTCCACTAACAATGAATTAGTGTCCCAGTTTTTTTCCCAATCTCTTCAAACATTTTTTACTTTCCTCTTCAATCATTTTAGCAAACCTGATAGGTGTAAAATGATATCTCAAATGATTTACATTTTGTTCCATTTTATTTTTATTCTTGATGGTATCTCATTAGATTAGAGAAGCCTATACAGTAAATGCACTCCCACAGTACAGATCAGCAACTTGTCTACAATGTAAAGTCTCAGGGAGCTGCCTGTAGGACTTGAAAGATTAAGTTATTTTATCCTAAATCTTAAATTCACCTAAACGGTACTAAAATGAGTATGTGTCAAAAGAATCTTCCTAAGATGTGAGTTCTCTATTCACTGGCAATATTGTCATACATAGTAGGAAATAGATTAATGTGCATATTGATTATTTTCTTCAGAGCAACAAAATCTTTAGGATTTTTTTAAACCTCTCTTCTGTATGGAGATGACTTAACCGTGGAAAGGCATATTGCAAAGGAGAATTATTATGACTTAAGCATTGGGTAGAAAAAGGGGGCTTACTTCTCCAAATAATAATGTCTTAAACATTTTTAAATAAGTAAAATGTAATTAAGAAGCTTCATAAATATTTGTGTGGTTAATCCACAGTTTCCACCTGGTCTTTCAGGAAGCACAATTGTAAAACCTTGGGCATTTTTCTCTGGGGGCATAAGCTCTGTCAGTGCCTGAACATGCCCCACTAGTTGTCCATCCTATCAACCTGTTCCCTAAAATAAGAGATAAGTATATTGCCCTACTGAAATCTCTTTGCCTAACTACAGTCTGATAACCAATGGGAAGAGAACTGAGAACTCAGCATGTAGAAGTGTCTTACCAAGGCAAATTTTCCATGGTGATCGAAAAGAAATTTTTTTTCCAGGATTAATTGAAGGGCTAAACAAGAGCAGAGTGAATTTAGCCAGTAGAGATAGCTAGTACACATAACAAAAACTAAAATAGCATTTTCTATTTGTGTCTCTACTATGTAAAAATTAATAATGAATCTGAATTGTGAAGAGATGCTGAATAGAACACTTTTGCATAATGAGTGCTTAATGATTATGGTAAAATGGACTACCATTAAGTCTTACCATATGTCCTGAAACCATGCCTTCCAGACTGGGTTGCTGCCATTTTACTTTTCAAGACATTCTAATAACCTGAAGCTTTGTTATTTTCCTTCTGAAGCATCTTAAGGATGACTGGACTTTTCTATCTGACCTGTACATGACTACTGCTATATGTGAGTTCTAGAGAGTTGAGATTTTCTCACTCTTTTTTATTGTATCCTCAGACCTAGCACAGTGTCTATACATAGTAATCAATGAATATGTTTTCATTCATTCACTTCTCTCATCTATAAATTCTTGTTGAATTGAATTGGAGTACTTTTCCTCTACAAAGTTATAATTTAATGACAACAGAATAAAAATATGTAAGAATTAATAGAAGGTGCAAACAAATGCAAAACATTGTAAAAGCATATTTAAAAATATTGAGGAGAGATAGAATGATGGAGAGCTATTAAAATTTGAAATGAGTGGCCTTAAGAAGTCATTATTTCACATTCAATTAAGTAGATTAGTAGATTAAGAATACGTGGATTAAGTAGCATCTAGAGCATCACCTCATGGGTATGTTATCATGGAGATCCCTCTCCTGGATGGCTTAAAATAGATGACCACTGAGGTAACTTCTCAGTCTGAAATTCTATGAGATCCATGATATGAGAAAGTTTCATGGAAGAGGTGAGATTCTAAGGAATTGGTGGTATGGTTGATAGAGCTCTATGCCTAAAAACAGGAAGACCTGAGTTCAAATTCATCTTCAGGCTTTTACTAGATGTGTGATCTTGGGAAAGTCTCTTAATCTCTTTTTATGCCATTTTCCCTAAGTGTAAAATGGATATGATAATAAAATCTACCTCCCTGGGTTATTACGAGGATAACATATTATAACATTTTTAAAGTACTAAGCACAGTTCCTGACATATAGTAAGTGCTCTATTAGTATTTATTATTTCTTCTTCTTTTCTTCTTCTTCTTCTTCTTCTTCTTCTTCTTCTTCTTCTTCTTCTTCTTCTTCTTCTTCTCAAAGGAAGAGGGAGGCAAACTCTCAAGGTAAAGGATTAATTATGCATTCATTCTCAGGGCTTTGGAATCATATGGGTCCTGCCATGAACTAAGGTTGGTCAGGTTCCATGGTATAGGTTGAAGCCTTCTTCAATAAGGAAGGATAAAAAGGGAATTTCGTATCAATTTAGAGCCAGAATCACCATGCACATATTCGTTCTGCAGAATATGAAAAAAAAAACAGTATCTAGAATAGAAGTGTGGTCAGTGGCATGATAAAATAGAAATATTGAAGAATAAAGATTTTTCCCCTAGAGGAGAGAGTTATATATAAAATGATAGCAATTTTAAAAATGAAACAAAAACATGATATGCCAACAAACCATTTAAATAAGAGGAAAGGAAAATAATGTCTTCTGATATCAATATGTAGGGGTTTGATATTGAATTTGTTGACAAAGTTATTAATCAGATGGAATTTACCCAGTTATCTTGAGTAATGTTATTCTGGCCATATGGGTTATTTTATGGCCATACTTTAAATTAATCTTCCAATTTAATTTTGTTTTTCAATTAATAATCATTTATTTTTTGTCCCTCTTATCTCCATTAAAATAATAGGAAAAAGCCCAGATTCTTATAATCTAGCCAAGGGCTCAGATTCTTAAGATCTGGCCCACTTGCATTAATGATACAAATGCTTAGATTCCTTAGGAGTCTGGCCAATATGGCAGATCTTTAATAAATCTTGTCTTTAGCTGAAAGAAGATGGGTTGAATTCATTCTGGCAGAATCCATGCGTTGTGATTTGGGGTCCTAGTACCCCTAAACCTCTAGACCTCAACATTTTTGTTTCCCTGAGATCAGCAAGAACTGCCAACTTCTCCCTAATCCCCTCTTGCCCGGCAGTTAGGAAGGATTTCCAAGTACCTAGGAAGTCTTGGTTTGGAAGTGATTTTTAGGCCTGACCTCTCAGGTCCCATTAGGTCAGACAGCCATGAGGCTTTCTCAAACTCAGCCTGATGCTTTCAGGCTCTTGGTCCAGTGGTTCCATCTGAGGTCATGGACCTAGGCATACCTTCCTTAGCATAGAGGACCGACTTCCTATCTGGAAGTGTGTGCCAAATATTCTCAATTCTCTCAGTGCTAGGGAATTGGGAAAACTTTAGGTACTGTTATCTTTTTAAATTTTTTTGTTGGTTTTGTTAGTTCCTGAGGCTTATTCCCAGATCTTCCTTTACAGAAGGAGGGACTTCCAGCCCCCATGCCCACAATGGGTCAATGCTCTTCAATTTCCAAAATTCTCCTTTATGCTGTCTTTTACAAAATTGGGGGAAAATAGTTTCTCTAAAGAACTTAAAAATAAAAGCTATCAGAATAAATTATGTTTTGAAATTTGTTTCAAAAAGGTAAAATTTGCACCTTTGCCATATTGTATTAGAAAATAACAATGTACATATTAACAGCAATTTGGTAAAATAATCTTCTGTGAAAGACTTAGCAACTTGGATCCATACTATGGTCATAACAATTCCAAAGAATCCATGATGAAAAATGCTATCCACCTCCAGGTAAAGAACTGAAGGATGCTGAGTACAGATTGCAGCATTTTTTTCTATTTTTTCCTTTTGTAACATAACTAATGTGAAAGCATTATTTATGTGACTTTATATGTATAATGGGTATTCTATTTTTTGCTTTCACATTGGGTAGTTGAAGGAATGGAGAGAGAAAGTGAGCATTTAGAATCAAAAATTAAAATTAAAAAAACATTCAAAAAGCACAGGAAAAATAATGATACAGTCCATATTCCTTAGAATTTAGCAATTGGGAGGGGGAAAATGTGTTGTTCAACCAGGGAGCAATTGTGAAGATTTATACAACTTTTGACCTATGATTTATGTTCATGAAGGAACATGTCAAGTTTTTTTTTTAATTTTTAAATTTTCTGTCACTTTTTAAAAATGTGAGCTCAACTGAAATGAAAATTAACATTTACTTATATAAAATAGAATAGAAAAGAGGAGAATAAATGAAGCATATGAGTTTATATTAATTCAAATGCCAAAAAAATAGAAAAAGAAAACATTTATAGCAGTATGAATAGTAAAGAAAAACAAAATCCTTCCTCTTCTTGTCCAAACAGGTATGTCCCTTTTTTATTTTGAATACATCACTTCTTTGACAACAGGTAATTAGCACAATCCATCATCATTAGTCTGAAATTGTCATTGGTCACTGCATTAGTTAGATTTCTGAAGTCTTTCAAAGTTGTTTGTCTGTATAATTCTGTTATTGCATAAATTGTTTTCTTGTTTCTACTCACTTCACTCTGAATCATACCCTTAAAGTCTTCCAAAATTTCTCTGAATCTGTCCCTTTTATGTCTTATGGCAAAATAGAATTCCATTGCATTCACGTGCCATCATTTTTAAAGACATTACCCAATTGAAATATGTCCAAATTTGTGAAACTTACTCAGATGACCAGCTCTCTCTAAATTCATCATGACACTATTGCCCACCAATACTTGTATTGCATCTTTTAAGTGATGAGAGGATGACATAGATGAGAGTTACGGAGGCCAGAAAGCTGATTAAGTTAGCTGAAGGGTAGAATCAACTAACATAGTAAAATTAATACAATTATGCTATGGCAGTTTGTTAAGTTAGTGCACTATGCTAAGTGAGAAGGCAATGAAGCTTTCATTTTCATTTCAAGTGCAGTTTGGGTCCTTATCTCTTTCATCTTTATTCAAGCAGACATGATTTTATTTTGCCAACTTCCCTATGCTTCTAAAAGTATTAAGATATAGTTGTGAAGTATATCTTAAAGCACTGTATTTAATACAATAACACTACTTCAGGCATCAGGGCAATATGTTCTAGGATACTTAACATAATAGAAAATCCACTGGATAAAAAGGATTGGTTAGGAACAAGGCCGTCATAGTATTCTCAACAGAGAAATTCATGTGGGAAGGTCTACTTTTAATCAACAGTCAACATTAACAAAACGAAAAAGAAAACTTTTTTATTAATTCAGAACCAATTCTATATGTCCTGGCTCAATGACTGTTTATTCCCCTATTCTTCATGCAATTTTCAATTACTAAAACTAAGTTGTAAAGGTTTTTCTCCCCCATTCCCAACCATTCCAGTCTGGACACCACAAGAACATGTTAATTTATTCTACAATTTGTGAAAAGTGATGGATCATTTCCAGAATAAATTCTACAAGATCTGTCTATAGAAGCCATTTTTTTCCATATCTACTACATAAGCTTCTAAATAACTTCATTTGAAATTCTTATTTTCAGACTCTCATGAAAATATGTTTTAAAAAGCATCATTTTTTTTTGGCATCACGTAGAGTGGTATACTTGCCACTGTGGTATGTAGGAAGGCATATTATTCTTAATTCAATCTATTCAAACAAACATGATAAGTTCCTATTTTTTAATGAATTAATTTATTTTTAGTTTTCAACATTTGCTTCCACAAGATTTAAGTTCCAAATTTTCTACCCATTTCATCCCTCCCCCCACTCCAAGATGGCATGCATTGTTTTTTTTTTTCTTTTTTCTTTTTGGCAGTTGTGCTTAAGTGACTTGCCCAGGGTCACACAGCTAGTAAGTGTCAAGTGTTTGGTCTGAGGCCAGATTTGAACTCAGGTACCCCTGACTTCAGGGCCGGTGCTCTATCCACTATGGCCACCTAGCTGCCCCTGGCATGCATTCTTAATACCTCTTCCCCTAATCTGCCCTCTCTTCTATCTCTCCCCCCCTTCTCTTATCCCTTTCCCCTTCAGTTTTCCTGTAGGGCAGGATAGATTTCTAAACCCCATTTCCTATATATCTTATTTCCCAGCTTCATGTGAAAACAATTTTTAACATGTTTTCAAAACTTTGAGTTGCAAATTTTCTCCATTCCTCCCTTCCCAGTCACCCTCATTGAGAAGACAAGCAAGTCAATACAGGTTATACATGTGTAGTCATGCAAAATACTTTCAATGTAGTCATGTGAAAAACTATATTTCCCTTAATCCTATCCACCCCCCCATTTATTCTATTCTCTCTTTTGACCCTGTCCCTCCTTAGAAGTGCTTGCTTCTTATAACCCCTCCCCTAATCTGCACTCCCCTGTATCATCCCCATGCTCTCTTGTCCCCTTCCCCCCTACCCCATTTTCTTTTAGGGTAAGATAGATTTCCATACCCAATTGAGTGTATATGTTAGTCCCTCCTTAAGTCAAATCAAATGAGAATATGATTCACTCATTCCCTCCCACCTTCCCCCATTTCCCCTCCACTGTAAAAGCCTTTTCTTATCTGTTTCATGTGAGATAATTCATCCCATTCTACCTCTCCCTTTCTCCTTCTCCTGTACAATACTCTCTCACCCCTTAATTTTATATTTTTCAATCTATCTATCTATCTATCTATCTATCTATCTATCTATATCTATCCATCCATCCATACATACATACATACATATATTTTTTCCCTCTTAACTACCCTAATACTGACAAAGGTCTCATGAGTTACAAATCATTTTTCCATACAGGAATGCAAAAAGTACAACCTTAATAAGTCCCTTATGATTTCTCTTTCCTAATTACATCTTCATGTTTCACTTGAATCTTGTATTTGAAAGTCAAAGTTTCTATTTATCTCTGGTCTTCCTTCAACAATTCTTGAAAGTCTCTACTTCACTAAATGTCCATTTTTCCCCTGAAGGATAATACTCAGTTTTTTTCTGGGTAAGTGATGCTTTGTTGCAATCCTATCTCCTTTGCCCTCTGGAATATTATATTCCAAGCCCTCTGGTCCCTTAATGTAAAAGTAGTTAATCTTGTGTTATCCTGATTTTGTTTCCACAATACTTGAATTGTTTCTTTCTGGCTCCTAGAAATATTTTCTCCCTGACTTGGGGACTCTGGAATTTGGCTACAAAATTCCTAGGAGTTTTTCTTTGAGGATTCTTTTCAGGAGGTGATCAGTGGATTCTTTCTATTTTTATTTTGACTTTTGTTTCTAAAATATCAAGGCAGTTTACCTTGATAATTTCTTGAAAGATGATGTCTAGGCTCATTTTTTGATCATGACTTTCAGATAGTCCAATAATTTTTAAATTCTCTCTCCTGGATCTATTTTCCAGGTCAGTTGTTTTTCCAATGACAAATTTCACATTGCTTTCTATTTTTTCATTCTTTTGGTTTTGTTTTACAGTATCTTGATTTCTCATAAAGTAACTAGCTTCCAGTTGTTCCATTCTAATTTTTGAGGAAGTATTTTCTTTAGTGAGCTTTTGGACTTCCTTTTGCATTTTGCCAATTGTGCTTTTTAAGTCATTTTCCTCCTCATTGGCTTTTTGGACCTCTTTTGTCATTTGGGTTAGTCTATTTTTTTAATACAAATTTCTTTATTTTCAGTTTTCAATATTTACTTCCACAAGATTTTGAGTTCCAAATTTTCACCCCCATCTCACCCCTCCCCCCACCCCAAGAGGTCATGCATTCCAAATATCCCTTCCCCTACTCTGTCCTGTCTTCTATCTCTTCCCCTATTCTCTTATCCCCTCCCCTTCTATTTTCTTGTAGGGCAGGACACACTTCTGTACCCCATTTCCTGTATTTCTTATTTCCCAGTAGCATGTGAAAACATTTTTTTTTAAACTTAGGTTTTTAAAACTTTAGCTTTCAATTCTTCTCCCTTCCTCCCTCCCCAACCACCCTCATTGAAAAGGCAAGCAATTCAATATAGGTTATACATGTGCAGTTATGCAAAACACTTCCATAGTAGACATGTTGTGAAAAGCTAACTCTATTTCCCTTTATCCTATCCTGCCCTCCCATTTATTCTATTCTTTCTTTTGACCCTGTCCCTCCTCAGAAGTATTGACTTCTGATTACCCCCTTTTCCAATCTGCCCTCCTCTCTATCATCCCCCTGCTCTCTTGTCCCCTTCTCCCCCTATTTTGCTGTAGGGTAAGACAGGTTTCCTTACCCAATTGAATGTGTATATTATTCCCTCCATAAGCCAAATGCTATTAGAATAGGATTCACTCATTCCCTCTCACCTTCCTCCATTTCCCCTCCACTGTAAGAGCATTTTCTTTTTTTTGTGTGTGAGATAATTTACCCCATTCTACCTCTCCCTTTCTTCTTCTCCAAATATAATCCCCTCTCATCCCTTAATTTTATTCTCCAGATATGACCCTTTAATCTTCAACTCACACTGTACCCTCTCTCTCTCCATCTCTCTCTCTCTCTCTCTCTCTCTTCTCTCTCTCTCTCTCTCTCTCTCTCTCTCTAGTCTGTCTGTCTATCTATCTATCTATCTATCTATCTATCTACCCATACATACATATAATTTTTTTCCTCCAACTACCCTGATACTGACAAAGGTCTCATGAGTTATAAATGCCATCTTTCCATGCAGGAATATAAACAGTTCAGCCTTAATAAGTCTCTTATGATTTCTCCTTCCTGTTTACCTCTCCATGTTACACTTGAGTCTTGCATTTGAAAGTCAAATTTTCTATTCAACTCTGGTCTTTTCATGAAGAATGCTTGAAACTCCTCTATTTCATGTTTTCCCCTGAAGGATTATACTCAGTTTTGCTGGGTAGGTGACTCTTGGTTGTAATCCTATCTCTTTTGCCCTCCAGAATATTATATTCCATGCCCTGTGGTCCTTTTATGTAGAAGCTGCTAAATCTTGTGTTATCCTGATTATGTTTCCACTGTACTTGAATGTTTCTTTCTGGCAGCTTGTAATATTTTCTCCTTGACCTGGGAACTCTGGAATTTGGCTACAGTATTCCTGGGAGTTTTCCTTTGGGGATCTCTTTTAGGAGGAGATCTGTGGATTCTTTCCATTTTTATTTTGCCAAATGGTTCTAAAATATCAGGACGTTTTCCTTGATAATTTCTTGAAAGATGATGTCTAGGCTCTTTTCTGGATCATGGCTTTCAGATAGTAGAATAATTTTTAAATTCTCTCTCCTGGATCTATTTTCCAGGTCACTTGTTTTTCCAAAGAGAAATTTCACATTCTCTTCTATGTTTTCATTCTTTTGGATTTGTTTTACAGTGTCTTGATTTCTCATAAAGTCACTAGCCTCCAATTGCTCTATTCTAATTTTTAAGGAAGTATTTTCTTCAGTAATCTTTTGGACTTCCTTTTCCATTTGGCCAATTTTTCTTTTTAGGGCATTCTTCTCCTCATTGGCTTTTTGGACCTCTTTTGCCATTTGGGTTAGGCTATTTTCTAAGATGTTATTTTCTTCAGTATTTTTTTGGGTCTTCTTTAGCAAGCTGTTGACTTGTTTTTCATGATTTTCTTGCATCACTCTCATTTCTCTTCCCAGTTTTTCCTCTGTTTCTTTTACTTGCTTCTCAAAATCCCTTTTGAGCTCTTCCAAAGCCTGGGACTGATTCATATTTTTCTTGGAGGCTTTGGATGTAGGAGCTTTGACTTTGTTGTCTTCATCTGGTGGTATGTTTTCATCTTCTTTGTCACCAAAGTAAGATAATATAGTTGGACTCTTTTTGTGCTGCTTGCTCATGATGCCAGCCAATTGCTTGAGTTTTAAACTCTTCGTTAAGGTAAGAGTCTGCTTCCAATGTGGAGAATTTACTGTCCCAAGCTTTGGGGGTTTATATAGCTTTTTTCGGAGATACTGGTAGGGACCCATAAATTTTCAGTTCTTGCAAGGTGGTATGGTAAGGTGTTTACTCCTTTCCTGGCCTGTGCTGTGGTGTATTAGTGACCGCAAGCACTCCTTTCTGTCCTGGAACTGTGAAAAAGGTTTCCTGTTCACAGCCACTACAAGCTCCACCATGCCAGCGTTCCTCCTCACACCAGGACCCAGTCCTGAGCTGTGACCCAGATCCAAGCATGGGCAAAGCAAGACATTCCTGCCTCAGCACGAGAAGAGAGATCCCTGAAATCCCCCTCTGATCAGGCACTTGATTCCCCCTCAGTCTGTGGGCTGAAAGCTTGGGAAGCAGCTGCCCCCCCAGGGCTGCGTTCTGGGGGAACTGGAGCTGAGACCCTACCTTCGTCTCTGAGCACTGCAATAATAGACTTTTCCCAGTGACCTTCTAAGTTGTCTTTGGCATTCCTGAATTGAGGAGTCTGGAAACTGCCACAGCTGCCTGTGATCCAGTCCTCTGAGGCCTGCTCCAGGTTTGCTGTGGCCTGGGAGCCCATGCCTTGCTGTGCTGTGCTCCCAGCCCAGTGCGATATACCTTTCTGATCAATCATCCAGGTTGTCTTTGGCTGGAAATTTGTTTCACTCTGTCTTTTTGTGTGTTCTGCTGCCTTAGAATTTGTTTATAGCCATTTTTTATAGGTATTTGCTGGGGTTTGGGGGAGAGCTCAAGCATGTTGCTGCTTTCACTCCACCATCTTGGCTCCTCCCTGGGTTAGTCTATTTTTTAAGATGTTATTTTCTTCAGTATTTTTTTTTGGGGGGGATCTCCTTTAGCAAGATGTTGACTTGTTTTTCATGATTTTCTTGTATCACTCTCATTTCTCTTCCCAGTTTTTCCTCTACTTCTCTTACTTGCATCTCAAAATGCTTTTTTAGCTCTTCCATGTCCTGGGACCAATTCAAATTTTTCTTCGAGGTTTTGGATGTAGGGGCTTTGGCTTTGTTGTCCTCTTCTGGTTTATGTTTTGATCTTCTTTGTCACCAAAGAAAGATTCTATGGTCTGACTTTTTTTGTGAATTTTGCCCATGATCCTAGCCAATTATTTGAGTTATAAACTCTTTGTTAAGGTAGTGGTCTGCTTCCAGTGTGGAGATGTGGAGAATGTATTGTCCCATGCTTGGGGGTGGGGTTTGTGCAGCTGTTTTCAGAGATACTTCTAGGGACCTGTAAGTTTTTGGTTCTTCCAAGGTGGTATGATCAAGGGCCACATGTTTATTCCTTTCCTGGCCTGTATTCTGGTCTATGAGTGACCACAAGCACTCTTTTCTGCCTTGGAACTGTGAGGAGGATTTTCTCTCACCACCACTAAAAGCTCTACCATACCAGCACTCCTTCATACCCCAGGACCATCACTCAGAACTGTGACCCAGATCCAAGCATGGGCCAAGCAAAGAGAATCCTGCAATGCCCCTCTGATCAGCCACTCAATTACCCCTCAGTCTGTGGGCCTGAAGCTCCAGAAGCAGCAGCCACCCTGGGGACTGTGCGTGGGGACTGGGTTTGGGACCGAGCTTCTCCCTCTCCACAGTCACAGACTTTTCCTACTGACCTTCTAAGTTGTCTTTGGCATTCATGGGTTGAGAAGTCTGGAAACCACCACAACTGCACGTGATTCAGTCCTCTGAGGGCTGCTCCAGGTTTTCTGAGGCCTATTTTGCCTGCACGCTTATGCTGAACAGCATTCCTTTTTCCATACAGTGAGATATACCTTTTGGATCAACCATCCAGGTTATTTTGGACTGGAAATTTGTTTCACTCTGTCTTTTTGTGGTTGTGCTGCTTTAGAATTTGATTAAGACCATTTTTACAGGTATATGGAGGGATTTGGGGGACAGCTTAAGCAAGTCACTGCTTTTACTCTGCCATCTTAGCTATGCCTACCAATAATTTCCTATTATAAGCAAAGCAATCTGCTATGCTTTGGAGTTATTCCAGTGACTTGATGTATTCACGATTACAACTTTGTAAATACTCTCTGTAGTGGTAGAGATCATAAATTATTTATGCCTGATCACCCTGCATAACTCTCATCCCTCATCCCCATCAAAGGATTCAAAAACCTGGAGCATACAAGTAAAATAAAGGAAAAATGGCCCTGCTATCAAAGAGCTTACATTCTCCTTGAATTTCAGCAAGTAGTAAAGATGTGATTGGTGAGAAAAAAAAAATCAAAACAAATCACACTAATTATATTAATCTAAAACCAAAATGAATTTAAATGTTATAAATTTTAATGGCTTGAAATACAAATCAAATGTAAGAAAAAAAAAGCCACAAAAATTATGGCAAAAGTTTGCCCTAGAAAAATGCTATTTATTTTCTGAATAAATGTAGGAGAACCTGGACATAAATACCTTTTCAAAATGAGCCTTACTTTACTTAGAAATCCATATAATTTTTTTTATCTGAAAAGTAGAAGTGGTAGATATTGAAATATATTATTTTCCTATTTTAATTTGTTTGACTTTAAATGAATTGCATTTTTAGTAATGTCCATTCAAATGCTCCTAATAATGACAATTAAGGAATACCAAAGACATTCTGTGATTTCTTTCGGTGTAAACAAAATTCTGTTTTACATATAGCATTGATTTCATCAGGTTCATTCCCTTATCTTATTTGCTCTTAAGATCTTGGCAGCTAGATTGTACAATGAATAGGGCACAGGGCCACCTTGAGTCAGAAAGACATGAGTTCAAATATAGTCTCATATGCTTACTACCTGTGTGATCCTGGGCAAGTCTGTGACCCTCTACTTGTCTCAGTTTCCTTATCTGTAAAGTGGGAATAATAATAGCAATTAACACCTAAAGTTGTTGTGAGTTTCAAATGAGGTAATATTTGTAAAGGACTTAGTATAGTGTTTGGCACATAGTAGGCTCTACCTTAATACATCATCATCAACATTAAATATTTCATCCTTTTTAACTCTGTTATACCTCAAGATTTTGCATTAATAATGTTATATTTTGATGTGTATTTATTGGCATGATTATCAGATAGCTGACTTGGTAACAAATGAAGAAAACTAGATCCCAGCAGTTTGTAAGACCATAAATTTAGAGCTGGAAGGGACTTTACAGTTTAAATCTCCACAACTTATACATAAAGAAATATACTCATGTATGTTAAGTGGCCTGCCCAGAGTTGCATAACTAACAAATACTCAAAGCAGTGTTCAAAACAAGGTATTTGGGACTCCAAGTCCAGAGTTGTACCTACTATACTACGATGCTTCTTTGCTATTCTCTTCCCCACCAGTTTAAATGACTTACATTTACTTCATATTTATTAAATTAACTGTTACATTCCAAGTGTTTGTTTCAGGAGACTGCAAAATTCTTGAGGGCAGGGGCTTTTTTGTTTTTCTCTTTATTCCCAGACACTAGCACAGTACCTTGAATATAGTAATCACTTGATAAATGTTTTCTGAATGGAATATAATCAAAGTTTTTTTAAAGTGTGTTTCTAGAGAGTACAAGCACTGTAATTTAAGAGTACCTGAAAGGACCAAAGTTGTATCAGTTGAGACACTGCATTTGCCCACACTAAATATAGTAGGATTTTTTTTTAATTTTAAAGTAAAATTATTTGCTTATGATATTTTCCTATAAATTACATCTTAACAGATATAAAAAAGTAATTGTTGGTAAAATTATGAAAAAGAGATCTTGCATCCACTAACACAATTGATGTGTCTAGTCCATCTACCATTGAAGAGACTTCAAATATTAGGCAGAATGGGCTTGCAACTACCAGACAACATTCTGGGCTTTGAAGACATTAAGCGGATTTGGAGGGATGTGGTTTTCTTTTCTCACCTCATTAATGGTGAGGTTATATTCCATGTTGCTGTGATTGGCCACCCTTGAGACATGGTCATGTTCCCATTTCAAATTGGGGAGTTTCACTTGAGACTTTCAAAAGAAAACAAACAACAAAAATAAAAACAAATCATGAAATTTTTACCAAGCTAACATATTCAGTATTAAATAACTTGAGTATGAAAGAAAATCTTATTAATTAAGAATTCAATAATCAGTCATTTGGGGTTAATTTCAGATATTTGGCCTAAAGAGAAAATCTGGTTTACAGTAGCTATGGAAAAAGAGTTTACTAAGGAAATAAACAAGGGCAGTATTTGGACTCACTTTGTAAGAAAAACCAACTTACTTTTCAAATGTAAGTTAATGTTCTGTTTTAGGTTTCAGCAATGTATGTGATAATTTAAAAAAATATTAAGAATTTCTTATTTATAGAATTTACAAGGTAGCAGAAATAAAAACAATTCCCTCACCTTGCCTCCATTAGTCATGTGTGCAGTAAGAAGGTTGCTGTATTTAGAGGCAGAGTATCTTGGTCTAATTCCTAGGTCTGACACTAAACTGTGTGACTGAACTTCTCTTATCCTCTATTTTCTAATTGGTAAAAAGAGTAAGTAGTATTAGTTGATGTTGAATATACCTCC
Source organism: Phascolarctos cinereus (assembly GCF_003287225.1). Taxonomy (NCBI): domain Eukaryota; kingdom Metazoa; phylum Chordata; class Mammalia; order Diprotodontia; family Phascolarctidae; genus Phascolarctos; species Phascolarctos cinereus. The sequence continues at coordinate 43,857,365 of NW_027555847.1, read as the reverse complement.
TAGTTGTAAAATATATGATCCTATCATTTCAAAAGTCTCTTCCTGCTCTAAATCTATGATATTATATAAGACTGGTTTGCTATTTGAAAATCATGAAACTGCACTTACTTTTCCCATGCTCAAACACTCATTTTCCTTGTCCAACAGTTTAAATATTATCAACAGGTTACTACATAATAATAAAATTTTATACAGTTATATCGTTTAGGTGATATGGTTCTCATAACAAATATGCGAAGCATACAGCATAGGTACTACTATCCCTATTCTATGCCAGGCTGGACTGTCCATTATATCTTTTGGAGATTGTAGAATCTACTTTCCTGTTCATTGGTTATAACACCTGGACTGAAGTTGATGTGATGTGCCTTTATGAGCACATGGACCTGGATGGACCTCACAGGTTTTCAGTCCAATCACCTCCTGTAATACCCTTGAAAGATGATATGATATGGCCATTGTTGTATAACTACAGGTAATATGTTTTAAAATCTAAATTCACAAGGTAGTCAAATTTCATCATAAAAACCCACACAATGAAACTAAATTTGTAAATATGCACTACTAGGAAATGTTGACTTTTTCATAAGAATATGTATGCTGTCTTCTCTCATAAACTGTGCTTAAATAGGAGAAATGAGAATTGCAGTGTTCAAACCCTTGAAGCAAAACAAACTGTCCAGTATAATAAAGTCAGATGGTACCTATTTCTTTCCCCCTACAGTTAATAAAACAAATAAAGTAAATATACACATGTTCTTTGAATTTAACTTCACTAAATGCCTCCAGTTTCTCATCTTACCAGTATTCATTACTGATGAAGTTATAAGTCCATTTAACAAAGACAATAACAGCAAATATCCTATAAATTTAAATCAGAATAATAATATAACACACTACATGAAGGTTTTTATACTGACTCTGCTCTCATAGCTAAAGACCTGAATTCATGCCATGATATAACAGGAAGCTGGTTTGATTTCCTAATTATTTTGTCTGAGTATCTTCTTCACCTTGAACTAATTCTCAGTTATCCATTCTAATAGAGGTAAAGGAGAATAGTGAAAAAAAATAATAAAACATTCACGAAAACTTAATCTAGCCCTTCTTCTCCACTTGCTTTCTCTTATTCAAATCAATTTGAGAACAGTCATCGAGCATCTATCAGGCACAAGGTACTGTGATAGCTCCATTGATACAAACTTTTTAAAATAGTCCCTCCCTCAGGGAGCTTATGTTCAGGCAATGTTGTTGTCATGAAATGGCCACTGGACTTGGAGTCAGAAAGTTTGAGTTCATGTTGTAATTGTAGCATACACTAGTTAAATCACCATAAGAGTACCACTTACCTAATATGAGTATTGGGAATCAAATGTTTGATATGTTTGTAATGAAGAAGAGCTCAACAAATATAAGTTATTATTATTATTATCTGGCCCCCACTTAGATTCCATTGATTTTGTTCACCTTCACAGAGTCCTCGTTCTAACAGAATTGATCTATTAGCTGCTCCCTTTACAAAATTCTCCATCTCCTGTCTATGATTTTCTGCATGTTTTCTTCAAGGTTTGTGATGAAATCACTCTCCCCACACCCAACAATTAGAATCCTTATCTTCCTTCAAAGCATGGTTCAGTTTATGGCCCTCTAAAGAAGGTTTTCTTTGGTCCTCTGAATATACAATACTCTTTATTTCTTAAAATTATCTTTTATTTTTTATATTGTCTTCACCATGTCCACATTGTGTCTACCTTGTAGGATATAAGATGATTAGTCCATTAGGCAAGCAATAGAGTATTATTCAGCACTTGCACAGAGAAGGGCAAAAGTCAGTCCCTTCTACAAAAGAGCTCATAGTCTTACTGGAAGAAATAACATAAAACTATTAAAAATAATATGTAAAGAGGTTAAATTGGAGATAATCAAGAGAGGGAATGCATTAGCATAAGGTGTGTGTGTGGGGGGGTCATTATGGAAGGCTTCTTGTAGAAGATTGTGGCTTATTTAGTACTGGAAGAAAGCCAGAGATTCCAGTAAATGGCATTTGAAAAGGCCAATGAAGAGGCCTGGATTTGGGAAATGGAATGTGTTGTTCAAAAATTAGCAAGAAAGACAATATCGCTGGTATGCAGAATATAAGAATGTGGGTAAAATGAATGATGGCTTGGGTAGGGAAGGTTATGAAAGATTTTAAATGCCAAACAGAGTATTTTATATTAGATCTTGGAGGGGATAGGAAGCCATTGGGATTCATTAAGTAGGAGGGTGATATATTAAGATCTGTGCTTTAGGAGTATTGCTTTGATGACTGAGGGGGAATGACTAGTAGTAGGGAGAGACTTGGAAAATCAACCAGCTTATTTGTACAGTTGTCCAGGAATGAAGTAATGAGGGCCTACACCAAAGGTATGTCAGTGTCAGAGGAGAAAAGGGAGAATAAAAGAAATATTATGAAGATAAAATAGCCTAACTTGGAAAAAGATTGGACATATGGAGTGAGAGAGACTGAGAAGTTAAGAATAACACCCAAGTTTTAGCTACGTAAACATGTGGACACCCCTAAACAGTCTAGGAAAGTTAAGAAAATGGGAAGATATTTTTGGAGGGTTAAAGATAATGGCTTCAGTTTTGGGTGTTTAGTTTAAGATGTCAATGGGATAACCAGTTCAGTATGTCCAATTGACAGTTGGAAGTATGAGACTAGACATCAGCAGAGAGGCCAGGGCTGGATAGATGGTTTTGAGTTTCATCAGTTTACAGATGAAAATTAAATCCTTAGGAGATGATGAGATCAATGATTGAAACTATATTGAAAAAAAGAGAAGAGGGCTGAAGACACAGCCATGGGTGACACCCATGGTTATCAGGTGATAATCAAAGATTTAGCAAAGGAAACTGAGAAGGAATAGTCAGGTAGACAGGACAGCCAGGAGAGAAGAGAATATTAAGGAAAAGAGGATGTTAAAGGATGTCAAGGATTGTACAGATGTCAAGAAGGGTAAAGAATCAGAATAGACCATTGGATTTGGTAATTCAAAGATCAATGGTAATTTTGGATGGGGCAGTTTCAATTGAATAATGAGGTCAGAAGCCAGACTGCAAAGAATTAAGGAAAGAGGGAGATGATGAAAATCTTAGCATTGAAAGGTAACTAATAGGTCATCTAATCCAACCAACTCATTTTCCAGATAAGGAATACTGATGAACTGGAAGGGTAAAAGATTTTCTAAATGCTAGGGAAAAACAAAAACAAATATAGGATTAGATGAAAAACAATCCTCTTTCAAATGTGTCATGTAGCTCTTTGAGGACAAGATAGAAAGCAAATCACTTGTTTGTTATGTTATACTTATTTCTGAATTAGCTGTCAAATCATGAATTTTATCAAAGACCAAAATCAGTATAAAGCTAAAAAATTAAAATGAAAAAAAATATGGCATGAAATTAAAACAGTTCCAACATGATTTATTTAAATGAGCTACTGATGCTGAAAATGGGAAGTTGTTGAAGAAAAGGACATCAATATTTCTTACAATAATTTTATTTGGAAGTTTAACTACTATAAATCAATCACAACTACAGGGAGACCAAAAGTGCCTACAAATGGCCTTACTTAGTAAATAGTCATCTTTCTTTCCAAGAAGAGATATATAGAAGCCCTTGTAACTCAGATATTCAATGAATAAAAAAGAATCTATGATCTTATCCATGCCAATATTTACATGCTTTATGCTTTTTGCAACCCATGTATGCCTGCCCATCCTTCAAATGGATGATAAGATCCTACCATACACTCATGACAGGAGCCCTGATAAATTGTTGGGGACTTTATTCACTTTTGTTGACATAACAAGGATACCTAAAGAGCATATACGCCAGCCATTGGTTACTCACAATTTTCACATGATTATAGATTTCTTAAATGATATACTTGACTCTACTTCTCCTCTGTTTTGTATTTGTTATAAGTTGCTGTCCATTTATACTTGCTATTTGACTCTTCGTTGCCTCTGAATAATACTGAAGTTTACTTCTTTGAAGGCAGCTGTGATCAGGACTCATTTATATGCAACAATATCAGTAAAATGCTGATAATTTTGAAGGGAAATGTGTAAAGCAAAGTTTTGGTGTAATTATAGCTCTGATTTTCCATAACACTCCAGTCTACTCTTTTCTTTTAGTTCTGGGCCCAACTGGTTGCCTAATTTCAATGTTTGATGAAAGATATGTTGGTTTTCTTCTCCAATGAGATTTTTCCTTTGTCAATGGTCAGGTCAAAGTTATTTGAGTGCTTTTGGATTTCATATAGAATGCTCTGAATTTCCAGGATTTTATGTGCCTATGCAATCTCATTCTAAAAAAGAAGCATCTGGAGTACATTAGTTTCCAAAGAGAATGGTTTATTATCATGGAATTCATCCTGGCTTCTGTGAAGGAAGATAGTGGAAGATTGTGATCAGCATTACCATTTAAATCATGGAGAGAAAAAATGAAAATCTGAAAAAATTGAGAATACAACATTATTCCAGGGCTATTTAAGGATAGATTTGGGAGGAAGAAACACATAGAGAAAATAAGAGATATTTATAAACAACACTTTTGTCTACCAAGGAGTGGGGCAATCACATTTAGTAATTTAGTAAATTTGGATTTTGACATAAGAATTCTACATTTGCTTTTTGAGGAAGCTAAAAATGGTACTAAAGAAACTAAGGATGAGAAGATCTGCTGGACAAGATAAATATTTACTTTAGTTGGACCAAAGAACATTTATGCTGAGGGTTATGCAGTTTTAAAGGAATTGCAGGTACTGATTCTCAAAGCTTCCAAAAGATGGGAAGCTCTCAAGTCAATAAACATTTATAAGCTCTGGTAATATGAATGAAAGCAAAAGAGAGAGCCCTTGCCCTCAATGAGCTTACATTACAATGCAGGGAGAAAAGATGACAAATAGAGTTAAAAAGTCTGGTGGGGGACAAAGAGGCATGTTAAAATCAATGAAGTCTGGAGAAAAGTTTTGAGAGGAGTGAAAAAGTGAGCATGGTTCTCTTGGGCACTTCCTCAAATGTAGATTTTAGGAAAATACCACAAATGGGAGGAGAGGGCCAGCAGGGCAGAAAAATCATCTAAAATGAGAAGGCTGAAGGATCATGGTAGAGCAATTTGGAACTTTAAGAACAGAGTTGGAGAGGTACGAAGGAGAAAGGGAAGATTCTAAATTTGTGGAAAATATATGAGGTCTTATTATTAGCAAAAAAATGATATCCAGATGATAAACAGGCATGGACCTATATGCCTACTTTCGCATATGTATGTTTTCTGCTTTTTAAAGTAGTATTTTTTCCCCAATTACATGTCAAGACAATTTTTGTCATTTTTTTCAAGATTTTGAGTTCCAAATTTTTCTCCCTCCTTGTTGTCCCTCCCCTCTTCTTAAAATTGTATCAAATTGATAGAGTTTATACCTGTGCTATCATGTAAAACATAGTTTCATATTAGTCACAGTAGTGAAAGAAAAAAGTCAAAAGCAAAAAAAAAAAACCAGGTAAGTGAAAAAAGTATGCTTCGATCCACATTCAGACTCCATCAGTTCTTTATCTGTATGTGGATAGCATTTTTCTTCATGAGTCCTTTGTGATTGTATTAGATTATTGTGTCACTGAGAAGAGCTGAGTCATTCATAGTTGATTTCTGCACAGTGTTGCTGATATTGTAAGCAATGCTTTCTTGGTTCTTCTCATTTCATTTTGCATCAGTTCATTCAAGTCCTTCCAGGTTTTTCTGAAATCTGCCTGCTCATTATTTCTTACTGCACAATAGAATTCCATTACATTTGTATACCACAGCTTATTCAGCTATACCTTAATTGATGGGCATCCCATCAAGTCCAAAAATTTTGTCACCACAAAAATGGCTGCTATAAACATATTTGTACATGTAAGTCATTTCTCTTTTTTACTATCTCCTTGGTATACAGAACTAGTAGTGGTATTGCTGGATCAAAGGATGTGCACAGTTTGGTTGTCCTTTGAGCATAGTTCCAAATTTCTCTCCACAATGGCTGGCTCAGTTCACAACTCCAACAGATGTTCATTACTGCCCTAATTTTCCCACATCCTATCCAACATTTATCATTTTCCTTTTTTCTCATATTAGCCAATTTGGTAGGAATGAGGTAGTACCTTAGAGTTGTTTTCATTTGCATTTTTCTAACCAAAAGTTATTTAGAGCACTTCTTGATACACCTACAGATATCTTTGATTTCTTTGTCTGAAAACTACCTCTTCATACACATTGACCATTTATCAATTGGGGAATGGTTTGTTTTCTTATAAATTTGACTCAGTTTTCTATATATTTGATAAATGAAGTTTTTCATCAGAGACACTTGCTGTAAATATTGTTTCCCAGCTTTCTACTTTCCTTCTAGTCTTGGTTGCAATGGTTTTGTTTGTGCAAAAGCTAATGTTCTCTCTCTCTTGTTTGTTCATGAACTTGTAACTCACTTGACTTTTCCCTTAAGAATTTGGATGCTATAACATGGTGGATATGTGTTTAGTATTGATATTATTTCATTGTCTATGGTACCTTTTAACAAGATGAAGTTTCCTTCTTTATCTCTTTTAATTAGGTCTATTTTCACTGTTGTTTTGTCTGAGATCAGGATTTCTACCACTGCTATTTTTTTTTAACTTCAGCTGAAGCATTATAGATTCAGCGCCATCCTCTTACCTTTACTCTGTGTGTGTGTTTCTCTACTTCATGTGTGTTTTTTTGTAAGCAACACATTGTATGATTCTGTTTTTTTTTTTTTTCCACTCTGCTATCCACTTCTGTTTTATGCGAGAGTTCATCCCATTCACATTCACAGTTATGGGCACTAACTGTATATTTCCCTCCATCTTAATTTTCCTCCTGTTTGTCCTCTCTCTCCTTTCACTTTGCCCCCCCTCAACATTGTTTTACTTTTGTCTACTGCCTCCCCCAGTCTGCCTTCTCTTCTGTCAGTCCCCCACTCCCTTTACTTAATTCCCTCCTCTCTTACTTTCCTGTTAGGTAAGATAGATTTCTATATTCAACCGATTGTTTCTATTATTCCATCTGAGCCAATACTGATGACAGTAAAGTTCAAATGATGCCTACTGCCCATGCTCCCATCCTCCCGTCCTCCTATCCTCCCTTCCAACATAATAGTTTTTTTCATGCTTCATGTGAAATAATTTACCCTATTCTACTTCTCCCTTCCTCCTGCACCCAATGCACTTCTCTTTCTTATCCCTTCACTACTTTTATGACATTTCCTCACATTCACCTTGTATCCTACCCTCTTTCTATATATAGTCCTTCCAGCTGTATTGTTAGTGGTACAATTTTTTTTTAATATAAATTCATTTATTTTTAGTTTTCAACATCTACTTCCACAAGATTTTGAATTCCAAATTTTCATCCCATCTTGCCCCTCCCCCACCCCAAGATGGCATGCATTCTGAATACCCCTTCCCCTAGTCTGCCCTCCCTTCTATCTCTCCCCCTCTTCTCTTGCCTCATTCCCCTTCTATTTTCCTGTAGGGCAGGATAGATTTCTGTACACCATTTCCTGTATTTCTTATTTCCCAGTTGCATGTGGAAAAATATTTTTTTAAACACGTGTTTTTAAAACTTTGGGTTCCAATATTTTTCCCTTCCTCCCACCCCACCCAACCTCATTGAAAAGGCAAGCAAGTCAATACAGGCCATACAGTTATGCAAAACAGCTTCCATAGTAGACATGTTGTGAAAAACTAACTCTATTTCCCTTAATCCTATCCTGCCCCCCCATTTATTCTATTCTTTCTTTTGACCCTGTCCCTCCTCAGAAGTACTTCCTTCTGATTACCCCTTTCCCAATCTGCCCTTCTCTCTATCATCCCCCTGCTCTCTTGTCCCCTTCCTCCCCTATTTTCCTGTAGGGTAAGACAGATTTCCATACCCAATTGAGTGTGTATGTTATTCCTCCTTAAGCCAAATCCTATGAGAATAAGATTCCTCATTTCCTCTCACCTTCCCCTGTTTCCCCTCCACTGTAAGAACCTTTTCTTGTCTGTTTTGTGCAAGATAATGTACCCCATTCTACCTCTCCCTTTCTCCTTCTCCTAGTATAATCCTCTCTCACCCCTTAATTTTATTCTCCAGATATCACCCCTTCATCTTCAACTCACCCTGTGCCCTCTATCTATCTATCTATCTATCTATCTATCTATCTATCTATCTATCTATCTATTATATCTATCTATCTATACTATACATACATAATTTTTCCCTCCCACTACCCTAATACTGACAAAGGTCTCATGAGTTATAAATATCATCTTTCCATGCAGGAATGTAAACAGTTCAGCCTTAATAAGTCTCTTATGATTTCTCTTTCCTGTTTTCTTCTGTTCCACTTGAGTCTTGTATTTGAAAGTCAAATTTTCTATTCAGCTCTGGTCTTTTCATCAAGAATGCTTGAAAGTCCTCTATTTCACTGAATGACCATTTTTTCCCCTGAAGGATTATACTCAGTTTTGCTGGGTAGGTGATTCTTGGTTGTAATCCTATCTCCTTTGCCCTCTGGAATATTATATTCCATGCCCTCTGGTCCCTTAATGTAGAAGCTGCTAAATCTTGTGTTATCCTGATTGTGTTTCCACCATACTTGAATTGTTTCTTTCTGGCTGCTTGCAATATTTTCTCCTTGACCTGGGAACTCTGGAATTTGGCTACAATATTCCTAGGAGTTTTCCTTTGGGGATCTCTTTCAGGAGGAGATCTGTGGATTCTTTCAATTTCTATTTTGCCCTCTGGTTCTAAAATATCAGGGCAGTTTTCCTTGATAATTTCTTGAAAGATGATGTCTAGGCTCTTTTTTTGATCATGGCTTTCAGATAGTCCAATAATTTTTAAATTCTCTCTCCTGGATCTATTTTCCAGGTCAGTTGTTTTTCCAATGAGATATTTCACATTGTTTTCTAATTTTTCATTCTTTTGGGTTTGTTCTACTGTTATGTGATTTCTCATAGAGTCACTATCTTCCAATTGCTCTATTCTAATTTTTAAGGAATTATTTTCTTCAGTAAGCTTTTAGACTTCCTTTTCCATTTGGCCAATTTTGAATTTTAGGGCATTCTTCTCCTCATTGGCTTTTTGGACCTCTTTTGCCATTTGGGTTAGGCTATTTTTTAAGGTGTTATTTTCTTCAGTATTTTTTTGGGTCTCCTTTAGCAAGCTGTTGACTTGTTTTTCATGATTTTCTTGCATCACTTTCATTTCTCTTCCCAGTTTTTCCTCTACTTCTCTTACTTGCTTCTCAAAATTCCTTTTGAGCTCTTCTAACGCCTGAAACGGATTCACATTTTTCTTGGAGGCTTTGGATGTAGGAGCTTTGACTTCTTTGTCTTTGTATGTTTTCATCTTCTTTGTCATCAAAGTAAGATAATATAGTCTGACTCTTTTTGTGAGGTTTGCTCATGATCCCAGCCAACTACTTGAGCTTTATACTCTTTGCAAAATTAAGAGTCTGCTTCTAATGTGGAGAATGTACTGTCCCAAGATTCGGGGGTTTGTATAGCTGTTTTCAGAGATACTTCTAGGGATCTGTAAATTTTCAGTACTTCCAAGGTGGTATGATACGGGTCGAGGTGTTTACTCTTTTCCTGGCTTGTTCTCTGGTCTTTGAGTGACGAGCCACAAGCAGTCTTTTCTCTCTTGGAACTATGAGGAGGGTTTCTTCTCCACTGCCATTACAAATTCCACCATGCTGACACTCCTCCTCACCCCAGGACTGCCACCCAGAAATGTGATCTAGATCCAAGCACGGGTAAAGCAAGAGATTCCTGCCTCAGCACCAGCAAAGAGATCCCTGCAGTTCCCCTGTGATCAGCCACTTGATTCCCCCTAAGGGTGGGAAGCTCAGAATGCAGCCACTGCCTGGGTGCACACTCTCTGTGCTCTGGATCTGGCTCTGACCTAGCTCCTCTCTCAGCATTGCAAAAACAGATTTTTCCCACTCCCCTTCTAAGTTGTCTTTGGTGTTTGTGTATTGAGGAGTCTGGAAGCAGCCACAGTGCCCGCAATTCAGTCCTCTGAGGCCTACTCTAGGTTTGCTGAGGCCTGCGGGCCCATGCTGAACTGCTCTTCTCTCACTGCCCGGTGCGGTATGCCTTTATGATCAACCATCCAGGTTGTCTTTGGCTGGAAAGTTGTTTGACTTAGTCTTTTTGTGAGTTCTGCTGCTTTAGAATTTGTTTAGAGACATTTTTTTTACTGGTATTTGGAGGGGTTTGGGGGAGAGCTCAAGCAAGTCACTGCTTTCATGCTGCTATCTTGGCTCTGCCTGTCTACAATTTTTAAGAATTACAAATATCATCTTCCCATTTAAGGATGTAAACAGTTCAGCTCCATTGAATCCCTTATGTTTTCTTTCCCCTTTTTTCCCTTTTTAGGCTTCTCTTGCATCTTGATATTGCAGATCATTTTTTTTTTATGTTCAATTCTGGTCTTCTCTGTATCAAAGCTTGAAATTCTTCAATTTCATTGAATGACCATTTTTTCCCCTTAGAAATAGTATGCTTAATTTTGCCTGATAGGTGATTCTTGGTTGTAGTCCTAGCTCTTCTTCCTTCTGTAATATGTTCTATAACCTCTAATCCTTTAAGGTTACAGCTGCTAAGTCCCATGTAATCCTGGTTGTGGCTCCCTAATATTTGAATTGCTTCTTTCTGTACACTTGAAGCATTTTTTTTTTATCTGATGTCCTGTAATTTGGCTAAAAGTTGGTGTTTTTATTTTGGGATTTTTTTTCCTTGAGGTGATTGGTAGAATCTTTCAATTCCTATTTTGTCTCTGTTCCAGGATATCAGTGTAGTTTTCCTTGATAATATCTTGAAAAATGTTGTCCAGGTCCTCCTTTTGATTATGGACTTCAGCTCATCTAATGATTCTGATATTGTCTCTCCTGGATCTATTTTCCAGAGCAGGTGTTTTTCCAATGAAGAATTTTACATTTTCTTTATTTTTTCATTCTTTTGAATTTGTTTGATTCTTGATATCTCATGGAGTCATTAGCTTCTATTTGTCCAGTTCTAATTTTTAAGGAGTTGTTTTCCTTAGTTAGCTTTTGTACTTCCTTTTCCCTTTGGCCAATTCTACTTTTTAAGCAGTTTTGTTTTTTTCCCAAGTGCTGACACTTTTTTTCGTAATTCTTTTGCATCACTCTCATTTCTTTTGTTCGATTTTCTTCCACTTACATGACTTTTAAGCTCCTTTTTGAGCCCTTCCATGAGTTCTTTCTGAGCTTGTGACCATTTTCCATATGGGGTTTGCCCACAAGAGTTTTAACACTGTTGTCCTTTTCTGAGTTTGTATCTTGATCTTCCCGGTCACCATAATAACTTTATGGTCAGTTTATTTTATGTTGGCTTTCTATCATCGTTTTGGGGCTTTTTCCTTTCTTTTAAATTTCCCCAGGTGGAAGGGACAGTGTCTCAGGCTTGTTGGGCCAAGGCTGCAGGCGCTGACTTAGTGCTATAGTGATGTTGTCCTGAGGTCCACAGGGGTCCTTTGTGTCTGGTGATGCACTTAGCGGGTGGGGTGGGTGGTGGCTGTGTGTTGGACCCTGTAGGGATCTAGCATCTTACCAGGTCCTGAGCCAGGGTCCTAGTGTGGCTGTCTGGCATTTGCTGAGGCTAGTGGTGTGTTTCTGCATTTCTCCAGGGCTACACTGGAGCACATGATGGTCTGGCCACTGGAGGCTGACTGTTTGGCCAGTGCTATGCTGAATCACATGACAGTTCTCAGAACTAGAGTCTGACTGTTTCACTGGCTGTGCTGGGGTATATGAGGGGTCCTGGTGTTGGTATTTGCCTGCTCTACAACACTGGGGCTCAGGATCTTCTGCTGGTTTGCTGAGGTGGGGCTTGCTGCTGGCTTGCTGGGACACTTCCTGTTCTGAACTGCATTTCTCTTTCACCCAAGTGAGACAGACCTTGCTTTCTGATCTTCCGTGTTTCTTGAGCTATTGTTTTGCCCTATCTCTTTGCTGATTCTATTGTTCCAGGATTCATTTTGAGGAGCTATGTATCAGAACTCTCTACTCTCACCTCCAGGTGATCATGCTTGCATCAGAAACTAAGAAAATGTGGAAGAATCTGATTCTATGAGCCAGTCAAGTGATTGTATATTAACCCACTGTATTAATCTCTTTGTGTCAGTACATACCTCATAGTATAGAACAAACACAGGGAATGTTGTAGCAACCTTCTGTCTCTACATGCTTATTTAAATGTAGATTCCTCTCTACTTCCTATTAACAGCAGCAGTAAGAGAGACTCTGATGAATCTGGTAGCAAAGATCATAAGTTAGTCCTGACAATAATTTTCTCTGTTGACCTTTCATTTTTCTGAAATAGATTGAAGTTGATATTTTCACTGACTGCCAAAATTAGACTAACAAAATAGGTCTGGAAAAGGCACTGCACAGGAGAGGCTATGATCATGAAAGTTGCTCCCTTTAAGTGGCCATCTTGTCATTGTCATCATTTCAATGTTTTGTTTTCCTAATTCCTCATAGTCTTTTAATTTCCCAATCATAATACATAACTAATAACCTTTCCCAAAGATCTTTATTTATGTTTAATAATGATGATGTTGCTTTATTTGGTTTTATAACTCAGTTTAAAGCTAGGGTTTAAGGATTTAAATTAAATTTGTACTCAGAAGTTAGTACAATAATGGATTTATTACTACTATGTGACGCAGCAAGTAGGAAAAAACAAAACACTATATGACAATACAGCAAGACAGAGATTTGGCCATACACAGGACCAAGGTCATTCAGGTATGGAAGGGAAATCTCTATCACAGGAAAGATCTCGGTGGGAGGAGATATTTAGAGTGAGATCTGAGCAGGGAACATTTATACCTTAAAGATGGGCTTGGTCAAGAACAGGTAATCAATGCTAGAGTGTGAGGGGAAATTCCTAATCAGAGCCAGACATGGTTGGGAAATTCCCCAATTCATTTATGGATACCAGACTTGGGTGGGAGAATTTCTTAATAAGGATCAGAAATTAGGTGAGGGTTCAAGTTGGTAATTAGGGACTCCAAGAATAGATTTTTGTGCTCAGCTTCTGCAGCTTGCTGGGACTTTCATCCTCTCAGGAGATATCATTGTTTATGTTTGACATAGACTGAGAATGAGTCAGGGCAGTGAAAAAGTATAGACTGACTGCCATTGTTTATATTTATGGTTATTTGGCTCATTTAGCCTAAATGACTCAATATTAGAGTCTTATTATTTATAACTACAATATTGAATAATGTATTTCAAAAATCACAAATACCAAAAACATACATAATGATACATGTGTTTGTGTATACACATATAATATTATATGTGAATTTATGTTGTATCTTATAGATACATATATAACCATATATTGTTCCTTTTACCTATTGAATATGTAGCAAATTGTGTTCTGGCCTATATTGATTGGTGCACAATTTTCTTAAGTGTGGCTTGTTTTCTTTAAAGAAACTATTTTCATCTTAATTTTTATTCTGAGCTTAAGAAACAGAAAATTCAATGATTATTTTCATAAGCACACATACACATCTATCTATCTATCAATCTATCTATCTATCTATCTATCTATCTATCTATCTATCTCTGATAAGGAGAGTTGTGTGTGAAAACATAGATCTCTATTATGTATACATTGCTTTTCTTTTTCTGTACGTAATAAGTGACCTATCACTGTCAAAACTACCTTTCCAGCCTTCTTCCTCCTCCTTCCTTTCCATTTTTAGGAAAATGCTGTGATGACCCTATTTTTAAATCCTGTTCTTCCTTCTTTTAGCTCTTGTATTCTTAGCCTCTTTTACATTATTTTCCTTACTATCCTCACCCCTTCAAGCTGCATTAGAAAAGAGAAAGAGAAAAGAAAAAGAAAATAAAGTCATCATAAGAAATATAGTCATCAGGCTTCTTTTTAGATTCACATTCAAATAATACTAATAAATCAGCAACAACAATAATTATACAGCAATAATCACACAAATTCATTTTATGAAAATTGTAACTCAAGATCAGGTCATTGCTATGAGAAATTAAAGATGAATTATTATTAAGGAAAATGGACATAGCAATTAATGCAGATTATAAAAGGAATCAGGAGAATTCACTTAACTTCACTGAAGGATGAAAAAATTTAGAACCTGCCAAAAACCTACCAAGACAAGACCTAGTAGCTGGAATATACATCAAGAGCTCATGATTTTCATAAACGAACAGGTAACAATTTTTCATATTTAAAATAGAGACCCTAAAATGTTCTTAACAACTTGTCAAATAAACCACACGGGAAGAACACAATCACGAGAGACTAAAATGTCCTTCCAAATTGTCAAAAAATAACAAAATGTTTCTCCCTAAGACAGCAATATTTTTGACAGATTTTCCTTTACCAATTTCTCATAGTTCAAAACTATGTGGAGGAAAAAAAAAAGCTTTGCAAATACAGAGATGTAGTGAAAGGATTTGGATTAGGGCCCTTTCATCCCCACCATCCTTTTTGCAAGTTGATTTGTCCTCAGGATGCTTTCAGTGAGCCTGAAACAGATGAGCATTAAATAACATTAAAGACAAAGGAATAAAAGCATGATAATGACCTCTGAATTGTTTCATTCTTAATTCCTTTGAAAAAGAGGAAAACACAAGCAACAACAATAATAACAATAACTACAGTAACAGCAACAACTTGAACAGCATATTTGTATAATGCCTATTGCTGTATTTGGAGCACTAAAGACCTGGTTTGATATCCAGACTCAGAGACATATTAACTATGAGATCATGGGTTAGTCATTGATCTTCTCTACGGATTCAACAGCTCTCCAACATTTGTTGACTTTTGGGGACAGAGTTCCTATTCAAACAATATTCCAATGACTGAAAGAATAATAAGAGGTTTACAAAGCAGTTTTCTGCACTAGAAGTTAGTGAGGTAGAAAATGTAAGAATCACCATATTTAACTGCATAATCGTCACCACTGCATAATTGTCACATGCTTTTTTTTTGTTTGTTTTGTTTTGTTTTGTATTTCAGTCCAAAAATTGTTTTATAACCTTTCATAGTGTAATTGTCTCATGTTATGATTATGTTCATCACATTGCTTAAAAGATAAGCAGAGAAG
Source organism: Phascolarctos cinereus (assembly GCF_003287225.1). Taxonomy (NCBI): domain Eukaryota; kingdom Metazoa; phylum Chordata; class Mammalia; order Diprotodontia; family Phascolarctidae; genus Phascolarctos; species Phascolarctos cinereus. The sequence goes on along the minus strand of NW_027555847.1, from coordinate 43,842,152 downwards.
CGATGTATTCACCAGTGGCATATTGATATACATTTATCACTTGCACATTGTGACCCTCAAGCCTAGAATTCTGAGCGAGTTCACATTCGAAAGCTGACTCACATGGTGGGTTTAGAGCACCGCAGTACTAACAGTATTGTCACTCAACTCAGTGAAAAGCCATAGGTACAAGGAGAGCGAGTGGGCAGGTGAGGCTGCCGTAACTTACCTGATATGGGGAGACTTGTAGCTTCCCAATTTTAATGTATATTAATGAGTATTCCATGCACTATAGTCTTGCGCCAAAGATAGCTTAGTAATAAATTATTTTAAGTAATAGCAGAAAGTATTTTTAAAAAGCTTTACATAATGATTACACCCCATTTTTTTTGCAAGAAAAAATAACATAAAATCTGTGACAATTATGTGGGGAAATATGGTACTAACCTTATTTTACAGAAGGGAAAGGGAGACTTAAAGAGTTTCTGTCACTTGTCCAAGGTCTTATACCTAGCAATTATTAAGACAATGTAAATTTAAAATGGTCATCCTGTGCAAGGTCTGTGAAGCAGCATCGCTAGGTTATATACTCTGACTCGAAGAAAGCCTAATTTTCTCTACCAGCTAGGTTGGTTTTTATTCCTTGACATACACTCTACTGGGTTGTTGAGTGATATGATCAGAACAATCAAAACACCTGGAACAGAGTAAAATCTCTCTTGTCCCTAGTGATTGGGAAACAATGTGATCTTTGTTACTTTTACGTGTTACTGAAGGTTCCCATAAACATCATGGCCAGAATATCAGCTTTTAAGAATTGGTAACTGAAAAAAAAATTGCAATGAGCAGTAAAGCTGGACTGAGTACAAATAAATTTTCCTCATTGGTTTAGGATCTTCATATCAAAATCTAATTCTTATATAAAAAAATAACCCTGAAGATGTACCCTTAAAATATATAGACCTTTGGTGTCAAACAGATAAACTGTATATATGGATCCTTGCATGCCATATATTGAATTAGAAAACCATATATTAACATTATCTATATTCTACTATATTGTAATTTATTTTATTCAATATTTCCCAATTATATTTTAATGTGGTTCAGACCCACTAGGGAATGTTGTGGTCAGTCCTCCAATCTATGTATTTGACATCTCTGGTGCAGAAAAAAGGAGTAAATCACTACTAACCATGAAATTGCCTTTAAAAATAAATCCTTATAGGCAGTCTGGGAAAACATTTTTTTTCTCTCTCTTTCTCTCTCTCTCTCTCTCTCTCTCTCTCTCTCTCTCTCTCTTTCTCTTTCTTTCAGCTTATGTGAATTTAATTGCACTGGGCATACTCCTTACTTCCTTTCTCTTTCTTTCTTACTCTCTCTTTCCTTTTTTAAATAATATTGTATTTTTCCCCAATTACATATTGAGAAAATTTTTAGCATTCATTTTTGCAATATTTTTAATTTCAAACTTTTCTTCCTCCCACCCTCCCCTCCTCTCTTCTGAAAATGGTAGGCAGTTTGATATAGTCTGTGCATGTGTTATCATTTAAAACATATTTCCATATCATCGTACTTCTGGAAGAAGAAATAGACCAAAAGGAAAAAAAAAATACAAGAAAAAATAAAGTGAAAAAATATACTTGGATATGTATTCAGAGTTCATCAGTTTTTTATCTGAATGTGGATAGCATTTTCATTTGTGAGTCCTTTGCACTTGTCTTGGATCATTCTGTTTCTGAGAAGAGCTGAGTCATTCATAGTTGATCATCACACAATGTTGCCAATATTGTATACAACAGTTTCCTGGTTTTTCTCATTTCACTTTGCAACAGTTCATTCAAGATTTTCCAGGTTTTTCTGAAATCTACCTGTTTCTCATTTCTTATTGTACAATAGTATTCCTTACATTTATATACCACAGCTTGTTCAGTCATTCCCTAATTTATGTCCATTCCATCAATTTCCAAAATTTGCCACCACAAATACAGCTGCTTTGTTTTTTTACATATGTAGGTTCTTTTCCATTTCTTACTATCTTTTTGGGATACAAATCTAGTAGTGGTATTGCTAGATCAAAGGGCATACACAGTTTGGTTGCCCTTTGCGTATAGTTTCAAATTGTCCTCCAGAATGCTTAAATTAGTTCACAACTCCATCACCAATGCATTAGTGTTTCAATTTTCCTATATCCTCTCAAATATTTATAATTTCCCTTTTTTATCATATAAACCAATCTGATTGATGGGAGGTGGTATTTCAGAGTTGTTTTAGTTTGCTTTTCTCTAATTAAAAGGGATTTAGAGTACATCTTCCTATACCTATAGATGTCTTTGGTTTCTTCATGGTAAAACTACCTATTTATGTCCTTTGACCATTTATCAATTGGGGAATGGATTGTATTCTTATAAATTTGACTCAGTTCTCTATACATTTGAGAAAGGAGATCTTTATCAGAGACACTTGCTGTAAAGATTGTTTCCCAGCTTTCCATTTTCCTTCTAATCTTGGTTGCATGATTTTGTTTTTGTTTTTGTTTTTGTTTTTTTGTAAAAACACCTATTTAAATTTAATGTGATCAAATTATCTATTCTACATTTTGTACTGCTCTCTATCTTTTGTTTGGTCAGGAATTCTTCTCCTCCCCATAGATCTGACAGGTAGACTATTTTTTGCTCTTCTCATTTGATTGCTTCATTATCTATGATACCTTTTAGAAAGATGTAGTTTCCTTCCTTATCTCTTTTAATTAGGTCTATTTTTTTTTGTTTTTATTTTGTCTAAGATCAGGGTTGTGACCGCTGTTTTTTTTTTTTACTTTAGGTAAAACATAAAAAGATTCTGCTCCATCCCCTTATCTTTACTCCATGTGTGTCTCTCTGTCTTAAGTGTGTTTCTTGTAAGCAACATATTGTAGTATTCTGGTTTTTTGACCTACTCTGATGTCTGCTTCCCTTTCATGGAAGAGCTCATTCTATTCACATTCACAGTTATGATTACTTACTGTGTATTTCCATCTATCCTATTTCTACTCTCTCTCTTTTCACCCTTTCCCTCCTCACCAATGTTTTGCTTCTGTCTACCACCTCCCCTGATCTGTCCTCTCTTCTGTCAGTCCCAAACCACCCCCTCCATTTACTTTAACCTGTCCCCTCCTACTTCCCTGTTGGATAAGATAGATTTCTATATTCAACCAATTATTTGTATTATTCCCTCTTTGAGGCAATATAGATGAAAGCAAGGTTCAAGTGATTCCCATCACCCACCCTCCCATCTTCCCCTCCACTGTGATAGGTCTTTCTTTCCTCTTCATGTGAGATAATTTACCCCATTCTATCTCTCCCTTCCTTCTGCAACCAATGTACTTCTCTTTCTCATCCCTTAATTATTTTTATGTTGTTCCCTCAAATTCATCTTAAACTTGTATCCTCTGTCTATGTATATTCCTTCTATCTGTGCCATTAGCATACAATTTTTAAGAGTTATAAGTATTATCTTCCAGTGTAAGGAAGTAAACAGTTTAGCTCTATAGAATGCTTTAGGTTTTCTTTTATGCCATTTTTACCTGTTTATGCTTCTCTTGGGTCATGATATGGGAGGTCAAATTTTTGGTTTAGTTTTGGTTTTCTCCTTATGAAGACTTGAAATCCTCCTATTTCTTTAAATTACCATTTTTCCCTTGGTGTATTATGCTTACTTTTTCTGGGTAAGTGATTCTTGGTTGCAGTCCTAGCAATTTTACCCTCCAAAATATTAAGTTCTGTGACCTCTTATCCTTTAGTGTTGCAGTTGCCAAGCTGTGTGTGATTCTGACTTTGACTACCTGATATTTGAAATGTTTCTTTCTGGCCACTTGTATTTCTTTTTCCTTGAACTAATATTTGATCTGAAATTTGGCTCTAATGTTCCTTGGAGTTTTTATTTTGTAATCTCTTTATTGAGTTGATCAGTAGATAAGTGTATATTTTACCCTCTGGTTTCAGGATAACAGGATAGTTTTCCTTGATAATATCTTGAAAGATGCTGTCTAGGTCCTCCTTTTGATTATGGCTTTCAGGTAGTCCGTATGATTCTGATATCGCCTCTCCTGGATCTATTTTCCAGGTCAGTTGTTTTTCTTATGAGGTAGTCCTTCTGTTCTAGGATTTGTTTTGGAGCTCTATTTTATGTTTGCTTGCAGGTGAGTATGGGAGAGTTACAGCAATCTATTACTTACTCCACCATATTGGCTCCCCTTCTCTTTCTCTCTGTCTTTCTGTCTCACTCTGTCTCTTTTTCTCTATCTCTCTCTCTGTCTCTGTCTGTCTCTGTCTGTCTGTTCCTTCCTTCCTTCCTTCCTTCCTTCCTTCCTTCCTTCCTTCCTTCCTTCCTTCCTTCCTTCCTTCCTCCCTCCCTCCCTCCCTCCCTCCCTCCCTCCCTCCCTCCCTCCCTCCCTTCCTTCCTTCCTCCCTCCCTCCCTCCCTCCCTCCCTCCCTTCCTCCTTCCTTCCTTCCTTCCTTCCTTCCTTCCTTCCTTCCTTCCTTTCTTAATGCTCATGTATGTTAAACAAACTGCATTAGGCGTATTTTTGAAGACCTGCATACTTATAGATTTCTACACTAGGTATTTCTGGAGAAGGGACCTTGTTGAAGAATACTTAACATTTTCCTGACTGTGATATAAGAGATGGTAAAGAAGTCAGGAATATTTGAATAACAATCTGTCTCTCCAAACTAAAGCCATAGATTTTTTTTTTTTCTATATCACTCAATTGACCTGCTTTAGAGGACTAAATAGCCAATTGTTCCACACATTGACTGGAAGAAATTACAAAAATTAACTAGTCTTAGTGTACCAAGTTTAAAAAAAATGACCTTTTGCAGAATCACTATTCATATTCCTCCTTCTTTCATGACCTAATTATCATTGCATCTAAGGTCAATAACTCTTCTCCAGTGACAGACCCAGGTGTAGAAACTCTGTTCCCATCTATTTCTGTGAATTGTTCTACCCTTGCATATAATCTCCATGTCCTGATATTGAGTTAAATAGTATGATTCTTCTGTCCTAGTGAAGAATTCTTTCCTGATAAGGATCTATTTATTTTAGACATTACTACCCAATATTATACATATGTGCACACACATATACATATGCACATGTATTTATACATGTGTACACATATACATAAAATACATGTATGTGTTTGTATATATAGTTATATATACATATGTATGCATATACACATATACATTCTCCCAAAACTACTGAAAAAGTATAGGAGAGTTTCTTAAAGGAGCTTCTTTCCTTTATTTAATTCCTGTCCTACTGCTTCATTGAACTCTAAGTGAAACCACTAACTCTGGAACGTCTGATATCAAAGTCCAACTGTGAGAAGTTCTATCAAGCTAGCTAAACTTAACAAACAGGCTTTGAGATTAATAGTATGTCTTTTGTCCAAGCATCAGCTTAGGTATATCCAGGCTGGCTGAAAAACAATTGATTTCTTTAGCCACAACTCCTGAATACCAGTCTATGAAGCCACAGTGTCAGAGTCACAGAATTGCAGAGTTTTTTTCTGAATTAAATCTAGACAATACATGAAGAAGAATACCTCCCATAACCCAACATTCAACAATTACCCAGGATTTGTTTAAAACCTCCCGTGATGGTGGTGCCACTACATGACATTTAATTTAACAAGGATTCAGTTTCATCATCTGCTAAATGAAAGGGATAGATTGGATAGCTTCTGGATTCTCTTTCGGCCCTCAAACTATGATCCTCCAAAATCTCCTTAAGCAGCCGCTTGCCATTTTTGACATTCCTAATTATTACAATATATGTTTTCACCAGTTTGCAGAACTCAGTAAGGAAACTCCCTCTTGCTATGAAGATGAACGAGTATAAACAATTTGTAGTTATTGATAAAAGTGTGGAGCATGGAGATGAGCATAGATCCCTGGGTACAGCCACATTATAGTTCTTTCTAAGTTGACTTGTAGCCATAAATAGTCAGAATCTCATTGTCTGACTATTATATCAATTCTGAATCTATTTAATTATATTATCATCTAGCCCACATTTATCCATAATTTCCATAAAGTAATAGGGGATACATTATGAAACAGTTTGTCAGAAGTCATGAAGGGGTTGTGAGTTACAATGCTCAAAGTTGAAGATGTGATGATGGAAACAATGATGTTTGTGATATGAGGAACAGTGTATCAGCTTTTTTATTTCTTTCTCACTTTTAAAAGGAGAAAGGGTAAACAATTATTTGCTTTCTATTTTCTTTCAGATAAAGGTATGTCTGCTATGAAATATTTTTATTAAAAATATTTTTATCCATTTTTTTCAGTCCTGTCAGGTTTTCAGTAATTTTTCCTACTTTCAAACATTGATTCACCAGTCATTGATTATTAATCAATTACAATAATGCTAGATGTGATGCTGGGAATTGCGAATACCAAGACAGAAAACTCCCTTACCTCAAGGAGTTTACATTTGATTGGAACTTCTGAATATATTATTTTAGGGCCCTGAGTCTGGTTCCACATTTAGGAACATTGACATCATAAACAGAACTGAAAAGGAGAATATGACACAACCCCCACAAGAAAGAAGTATGCAGCCTCATGCAAATCATACCATATGTGTCTGCTGTAAAAGACATTTATATCCAGGTAAAATTGAATCAAAACGAATATCAACGGTAGGCTTAAATGAGTAAAGTAGATTCTATTTTTATGATAAACTACAGTATTTTTTATACATTAATACCTTTCATTTGAAGTGCCAATTTCTAGTTTATACCAATGAAGAGTTGGTTTTTCATCACTTGAACATTACCATTAGCCTTATCATTTTCCATTCCAAGTTTCTTCTCTATAGCAAGCATATGGAGCATGGCAGTCACATAGACTGCGTCTCCTTGGTTTACTCCTTGGACATATGCTTTACATATAAGGAGTGTTTTCAATGTACCATATGTGCTCCATATTTAAATGTGGAAATAAAGTCTCACAGGAGATGTATCAAAATAGAACATGCAAACATTTACTATTTGTGCCAGTGAGCAGAGATTCAACAGAACTGCTCAAAGAACTACCATATGTGGCAGCTGTTATTCACTGGACTAAAAGAAATGGTCTGGGAACAGTGCTTATGGCAGCCTCATCATATTAGAACTAAATCCATGCAACTATTATATAATTATTCCTCAAAATATCATCAGCTTCATGAAACATCCCTCACTTTCAATGAACAACAGTATTTGGTATGACACATACTACCTTTGTTGGGGGAAAATACATTGCCATTATGGGCCATAAAAAAGAGATTTTCATTATAGCATTAAAAAAACACAAAGTTATGTGGAAAAACTTAGTGTAAGAGATGAAAAATGAGTTTGGCAAAATACATACTCAGTGACTGCAAGAACTCCAATTTTATAATGTATCTGTGGTCCCATCAAGTTGAATTCTTCCTATAATAATGCAAATCACAATCAGTCTGTGCTTTCTGATGCTGTGTTGCTGATGTGTGTGCTGATGTTTGTCATCAAACCTGTTTAGCTGTATGGTGCTTAACCAAATGGAAGCTTTGGCTTTCCCTTAAAACACAAATGAGCTGTTTGAACTTGAGCAAGTAGATTTCCCTGTATGGATCTAAGTGTCCACATGTATAAAATGAAATATCAGACTTCATTTTGCCAAATTCTTTCCAACTGATCTTGTGATATTGCTGGTTTCTAGTAATGATATGGAATGGAGTTGATCCTGGGTTTTTGCTGACCCTGGTAAAATTTAAGCTTCAATGAGGCAATGAAGAAAGATTCTACTTACTTCTTTCCATAAATCATGGTGCTCTGAGATTTTGCAACTGTGGAAACAGTAACACTTCAGTGGATGTGAAAAGTTCTTTGTAACCAAAATTTCATTTGGACTTTTCCATGCAAAAATGTACATCCCAAGCTTAATTCTCATCAATCCAAAACTAAAAGTTGTTTCCCCTTGCATTGATTTTATCCAAAAATATTGTCTCATGAAATCTAGGGAAAATTTATTCAGCCCATAGTAACAAATAAATACAAACTTAATAATCAATAAGTATGAATTCATAATTTTATCATATTTTTGGTCAAAATGATTTCGTATACACTAAATAATTTTGTAGAAATTGTAAATCAAAGAAATATGGCAGATATATAGCAGGTAGTGGTGTTATGGAAAGAATGATGACCCTGGAGCTGGGATTCATGTCCTGCCTCTCATGCTTGCTCACTATGTAAATATGTAACCATGTGTAACCATGTAACATATGCTTTCTGAGCTTTCCTTTCAATATCTGTAAAATGGGTATAATGGTATCACATACATTACAAAGTTCTCATGATGATTAAATGAGACAGCGCATAAAGCATTTTGTAAAACTAAAAGAAATATAAAAAATGGTTGCCATTATTCTCATACAATCAAAATAGAAAAACAGATCCAACACACATTCTTAAGAGATTAAACTATTAAAATAGAATAATAGACAGCTTGTCCCCAGCCTAAGCCTGAATATGGTCTGTAATCAGAAGCTAGCATATGGTTTTATCAATGGTAGTTGCATATGATGAATATTTGTCTGTCAAATTTGTCATCTTATTTAAAATATTTACAAAAGAATTGGAAGAATAGTGGGATTAACCCCATGTCGTCTAATAAAAAAAAAAAGATCATGATTATGTTAGCTTTGTAGATAGCCAAGGGCAAACAACATTGCCAGCCTGAAAAAGCTGTTTTTATTGTACAAACTGGTTGTCTTATGAAGATGTAAGGATACTGAATATCTATGTTTTATACACACACACACACACACACACAAACACAAGCACATACACATGTAACTAGTTTTCTTGGGTTCATCCTGAAAAGTTTAGATATTTTAACCATCATATCTTCATTTTTGAAGAATAAGATCTAAGGAGGCCCAATTCCTGACTACTTCTCTGAAATTAGAAGGAAAAAAAAACTTTCACATGCTGCTCCTTTATTTGTGAAGACAGACGTATGCTATGGTATTTATTTTTTCCCTTCTTTAAAAAACGCGGAGTAGAGTCTGAGTGTATCATGGATGTACAGACTCAGGTGCATATGATATAGAAATAAAGTCATAGAATCATTAGAGATCTAGAGTTGGAAGGGAACTCAGAAGCTATCTAATACAATTTCTTTATATAGGTGAACAAATTGTTAACCATGGAGACAAATGTATTGTCCAAGATTATATAGCTATGTTCCTTCACCCAAATCATTCATCTGAGTTTCAGATGTTTTCAGCATTCATATAAAACAATCATTTTCCCTTGAGAGCTGTTGTCACTCCCTGATTTATTTGGAATATGGAGCATTGTTCATGTGGAGGTCAGGAGCACATGAACTTTTCAGGAAAGTGTCTACTTGAAAGATTCCTTGTTCCTGATCAACAATTCCCTGATGGCCAATAGGGCATGCTGTGAATAGAATGACAAATTCAAGCCTTCCTGCAAACTTTCTAAAATTAATGGCTTAAGTCAAATACCTTGCCTTTTTCTTTCTTCAGCTCTTCAGCATTTCCATATATTAGTGATCTGAGATTTAATTAATGTGAGTAGTCCTCTCCCCAACCCTTCATCAGTAGAAATCAAAATCTTTCAATATCTTCTCCCATGCAGCTCCTGTCCAGGGAGGTACACTTGGTGATCCCCCAGAATAAGTATACAAAATATTTTGGAGATTTTCCTCTAAGTCATTCTATGTCCAGTGGATACCAATACAGTTTCAAAGTTTACATGCCTTGCTCTTACTGTCTATAAAATCACATGGCCTTTTCCCAATGTATATAATCCATTTCTACCACTATTTCATTTCTAAGAATCCCTTGCTTACTTTGAAACTTTAATCCAGGATCACTTTTTTTTTTCATGCAAACTTTCATGATGCCTCCCACTGCTAGTCTCTTCCCACAAAAAAGATTTATATTTTTTGTTGTCTCTATTGTATATCCTAATTTGCCACATTTTCAAACTCCTTACTAGTAGCCATCTCCCCACTCTCTGTAGTTGCCTCAGCCTAAGCAGGTATTCCTCATTTTTCATCCCTATTCCTCACTTCTCTCTTTCCTTTTTTGGGAGTTTGCTTTAAAAAAAAGTGTTCAATTGATGTTTTGATTTTACATTACAAACTTTTACATATTACCATCATCCCATAAGAATTCTCTTGTAACAAAGTAAAATGATTAAAGTTAATAATATAATGACCTCCACATGCAATATTCAACATCTATAGACCCCTACCTCTCTGTTTTTAATTTACAGAATTATGTTTTCTCTCCCTCTGACGTCTCAATGCCTTCAAAAAGAAAAAAAGAGAAAAGGAAAATAAATTCCTTTTTAACAAATATGAATAGTGATGCAAATTAAATTACCTAAATGACTATATAGGAATACATATGTATAAATGTGTATATATACATGCATGTATGAATATATACATATATAATACACCTGTCTGTGTGTATGTGTATATTTTGCACCCAGAATTTCTCATCACCTCATCACTGTGCTGGATACCATGCTTCTTTATCAGTTCTCTGGAATCACTGATATTCATTATATTGATGATTGTTCTCATAGATGTTGAAGTTGTGTGTTTTCACAGTTCTGAAATTGTAGTTTTTTTCCCTACTAGTTCTGCCCATTTCATTTTTCATCTTATAAATGTCCTCAAAATTATTGAAGACCGAATAAGGTCACAGCATAAATTTTTCTTCTGGTTCTGATGAAACTACTCAGAATCACTTCATATGAACTTTCTAAGTCTCTTTGAAATTATCTATTTTTTCCTTTGTAACAGAAGAATACTCCATTTTATTCATATACCATTACTTATTTGGCCATTATTCAACTGAATGATGTCCTTTTAGTCTCCAGTTTCCCCTTTGCCCATTTTCCACCATCCTTCATATATTTTCTTCACCCATTGAATGTAAACCTTGAGAGTAGGGATTGCATTTTTAAACTTTGTACCTTCAGAGATTTTCATAGAGCCTGACACATAACAGGCACTCAATGTTTTATTCCTCCAGCTATACTTGCTTATTTGTGGACATGTTGTCCTCTGTGATTGACTGTAAGCTCTTTGATGGTAGGGTTATTTTAATTTTTCTCTTGCTATCTCCAGCACCTACAATTGTGCATGAAATTATTAGGCACTTAGTAAATGCTTATTGAATGACTGAAAACTAATCCACATCCTTTGCTACTCATGTCTCCTCAATGATAGCCACTATCACATTTCTTGCTTGAACATGGCAGCATTTTAAGTATTCGACAGAGTAACTTAGAAAACCAGACACACACATATATGTACATACACACACCCCAACACATTAAAATGAGATAGGAACTACATTTTAATCTAATTTACGTGTACTTAGCAATGCTGTGAGCCACGTGTGCCTCTCAGGCAGTGTGTGTGACACTGCAGCTCTCCAATGGGTGGTCATTTATTTAGGAAGTTTTTGCAATAAGCCAGGCTAAATCTCATGAGGAATTGAACTAAGGTGATAGCTTGTAAAAGGAGAGAAGATTAGATTTAGAATGAAAGGAGCAGATATAGGAAATCTTTTTTTTTTTCAGGTAAAATTGGAAAGACTTGGAAACAGCTAGAATATTTGTTATAGCATAGGAAAAAAAAAGATAACTAGTGCTGTTGAGGGTGGTGATTAGAAAAACAGTGCTGCCATCAACTAACATAGGGAAGTTTGGAGGTTTATTAGGCAATAGGAGTTCTAATTTGAAGTTGTTGACTTTGAACTGCTTAAGGTCCATCAAGGTAATATCCTACAGGTAGTTGGTGATGAGGGTACTGATTAGTAGTGGTCATAGTAACATGGTTCCCGACTCCCAGTGGACAATGGCTACTCATTTCACTCACTAACACTTTTTGCCATTAGTACATTTGTATTTTTTCTGGGTCTTAACATCATAAAAGTACTGGCACATCCCAGCATCTATATAATTAAGAAATAAGAGTAATAAGACTAATGACCCAGTCAAAGCCTTAAAAGATATTTCTGGGGCAGCTTGGTGGTACAGTGGATAGGGTACAAGCCCTGGATTCAGGAGGACCTGAGTTCAAATCTGACATCGGACACACAACATTTATTAGCTGTGTGACCCTGGGCAAGTCACTTAACCACATTGCGTAGACCAAAAAAATTGATGTTTCTGCATTGAATGACTATTTTTATGATCCCTATGACATCCTACTTTTGACATAAGGGCTCAGTGAATCTGGGCTGGTCACTTAACTTTTTAGGGCTCTAGTAAACTCTATAAAGCTATACTTCGAAAAGAAGGTGCTCGTTGGCTTTGGTAGAATGAGTTTTTGTAAACAGGGATGACCTTATATCAATGGAATTGACGGTCAATTTCCTATTCCTCTCCCCATCCTTATGCCAAAGTCAGAGAAAAAGAGTGCCCCTAAAGCTCTCATTTAACTTTCCTTCAGCATAACTCTCTCTGTTACCCTGATCTCAAGTCTTAACAATGTGCATTTTGATAAAAAATGTCATTTTCAAACGTTACCTTAAGATAAGCTTGCTTAATTCTATGTTTTTTTGCTTCTCCAGATTTTTTTAAATCTGTATTCACTAGAGTGTCACTTGTTTTCTCTGAATGATCAGGATAGATAGAGGTGTCCTGACCTATGACCCAATTGTTCTAATTGATATCATATTATGTCCTTTCCTGAAATTTTGGATTCCACCAATCACCTCCAGATATTAATAACTGGTCACTTGGGATCTATATATCAAGAAGACGTATCTATTCAATAACATACTTATTTAGAATGCTAATGGATGACAATTTGAACAATTTGTCAACATAGATTTTCATTCTCAACTGTGGATTAATATCAAAAGAGAGAAGAGGTAAAAGTCCTAGAAGAATATTTTCTCTCTAGCCTTATTGCTACTTGGACTTCAAAATATTGGTTGGAGAGACAGCTGGAGCCTCTAAATTAGCTAGAACCAAAAATTTCAGTTATTAGGTAAGAAAACCAAAGTCTTGATATTCTATTAGAAGAAAATAGAAAGTAAATAAATACTGAATTTAAAGCCTAGATCTCTGGTAAATAAAAGAATTGTAAGAGATTTGTCCTTGACCTACCCTTGCCTTCACTTAAATATATCCCTTCTCTCCAAACGCTGCTTTGGCATTTATTGCTGGTGGCATTTTCCTTCGTGTTACACCGATGTCTCTGCTAAAGGATAGTCGTTTTTCCAAAAGCATCTCATAGCAGATATTCTTCACTGTGTGCTCTTCTCTCAACTGGTCCTGCTTCTCCATCAGCAGCAGATTGTACTGCAGCTATCCTTCTGATAGGAAGAGGAGCAAACTCCTCTCCCATCCCTTGTGGGATTCAGGGCACTGTTCAATGTGGAGATTCCTGGAGCTGCACCTTTCCTTCCACCTTCACATCACTGTCTACACATAGGCGCTCAAGGCTTATTTCCTTCTACAGCCAGACTTTTTTTTTTATCTGCCTGATTCTCATTCTCTGATGTCTATTTTTCTCCTTTTCAAAGAATTCCAGTGAAGGCAATCTTATAAGCATCTCCAACAACAGGAAAATCCTAGATTCTTTTGACCTCTCTACACCATTTTTTCTGAGCCCCTCACATTGGCCTGAGCTTCTTCCAGGTATTCGGAAAGCCTGCTGCTGAAAACACAAATGAATAAGGGAGACCATCAGGAGGCCATAGTTCTTCTTGCTCAGTAAAGCTAGACTGTGATTTTCATAGATTGACACCAACAGATTGCTGTTGTATCATGCTGAATCCTCAGAAGCCACAGCATGCATCTATTCAGTGGGAGCAGAATCAAAAGCTGTGGCAAATGCTGAGGAAAGGGAGGATTTTATTTGATGTTATTCTGTTTGGATATTGTAACTGATCATCTATGACACTTTACCTGATCCCCTCTGTTAGGAATAGCTTGTCTCCATGGACCTCTTAAATTTTCCTTTCCCTAATATATAGTTGCAACATAACTTTAGAGTGGTAAGTCATCTGGCCTGAATCTTCATTTTTCAGATGAGAAAACTGATGTTTAGAAAGTGAAATGACCTCCCCAAGTTCATGTAGGTAGCAAGTGGCTGAAATAGGATTTATATTCATGTCTTCTGATTCAAATACATACTGTGGTGTATGAGGCAGCTTGAGGCACTGGGCACTGGAACACTAGGCCTGGAATCAAGAAGATCAGAGTTCAACTCCAGCCTCAGACATTTGCTAGATGGGTGTCCTTGGGCAAGCCCTTAACTTCTATTTGCCTCATTTTCCTCAACTGTTAAATGGGGATATTAGCCTCTACCACCCAGGTTCTCATGAAGATCAAATGAGATAATATTTGTCAAAAGCACTTAGCCCAGTGCCTGACACATGTTAGGAGCTATATAAATGTGTATTCTCTATTATTGTGGACCATTACAGCTCTCTGTATTGGGCCTCACTGCTCTATTACACTGCATGCCTCATGAGAGGTCACCAGTCTAAATATGTCCATTTTATTGATGGGGAAGGAAATTCAAGCCCACAGCTATAAAAGGACTAGTCAATGGTTACACAATTCAATTAGTAGAGCTTGGATTTGAATTCAGTACCCATGAATTCCAATCCAGTGTTTTACATAAAAACAGTACGTTGCACTAAAACCTATGCTGAACCCAATTAATCATGCATATATACCTCTTTATTTGCATAGTGCCATAACTTGCATTTCTTTCATGGGTTTTAGCAACAGATCTTTGTTGGCCTCATTTTTCAAATCAGCCTGTAACTTAAAGTGCGCTACATAGCAATGATTGATAGGCAGGATTGATTTATACATGAGGTTTTGATTTTGGGCAGTACAGGTGTTCCATATGCCCAGATTGTTCCTCAGATTCCATCAAGGAAAGCAAGGGCTTTGCCTGGAGTCATGAAGCCTGAAACCACATGTGGCCTCGAGGCTGCAGGTTCTGCATCCCTGTCTTAGGCACCTACTAGCTGTGTGACCATGGACAACTCACCCGACATCTGCTATCTATAATTGTTTCATCTGTAAAATGTGAATAATAATCGCACCTACATTTTAGGATTGTTATGGGGATAAAATGAGATGCTATCAATAAAGCACATTAGAAACATAAATAAATGATAGCTATTTTTATTATGCAAAGGAGATAGTTAGGACAACCAGATTGGAATCATAATTATAGTGCTAAATTGTGAAACTTTTGGCAAGATACTTCATGTCTCTTGGCATCAGTTTGCTAATGGACGCACTTGAGAAAGTTGGACCTTTGAGTTACTTCTCCTCTCTGACACTAAGACTTCTGACTTTTCCTCATACCACACTTGGCAGTCAGAGAGATCTGGGAACAAGTCCCAACTTGGCCAAGTAATACTTGTGTGACCATGGGCAAGGCACTTTCCTTTCCTTAGCCTGTCTACTCATTAGATTTCTTTTACTTGAACAGAAGTTTTGGTCTTCTGTCAGTAACATCCTGTTAGTTTTATAGTGAGCATTTCATATCTCTCCCAATTTTTATATCTCTGAAGGCTATACTATAAATAAGGTAATGTTTATTTGCCTCATCATTGGTAGAAAGCACTGTAGTTCAAGGCTTCCTGATTTTTACACTACACATCCCTTTTGCTTTTTCATGTATGTGTGTAGGCAAGGAAAAGGCACGGAGGAAAGGTAAACCCAGGGAATAAAATCATTTTTGACTCCATCCACTCAGCCACTTTTTGAGTCTTTTTATATGCTAACATGATCAGTTAACTCTGAAAAGAGCTTTTTAGCTTGCTCTTATAATTGTGTATTTATAGGTAAAATCACTAATGCACATAATAGGGAGAAAAATCAGAAGGACCAATGCCACATTTCCATCCTGTTCATATGACTGAATACCAGACTCAGAAGTCAACCTTGACTGCTTAGTGCTTACATGTGTGATGCACATGAGAAGCAGGTCCTTCCTTCCGTGTCCTCACTATTTTAGGAGACTGAAGGGAGATGTTCCCTAAAGTAGTTGTAGAATCTAGGCAAACCAGATCTTCAGTTTCTCCCCGAAAGCTTGCCCTCTGAAGTAACCCTATGGACTGCAGCAGACACAACAAGGACAGGTGAAAAATAGACTATCTTGAAAGTGGAAAGAGAAAGCATGTTCAGTGAGATTTTCTTAAAGTGGGAGTCAACACATAAAGGGCAAGCTCATGCAGGCAAATACAAGCTGATGCAGGGCATAATTTATCTTTGTCAGGTATCAATGGAACTGGCCTTTATTTGAAAAACAATTTAATTAATGATATTCCTGCCCTTGAACTTCTTTAGTGTAGAATAAAAGAATCTTTAGATGTCCTGATGCCAACCAAGGTTTACTCTTCCGTCTAGTGCTGTGCCAAAGATCAATCACCAATCATCCAATTATCAGATTAAAAAAAAAATAAACCCAACTCTGGATATCAAGAAACACAACACATTATTGGACTGTGGTTGAAAAGTAAAAGCATATCAAATTTTGTGTTCCAAGAGATTTGTTTTTCAAACAGAAGGGGAAAAAATGAGAAAAAAAGAGACAGAAAAAAAATCCACACAACTTACTACAATGCTTTTCAAAGGCCTGAGGCAGTTTCTACCTCATTTGTTTTTCTGTAATTTTTTTTTCAGCCCCATCTGTTTATTTTCTATTGAGCAATCATAACAAAGCAGATAGCCAGCCTATAAAGATCTGAGAGCAGGTGGGAGTTGAAGATAATTTAGGAGCCATAATGTCATGTTCTTCGAATAGAGTCTTTCAGATTGGTTGACTTGACTGGTAAGCTATTTTGCTTGGCTTTTAGAATTCCCTTTTTATGTCAATATACTATCTGTGTCACAAAGAGCATTTATTTGTGGCCAATGGATTTCAGGTGCCCAAGATTACGAGTTGATGCAGAGACATTTATACCTAGTAGGTATAGACTATAATGTGGGGTACACATAAGAAGGGCAATTTCCACTAAGGTTGTAATAAAGTCCTAGCATATCACACAGAAAGCAGAAGATAGTCTAAACCTTTGTCCCTTAAATGTCTATAAATTTAATTCTGAGACTGCATACTTTGTTAGGGATAAGCCACTAGATATTTCATTTAAATGTTAGTTTCACTTCAATTTCAGGAAATTGAGAAGAGTTAGAAAACCACATGTTTAAAAGGATTTTCTCCCACCTCCCTTTTAGATGGAAAATGTTACCTAGAATCTAGCTGAGGGTAAACTACAACAAAATGCTGATACAAAGCAATTCTAGCCACAGAGTGTGAGTTAACATCCATGGTTTTACTGGGTCAGTGCCAAAGGGAAGAATATCATTTCACAACTTCCATCAGTAGAAGTGCAAGATGCTGACCAACTCAGAGATTATAAACCCTTTTCATTATCAGTAAGGAGACAGACTTTCACCCAGCTCAAAATGGGAGCTAATGAGAGACTCCTGAGCTTTAGATATGTTGCATCTTCTATGTGTCAATATTAGTACCCAAATGACTGATAGCAATTTATCATGTAATACCTATGATGAAGTGGTTTGCTAATTACTAACATGCAAACCATTTTCTATTCCAGAATCAAGAGGTTGGCTTTAGTTGAGCTGACAGGAAGACATGCATACATGAGTAAGTTGATGGCCAATTTTGTTGGACTTATATGTGTTGTATATGTTACATGTGCAATTCTTCTGAATAAGAACACAATGATTTTTGCAGATTTTCCTTGGAGTTTTCTTTTAATTTACCTTCTGTTTTATAATTTCATTTTGTAAAAGGAGTTGGATTTGTTAAGTAGCAGGAACAACAACAACAACAACAACAACAACAACAAAAAACAGGAATACCCAAGGAATTTGAGTTTTACATTGATAAATCCAGGATACTAAAAGACACATAAGATGTCTTCCGATGTGTTAGATAGACGCTGTACAGTTGATGTATATAAACATACAAGTAAGATGTATGTTCCATGAAAATGTACAGAAAGGCTGCAATCTGTGTTGAAATAAGGAAGACTCAGAGAAGTTACAGATCCTTTATTATCTATGTCAAAATTTTTCATGGTAAAATAAAACAACTGGAAGGACAATGGGGGACTTTGAGAGAATGGAATAAGCATTTGCTAAACTGAATCACAAGTTTACCTAATGGAAAGAGCACTAGAAAATTCTATGCTACATTGCATACTTTACATTGGACCTTGACCTTACTTTCCTCCTGTATAAAATTATTGTGTTGGATGGGACTACCTCTGATTTTGTGATCTGGTTCATTTTCCAAATTCAAGTAAGAAAACACTTTTAAAAAATATATATCTTACCTAAGTGGCTCTATTTGCCTCTGATTATTTACACCATGTAAAGTTTACTAGATTAACTGGCTTTGTATAGAACTTGCAAGGATGAATGTCAGCTCCTTCAACCGATAGAAATAGCTCAACTTGGGAAGGGTAATGTCTGCTTTTAAATGGCTAGATGTAGCTCCGAATAGCTTGAGAATCCTCAGTAAATTTGGAGGTAACATTGTATAGTGGAACAATCATTGACCTTGGCATGAAGATCTAGGTCTGAGTCCTAGATATGACATTTATTAACTATGAATATTTGTATTACCTACTTCATAAGGCAGTGATGAGAATTAAATGAGGAAATATCTGCCAATTTTAAAGTTTTATTATTATGTGCAATGATTATTGATGGGACATTAGTTAACAACTGAAGAATTGGTATTTCAGAATGATGTCACCCTCTCCATTATAATTCTGATGAATGTGCTTGGCTTATGAATTCTAAAAAGAGGGAGAATAGGATATTTAACGACCTCTTAAAATGCTTAAGATAGCTTACTACATAAAAGTAGATGTGGTATAGTAGAAGGAGCACTTGCTCTGAGACATACATCCTGGGTTTCAATTGTGGCTCTATAATAAACCACTAGAATTACCTGGTCAAGTCACTTAACCTCCATAGTCCTTAGTTTCCTCATATATAAAAGTGAAGAGCTTAAAGTATTTGGGTTCTAAGGTTTCTTCTAGCTCTAGATTCATTATCCTATGAGCCCTTGCTCAAATTAAAAAAAAACATCACTATATCTGAAATTTCAAGGATATATGATTTCACAGAAATTGGCCATTCCGTCTGATAACACAATTTTGACACTTCTTTGCCATGGTAAACAGTCTTTATGAGTTACAGTGGCTAAAAGACTGATCATCCTGTGGCTAACTTAGTGATGACTTGCCTGTTACTTTGACTGGCACTTATCCAACCTATCCATGCACCCATACTCAAAGCCTTTCTAGCTCAGTGGGAACTTAATGCATAGAATTGTATAATATCATAGATTTAGTGGTGAAGGAGACCTCAGAGGCCATCTAGGCCAATTTTCTCATTTTACAGATGATCTACCAGAACGTGTGCTCTATGGACATATCCTTAGTGATAGTAAGTTAATAGCCATATTGTGATTTTTGTAGAAGATGCACAGATAACCTTCATAAAATCCACATGAAGAAATCCAGAAACGTGTCTAAGAACTTGTTGAGCAACAAAGTCCAAATAATCAACAAATGTAATTTCCTCACCAAAATTTGTAATAAACTTAATTCTCTAAGAAATAATTAAGCAAATTTAGCTATATGATTCAAAGAGGAACAATTAATAATATGATATATATTTAGATTTTTGTCTTTGTGAAGAAAAGCTCTGGCAAGTAATAGTAATATAGAAGCTCCAAAAAGGGTCTTGAATAGCATCCTAATTAATGGAGTGTCATGGAAAGAAGCCCTGGGGGAAAAAAGCCAAGAAAATGGGAGACCTGGATTCTGGTTATGCCACTATCTCATTGTTCGAATTTGGTCTATTCACTGTAACTCTCTGAGATCCAGCTTCCTCATTTCATAGTTGGGAGATTGAACTAGATCGTCTCAAAGATCCCTTCCAGTTATAAGATTACATGAATATAATTCCCTTAAACCCTAGCTAACATATACTAACTTCATCTATTGAAATCTACAAATGCTTGGAAAATTGGATTGACAATAAACTGTACATTTACATTTTTCTGTATTTGTTAATTACAGCTAATGAGATATTTTTTTCTTCCAACAAGTATGTTTCAATTCACCCTTTTAAAACGTTTACATCAGAAGCATGTTTTGCTGACTGAAAGGACTCTTCTAGTTAATTGGGTGAATATAAGTGCAGTAATCATGACATGGTCTACAAAAGTGTCAGAAGTTTGCAACTCTTGTGTCATTGGGGCTAGCAATAGGAGTTTAATTTACTCCTTTATGTAAAAATGGTTGACACTAATTAAGCAAAAATGACTCCAAATGCTAATATACCCTTTAACATAAAAATAAATTAGCACTTATATGTTAAA
Organism: Phascolarctos cinereus; assembly: GCF_003287225.1. Classification (NCBI taxonomy): domain Eukaryota; kingdom Metazoa; phylum Chordata; class Mammalia; order Diprotodontia; family Phascolarctidae; genus Phascolarctos; species Phascolarctos cinereus. The sequence continues at coordinate 43,821,699 of NW_027555847.1, read as the reverse complement.
AAAACACTCCGAAGTGAGTCCATCCCACTCCAACTAATAAGACTTGTATTAATATTTATGTGCCGTGGGATATCGTTGTCTATTATGCCTATTTTTTAATACACATAGGAGGCAATTCTAATACAAGTCTCTAGAAACTACAGAACTAGTTAACAGAGTCTAATTTGGAAGCTGAAGGGCAGAGAGTGGTGATGTAATGATTAGATGAAATCTGGGGATAACAGATACCTAGCTATTATATTTTAATCTCTAGGAAGGAAAGAAGAGAAAATAAATAACTGGGGATTGAACAAAGGCCCTCAGTGCCCCCAAAACATACTGTCAATTAACCCAGGTATGAAACTGATTTAGATGTCTGTCATCTGCAAAGGTAAGAGAGCTTGATTATAGTTGCTTGAATGAAAAAAACTGTTATGAAACTGGAAAACTAGATCCCACAAGCAGACTGAAGAGGTTGCTTTACAAGTGGAAATGATTTCTATGCTAGGAAACTCTTAATTGTGATGAGAGGGAAGAAAGACATTTTAATGATGCATATATTAGACAGCCAGTGTGGCCTATGTAGATAGAGAGGTGGTCTTGGAGGAAACAAAGAATTAGTTTCAAGTCCAGCATTGACACATTTTATTTGTGTGACCTGGACAAGTTACTTAACCTCTCAGTGTCCCAAGAAAATCTTTAAGACTAATAATTTCAGTTTAGTTGCTAAATGTCTTTGGTAGTGTTAGTTACCTTCTTTTCTTTTTCTCAATTACTTGTAAAAAAAAACATTTTGAATATAATTTTTTTTTTAATTTTGAGATCCAAATTCTCTCTTTCTGCCCTTACCCACCTTGAGAAAGCAAGCAATTTGATATAGATTATGCATGTGCAGTCATGCAAAACATTTCCATGTTAGCCATATTGCAAAATAAAATGCATCCCCATAAGTCCCCCTCAAAAAACAAGAAAAATAAAATTAAAAAGTATGCTTCATGCCACTTCTAAGGCTGTATCCCAAAGATATCATAAAAATGAGAAAAGCACTCACATGTACAAAAATATTTATAGAAGCTCTTTCTGTGGTAGCAAAGAATTAGAAATTGAGGGGATGCCCATCAATTGGGGAATGGCTGAACAAGTTGTGGTGTATGAATGTAATGGAATACTATTGTACTATAAGAAATGATGAGCAGTCAGACTTCAGAAAAACCTGGAAGGACTTGTATGGACTGATGCTGAGTGAAGTGTACAGAACCAGGAGAATGCTGCACATAACAACAGCCACATTGTGCAATGACTTACTTTGATATATTTAGCTCTTTTCAGCAATACAAGGATCTAAGACATCCCCAAAAGATTCATGATGGAAAATGCTATCCACATTCAGAGAAATAACTATAGAGTCTGAATGCAGATTGAAGCACATTATTTGCTCTTTTTTTCCTTCTGTTTTGTTTTATTTCTTCCCTGTGGTTCCTCCTATTGGTTCTAATTCTTCTTTACAACATGACTAATGTGAAAATATGTTTAATAGGATTGTATATGTATGGCCTATATCATATTGCGAGTTGTCTTGGGGAGGGAGAGGGAGAAAATTTAAAACTCGAAAGCTTATGGAAATGATTATTAAAAACTAAAAATAAATTAATTATAAAAAATTTAAAAAGAAAAAAAGCATGCTTCAATGTGCTTTTAGACTCCATCAGTTCTTCCTCTAGTGGTGGATTTTTTTCCCCCTGTAAGTCCTTCAGAATGATATTGGATCATTGTATTGATCAGAATAGCCAAGTCTTTCACAGTTGATCACTGTACATTATTGCTGTTACTGTGTAAAATGTTCTCCTGGTTCTGCTCATTTTCTTTGCATTATTTCATGTACATCTTCCCAGGTTTTTTTGAAAGCATCTTGTTTATCATTTCTCATATAGCACCATAGTATTCCATCACAATCTTATACCACAACCTGTTTAGACATTCCCCAATTTATGGGTATTCCCTCAATTTCCAGTTCTTTGCCATCACAAAAAAGAGCCACTATAAATATTTTTGTACATATAGGTCCTTTTACTTTTTCTTTGATCTCTTTGGGACTACAGACCTAGTAGTAGCATTGCTGGGTCAAACAGCACGCAGTTTTGTTTTGTTTTTTAGCCCTTTGGAAGTAGTTTCAAATTACTCTTCAAAATTGTTAGTTCATTTCAGAACTCACCAAGAGTGTTTTACCGTCCTTGTTTTTCCACATCCCCTCCAACATTTGTCATTTTCTTTTTCTTTTGTATTAGCCAAGCTGAGCTATCTCATTTTCAACAGGTATTTCCCTACATTAATCAAAATACAGGTCAGAGTAAAGTATCTTGATTTTCCCTACCATTGATGTATTTGTACTGTTTTGTTTTTTGCTAGTCAATTTCTTTTAATGCTGTTGCTTGTATATTTTCCCAATTTATTGCTTGACTTTAAACTTCACGTTAAATTTGGGAATTGTTCACTTGGGATGGGGAAACAGTTTCCCAAGCATCAGGGCATTTTTGTGTGTGTGTGTGCTGCTATTTTCAGACATAGCTTTGGGGGTTGCAAGTTTTTGATGTTTCTAAGGTGATGTGATCTAGGGAAAAATATAGTCACTGCTCTCCTGGTCTATGCTCTGGTCTTTACCCAGGAAAGCCAGTTCATTTCCTGTAGCCATAAGTATTCTGCTCTCTTTGCCTGGAACTGTGACCAGGTCCTCTGCTCCCTTGTGACCAACCCCTAGCACACATCTCTGCCCTGGAGCTGCAACTCAGAATTGTATAGGGGTAATAGAAGGCAAAAAGTGCCACCTGCATCCAATATAGGGTCTTCTCTAATCTCTTTATGAACAGTTGTCCTACACACTTATCATCAGTGAGATCAAAGCAGCAGAAGTTGCTGCTGCTGTGGCAACTTTTGCTGCTCCCATGCTCCAGACAGTTTTTTTACATTGGTGTCCCAAACTTATCCTGACAAACTCTTAAGTATTCTTAGGCGAGGAAAATGTCTCATTCTGATTGTTTATGGCCTCTGCCACTTCAAAATTTAACATGGGGTGTATTTTAAAGTAGTTTGGAGGGGAACATCAAAAGAATTCAACTGGCTTGCTCACGATTCACCATTTTAGCCTTATCCACTACTCCTTTCTCTTGGAATTAGCCAAATTGAGTAAAGTGAATGGGGAAAGTGACCAAAAGAATTCAAATTATAATTTCAATTAAAATACTGAATTTAAGTTGCCAAATTTTAAGATTATAGGATCATAAATTTATGTCTAGAATATAACACAGAGACCATTTATTCAAACTGCTTCATTTTACACATGAGGGAGTTGTTAAATAACTCACCAAAGGTCATACAGGCAGTAAGTATCAAAGGCAGGATTTGTCAAGGACTGATTGACTACATTCTTCCCACTGGCTTTTTCTCAAATGTAATGCACTCATCATGTCTTTTCCACTATTTGGCTACTCTTATTATTTTTTTTTCCATTTGAACATTCACTTACCTTAATGGATCTATGACATTATTAATGTAGGTATTACCTACTGAGTAAAGATCAAAATTCTTCCGTGTGATCTTTCTAAGAGTCTCTTTTTCATATCCTTCAAATAATTCTCCAAAGAATTTCTCTTCCATATGCTGGAATCTTTTTATAGGACTTTTAGTATTTCCCAGATAGCGAAACAGGGAGCTCAGCCTGTTCTCCTATTACTTGTCCTTCCTCCAATACTAGACCACCTCAGACTGCTTCAAATCTTTAAATTAGGACTGAAGCAATTTGGTCAACATGTATTTATTGATGATGTCTTTTAAGACATTTTTGAATGAAAGGTACAATTACTGACATACTACAGCCTTCTTATAGCTGTCAGGCATGTTTTAATTTCTTTTGGGTCTCTTGCAAGTGTGATTGGTTTTTAGCACAGTGCCTGCCATAACAAGTGTTTGATAAATATTTTTTGTTTGCTCTGTTGATTGTTTATTTTAAGACCATAATATTCCATGACTTATAGGCACATAGAATAATCAGGACAATATTCACGTTAAATAATTAGTACATAAGGAGACTCCTTGGGATCATTGAAATAACCTCCTAACTTGTCGTTTTCCTCCCAGCATCTCCCATTTCTAATCTATTCTCTATATTCTTTCTAAGGTTCAGCTCACCTCTTTTTCACTCTCATCTCATGCTCAAAAATATTCAGCAGTTCTCTATTTTGTCTAAAATAAAATACAAAATCCTTAGCTTGTCAGCTAAAGGGTTCTAATAATATCAACCTCTAATTTGCCTCCCCAGGGCTTATCTACTTTCCAGGAATGGAATCCTTCCTCATCTATGTCCATCAAATGTCTTATCTCCCTTCTAGAGTCAGTCCAGCTGATGCAGCTTTCCCTGATAACCTCAGCTGATCATGTTTTCTTCCCTCTCAAATGCTCCCAGAGCACTATATCTGATCTATTCTTTTTTTCTCCCAACAGATCCTAGTTCATATTATATTTGACTTTGGACATATTGTATCTACCTAAGAGAAATTCCTTGAAGTTAAATACGGTCATAACTTGGACACACTTCTCTTGCACCACAAGGCTGTCTATTTCCCTTACTGAGCTTGAACCCTCTGTCAGAATGAAATTGGCCTATTTGGTGCCCCTCCCCCCTTCATGTACTTTATAAATGATTACCTGGTCTTCCTCTTTTTGTCATGCTGTTCCTTTTTATTTTTTTCCTCCCATAGCACATAGCCTTATTGCTCCTTTCCACTTTCTCTGTACCTATTTGGAGCCCACCTTAGATCTCATGCTCATGAAACTAATAGTGAATCTAGCACTGGGACACAGGTCATGTGACTTCCAGAGCACACTCTTTCCACTATGCTCCATAGATGTGCTAATGACCTTATTTTTCCTTACTTTGTTATTGAGCTTTTTGTATGCATAGATCTCACACCGGCAGTCAAATTTCTGACACCTTAAATGAAAGGAGCCATTTCTATTACTTCAATGTATTAGGAACAGCTAGGTGGCACAGTGGATACAGTGCTGGGCCTGCAGTCAGAAAGACCTGAGTTCAAATCTGGCCTTAGAGGCTTATGGGCAGTGTAATGCTGGGCAAGTCACTTAACCCTGTTTGCCTCAGTCTCTTCATATATACAATAGGCTGGAGAAGGAAATGGAAAACTACTCTAGTATCTTTGCCAAGAAAACCCCAAATGGAGATACAAAGAGTTGTACATGACTGAAACACTTAATAGCAGTTAGGAATAGCACCTAACCCAGTGCTATGCATATTGTATATTTTCAATCCACATTTTGCAGACTGATCATTTAAATTACATGGTACCTGCTATGTTCAAGGCACTGTGTTGGAAGGAATTACAGTATTAATCATTATTCAATATTATATTACTACTATTATATATTGCTATTAATATATAATGCCAATAACATATTAGTATTAATTATTATTAAATATGAACTATTATTAAGTATTAAATGAATTAAATGTAAACATGAAATGATCCCATACCTGAAGTAGTTTATGTACTAAATGAGGGGATACAACACGCAAACACCTAATTAAACACTGTATACTATAACATTACAAAAAATATCTGAAATCTTTGGCAGCTGGTTGTTCAGTGGATAGAGCACTAGGCTTGGAGTCAGAAAGATCTGAATTTAAATCCAACCTTCAACACTTGCTAGCTGTGTAACCTTAACTTATATTTGCCTCAGCTTCCTCAACAATCACGTGGGAATAATACCAGTATCTTCTTCCCAGTCTTATTTTGAGAATGACATGAGATGATATTAGTTTAAAAAAAACTTAGCATAACACCTGGCATATAGTAGACACTAGATACATGTTTATTATCTCCCCTTTTGTTGTTAGTACTACCTAAATCAATGCAAATTACAACCCATCCCTACCTTCCCAACTTAAGCAGCTTTTGTCCACTTTCTCCCATAACTTCATCAAAAAGTATCCAAGTGCTTGAGTTTTCTCCTCACTCTCCCTTATATCAAGAGGAACACAATGGAGTACATGGACTATCCATTGCTCATGTCTTGCTCTCACTGTCTTCTTTATCCATCATGTTTTTTTTTTTCTTTAATGAAATCCTTCACATAGTTTCTCCTTTCTAACTCCATGGTTTTAATATATTACAGCCTGATTACACCTACCATGAGTCCCTCGGATAATCCTCCAAATCAGTGATTTATAACTAACAGTTTTAACACACTTCTGAAAAAAAAAAACACTGCTATTGAAACATGTCCCACCTCCTCACCTTTCAGGAAGATGTTTTGGTAACAGACATAATTTCATGTTTTGTTTTGTTTCATTTTTTCCCCCAAAGACAATCTAGTTCATTTCCCTTCTGTTTAATTCTAGGTCCAAGTCATTGTTCATTTATAGTGCTTGTTCAAATTTCATACATGTATAAGTGAATTGTTCATATGCATATCATGTATATGTAGATAGAAATCAATGTCAATGTAGATATAGATAGCTTTTCAAAGTTGTATTTTCAGATAGATATATATATATATATATATATATATATATATATATATATATATGTATATATATGTATATATATACATATATATATGTATATATATATATATATATATGTATATATATATATATATATACGTATATATATATATATATACATATATATATATATATATATATATATATATATATATATATATATATATATATATATATATATATATATATATATATATATATATATATATATATATATATATATATATACATATATATATGTAGTCTTCCAAAACTTAATTGTTCTTGTTTGCAAAGTTAGGGCAAAATATTTGGAATGATTATGGTTCTCAATTTGGAGCTTCGGTAATGTTCTGGGGAGGATGATATCTCTGAAACCAAAACTTCTTGAGGACCTTGCTATTGATAAAGGGAATCCTGTTTTCATTTAGATATTGTGCTCGGTCTTCTCTCAGTTGAATAACTATGACAGTCATAAGTCTTCGTAAGTCTTCCTATATGATCAGTTTAATATACGAACAAACACACACATCAGTACACACACACACACACACACACACACAGATGTTTTCAGAGAATAGTGTGTGTGTGTGCATGCGTATGTGTTTGTGTTGTACATATATATGCATGGGAGTCACCTTATTTGAACAGAAATTCTAAGGAATGATTTTACTCCATCAAGTAAAATCTTTATAGCCAACAAATAATAAACACGTTTGAATGTTTCATTCTGAGCACCTACCAGTCATTTATGTGATTTTAAATATCCATGTAGTCTATTCATATGTACATATTGATTGGCTTCTCACTGACAGGGGTTGGGGGAGGGGGAGCCTGGAGCAAGAGAGATTATTTGGAATTCAAAATAATAAAAGAATATAAAAACAAAATAAAAAGATATAGATTACTTTAAAATATAATTTGTGGGAGCCCCTTTTTTCCCATCTAAAGTCATCATCAAATATACCTTCTAAATCTTTGTACAGTTCTCATATTTCTTTTTTTACATAGACAGGAATCTAGGTATATAGTTTCTTGATCATTCACATTTTCTTGGTTGCTCTTTTTTTAATCATCAAGTCCCATACTTTTCCCTCACATCTTTCTTTTTTGTTCTTTTTTTTTTTCACTTTACGCTTAATCTCTCAATACCCACAAAATTGTATACCCTCCAGCATGGACCTTCTCTGCTCTAGTCCACCTATATTTCTCATCTTTGTTTCGTTTAGTGATATTTCTATTCAAGATGATTTCTATGATTGTGATATTAAAATCCAAATGTGACATCATCATTGTACTTCTTGGTGAAAAGAATGTTCTAAAGAACGTGTCTTTACAGACTTTCTCCCCCACTTTTCTTTGTGTTTCTTGTTGGTCTTCCAATTTTCTCTTTAGTTATAGTTAGGGGTACTTTACTTATACTTACCTCCCACCAAGCTTCCTTTCAACTTGCTGGTTCTCTTCCACAGCTTCTCTCCATTTTATTAAATAATGCTGCTCATAATTTTCTGCTTCCTTTTCTTTTAAGATTTACAAATTAGCTTATATTCTAAACTGAAGTTGTCCTCACTTTTAGATCATTTCTCTTGTCAGGTAGAGTAAATTGTTCTGTTTGCATGCAGAAGTAATTTCTATAACCTTTTAGATTCCTCATTTTGTCAATTCATTTACATAGTTTAAACTTTGTCTTGGAATTTTTATTACTGGTGGTGGTATCTTTATCTCCAAACTCTTTTCTTAAATACAAAGCTTATCCAGAATAATACAAAGTAAGTTCAAGAAAGAAAGGATGCTAATGACTTAGTGATTCTAGAAAGATCTCAAGTAGGAAGTGGGACCTGAACTGTGGATTTCAAAAGGCAAAAAACTCCTTTACCTTGGTGAAATTTCATATATAGGCAGTGCTTCATCATCCAATTTTGTGTCTAAGAAATACTGAGAATTGTTTCAAAGAATGAGATGACATAAGTAAAAAGGGCCATTTTCACCAAAATTATTCAAGTAAATCTAATGTTTCTGTTGGTGAGTTCTATGACAATTTTCATTATTACCACTCTGCAATTGAAAAACTAAAACATGATATTTCACTCAAAAGGGTCAATGAATAAACTTCTTTTATGGCAAAAACCCCCCCAAAAAACAAAAAACAAAAACCAAACAAACCAAACTTGCTTGAGCCTACCTTTCCCTGGATGGCAGAATTAGTATTTTAGAAATAAATTTGGAATCTTTAGAAATAAGTGCTTGTTTATTCAATGGTGGATAGATAGGATTATTTTTTTTTCTCTTTTTCCTCTTCCAGACAAGCAGAAGCCTGTCCTAAATGAACTGAGTGTCCTCAGTGTGAGAACTCAATACTTTTGGTAATTAGCATAAAAATGATGCTTAGAAAAATAGGTGATCATGAGTAATAATGCAATCCTGAGATTAGTTCCTGTTTTTGTAATGCCACCCACAGTCTCTATTCTAGCTACCTGTTCTCTGTGTATGCATAGGTAAATATGAATTTGAATAGCTCATTTACCCAGCTGCTAGTTCAGCTGAGTTATATGTAGCCATAATGAAACTGGGACAGATGATTTTTCAAGAAAGTTACAGTTCTATAATTCCTGGTTTCTTGTAGAATGAAAGTGGGCCATGTTAGGACTTCAATACCTCCCCCCAAAACGTTATTACCCTCAGAAGTGAGTTCAATGAGTAACTGTTTCAATATGAGATGATCCTTCTCTGTTCTTGACTTCCATTTGACTCAATAGATCTGTGCAAGATCAAAGTAACCACAGATTAATAGAAAGCAAAACAGTTCAGATTTCAGGGTGCTCACATCTAAAAGGTTAAGACTTTTTGTGTATTTTAACTAGAAAGCAAGATAAAGCCTCCAAAGCATAATTGATGAGCTCATTCAGTAAATCAGGGACTAAAGTAGAAAAAAAATACTCTGGGTAGATCTGCAGTAATAAGTCACAGGCCCAACATAAAGAAAATTATTGAAGTCTATAGGATGTTGCACATCTTACTTATGGTGGTTTGCTAAGAATACTTCAGTTAAGTATCATCTTTAAGGCACTAAATAGCTACAAACCAGTTGTTTAAAGTATTATTAATTTTAGATGTTTTTTTTTTTTTACTGATTTTATTTATATACTATTTAATCTTAGTAGGCTTCTAGAAAAAATGATTGTACCTCATCTGAATTACACTCAATTATGTATATTTCAATGTGTTGATGATCTTGGATTTTATCACTGTGGGGGGGGAAATTGTGCAGAATATGTGGCATAGATAATTATGTGACAGAAAAAAAATATATGTGGGTCAATCAGTTAGAGTTCATGTAGCAAGACTGATGAACAACTTGGGAGTATCCCATTAGCTTCATTGGTATCCGATCACTGTCAACAAACCAAGAAGAACCTCCCCAGCATGCTGACTGGACCCCTGTGGAGCATCTATGTGATGACAAAGAAAAATTTAACATGAAATGGAAAGGTGTAGATCAATTGTGATCTGTACCAGTGAAGAGAGCATTTACATCGAAGAAAGCACAAATGTGTAGATCAACCAATGCAAGGGACTTGCTTTTTCCTATGAAAATTGTAAGCCCTCTATGCATTGGGAGATGCTCTTAATTAATTCTCATGGCTGAAAAACTTCATCACCAGGAGGCAAACTTTATGTTATGAGACTATCTAAAATAAATTATACTTGTCACTAGATATGTTACATCCCCCTAAAAGAATGTCTTTGAAAAAAAATTTAAAAAACAATGTCTCTGAAGGCAAGGACTACTTCAGATTTGTTTTTGTGTAACAAATGTCCAACAAGTTCATTTCACATATCGGATACTTAATGCTTGTTCAAATACATGGAATATTACATGTATGTATCTGTGTGTTAATCATTGAATATCTCAGGCAATTCCATAATATTTAACATTATAGACAAACTATTTTTCATTTGTAACAGTAGCAGAAAGTTTCCATACTGGCAGTTTCCTACAGATACAATTACATACCTGTAAGAAAATTTACAGATGAAAAAATGGAGGATCTTAGAGTTTGTGCCATTTTTCTGATTGTAATGCTCAAATATGTCAGAGGCAGGTCTTGATTTAAAGTCTCTTTGCCAAGCAGTCCAGCAATTGCTCTCTCATACCACACTCTATGTCACTTCTATCATATCACATGGGTCAGAAAGTAGAAAATTGCAAAACACAGTCAGAACTAAATAGATTTTTGTATTGCCATGTACCCAGTCACTTGGACACTTAGAAATGTCAAGAAAAATCAACAGATCATGAAAATTTAGTGTTTTTTTTAACCTGGTGTGGACAGAAGAATATAACACTATTCACTTCATGTGTAATGAGAAAATAAAATAGTGATTCCATTTCTTTGAATTAACACAAAATAGTAGGAATTGTGATGCCTTAATTGCCTCCTACAGCTTTCTAAAACAATGTTTACTAGGCCTTAATAAGTCTCTAAAGGGTGATTTTGGTGATGGTTATAGGGGTCATGGTAATGATCACAATGATGACAGCAGTTACAATGACATTGGTGATACCGGGAAGTTTAAAAAGATCAGAAACATTAAAAACAATTTTCCTTTTGACACAAGACTAGAATAAAAGTGGGGGATGTATTTCCTTTATTTCACAGCAAATTGAATATTTAAGGTAGAATGAAAACTATAATTAAGTGAAAGACAGAAAAGTGAACTTTGTGACACAGAAATCCAAGTAGCTTGCTCTTAAGTCTGTCACTGATATTAGAGAGAATTCTTCTTTTGCTTATGATTAGTTTCTCATAGGGTACCAATTCCAGGGTTCTCCAATTTTAATTAACCTCTTTACCAGAAGAAGCCAAAGAAAGAAAAACACTACACATTACAAAGACATATTTTAAATCTATTAAATACACATTAATAATCTTTGGAATGTATAATTTTATAGGTGATGGATACTATTTTTACAGCTGTTCTTTAGAGAAAGAATAAGTTTCTCTTCATTAAAGACTAATGAATGACATTACATTTAAGTGTTCACATTAGATATGCTTCTTTGAATTTAATGATGGGGCAATGAGCCCTTTAATTAAATACTCAAAAATCTCCACTGGGAGAAACAAAACAAATTTATCTGCAATTTCAAAAAAAATTCAGAATCCATCTGTTCAATAATCAATGTTTTCTCTTTTGAAATCAGGCTGGACCATTCATCTCCATCTGAAAGGTTTTGCATCTGCAGCTGAAGATTCAATGGGGCCTGGACACTTCATACTGTGTCTCCTTGTGGATTATGGGCAAATATGTTTTACTGCCAGAATATTTTCTCTTCCCTGTGGGGATATGAAGAACTCTCCAAATCCTTTGATTTTTTTTTTTATGACTCATCATTGGATGGCCTCATTAGTCCAGGAAAAGCTGTAATTCTTCAAGTAGCTATTGATAGAAAATAATTATACGAGTATAGTCAGGGAGCTATAAACTGGGTTATAGTTAAGTGATATGTTTTTTTTTTGTTAATTATGTTGTTAAAATTTAAGGTGCTGAATGTCCACTCCTGCCCTGCCAAGTACTTATTATTTATGGAAAAAGCAAAAAAAAAAAAAAAAAAGAACAAAAACCTTATATCAGAAGATGGTCATTTTACTGGAATTTTAGTGTCAATCACTCTCACTCATGTGAGTGAAAGTATTTTTATCCCAATAGACACTATTTTTAAAGAACTGAAAGCACCAAGGAAGGATTGGGGGAAAAGCAATTAACATAGAACAGAGTGCTAAAGGGGGAATAAATCAGAAAACAAATTACTATGTGCCTAGCACATAATGCTATCTATCTATCTATCTCCTAACCTTATTAAGTTACTATTGCTGGTAAATATAAAAAAGAATAAGTAGAGACATATGATATTACTTCACATAAATAATATTAAAATTCATGGAACAGAAAATAAAGTTTATTTTAAAAGACTAATACATATACACACACATATATATATGTACATATACACACACACACTATATATATATATATATATATATATATATATATATATATATATATATATGTATACACACACATACATACAGGATAAATAGGAAATAATTAGCACAGGAAAGACATTATAGTTAAGAACTTTTGAGAAAAGCTTCCTGTGCTTCATATCTTAGAGTTAAAAAAGTGACTTGGATATAAAATCAATTTTCTTATTAACTCAAAGAAAATAAAGATGGTGAGATTAATTCCATGTGTCTAATGACAGATTTTATGGTATAAGGCATGTGCAGAGATGGATTGGAGATATGAAAGATGAGAAACTACTGTCCAGTGAATGAGCTGCTATCTAATGGTAGATTATGCTATCCATGGGATGAAGGCCTCAACCTAGAGGGTGGTAGCATGTGAGTGAAGAAAGGAGGACTTTTATGAGATGTAGAGGTAGAATTCATGATCTAACCCATTCTATTCTATTCCAATCTAATCCAGTCTAATCCAATACCATTCAATCCAACAAAATCCTATTCAATCCAATGCAGGCTTTATTTTAGTACAGACATAGACAGCATTGTGAAAAGTGCTTCATGCAGAAAAACAAAAACAAAATACTGTACCTGCCCTGATGTCAATTTTTTTACATTCTACATCACATGTTATTATTGTAATGTGCTTGGAAAAGTTGCTGTTATGAGATCAGCATAATTAGGCACAGATCATATGCCACTATAACCTCATGTGGCTGCTAACATCCAGATATGTATGTGGATGGGTGCCAGATTATTTCAATGAAAATGTGTTGAGTTAAAAAAAATACATAATAGATTGTTTAATAATATATCTTCATCATCTTGATCTTCTAGGCATTTCTTTTATGATTATGACATATATATTGTCACTGTGTTCTATTTTTTCAATTATCCTTCTCCAGCTTGTATTCAAATGTTTTAAAATTAAAAATATTTTTTTAATAATTTAATTTTTTATATTTTTAATATTCTCATTACTTATTTTCTTTATTAAGTTTTTGGCTTTCTTTTATGACAGTCAGACACTCATGTTATTTTTTCATGAAGAATATCATGACTGGAGATGAAGTATTAGTTGTACTATAAATTATGGGGTTTCCTTTCAATGGTAAATGAAAATAATTAACATTCACAGGAAATCAAAATAATTGATGCATTGAGCATTTTTTCCTGGAGAAGCCTAATGGACTCTAAGCTAGTCACATTTTCTTATTACAAGCTTGTTATGATTTCCATATCCAAGTGAAGGCTGCTGGAGTAACAGTATCATAAAACATTTTATTCTGATAGATCTAAATAGTGAAAATACAGGTGAAAGGAAAAGAAGAGTCAAAAGAATTGCAGGAGTACGGTTCCATTCAGATGTTAATAACATCTGCTATATACAACTTTACATATTAAATTCCTAGTAAAGTAAAAGAAGTAGCCTGTTTGATTCTGATTTTGGCAAAGATTAGTAACAATTAAAAAGTTAAATAGATGCTGAGAGAAGTGAGAAGAACCAAGAGAATGTTGTACACAGTAATAGCCACATTGTGCTATGCCTAACTTTGATAGATTTAGCCCTTCTCAGCAGTGCAACGATCTAAGACAGCTCCAAAAGTCTCATGGTGGAAAATGCTATACACATCCAAAGAAAGAACTATGGAGTTTAAATGCAGATTGAAGCATAGTATTTGTTATTTTTTTCTTCTATTTTGTTTTATTCCTTCTTTCTTGTGGTTCCTCCTATTGGTTCTAATTCTTCCTTACAACATGACTAATGTGAAAATATGTTTAATAGGAATTTATTTGTATAGCCTATATCAGATTGCATAACATCTTGGGGAGGGAGAAGGAGAAAATTAAAACTCAAAAGCTTATGGAAATGATTGTTGCTAAATCAAAATAAATTAATAAAAAAGTTAAATAAATAACATAATTTATCCCTTCTCAGAAAAAAAGAGAATTAGAGAACCTAAAAAATGCTGTTTAATGACCAAATTGGTGGGGGTGGGGAGGGAGCGAAAGCTGCCCCATCAGCCAGAACCAAATATATTAACACATATATAGTACCAACGGATGGATTCACAGCCCATCTGTTCTGCTATCTAAAGCTAATTTTAAGGGGGAAAGAAATCTAAGCAATTAAAAAGCAACCATCAACTTAAAGTCTGACTAAAGAATGATTTGACAATAAAAACTAAAGCTATTACAAACACACTTAATTAGACTATACCTGAGTACAAGTCTGTGAGTCATTAAGGCACCACTGAAAGAATGAAAATTGATACATTAAGATTAGGTGGCGAGGGGATTTCTTAGAATCTTAGAATCTGACATTTGAAGACATCTCAGTGAAAATCTAATCTAACTTATACCTGAAAACTATTTCCCTCCCAATAATATCCAAAAAGTGGGAATTCAGTCTTTACTAGAAGGGCTTCAATGAGGGGGGACCCACTGCCTCTCGAATCAGCCCATTTCTCTTTGACATACATTTAATATTTAGGAAGATGCCTCATATGTCAAATGTGTTTGTCTCATTGAAGGTTCCACAAATTGCCCCTAGTTGTTCCTTCTGGGGTCAAAGAGCAAAAGTTGAATCCATATTCTGTATGGTAGCTATACATGACTCTAGGTAACATGTTCACTCCACTATCTACTAATGGGTAGCTAGGTGGTGCAGTAGACAGAGAGCTTGACTTGTAATCAGTAAGATCTGAGTTCAAATGTTGTCCCAGATACTTACTATTATAGCCTTAATTTCCTCATCTTTAAAACAGCACCTAAATAAAATATTAGCAAAGAGATTACAGCAATTTATCACCAGGATAATATATTAAGACCAGATAGGATTTATACCAGGAATGCAGAGCTTGTTCAATATTAGGAAAACTATCAGCATAATTGACCACATCAATCACAGAACTAACAGAAATCGTATCATTATCTCAATAGATGCACAAAAGACTTTTGACAAAATACAGCACCTACTAGGGAGCATAGAAATAAATGGAATTTTCCTTAAATTTATAAGAAGTATCTATCTAAGTATAAGAAATATCTATACAGCAAGCATTATATATAATGGGAAAAAGCTAGAAGCATTAACAGTAAGTTCAGGGGTGAAACAAGGATATCCATTATCACCATTATTATTCAATATTGTATTGAATATTATTGTATTGTATTGTTTTGTATTGAAATGTTAGTGTTAGCAATAAGAGAAGAAAAAGAAATTGAGAGAGGAAGAATAGCCAATAAGGAAACAAAACTATCACTTTTTGCAGATATGATGGCATACTTAGAGAATTCTAGAGAATCAACTAAAAAAAAAAACTTGAAACAATTAAAAACTTTAACAAAGTTGCAGAATATAAAATAACTCCACATGAATCTTCAACATAAATTCCATTTAAAATAAATATGGACAATATAAAATATTTGGGAGTCTACCTGCCAAGACAAACCCAGGAACTATATGAACATAATTACAAAACACTTCACACAAATAAAGTCAGAGCTAAACAATTAGAAAACATATCATGATCTTGGGTACACAGAGCTAAAATAATAAAAATGACTATTCTATCAGTACCATACCAATCAAACTACCAAAATATTTTATACATCTAGAAGAAAATAATAACAAAATTAATCTGGAAGAGTAAAAGGTCCAGAATATCAAGGGAATAAATGGAAAAAAAAGACCTGCAAAGAGGGCAACCTAGCTGTACCAGATCTAAAACTACATTTTAAAGCAGCAATCATCCAAACTATTTGGTACTGGCAAAGACACATACAGGTGGATCAGTGGAATAGGTTAAGCACACAAGACACAGTAGTCAATAGCTATAATAATCCACTGTTTGATAAACCCAAAGACTCTAGCTTCTGGGTTAAGAACTCACTATGCAACAAAAACTGCTAAGAGATCTGGAAAAAAGTAGGGCAGCAACTAGGCATAGACCAATATCTCACACCTTATACCAAGATGAGGTTAAAATGGGTACATGATTTATACATAAAGGAATACCATAAACAAATTAGAAGAGAAAGGAATAGTTTACCTGTCAGAACTATAGAGAAAGAAAGAATTTATGACCAAACAAGAGATAGAGAACATTATGAAACACAAAATGAATCATTTCAGTTACATTAAATTAAAAAGGATTTGCATGAACAAAACTATTGCAACTAAGATTAGAAGGAAAGCAGAAAGCTGGGGAAAATTTTTACACCCAGTATTTCTGATAAAATCCTCATTTCTAAACTATACAGAGAACTGAGTCAAATTTATAAAAAAAAAAAATAAAAGTCATTCCCCAATGGATGAGTGGTCAAAGGATATGAAAAAGAAGTTTTCAGAGGAAGAAATTAAACCTATCTATAATCATATGAAGAAATGCTCTACTATAAAATAGCTTACATGAAAATGTTTTGCATGACTTCATATGTATGGGTGTTTTATTTTTGTCTTATCAATGGATGGGGGAGGTTTTAGAAAGAGGAAAAGGGGGAGAAGATTTGGAACTGAAAATAAAAATAAATGATTCCTGTATTGTTTGATATCTTCTGGTTGTATCAAATATTAATATTCTTCAAACATCATAGTTAATCTCTATAAAATGTAGCTTTGTAGCTATATGCCAACTGTATTCTCCCTACTCTTTTCTAGAGAGTTTGAAGTCAGTTTTATTAGATTTCCAAGACTCTAGGTCAATACGTGTTCTACTAGCTTTTGATAGACACCTTTAATTTTTAGCCTTAAACTTATTATTTTTATTGAAATTCTTCCCCACTTAGACATATATACATATGCATAGGAAAAGTAGGTCTTATGTGGATAGTTATTCAGTCAATAAACATTTATTAAGCCTGTTCCATTTTGTGGGAAACAATACACACAATTTCTAGTACAGGTGAGGAAGAAATTTAATTCATAAACCCATGGCTATAGGGAAATGGAAATGGAGTAGATGAATATTTGTGAAATGAATATGTGGCAGACTTTTTATAGACTGAGGAAAACAACCTGTTATATTAATACCTAACTGTAATGAGCCTTGTGACCAGAATAAGCTTCTAAAAGAGGACAAAATCTTACTTTTCTATCACTTTCCTTAGGAAGGAGCAGAAAGAGGGATTTTGTTTTTGTTTTTGTTTTTGGTTTCTCTTTCTAAACAACTCATTCCATGTGCGCATACTCTAGGTTAAGCTGCATTTACGTGGAATGTGAAAACAAAACAAAACAAATCAAACAAACAAAAACCTACAAGAGCTAGCACAATGAGCTACCTTATATTTGATAAAATTTATTTTTCAGCTCCTCTCCTCTCTTCATCCTTTTTGGAAAGCAAAATAGATACATCCAAATACATATTTGTAAGGAGGTACTTTTAAGCATCCTTAAAGCAGGGATACTTGAGGAAGGGAAAGGGATTTCTCATGATAAAGCTCATGGTGTTCCATGGATTTGTTTGAAAATGTATTCAACTTCTACTTGACAATGCATGGTTTGTAGTATTTTACTTGACATCCTGGAAGTGTATATAATATCTCAGGAAGCAAGCCCTAGGAAAGTCAACCTGGGCCACAGACTTGGTAAAAAGAACTGATCTTTTCTGAGTGTCAGCCAGAAAGACCCAATGCCCAAATATGAAGTACCAAAAGATTAAGCCCCAGAAGTATATGGGAGGGAGCAACAAAATGTTGAGTCTTCCCCTTTAAATATATTGCTAGTGTTGGGCAATTCGACAGATAACGCTTTTCATTTTTCTTAGCACTGCTGATTTTTTCTTCTATCTTCCAAAATCCAGGAAAAAATTAAAGGTTTATGGGGATCAGTGGGAGGCTGTCACAGTGAGGGAAACACTAAATTTTAAGCCGTGGTCTAGAAATTCAAATACTATTCTTAGACACCAATATTTTTAACTAGTAGTTCGTCTATAAGTTTGGTTTTTTTACCTTTTGCATTCATTGCCATGGATGGGCAAAAGTGAAAAAAAAACTCCACCTGTGTCCTTCAGGTCTTGAAGTTCTTGATGAAATCTTTCTAAAATTTGTCAGGAATTTATAGGTTCCCTCTAAAAATTTCATGAATGTACATGTTAATTAACTGGTGACATATTGGGTAGAGTGCAGAAACTGGACTTAACAGGACTTGAGGACAAATCCTGCCTCAGATATTTATATCTGTGTCACACTGGACTAATCCTTCAGCCTCTTTCAGTCTTAGTTTACTCATCCAAAATAATGAGGATCAAATTATCCACATGGCTCGTTTGATGATCAGATGAAATAAGATGTAAAGAATACACAAATATTAAAGGCTCTATAAACAAAAAATAGTAGTAATTTTATTTGATAAGTCATATCATGACTATATTTCTATGGAAGAGAGTAAGCCTTTTATTTCTGTTTCAGGTGTGCAGAAAACTTCCTCAGCAAGAAGTCACCACCATTCCTACCTTTCTTTTCTTATTCTGAACCTTACAGAATTTGACATGTAGTGACTATTAGTTTTGGATATTGTTTTTGGACAAATGGTCAAGCCTCTTAGGAGAGAGAATAAAAACTGGAATAAGAAAAATCTAAAATGATTTCCTTTATCATCTTGCTCAGTCCTGGAAAATGGAAAGGAAATCCTTGAAAATTCAATTTCATTTGATTCTATTCAATTAACCAACATTTTGTTAACATTTACTATGTCCAAAGCACTAGAGATATAAGACATCTCCTTACCTCATGAAGCCTGTGTTACACTGGAGAACAAATATGGAAAACTAAAGGCAATGAAGGTGAATGATTCAAAAGATCCAGGGATATTAAAAAAAAAAAATAAGGATACTCAACTCAGGGTATTAGGAAAAATTTCATAGAAAAGCTTAAAACCTAAGCTGAACTTGGAGCATGAGAAGGAATTTAAAGATATAGATGAGGAAATGGCTTTCATGGAATTGTGGGTGTGGTAGGGAGTTGTGGAAATGTTGAGAGTGTGGAGATATCATGTCCAAATAGACATATGTGAGTCATTCAGCTGTTGCCTGGAATAAATAGTATGTGAAAGGCAGGGGGAAAATGAGCATTTGTGCTAAGTGCTTTACAAATATTATCTCATTTGATTATATCACTTATGATTTAAAAGGAAAGCAGGTTGGAAGTAGGTGAGCATTCAATTTTTTCAAAGAGATATTGAATGATTTTCTTCTTTCCTTTTGTATTTTCTCCCAAAATGAGATGTGATTAATGATTTGCCCCACATGAAGACTGAACATTACCTGGATTAAGCAATAAAAAATAATTCTCAAATTTAAGATTAATTCTTTTGAAGATTGAAGAGGAGATATGAGCCCTGATACACTGACCTCTGAGATATAGTGTAGCTGCTCCCCCGTGGAGAAGAACAATGAGGGATATCAGGACCATCACTAGAAGTGGGGCTGCGAGAAAAGCGGGCGCAGAGTATCTAGTAGCTCACTGTTTCTTTAATCATTCTTACCAATACATGGCTAAACCCTGAGTTTTTTGTTTGTTTGTTTGTTTTCTAATCTAGCAGTGGATAGGGTCATATCACTTCTCTATTCATCTCTTGGCTCTCTGCATTTTCTCTAGCTCTCCACTCTGTCTACTGGCCTCCCTAGCTTTCTTCAATGCTCAACTAAAATGTATTATTTTATTGAAAGACTTCCTCAGCTCCTTTTAATTCTAGTGCTTTCTTTCTTCCCTACATATCACACATATAGCTTGCTTTATAGATGTTCGTTTGCATGTTGTCACCTTTATATTTATTGAATTATTGAATTAAATGTATTGTACCTCTGAAAAATTGAGATAGCAATACTTACATTACCTACATCATAGGAATACTGAGACTTTCTTGGGATCATAGGATAATAGACCTCTGAAGCCGTCTAGTTCAGCCCTCTCATTTTTCAGATAAAGAAATCGGGATGAAGCATAGTGACTTGTCCAAAGTCACACAGAAAGCAAGAGACAGAGGCAAGATTTTAAATAAGAGTCCCTCCTTCCAGAGCCAGTGCTCATTGCACTATACCAATTCAAAGTGAAATAATGTATTTTAACTTTAAGACACTACGAAAAGTACACTATATGATTATACATACTATACAGTTATATAGATATATACATATATCTCTCTATATACTAAATAACACTATAGTGAATTATTTCCACAATTATTGTTAAAGTAGATAAATAAATTAATTTTTAGTGAATGGACATAATTTCTCTTACTAGCTGTTTACATTATATAGACAGCCTCATAAAACACTCTTTTGAAAATATAATAGAACAGCATATTATGGACCTCTCTCGCACTTTGTTATTCTTGATGTTTTATCAGACTGTTTATGGAGAAATATATTATATAAAGGATTTCTTTTTCCTTAAATGGCTGTATGGTTATTGGCTCCAGTGGATTAAATATATACACAAACAGATCAAATCAAGGAGTGCTTTTATTGTGGAAAGCTAATCTAAAAGCACTAATAGTCACTTTTCTATAGCCCCAAGTAAGATGGAAGATTGGCAATTACCCAGTCACTGGGGCTGTATCATGTCAATTTCAATGAATAGAAAAAAATACTCCTACTTCCCTACTCAAATAATCTCCACAGCTCATTTTTGCCAGCAAACAGCCAAGTCTCTATTTCCTTTGGTTGCCTTGGGTGAACACACAAAAATCAATTAGGTGAAAATAATTTGAAACCTCCAGAACTGAACCCATGTGCTTTGTCTTCCTGTAGTGACAAAGGAAAAATATTTCCTTTCCCATAATAGAAATATCTCCAGGAAACATCATCAAAATCAGCATAAAAATATTAAGGATTCACCGAGACACTGTACTATGCTAGGTACTATACCAATACATTTAAAATTATAAAATAAAATAAACAGACATAATGCCTGAGTATTAAGAGATTATATTTAGAACAAGACTTAAATCTCATCACCTTTCTGCACAAAAATCATGACAGTAAGGATGGTACAATAGAGGTCTTATGTTCATGTGATAATATTTATAAAAGGTGCTTAGTACAGTGCATGACAAATAGTAGGCTTTATATAAATGCTTATTCCCTGTCTTTCCTATAGTCACTTCCTATCTCTTCATTCATCTTACTCTTTAATACCCTCCACATACTCTATGATCCAAGCACACTGGTCTTTCTCTTATACTTTGCACATGGCACTCCACTTTTTATTTTACACTGTGCTATCATAATAACTTAAAATCACATTTAAAATGCTCTCCCTCCTTTCTTCAGCCTCTGAACTTCTGGATTATTACAGTATCAGCTTAAATTCAACCTCCTACTAAAGGCCTTTTACAAGGTCCACAGCTGCTAATGATTTCCCCTCTAAGATAAACGCCTATATACTTATGTGTATCTACTAGGTATTTGTTTGTTTCCATGACATCTGCCACCATTGGAATGTAAGCCTTTTGAGGGCTTGACCTGTTGTTTGCTTTTCCTTTGATCTTTGGAACTTACTACATGATACGTTCTTATTATTTTTTTGACTGACTGAATCCACCCTTACTTCCACTCCCCCAAATCATAAACACCTTGATTCTAGAAAGTAAATTGGCCTAAAAAAACTGGCTATTTTTAATCTATCATGTTTCATTTGTTGAGAATGTACCCCAATATTTACTAACAGGACAAATTCTTCTTGAGTGACAGCTTTATTTTTCCTTGGAAAATCTAAGGGAAGAACATACTCACTGACCTTCTGATGTGATTGAGTTTAGAAGTCAAAAGATAGAATGTTTCCTCTAGTTCCCAAAATGTATGAATTCTCAAGAGGCAAAGGAATTCCATGTGGTCATCAGAAGGAAGCCAGGTCTTAGACTTAGAAGGAATAAGAACGTGAGACAGATAGCTATGTAAGCTGAAAATGAAGTTTAATTATAGAACAGGTATTCCAGAAAGCACAGGGAAAGAGTGGGCATATATGCAGTGGAACATTGCAGTGGTAAGGAGAAAGTAGATAGAAGTAGGCAGGTGGTGAAGGAGAAGGGGTTGTATACATCAACAACTGAAATTCAGAATCACTGGGATGGGAGAGTAGAAAGATGTAGAAGAGGAAGGGAAGAGGAAAAAGTACTTTTATAGTACATACCATATGTCAGGTAGTGGGATTAGTGCATTTAACTTAATTCAATAAATATTTATTAAGTGATTATTATGTGCCAGGCCCTGTGATAAGCACTGGGGATACAAAAAGAGGTAAAAGACAATCCCGTCCTTCAAAGAACTTACAACCTCATGGGAGGGACAACATACTAACTAATATGTACAAAGCAAGCTATATATAGGATAGTTAAGAAATAATTAATGGAATCAAGCCACTGGAATTAAGACCAGTTGGGGAAGGCTGTAAGAGATGGAATTTTAGTTGGGATTTAAAGGAAGCCAAGGAGGTCAGTAGTGAAAATGGAGGAAGGATAGCATTCCAGTCATGGGAGACAACAGAAAAAAGTCCCTGAAGCCAAGATATATAGCATATTGTTTGTGGGACAGCTAGGAGGCCAGTGTTACTGGTTCAAAAACTGTACTTTAGGGAGTTAGTTGTAAGAAGACTGGAAAGAAAGGGGGCTAGTTTATAAAGGGCTTTGAATTTTGAACTTTTAAAAATATTGCGTCATTTGATTCTTAAAACACCCTAGGAGGTAGGTGGTATTATTATTACCATTTAACAGGTAAGGAAACTGAGGCAAAAAGAGGTTAAGTGATTTACCCAGAGTTAACCAGCTGGTGACCAAATGGCTGTATTTAAAGTCAGATATTATTTGTTTGTTTGTTTGTTTTTTTAATACTCATGTTTTTATTTACATGAGTGACCAGATGAATATTGGTGTACCTAACAGATGTAGCAAAGTCAGGAATGAGTCAAGGAAAGGTTTTAAGTCCTTTGTTAAATATGTTGAGTTCCCAAAGTATACAGAACCCTACCTATAAACTCTTTTTAGAGAAAAAAAACTAAGATGGCCTCAAACTTGTGGTGATTTTGAAAATTAGGGCTTAATCTCTTATTGCTTATTCAAGTCTTAGATTCTTTTTTTTTTAGTTTATTTGTTTTTATTTTTTTTTTCACTTCCACAAGTTTTTGAGTTCCAAATTTCTCACCCCTCTCCTCATCCCAAGATGGCATGCATTCTGAATACCCCTTCCCCTGGTCTGACTTCTCTTCTATCTCTCCCTCCTTCCTTCTCTTATCCCCTTCTCCTTCTATTTTCCTGTAGAGCAGGATAGACTTCTGTACCCCCATTTCCTGTATTTCTTATTTCCCAGTTGCATGGGAAAACATTTTTTTAAAACATGTGTTTTTAAAACTTTGAGTTCCAAATTTTCTCCCTTCCTCCCTCCTCACCCACCTTCATTGAAAAGGCAAGCAACTCAATATAGGTTGTACATGTGCAGTTATGCAAAACACTTCCATAGTAGACATGTTGTGAAAAACTAACTGTATTTCCCTTAATCCTATCCTGCCCTCCCATTTATTCTATTCTTTCTTTTGACCCTGTCCTCCTCAGAAGTATTTACTTCTGATTACCCCTTTCCCAATCTGCCCTCCTCTCTATCACCCCCTGCTCTCTTGTCCCCTTCTCCCCTATTTTCCTGTAGGGTAAGACAGATTTCCACACCCACTTGAATGTATGTTATTCCCTCCTTAAGCCAAATCCTATGAGAATAAGATTCCCTCATTCCCTTTCACCTTCCCCTGTTTCCCCTCCACTGTGAGAGACTTTTCTTTTCTGTTTTTTTTTTGAGATAATTTACCCCATTCTACCTCTCCCTTTCTTCCTCTGAGTATCATCTCTCATCCCTTAATTTTATTCTCCAGATATGACCCCTTAATCTTCAACTCACCCTGTGCCCTCTATCTATCTATCTATCTATCTATCTATGCATACATACATTTTTTTTCCTTCAACTACCCTAATACTGACAAAGATCTCATGAGTTATAAATATCATCTTTCCATGCAGGAATGTAAACAGTTCAATCTTAATAAGTCTCTTATGATTTCTCTTTCCTGTTTACCTCTTCATGTTCCACTTGAGTCCTGTATTTGAAAGTCAAATTTTCTGTTTAGCTCTGGTCTTTTCATCAGGAATGCTTGAAAGTCCTCTATTTCACTGAATGACCATTTTTTCCCCTGAAGGATTATACTCAGTTTTGCTGGGTAGGTGATTCTTGGTTGTAATCCTATCTCCTTTGCCCTCCCGAATATTATATTCCATGCCCTGTGGTCCTTTAATGTAGAAGCTGCTAAATCTTGTGTTATCCTGATTGTGTTTCCACAGTACTTGAATTGTTTCCTTCTGGCAGCTTGTAATATTTTCTCCTTGACCTGGGAACTCTGGAATTTGGCTACAATATTCCTAGGAGTTTTCCTTTGGGGATCTCTTTCAGGAGGAGATCTGTGGATTCTTTCAATTTCTATTTTGCCCTCTGGTTCTACTATATCAGGGCAGTTTTCCTTGATAATTTCTTGAAAGATGATGTCTAGGCTCTTTTTTTGATCATGGCTTTCAGATAGTCCAATAATTTTTAAATTCTCTCTCCTGGATCTATTTTCCAGGTCAGTTGTTTTTCCAATGAGATATTTCACATTGTTTTTAATTTTTCATTCTTTTGGATTTGTTTTACAGTGTCTTGATTTCTCATAAAGTCACTAGCTTCCAATTGCTCTATTCTAATTTTTAAGGAAGTATTTTCTTCAGTAATCTTTTGGACTTCCTTTTCCATTTGGCCAATTTTTCTTTTTAGGGCATTTTTCTCCTCATTGGCTTTTTGGACCTCTTTTGCCATTTGGGTTAGGCTGTTTTTTAAGGTGTTATTTTCTTCAGTATTTTTTTGGGTCTCCTTTAGCAAGCTGTTGACTTGTTTTTCATGATTTTCTTGCATCACTCTCATTTCTCTTCCCAGTTTTTCCTCTACTACTTACTTGCTTCTCAAAATCCCTTTTGAGCTCTTCCAAGGCCTGGGACTGATTCATATTTTTCTTGGAGGCTTTGGATGTAGGAGCTTTGACTTTGTTGTCTTCTTCTGGTTGTATATTTTGATCTTCCTTTTCACCAAAGTAAGATAATATAGTCTGACTCTTTTTGTGCTGCTTGCTCATGATCCCAGCCAATTACTTGAGTTTTAAACTCTTTGTTAAGGTAAGAGTCTGCTTCCAATGTGGAGAGTGTACTGTCCCAAGCTTCAGGGGTTTGTGTAGCTGTTTTCAGAGATACTTGTAGGGACCCGTAAGTTTTCAGTTCTTCCAAGGTGTTATGATAAGGGGTGAGGAGTTTACTCCTTAGCTGGCCTGTGAGCACAAGTATTCCTTTCTGTCCTGTAACTGTGAGGAGGGGTTCCTCTCCTCAGCCACTACAAGCTCCACCATGCCAGGGCTCCTCCTCACCCCAGCACCGCCGCCCAGAACTGTGACCCAGATCCAAGCATGGGCAAAGCAAGAGATTCCTGCCTCAGCACTGGCAAACAGATCCCTGCAGTCCCTCTCTGATCAGCCACTGGATTCCTTCTCAGTCTGTGGGCCGGAAGCTCGGGAAGCAGCTTCGCCCCCCCCCCAGGCTCTTGGGGAATGGAGCTGAAACCCTGCCTTCCTCTGACCACCAACAGAAACAGACTTTCCCCACTGACCTACTAAGTTGTCGTTGGCATTGGTGGATTGAGGAGTATGGAAACCTCCACAGCTGCCCGTGATTCAGTCCTCTGAGGCCTGCTCCGGGTTTGCTGCGCCTTGCGGGCCCACACTGTGCTGTTTTGCGCTTCCAGCCCGGCACGATACACCTTTCTGATCAATCATCCAGGTTGTCTTGGGCTGGAAATTTGTTTCACTCTGTCCTTTTGTGGGTTATGCTGCTTCAGAATTTGTTTAGAGCCATTTTTTATGAGTATTTGGAGGGGTTTGGGGGAGAGCTCAAGCAAGTCACTGCTTTTACTCCGCCATCTTGGCTCTGCCCCCTTTCCCCCCCCCCCGATCTTGTTTACACTAGGCCTTCCATACTATCCAATGAGCCATGTAATTGTCTCTCTGGTGGAAATATGTCAGCCACTGAGGAATGAATACAGACAGACTCTCAGTTGTGGAAGAGAGGTTCACTGAGGGAATCTCATGATTAGTTTGCCAAATTCACTTATCTTACAACTGCTAAAAATGAGACCCAGAGAGAACAAGTAATTTGTCAAAGCTCAAACAGATAGTTAGTGGCAGAACCAGGAGTATAACCCAAGTACTCTGACTTTAATTCAATACTCTTTCCATTGTACTGTTTCCTTCTCAAAGATGAAGGGGAAAAAACTGCAGAGACAACAGAGGTCAAAGGTTTGAGGGTCTTTAGCTCATGGCTGGGCAGAGTCACATACCCCATCCTGCTATCCCAAACAGTTGCACAAAGTTTTCTGTTGTAATATCGTTTTGCTAAATTTGATTTGAACATTATTTCATTGATAAAGCAGGTAGATATATTTGGAAGTTATACCAGAAAATGCCCAATGGTTTTGGACATTAAATTGCACTGACCCATTACCCCTTTAAGTCATGACATGGAATAAAGTGAAAAGAATTAAGAAATAATTTACATAATGCCAATATTATAGAGAGACAAACAAATTTGAAAGACTTTAAAACTGCTAAATGTGATTATAAACAATGAACCCCAGAGGACTTTAGATGAAATATACCACCAATTTCCTTGCAGTATGTATCTAAAGTGCAGAATGAGAAACATATTTTTGGACATTGCCAATGTGGGAATTTGTTTTGATGGACTTTGTATTATGAGTGGTATATTTTTTATTGTTCAATTCAATGGTTATTGGAAAAGGAGGATATTTTTCTATAAAATAAATAATTAAATCCTTAGAAATAAAGAATCAGGAAGATAAATAAAGAAGCAGGAGAGAATCTTCCACCCATGAGGAATAGGATGGCCAAATAAAGAAAGGCAGTGAAAACCAGGGTGAAATTATTGGTCAGTATAGTCTAGTTGACTAGAATTTGTAGCGAAGTTCACCTCTGATGCTTACTTATTGTCATTCTATAGAGGCCTTCCCTGTTTCCTTTGAGAATGTCCTTTTTGGAGGCAGAGAAAAAGCACAGACTTGCCTGAGCTCTCCCTCAAACCCATCCAAATATTTAAACAATGACTCTAAACAAATTTTAAAGTGGCAGAACCCACACAAAGATGGAGTGAAACAGTTTCCAATCTAAGACAACTTAGAAGGTTGGCAGGACAGGTTTGTTTCAACAGGGTGAGAAAGGAACACAGTCCAGCTCAGGTCATATCAGCACAGACTTGTCAGGAGAAAGCCTCTGGGTGACTGAAATAGTGGCAGCAGCGGCAGTTTCCAGACCTCTTAGCCCACATATGCCAAAGACAACTTAGAAAGTAGGCATGCCTGGGTGAGAGTGTACAGTGCAGGCCTGAACAGCATAGACCTGACCCCAGGAAGCTAGGAGCAGGCCTTCGGGGCCATCAGCAGCAGCTGCTTCTTGAGCTTTCAGCCTACAGACTGTTAGGGGGCCAGAAGGAGATTACAGGGTTCTCATCACTGCCCCTGGGCCAGGACTTTGGTGCTTCGCCCATACTCAGATCTGAGTCACATTCTTGAATGGCAGTCCTAAGGCAAAGAGGAGCAGGGATCCTTGTCACAGTTCCAGGGCATAAAAGAGTGTTTTTGGTCCCTCAGAGAGCAGAGTACAAGCCAGGAGAATAGAAAATACCTCTCATTATATCATATCAACTTGGAAGAACTGAAAATTTAAAGGTCTCTAGAAGTATCTCTGAAAACAGTTGCAAAAAACCAGTGAAGCTTGGGAGTGACACCTCTACCCTGGAATCAGAGCCTTAATTTAACAAAGAGTTAAAAATCAAATAATACGCCATGAAAATGAACAAACAACAACAAAAAAAATCTGATCACAGAAGGTTACCACAGTGACAAGGAAGGTCAAGACACACACTCACAAGAAGATAACAGTATTTTATAAATTGGTCTTAGGCCATGTAAGAGTTCAAAAAGGATTTTGAAAATCAAGTAAGAGAACCTGAGGAAAAATTGGGAAAAGAAATGAGAGTAATGCAAGAAAATAATGAAAAAAAGGAGTGAACAGCTTGGTAAAGGAGACACAAAAGTTACTGAGGAAAATAAAACCTTAACAAGCAGAATTGGCCAAATGAAAAATGTGACAATTCAGATAGATTACAACAAATATGTATGTAGCTTAATAATCAAAACCATTAAAAATAAAGAGCACTTATCCTTTCCTTCACAAAATTCTAGGTTTTGGGCACCTTAGGGATTAGTTAGTTAAACCTCTCATTTTATCAATGAGGAGCTTGAGGAAGAGAGAGGAAACATTTCAAACTCTTAAACATATAGTAATACAGTCTACCTAGGTTCATAGGATATAAACTGGGAAGAGACTTTAAAAGATTACCTAGGCATTGGTTCCCAAAGTGGGTGATACCACTTCCTCTGGGGGCACTGGAATTATAGAGTAGAACAGTAGTAGCCTTGGGTACAATTGGGGGTCATTGAATAAAAATAAGTGGGCAGTGGAAGCATAAGGGAAGAAGAAAAGAGAATTTAGAAAAAAAAACATTCATACATGTTTCATCTGTTTTGTAACAGAGTTAAAGTCATAGTGGTTACATTATTTTCCAAATAAATACACAAAATGCAAGTTATAACCAATCAGTGGTTAAGTCCACCTACAGGTCTTTTTATTTTTTTATTAATTTATTTTGAATTATCAACAATCACTTCCATAAGCTTTTGAGTTTTAAATTTTTCTCCCCCTCCTTCTCCACCTCCCTCCCCAAGACAGCACACAATCTGATATCGGCTATACACTCCTATTAAACATATTTTCACATTAGTGATGTTGTAAAGAAGAATTAGAATGAACAGGAGGAACCACCAGAAAGAGGAAACAAAACACAACAGAAGATTAAAAAAAATAGCAAATAGTATGCTTCGATCTGCATTCAAACCCCACAGCTCTTTCTTTACATGTGAATAGCATTTTCCATCATGAGACTTTTGGAGAGGTCTTCGATCCTTGCATCACTGAGAAAGGCTAAGTCTATCAACATTAGTCCTTGCACAACATGGCTGTTATTACGTACAACGGTCTCTTCACCTACAGGTTTTAACAGGCAAGTATTACACATTGTTAAGAAGTCCAGCATGCATCAGCAGGAATATGTATGTGTTTTATGACTTGTTTATTTTAAGATACTATACATTTACAAGACACAATATTGCATCATCAAAATGTCAATGCAGGAAAAATAACACAAATTTACAATAAATTATTAAATTTAAGGTGTATCATTTAAAAATACATTTTTAAATGATGCAATTTTAAAATAAAAAAATTAAAGGCTCAAAGTTATTAGGTTTCCAGGGATGCACTAATTTTTTTTAAACTGTCAGTAGGCCTAGTAAGTTGTGTAACCTTTGACCTTGAGCATTTTTCTTTTTTATAAGTGAGAAAATAAGATGCAATTTTACTCAAATAGGACGAGAAATGTTGTCAAGAAAGGAAGATGATTAAGAATTGTGAATTCTCCGTGACACTGGTTTCCTTGTTTTCTTATGTCATTTCCTCTTTTCTTTTTCTCCCTCATCCCTTCCCCTTCCTTCCATGGGAAATTCCTGGTAGGCAGGGAAGAGAATTTGCTGTCTGCTTGATTTCTGCCTTTTCCCTCACATACACACTTTTGGGCCTTTGTTTATAGCTAAAATACACCTACACCTGTATTTAAAGGGAAAACATAAAGAGAAATGACTGTGTTAGATTTGCCTCTGTGTAAACACTTTTTCCATGTGTGTGTGGCATGTTCATTTGAAGCTTTGAGTTGTGTTTTTATTGCTGGGCTTTGGAAATTAATCTTTTTTATTTGGGACTGTCTTTTTTTTTTCTTCCCCCCATCTTTTTTTTTGGAGGAGTGCTTATGGTGTGTTTTGGTTTGCTCCCTGTGGGGATATGCCCAGAATCAAATTTTTCTGGCCTTTTTAATTCAGAGCAGTTGATAAACCCATAAGGGAATCCTCTAGGTAACTCAAATAAAAATAAAAATATAATTTTAGCTGTAAAAAAAAAGAAAATAAGATGCAGATGTGATGCATATAGTGAATAGACCAAGAATTCTAATCTACATTCAATTCTCTTTCTGCAAAACCATAACACTTCCCTTTTGGAACCTTCCTTTCCTTTCTTTTCTCTGGTACTTGAGTAGGCCTAAGAAATCATTGATGTGAACACTTCATACATTTCTATGGATCATTGCACATCTTTACCTTCTTATCTTCTGTGATTCATCTCCATGCCATTCGATGAATCCTCAGTAGATCATCTACCTGAATTATTGAAGGCCTTCCATTGGACTGTGCAGTATTTGATGAATAGCATTGCCATGCTATTATACCACACTCACTATGTTAATACTATGACCCTTTTTTCCATACATGATGGGCACATACAAGAAAAGGAACTAGTCATTGAGTAGTAAAAAATAAATTCACAAAGAAGCAAATATAGCACTGTGATGCTAGGGATTATCCCCATGGTCCTTTTACTTTAGTGAAATGTTGGATAAAACTAAGGGAAAAATAGAGTATTCTCAATTTAAAATGAAGAATGGGAGCTTCTAGTCAAGATTATGGTCTAGAGAGAGATAGATTGCCCAGCTCCCACATGCCTATGCCAGAAAAGAGAACATTAACCACCTAAAAAAAACAAAGTCTGAAATTTATACCAGATTGAATAATGATCAAATACTATGAGAATGTATGGTAAATGACTTCTTCCCATTCCACAACTTCATCAAATATCATTCAACAGTGCACAGAAAATACAGAAGGGGACTGCCAGAAAGTATTAGTAGAAACAAATTAGATTAGTCTCCTGGTCAGGTCAGAAAATGGCCAGTGACATGTATTCTTCAGGGACAAATCAGAAGGAAATAAGAGGGGAGAACTCTTCAAAAGTAAGTTTGAGGGACCTTTTAAGCCACTAAGAGCTCTAGAGACCAATATAGCTGGCAGCACTCAGACAAAAACAATTTTGGCAGGTAGGCACTCCAAGGTCCTTAACATTGTCACTTGAGATTTCACAGAGAGTTTTTAAGAGCCAGAACTGTTAACTGCAAAATTCTAGGGGAACCTATCCCCAGCAGGTAAAGATCAGGTCAGGACTAGTGTGACCACTCTAAGACCAACCTGGGCTTCCCACCTAAAAATTTTAACATGAGAGGAACTTAAGAATTAGTAAACCTAAAAGCTATTGACCAGAAAAAAACATAAATAAATCAATGAATAAATGATGTGTAAATGCATGTTTGTATATGTGTGCACAGTGTATGTCCATATAGTATATGTATATGTGTATTTCCATATGTGTATAGACAGATATCATGTGTATACACATAATCACATGTGTGGGTATATATGTGTATACACATATAGTTATGTATGTGTATATGTATGTATATATGCATGTATGCATAAGCATAAGTGAACTGCTGCATTGTATATGCATATGTGCATGCATATATGTGTACGTGTGTGTGTGTGTATGTGTGTGTGTGTGTGTGTGTGTATGTGTGTGTGTGTGTAAACACATATATGCATACCTCATATAGTAGATCAAGTAAAGATCCAGAATGCAGTTTAGGAAGAGAGAGTAATTGTGTAACTTCTGCAAAAAATGGACTCGAGGGGAGGAAAATTGATTTTCCACAAGGATTTCATTAATTCCTAGAAGAAACAAAGAAAGAGATAAACAATGAAATAAATGTTGTGAAGGAAAAAATCAGGACAACATATTAGATAAAAAAAAATCCTGGTAAACCTTGACCAAATAATAGACTTCCTGAAAACTCAAGGGGACCAAACAGAAATCAATGACTCCAAGAGTTAGAAAGAAATTTTGGAACAAAATCAAAAGATTGGAAAATACAGTGGAAAATGTTGATATCTAATATCAAAATAATCTACCTGAAACAAACAAAACAAGTATAAAAGAATAATTCAAGAATCATCAAACTTTCTGAAAACTATTTTTTTTAAAGCCTCAACACTGTATTTAGAGCAGTTAAAATGAAAATTGTCTGCATCTGTTGCACCAGATAGAAACGATTTGCTGACTTCAAAACAAAATGAAATAGAAACAAACAAGCAAACAAAACCCACAGAAGCTAGTCACAGGTATATTATAATTAAAATTCAGAGCCTCCAGATCAAGGAAAAAAAATATTGAACAAATCAGAAAGAAGCATAGGGACCACAGAATCACTAAAGATAGGCAAATAACATAATCTCACAGCCAAGAATAATTTTCCCTGAAAAGCTGAGTATAATCCCAAAGAGGGTAAAGTGGAACTTTAATGGACAAGATAACTTTTGAACATTTCTGATGAAAAGGCCAGAAATGAGTAGAAACTTTGAAACACACACAGAATCCTTCAGAGAAACACAGAAAGGTAAATTTCTTTGAGCAATTAGATAGGTTATATAAGAATGTAGTGCTAACATTCTAATAGGGAAGAAATGTATTCCCTCAGAATTTGCCCATTTTCAAAGGGTACTGAAGGAATTTAATAGCGAACAGAGGATCTGGGAGTGAATAGGTTCTCTTCTGCTAATTTGAAGAGGAAAAAGAGAAGGGAGGATAAAAAGAGGAATACCTTAGTTTAGAAAGGAGGAAGACGAGGGGAACTTTCTATTTCCTGTTATTAAAGTGCATGAGAATAATGGTTTATAATTGCTGAGGTAGGAGTGAGAGTAACAAGCATCAGATAAACATCTCTCTTTTATGAATTAGACAAAAAAATGTGGAAAATACACATGTACATGGTTGGAATAGAAATAAGGCAAACTCAAAGGGAAACAAATTGGGGTTAAGTAGATGAAAGTTAAAGGGGAAGATAATATTGGGTAGGAAATAGTCCCAAGCAAACCAAACTTCCTGGTCCTGATGAGGAGAATAAAATCAAAAGAAATCTAATTTAAGTGAGTTGAAATTGCTGAATAACTTATAGTAAATAAAAGTAATGAATAATAATTGTGTATCAAGAAACAGCAAAAGACATCATTTCAGAGAATATTGTGTATTTTGAAATCTATAGAGTGACATGAACTAATTCAATATAATGTATAAAAGCACCCCATTGTAAAGAAAAAAAATAGTGAAAATCTTGAGATTTGAATAAATAATTACCAACTATTTCTCTGGATGCCCTATGATGAAGCATGTTACTCACCTCCTGATAGAAAGGTAATTGTTTAAAAGAGCAAAGGGACTCATACATTTGCGGCCCTGGTCATTTTGTGGATTCATCGTTGATTGACTGAGATTATTGATTCCATTTATTTATATTTTGCTAGTTTGTTTTTTTATAAATTTATTTTGATTTATCAACAATCACTTCCATAAGATTTTGAGTTTTAAACTTTTCTCTCTCTCTCTGTCTTCCCCATTCCCTTCCAAAGACAGGAAGCAATCTGATATAGGCTATACATATGCATTCCTTTTAAACATGTTTTATATTAGTGATGTCGTAAGTAAGAAAAGGAGGAACCACCAGAAAGAGGAAACAAAACACAACAGAAGAAAAAAAATAGCAAGTACTACGCTTTGATCTGCATTCAAACTCTGTGGCTCTTTTTTTGTATGTGGATAGCATTTTCCATCACGAGGCCTTTGGAGATGTCTTAGATCCTTGCATTGCTGAGAAGGGCTAAGTTTATCAACGTTTGTCTTCATGCAACATGGCTGTTACTGTGAACAATATTCTCTTGGTTCTGCTCATTGCACTCAGCATCAGACCATATAAGTCTTTCCAAGTTTTTCTGAAGTCCACCTGCTCATTATTTCTTATATCATAATAGTATTCCATTACATTTATATACCACAACTTGTTCAGCCATTCCCCAATTGATGGGCGTCCTTCCAATTTAAATTCTTTGCCACTACAAAAAGAGCTTCTTTCAATATTTTTGTACATGTGTGTCCTTTTCCCATTTGTATGATCTCTTTTGGATACAGCTCTAGAAATGCTATTGCTATTGGGTCAAAGGGTATGTACATTTTTATAGCCCTTTGGGCATAGTTCCAAATTGCTCTCCAAAACGGTTAGACCATTTCACACTCCACCAACAATGCATTAGTGCTCTAATTTTCCCACCTTTTCTCCAAAATTTATCATTTTCCTGTTTTGTCATTCTGGCTAGTCTGATAGATATGATGTGGTACCTTAGAGTTGTTTTGATTTGCATTTCTTTAATCAATAGTGATTTAGAGCATTTTTTCATATAACTATAGATGCTTTAATTTCTTCATCTCAGAACTTCCTGTTCATATCCTTTGACATTTATCAATTGAGAAATGGCTTGTGTTCTTATAAATTTGTTTTTATTCTCTATATATTTTAGAAATGAAGCCTTTATCAGAGAGACTAGTTGTAAAACTTCTTTCCCAATTTTCTACCTTCCTTCTAATCTTAGCTGCATTGGCTTTGTTTGTGCAAAAACTTTTCAATTTAATGTAATCAAAATTATCCATTTTGCATTTCGGAATGTTCTCTATCTCCTGTTTGGTCATGAATTCTTCTGTCCTCCATAAATTTAATAGGTAAATTATTCCTTTCTCTCCCAGTTTGCTCAGAGTATCAGCCTTTATATCTAAATCATGAACCCATTTTGATTTTATTTTGGTACATGGTGTGAGATTTTGGTCTATGCCTAATTTCTATCATACTCTTTTCTGGTTTTCCCAGTTGTCTTTTGTCAAATAGTGAGTTTTTATCCCAGAAGCTGGGGTCTTTGGGTTTATCAAATACTAGATTACTGTATTTTTTGGTAATTTTTTAAGATTTTTACTATTTTCTCTAGGTTTTTAATGGGAGACATGAGCTGAGAGATGAGGAATTAGCAGTGGTGATACAAAAAAAAAAGGTCATTGAAAATTGTTGTTGTCATCGTTGTTGTCGTTATTGTTGTTATTCTTGTTGGAACAAGAAAAGTTCCAGAAGGAAGCACAGAGAAGCCAGACAGTTTTGAAGGGAATGTGAAATTTTTTATATCATCTAAAAATGCAAATGATAACAGATGAAGATTATTGTTTCATATCAATCTCTTATTACCTTCTGTTATGTATATGTAAATGTTAATTTTGAGGCACTTAAATTTTTTTTAAAAAAGTAAAAAGAAAAGTGAAAAGAGGTGCAATGTACCCATAATATAGAGAAGGAAAGTTGAGTAATCTCCTTAGCATGAATGAAGCTAAGTTGTTTAATGTGTGATATATTCATATACTCTACAGTGACTTTTGGTAGTTTCTACTGGAATTACTGCAGTCAGCTTAATTGGCTACACTTGTGCCAAGAACCTAAGGTCATTCTGATGAGCTAGCCTAGAAAAGAAACAGATGCAATACTGGGGCTCCAGATATATTATAACTCCCCAAAAGGAATGTAGATGGCCTTAAGTACAGTTCTATCAACTATGACCATTTTTGGCCATCTAGTTTTGTCAACAAGGCTGTTACTATATGATTTCCAGTGCCATTTATCTCAGACTCATTTAATCTGCCTAGAGTTTTCCTTTTTTTTTTCCCAATGTTTGAGTTAGTGTCTGAAATATATAGTGTCTTACCCAAACAGCGATAGTAAACCACTAAGGCTTCAGCTGGGAACACATCCTATCAAAGTTTTTCAAGAAGACTTTACATGTTTATGGTTTAGAAAGATCTTTGTGATTCAACTTTTGCTCAGACACTCAGTTTCCTCTTCTTTCTCCATTTCCTGTCCTTAGTACCTCAGGGCTAGGGAAATGGTTTAATAAGAAAAAAATATTAGAAGGTAGTAAGCTGATAAGAATGGCCTACCTTTCATGGGCCATCTTTTTGCATTCTCCTCTGATTTCAAGAATTAGAGACTGCTATTATTAATTAGTATATTCAATTCATGTAAAAGGCAACAATCAGAGTTAAGACTGGATTCTATATCCCTCAAACAGGACGAAAGTCCTAATATTTTTTATTTTTTTATAGTTCAGCATGAATTTGATAGACATTAAAAGTTTTACTGCTGAACTAAAATTTATGCTGGTATAAATGTAACTCCTACTTATAATTCACCACAGCCAAAGGTCAAATAATATAAACATAGATATTTCCCATAGATAGCGTCTGTCATAAGATAACATGATCCTCTGACTACATACATCAGCCCTTGAAAGTTACCTGTTTTGAAAATGGAAGTAACATAAATATTGATTGGAAAAATCCCTACTGGGAATCTGAAAGTAAAAACACTTCAAAGATGCTTATAAATAAATTAGCAAATCTGGTGAGTCTCTATGAGACTCAGTTTAATCTGTTTGTCTTTTTTTCCAGAGTCTGCAGGTTTCCTTTTCCTCTTCTGCCTTTCTAGTCAGTTCTGGGCTTATTATCAAGTTACATTTTAACAGTTCTTCATTTCAAAGCAATTGCTGCAGATTTGGCTGGATTCTCGAAAAAGCTCAGGTCATTTTCTTGCCTGCTACCCTTGCCAGTTCATTTCCTGATTTGGAGGAAACTGTTCTCTTTATGAGTTGTCATTATCCTTTACTAGCAATTGTTGGCTAATATGGTGCATGCTGCAGTAAATTATAACTTTATGAGTAGTCCTCATGTGGACTCTAGATGTGCTTAGTGTGTGGTGGCCTGTTTAAATTAAAGCCGATGAAGGCAGCCAGTCTTCCTTTCTGTTCTATTTCTTCAGTTCTTTGTAGTAAATGTCTTGCTCAAAGAAAATCCCCCTATGATCCATCCAAGAAGAAGTGCCTTGTTGGTATGTTTTTCCAGGGACAACATTCCTTGGAAAAGGGGTCTTAGAATAACTTTCTGACATGATTTCAAAGCTTAGCTTGTTGGCAATGGATGGGTATGAGAAATAAACAGAAATCCTCAGGCAACTTCATTCTTATATTCCTAAGGTCATTAAAAATAGATCTTGTGTAATGACTATTTATTGAGCAAACTGTAAAGATCCAGGTGCGAAGTAGGATATTTAAATAAAATGATCCCTACCCAGTATTGGCCTCTAATTCTAGACATGATAACATGTGTATACATAGACAGATATGTACATATTCATTCATACATACACACACATATTATGTATCCATACATATTTTATGTGTGTATATATGTATGTATATTATACACATATACATACATATCTATACATACATGTGTATATGTGTGTGTGCATGAGTATGTGTGTATATACACACACATGTATGTGTATGTATGTGCCAATTATCCAAGCAAGGTGTCCATGGGACACCTAATATTTGGCACAAATATAAGTTGTGTAACAAAATAGTGAAAATATGTTGGAAGCCAGTAATTTTGTTACCTAGTAAAGTGAATAACAGAACAATGCTCAGCAGCTCTTTGACCTCTTTTATTTGAGGAGGTAATTAATTTTGACTTAGAAAGTCAACAAGAAAAAAATGTAAGTTTGCCCTTTGGTCTCTATGTAACTTTTCTAGGAATAAGTGGGCCACTATTAGGTGCTCTATAATCATAGATTTGAAGTAGTGCCAGAGGAAAAAAAAAATCCAAAAACTACAGTTCCATGGAATGATGATGTACAACAAGCATTTAGGCCTCCTTATTATATATATATATATATATATATATATATATATATATATATATATATATATATATATATATATAAAACAGAGAAATGCTATATATATTAATATATATAAAACAGAAGAAATGCTAGCTAGAGTCCCATGGGTCCAAGTGGGCTGATGACCACATGCATGTCATCTGTACCATGAACAAAAAGGTGAAAAGGTTTGAATATTTATTGAAAATTTAAAATAATGGCCAATGTCATTAGACATGAGAGGATGGTTCTATTAAAAAAGATAAATTGAGATTTTCCTTTTGAGTGAAATATTAAGAATGAAGATTTCAAGGATGTTAGCAAGTTTGAAGGTGTCCTTAAAGGACTATTCCATCTTCCCAAGATGTATTGGTTCCATTATGTTTTTTAACATATGAGTGGAAAAATAGAACAAATTGATGCTAAGATTTGGATCAGAGAAATTATGAAGTGATTCCAGAGCCCACATCTCATCCTGAAACATTTAATTCTAGCAGAAGAGTCCTT
The DNA here is from genome assembly GCF_003287225.1 of Phascolarctos cinereus. NCBI lineage: Eukaryota > Metazoa > Chordata > Mammalia > Diprotodontia > Phascolarctidae > Phascolarctos > Phascolarctos cinereus. Next base: position 43,782,926 of record NW_027555847.1, on the reverse strand, counting down.
TCTTATTTTGCCTCCTTCAAGCCTTAATGCCCTTAAGCTGTAGCAGAATTATTAGTTTCCTAGAAATTGGAGCTTTCTTAGAATTTATGGAAAGCAGTAATTTCTGCTACTCTTCTTATGGACTGGTATAAAACCCTGAAGCAAATCACTTTTGTTGGTACCAACACAATTTCTACCAGGAAAATTTTTGGAAAACAATGTATATTCATGACATCACTGCTGACTGAAAAGAGAATGGAAGCATTTGCTGAGAAGTTTGTTCCCTTCTCTTCTGTCCAACTGCACTGTTACAAAAGAGGCTAAGATTAAGACAAAAACAGAGAAAGGCCACACAGGGTTAGGATAAACTACAATAAATATGAACAACAAATTAAGAGGAAGCAAAGGAATTGTTGTTCAAATACTTAAACTCTTTGTGACCCCATTTGGAATTTTCTTGGCAAAGAAATTACAGCAGTTTGCCATTTCTTTCTCCAGATGAAGAACTGAGGCAAACAGAGTTAAGTGTCTTGCCCAGGGTCACACAACTATTAAGTGTCTGAGGACAGATTTGAACTCACAAAGTTGAGTCTTCCTGACTTCAGGCTCCATATGCTATCTACTGAGGCACCTCATTGAAGCCAAGGAATAGATGTCATTAAGAGAAAGATATGAGGAAATAAATAAGATGGGCTGGTCACATCCAAGTAGGAAAGAACAATGAAAGTATAGTATATGCTTCAATCATATTCTCATGACATGCAATGAAATTAAAGAAGGCCCTGAAATTAGGGGAGGATATGCATGAGTGTTACATCACATAGGTGGGCATGGATTAGTTTTTATTTGCATAATTGAAGGGAATCTCCACATAATTTACATCATAGATCCTCTGGAATTTTTGAGAATTCTGGGAAAGAAAATTGAGCTGCTTTCTGATAATTTTTCACCAGGGGAGAACTCATAACTATTTGGGTTTGCCCACCAAACAACTGAATAGAAAAAGTCTACAATGGGTATATTCTGATAACAACTCATAAATATATTTGCAACTTGTCTTTCATTAATTAATATATTCGCTCTGAGGCTACCACGTTAATTTAGTGTATTAAATGGAGAACCTTCTTTTATTATAAGTTTTCACTCATCTGTCTCTATATGAAACTGCTCAATCCATTAGATTATACATTAACTTCAAAGGCTCTGGTTGAAAAATTTATTTACAATTTAAAAACAATAAAATAATGACATAATTATTTATTATATGTAAATCATGAAATATAATTAGAGGAATGTCTATCATATCTTTTCTTTAATTCTCAAACAGTTCTATCATTCAGCTCTCACATAAGCAAGGAAATTCTTTCAAGAATTCTCTGCAGAAGGTTTCTTCACAAAATAAACATCAAACTTAGTTCTTTTCTTCAATCCCTTTCTCCTTGATAGTTCAACCACTTAATAACTAAGGAGAGAGCTACTGTTAGTTTTTCTCTGTTCTTTCATTATCTCTTTCTGCCTATCACAGTTAAAACAGATTCCAGAATCTCTGGTAAACTTCTAATGTTCTTGCAAAGTCCTCAAGCATGATATTTATATCAAAATTCCCAAATTTTCCATTTCCTTTTAAAATACAGTAACAAGATCCTTAGTCTTTTTGGGGGAGGCTATTGAACCTGGTGTTCTTTTTATATGCATTTCTGTAAAAAGAAACAAAAGTATTCTGGGTCCCCAAAATACTACAATTTGTGAATCCCCATCAATGAACGTTCATTTTTTTTTTATGCAGTTGGGGTTAAGTGACTCGCCCAGGGTTACACAGCTAGTAAGTGTCAAGTATTTGGTCTGAGGACGGATTTGAGCTCAGGTCTTTCTGACTTCAGGGCAGGTGCCCTATCCACTGTGCCACCTAGCTGCCCCCCCATAAACATTCATTAAATGCTTACTATGATTCATGTACTGTGCTATGCCCTTGGGATAAAAACAGAGGAAAAAAATATGGTCCCTACTGCTCAGCATCTCACAATCTAATGAGAAAGGCAGTAAGAAAACTCATATGTACAAACAATAAATAGAAAATAATTAACAGATGGAAGACACTAGACTTAAGAAGGATTGGGAGGTTTCCTATGGAAATGGGATTTTAGTTGAAATTTAAGGAAATTAGGGAAGTTAGTAGGTTTAAATGAGAAGGGAGAGCAATCCAGATATAGGGTACAGGCAGAGAAAATGTCTGTTCATGGAACAGAAAGGAGGCCATTTTCACTGGAGTTAAAGAGTCACTTAAACTTTCTATATCTTAACTATCTTGAGGTATCTGTTTTATTGATACAGAACACAGGAAAAAGCAAATGTGGTTCAAAAATAGACATGAGTCTAAGGGTAATAGTAAGCTGGGAGTACCTCTGCTGTTGGCCCCACACCCCTAAAAATGGTATCTAGGAGAAGAGTTGACCTTCTGGAGAGGACAGCCTATGCTAACTAAGGCTTCAAGAAATATAGAAACCATTCATTCCATTTGGAAGGAAACAAAAACACAACTGGGAAGATTTTTATCCCCTGGCAAAAGCTAATGATTAATTGTTGTAGGATATGTGTGTGTGTGTGTGTGTGTGTGTGTGTGTGTGTGTGTGTGTGTGTGTGTGTGGCAATTGGGGTTAAGTGACTTGTCCAGAGTCACACAGCTAATGAGTGTTATGTGTCTGAGGCCAGATTTGAACTCAGGTCCTCCTGACTCCAGGGATGGTGCTCTATCCTCTTTCCCACCTTGCTGCCCCAGGATTCTTCTTTCCAAAGAAACCACAGCAAAAGAAGCTTCAGAGCATTTTAAACCAAAAGAGAAAAGCCAGAAACTTTATCCTGTGAAAAAGAGACAGTGTCTCAATTAAGAATTGTAGCTGAAGCCAGAGGGCGGAACCAGGAAGCAACTTTGCCACCACATACATAAGGTTACTCCTAACTGGAGCCAGTAGAGACTAGAAGATCAGTTTAACCATCCCCTACCAATATTTCAAGTCTTCTAGAGACTATCTGTTTAATATAGAATATTTTTATATATAGGATAAATATCTGATATAGGGTGCATATCATATAAGGACAGTAAGGACCAGTCACATTTGAGAGGAATATAATGACAATAACAAAAGGCATCAGGGGACCTACAGCATCAGTTACATGAGATCACACTTCGATGGTATGCTTCAAGGCACACTTATACCCTCTTTTTAACCCTCCAGAAAAATGTGCTGGTAATGTGTGATCCTTGTATTTGTGTCACCCTACCCCTGATGGATCCTGTATACATTTATTCATTTTGTATGCCTCAACATGCATTTTTTTATTCTCATTCTTTTCACAGGTTTATGTGAGAAATGCTTTATCGCTCTTTTTCTTATATTTCATTAAATCTCTCTTCTTTGAATTAATTGTGTTCTCTAGCTGATTGGAAAAGTTCAATACATTAGTAGGGGCTCACAAAATATGTATTTTGAGTGGATATTGACCCACACATTAACTTGAACCTGGCATTAGCCTTGTCTTGGCCTATGCATGTACAACTTGGAATGTGTCCACTGGAACTGTGTTGGGAAAGATTGTTTCCTTTTATATCAATCAAAATAGCTTGCTTATTGAATGTCTCAAGGCAAGGAAAGGAAATGAAAAGGAAAAGATGGCGCTCCCAATAGAAAATACCCAGAGCATCAGTTTGCTAGTTGAATGAATATTTACATGTTTTGATACCTAGATACTTGTGGATGGCTGAGAAGTAAAATATTTTCCAAGGTCATAAATGAATAATTAAATAAATAATTCTTTGTGTATATACATGTATGTGTGTGTGTGTGTGTGTGTGAGTATATTTTTCCAAAATAAAATAAAGCAAGAAAGATTCCTTTCACATACAACATTTGTGATCAGATTTAAAAAATATTAGTCAATTTTAACTTTGTCCCTTTCTGATCATGAGTAGGTCATTTGGTATTCTGATTTTTATTCCTTATTTTTTCTTGTTTAGAACATCCATTGTCAACAATTGGAAAACTCAGTGACTACCCAATAGTAAGGGTGACATTATCCATAATTTTCTGATAAAACATTTTCTATTGCCCAACTCTATGTGTCAGAGAAACAATTTCCTAAAGCATCAACTATGCCAGTCTATTTTGGAACCAATGGGAATAGCAACATTTTTTGCAAAGAGAAAGCAATCAAGAAAAATAAATCCACATAAATTAGACTCTGAAGAGATTCCAGACCCCTCACTGGAAATTCATTTTAAAAATGCTGATACCTGTATAGCATTGTTTCCAGGAGAAACTTTGAGGGCAGGCAAGAAATTCTTGAAAATTTCATTCATTTATTCTACATAAACATTTGGGAAGGCTATGAAACCACCTTAAGTTCAAAATAAATTTCGTAGCACAAAAGCATCAAAAGGCACACAATTTTCCACCATTCTTGAGTCATTCATGTTTTTTCATACCCTCCTGATTTTAATAAAACATGCTATTCGAGTCTTCTAAGAAGATCAGTGAATGCTACCTTCTTACGTTGTGATTTTTGTCTTTGTAGGATATTGCAAAATGTCAAGATTCTGTGTTATTTTTTGATACTAATATATATGAGTGTGTGTGTGTATATAATATATATATGTCAAAGAAATATCACTACCACCACCACTATCACCACCATCACCAACAATAACAACAAAATAAATCATCATTTCTTTCTACTTTTGTTTCAAAATTAATCTGTGGCCTGTTGATGAAGCCTATTGAGAGGGTAATGTGTTACACTGGGAGATTCCAAATTTCCAAACAAGCCATAAATATAATGTTGGATAGTTATATTGTACAGTCTTTGCTGAATTATGTGTCCCACCTCTTTGTTATAAAGGATGACTCTCTAGGAGCAAAGTTGGGAAGTAAGTAGTAGGAAGCATAGAAGATGCTAAAAAAAATCAACTTAAAAGAAATTACAGACCAAGGCTTATTCTTTTTCAGGTTCCCATTTTGTATCATATATATATATATGCATGTATATGTATATGTATATGTATATGTATATGTGTATGTGTATGTGTATGTGTATGTATATGTGTATATGTATAGATACAGATAGATAGATACAGATAGATACATACACACATAATACTTACACATATATACATATATTCATATATACATACATGGAAACTATGTTTTAAAACTTGAATGCTTGCTAATAGAGAAAATATTTGTGTATGTAAAGAAACCATATTGTCATATCAAACAATAAAGAAAGAAAAGCCAAAGTAAGTCAAGGCAAACGAGACAAGGCAAGGCAAGAAAAAGAAAAGGGAAAGTCAATAATGCTCAATGTAAAAAATTGCCTGATACATCACTTTGTTAATTGAATGAATATTTATACATTTTGAAACCCAGACTCTTGTGAACTGTTAAGCATACAGTGAAATTAATAGATTGCTATATTTTCCTATGATTGCCATTTAATAAGCAAATACATAGCCAATCAAGAACAAAGATTTGTATATGTAACACAATTTTATCTTATAGACTTACAGCATCTGAAGAGATTTTTTAATCCTCTATAGTTTTCATTTTCTGACAATTGAGAGACCATCATATAAAATCCCTGACTCGCGCAGAGAGTTAAGATAAAGAAATGTCAACTATATAATGGAGTTTTTTGCAACTCCACAGGCTCAGAGAAGACTCTCACTTGAAGAGTCCTGAAAGAGACTGGTCAAGGTTGGTCCTCTTCTAACTTTCATCAATGTCACCCTGCACCCTTGTGCATGCATACAAAAGTATGTAGGGAAAGAGAGATATAAAAGCATGGCATGGTACCATAGCACAAGTATCAGAAACGTTAAAATGGAAAATAAGATGAGGATTGTAAGAAAAGCTATGGACAACAAGGGTAATTTTTTTATGTTTTCTTTGGAAAAATCAAGGCAGTTTTATAGAGTAAATTGAGAACCTCATAGATCAGAAGATCAGCATTCAAGTCTTTTCTCATTCATATCCTAGTGATGCAAACAAAGGCACATTTAACTTTTCACTCAATTAGGCAATTTTACATGGCTTGGCTGAGACTAGCTGCTAAGAGGCCAAATATATATAAGCAGAAGAAATTTTATAGGGAAAATATTGTCTTACACTTCAATTTTTAAAAATAAATCAACTTCACAAATGCAAGGTGGGAAAGATACGGGTAGACAACAGCTTACTTGAAAAAAAAGATCATAATTGGGAAGGGCTGGTCAGCAGAAAACTGAATATGAGACAACAGTGTGATATGACAGCTAAAATGTTAATGTGATATTGTTCTACATTAAGAAATGCATGATGTCCAGAAATTGATTTTTTTGCTCTATCTTCTATTCTTATCAGACTAAATTTGGATATTTTGTTCAATTTGTGTCATCATAGTTTAAGAAGGATATAACTAAACTAGAGAATGTCTGAGGCAGGGCCACACAGTTAATAAAGGGACCAGAGTGTAATAAATTCATAAATTAGAGCTGAGAGGCATCTTAGAGATGATGATCTAGGCAAAAGCCTTCATTTTTGATATAAAGAAACTGAGGTTCAGAGTATCTGCATGAATTTTGCAAGTTCATAAAGCTAGTAGGTGAGTATTTAACTCAATACTTCCTAACTCCAAGCCCAATGTTCTTACCATCATATCATCCAGCTACCTCCGAACTAGGTCTTGATGGGTTGAAGGAACTGTAGATACTTTGTATTCAGAAGTGAAGATTTAGGGGGATGTAATAGAAATTACTAGAAATTCAAAATTAAAGACAGAAAGGGAGAGACCACTAATCAAACTAGCATATCTTTGTCAAGCACCATGAACCAAGTCTCATTATTTCTCAAGAAAAGAGAGGGTCAGAAGAGCAAAGAGAGAATTAGTAAAGTATACTTTTGGTATAATGGATATATTTTAGCTCAAAGTAGCTCATTTAATCTAGGAGTAAAGAAAATTACCAAATGCTGATGATTAGATTAAGAGCTTTTAGTCTGAATGTCTGGACAGGAAAAGGAATATTTTCAAGGTTATGATCCTTTCATAGACCCACAAAGCAATTCTTGAGTTGGTATTAAGGGCCATTTTCCCCCATATGCATTCACATCATCAAGCTTTTTTGGTAAGGTTCAGGATTTCAAAGTTCTTAACCAAATATCTCCCAATCACATTGATGGATCCAAATCTATGTCAACATTACAGAACTTGCATACAGCTATCATTTTGAAGAGATATTAGAATGTATCTGTTTGTCTTCAGATGGAAGAACTAGGTACAATGGATATTGCAAAGACAATAAAGTTGAGCTTGAGAAAAGTAAAACATTCTTCAAAAACGAGTTATCCATGCCTTTGTAGGTAGCAGGTTTCCTGCCACTGGATATCTTCATAGATAGGTTGATTGCAGACTTGCATTTTGTGTTGTACTGAGGATTCTTTTTTCCTTCCTTTGCTTATTTTTTTTTTCTTTTAGATATAGCTTGGATTCCACAGTTACTGATGTCCCTTCCAATGTCGGTATTCTTTTCTTCCATGACTCTGTGGATCTGTGCACATAGAATAGAGAAGAATTATAGCAAAAAAGGAAAGAGTTTGCTGCAAAGGGTCATATCTGGGTTGAGCAGTTAATTGCCTCTAGGCTCAAGAAGTATTTAAGTTTCAAGAAACCAAACATATTTGAATCACTGCACATAAGGTCTCTGGCAGTGAAACAGTAATAAACCTACCATTTTTATGCAATTTTAGTTGCCAAAAGTTCTTATTTCAGTTGATTCTGAATAGGCCTCAATTCCCAAAGTAGATACTGAAGGTAGCAATAAGGGTATATGTGTGTGTGTATGTATATGTATACATATGTTTGTATGCCTGTATGTGAAGGGGCATATAGTGCTCTCTAGTACTATAATGGAAAATCCAATTTTTGTAATAGGGAGAATTTGGGGTGGATGAGTTATCAGTATTTTATCAGAATACAGCTGTAGACCAAGTCGCAACCAAGAGGCCAATTCTTATGTTTTCTATGTCTGTTAGAAAGTTAAGGCTGTATGGATAAAATGGAAAAAGGCTGTATTTGAGGTCAGAAGATCTGGGTTCAAATTCCTATTCTCTACTACGTGTATGATTACATACAAATCTCTTTGCTATGATCCTATGAAATGTCTAATTAGCATCTGTGAATAATGTGGTATAGAGGTAAAAGATAAAATGTGGCACCGAACTGGAAGGACAGTTAGATTGCACAGCAAACAGGGAGCCAGACCTGAAGTCCCTAAGACCTGAATTCAAACTTGGCCTCAGACACTTATTAGCTGTGTGACCCTGGGAACATCACTTAACCCTGTTTGCCTCAATTTCCTCATCTGGAAAATGAGCTGGAGAAGGAAATGGCAAACCACTCTAGTATCTTTGCCAAGAAAACCCTAAATAGGGTCACAAAGAGTGAGGCTTGGCTGAAACAACTGCAAAATAAAAAACCAACTTTGGGGGCTAGGATACCTTAGAGATGAAAGCTTGAGTATATAAATAGGCTTTGGTATTGGTTAGGGTGACTCATACATTCAGAATCTCCCATGATATATACCACTGATTTATGCACAGTTCTGAGATAAATTCCTGTATCCGTTTTACCCAGAAGCAGAGTGACATCAGTAGGTTTCCAATATCTGATAAATTCCCCAATCCAGGAGCACAACTAACAGGACTGGAAAAGGCAAATGTGTGTCACCAAAATTTTTAGCAAATGGAAAGTTAGGCTTCCAACATCATCAATCATCTGACTCTCACAGTAGAAGAAGACCATTGGCCCCTCCACCTGACAGTCTCTTTGTAGGTTTTGTGGATGGGTGGGAAATTACAGGTTATGAATTTAGGTGTAGTAGCTATCTGAAGCATACATGCATAGACTTATATGTCCGTGTGTATACATGCATATGTATATGTGTATGCATGTACACATACATGTGTATTCCAGACCTTGATTTAGTTGGTATAGGATATTACTTGACCAAGCACATTGCAAATTGCCTGGAATCTCCCGGTCTTAGAGAATGTCTTGGGATACTGAGAGTTTAAGTGATTGGCCACAGGTAATATAATCAGTGAGCATCACAGGCAGGTCTTGATTACAGATTTTCCTGACTCTGACATTGACTCATTCTTAACTAAGCTAGATTGCCTATTAGCTTACTAAATGAGAGGGTAATAATGGACCACAAAACCAACCAAAAATATGTCCAAACAGTTCTTCCAGGTAGATATGAGAAATATAGGAAGAAGAGGATAATAAACTGAATTATCCAAATATAGAAGTATCATTTACTATGACTAAACAGCAAGAAATATAATATAAAATACTGTCATGGTTAAATATCTTCCACTTTCTGTGTTTTTGAAAGTGCTGGGGTTACTGGTAGACCACAATAATTTATATTTAAGTCCTTGACTTCAGTTTCAAAAATCTTTTCCCTTTTTGGAGTACAAATTTTAACTACCTACTTTGGATAATTCATATAATTTGTGTAATGATTTCAAGTTCATTCCAGTTCCAGGCAAACTCTGATCATTGTAACAGGGCAAAATATCTTGATTCTCCCTTTCAATAAAAACTTAATGATCACAGCACATCAACCAGTTAACATGCTTCAGGTCATCCAGTTTGACTCCAGTGTTAGAGACGGCAAAGTGCTCCCTTAAGCAAGAATTCCTTTTGGGGAAGACTCTTCATAAGTGGTTTACACTTTTTTTCCCATTTCATAAACAATGAATAATGAAACATCATGTTTGTTTAAATCCTTAAAGGTAATAGATTAAATGATTAATAGCACCAACCATGTGATTCACCCTATACATGCAAGGCTACTTAGAAAATATCATCAGAACATCATATGTGGTCTTGAAAAAATCTTGAGAATAGTACTTTAAATACAGAGTTGAATTATAAAGAACACTTGGCTGAGAATCTGGATTCATTTTCAAGCTTTCCCAATAGCCCATTAAAGGATTTGTGTAAGTCACATTTCACTCTTATGGATCTCAGTTTCCTCATGTATTAAATGAAGTGTCATAGGATCAGAGTTGGAAAGGATCTTACATGTCATCTAGGACAAATCTCTCATTTCACAGATGTGGTAATTGAGGTACAGGTTAAAGTACTTGCCCAAAGTAATATAGGCAGTGATAGAGTAGAAAATTTGAGCTCAGGTCCTCTAATACCAAACAAAGCATTATTTCCATTTCACTAAACTGTCTCTCTCTCTCTCATTGCCCCATGCTATACCCTTCACTATATTAGATGATTTTTGAGATTCCTTATAGCTGTTGAATACAAGGGTTCATGTCAGTATACTTTCAGAATCAGAGATATTCAGGAAAATAGCTTTCTGTTGGCATAAGTCACCCCAAGGTGAATCAAATAATCAAAGACTCAGAAAGGACTAGAGAGGCCAATCATCTGCCTGAAGTATAATTCCCTATACATTATCCTAGCAATCAATCACTTGATCAACAAGCATTATTATGTACCTTTTACATGTGAGGCCCTAGGCTATTCATCTAGCTTCTATCAGCATATCTCCAGAGAAGATGTGAAACATCTCTAGGCATTAGGAATGTTTGTTTTATTAAGAGAGAAGCAACCCAACATTTCCTTCCCAATAACTATAAAATTATGCCACAAATCAAATTCTGCAATGAGAGAGCCAATACAAGGTCAAAGTGAGGCATTCTTTCAGCACAAGACAACTTAGGAGGTTGAGTTCAGGATGGGAGATTTGTAACAATGGGCTAGAGGAGGCCAGAACCCATAGGGGTGAAAAACCAGAGGTAGGACTAGGTGGCAGTGATGAAAGCAGAAGCAGCAGCTTTGGGTGATCTCAAGCCAAAGATTATAAGGGGCTCTGACAACTGGTCAAAAAGACAATACAGTGGCCTCTTGTGTTAGCTCTAGACATTGGACCAGACGTTTGTCAAATCCATTGCCTATACCCATTTCTGGGTCATAGTTCAAGGACAAAGAGGAAAACTTTGAGTTAAGAGGAAGCAGGAGCTCCAAGAAGAAGTATCGATTTTGGTCAAAAGAGTTGAGGGATACTGAGGAATAGAATCACTTGTGGCCCCAATTTGTGAACAGGGTCCTTGAGAAAAAGTATTATTTCTGGTCCCAAGGAAGCAGGGGACCCAAGGAACAGTATCAATTGCAATCCAATAATGTTCAAAATCAAGAAATAGGGTGGAAAAGTGAGGAAACAGCAAAAAAGAACCTGATCATAAAAATTACTTAGTGACAGGGAAGATCAAGGCACAAATTTAAATGTAGACCATGAAGTCAAAACCGCCACAAGCAAAGCCTCACAGGAAAAAGAAAACAAAACAAACTTGAATTTCATAGAAGCCTAACAAGGATTCCTGGAAGACATCTAAAAATGATTTTCAAAATGAAATGAGTGGTAAATGGAAATCAGATAAAGAAATGACAAAAGGATGGAAATTATGAAAAGGCAATTAATTGCTTGATAAACAAGGTAAAGATATTAAAGAATATTATACCTTAAAAAGACAGAAATGGCCAAATGGGGAAAGAGGTACAAAATTCATTGATGAAAATAACTCCTTAAAAAGAAGATTTGGCTAAATTTTTTTAAAAAGTTACAAAAATTTCACTGAAGAAAATAATTCCTTACAAATTCAAATAAGGCAAGTAGAAAATAATAATCAAGAAATACTTTTAAAAGTGAGAATAATGAAAAAATAGAATTGCATTGAAAAAAATATCACTCCTTGCACAGGATATGATGGTATATTTAGGGAATCCCAGGGAACAGAAAAAAAAAACCTAGTTGAAACAATTAACAATTTTAGCAAAGTTGCAGGATATAAAATAATCCACATATATCATCAGCCTGTCTATATATTACCAATACAGTCTTCAGCAGGAAGAGATAGAAAGAGAAATGCCATTTAAAATACCTGCATACTCTATAAAACACTTGGGAATGTACCTGCCAAAATAAACACAGGAACTACATGAATACAATTGCAAAACACTTTTCACACAAAGACAGATCTACGCAGTTGGAAAAATATTTATTGCTCATGGGTAGCTGGAGCTAATATAATAAAAAGCATAATTTTCTCTCAATTGTTTATTCAATGCCATATCAATCCAAATACCAAAACAACATTATACAGATAGAAAAAATAATAAAATTCATTTGGAAGAACAAATTCCAAGAGTATCAAGACAATTAATGAAAAAAAAATGTTGAGACAGCTAAGTGGCGCAGTGGATAGAGAACCAACCCTGGAGTCAGGAGGACCTCAGTTCAAATCCGGCCTCAGAATACAATACTTCTTAGTTGTGTGATTCTGGGCAAGTCACTTAACACCAATTACCTCACTTAAAAAAAAATGTGAAGGAAAGTAGCCTAGCAGCAGCAGATCTCAAACTGTATTACAAAGAGTTAATCATGAAAACAATCTGATACCAGCTAAGAAATAGAGTGGTGGATCAGTGGAATAGATTAGGTACACAATTCACTGTAGTAAATGACTAAAGTAATATAGTATTTGACAAAGGCAAAGATTCTGGTTTTAGGAACAAGAACTCACTATTTGACAAAAAATTGCTGAGAAAACTAGAATGCAGTTTGTTAAAACTTTGGACAGACCAACATCTTACATGCTGTACTAAGATAAGATCAAAATGGGCACTTGATTTAGACATAAAGGGTGATATCATAAGTAAATTAGGAGGGCATGGAAAATTCTACCTGTCGGATCTATGAATGGAAGAATTTATAGATAAACAAAAGATAGAATAATGGAAAATAAAATAGATAATTTTGATTACATTAAATTATTTTTTATACACAAAACCAATTCAACAAGATTAGAAGGAAAGCAGGAAACTATGGGAAAATATAGCAAGCTTTTCTGATAAAGGCCTCAATATATAGAGAACTGAGTCAAATTTATTGAAGAAAAAAGAAAAGCCACTCCCAATTGATTAGGGGCCAAAGTGTATGAATAGGCAGTTTTCATAAGAAATCAAAGATGTCAAAATTCACATAAAATGCTTTAAGTTTCTACTGATTAGAGAAACACAGATTAAACATCTCTTTGATTTGACCTCACACTTATGAGATTGGATAATATGACAGAAAAAGAAAGGGACAAATACTAAGGGCAATTTGGGAACATTTGGATACTAATGTACTGTTGGTGGAATTGTGAATAAGTCCAAACTATCCTTGAGAACAGTTTGGAACTATGGCGAAAAAGCTATAAAACTGTGCATACTATTTGACCCAGCAGTAATACTACTAGATATTTATTGCAAAGAGATCAAAGAAAAGGAGAAATGACCTATTTGTACAAAATATTTATAGCAGCTCTTTTTGTGGTGGCAAAAACCTGGAAATTGAGGGGATGTCCATGAATTTGGGAAATGGCAAAAAAAAATTGTGATTTATGATTGTGATGGAATATTATTGTGCTCTAAGAAATGATGATGGGAATGGTCTGAGAACAACCAGGGAAGATTATATGAACTGATACAAAGTGAAATGAGTAGAACCAATAGAACATTGTATACAGTCACACCAATATTTTAAGGAAGATCCATTATGAAAGACTTACTCTGAGCATGATAATTATCCAAGACAATTCCAAAGGACCTAAGATGAAAAGTACTCTCCACCTCCAGAGAGAGAATTGATGAACTCTGATTACATATTGAAACATATTTTTAAAAAATTTTCTTCATTTTTCTAGTGGGTTTTTTTTTTGCCTGTTTCCTTTTGCAATGTGACTAACATGGCAATATGTTCTGTACAACTTCCCATATGTAATTGATATAAAAATGCCATCTGAGGGAGAGGGGATGTGCTGGTGGAAAGAAGAGAATTTGGAACTCAAAATGTAATAAAAAAGTGAATGTTAATTTTCATATGCATTTAGCTAATATTTAATGAAACAAAATATATTTTCAAAAGGAAAATAAAAGCACCCACTTGAGTCATTGCTACAATCAACATGGCAATAGCTGACCCCACCTCTACATAGAAAGTTGTGCTTGTGGTATATCTTAAATGGAAAAAAAAAAACTCTCTGAGGCTGAGGTGAAAAGTGAGTTCATTTCAGTTATGGGGTATGACCAATGCAAAAGTATCAAAGTGGGAGATAGAGTGTCATATATAATGGACAGAGGGAAGCTTGACTTAACTATATCATAGCATGTGAGAGTGGAAGGTGACATAAAACAAAGCTGGAAAGATTGGTTTGGGTCAGTTGCAAATTCACTCCCAGAGAGGATAAATGACTCACTTGTGGTTGGATAATTTGATGGAGACATAGGCAGGATTACCCTAGATGCTGATCCTACAGATGGGTCTTCCAATGTTTCCTGCTACTTGATCACACTAATATTTCAGGAAGATGGTTTTTTTGGTTTGTTTTGTTTTTAAAGCCTGTATGAGTATTCCTCCAACTTATTCAGGTTACGTCTTGTCTACTCATCTTAGCACATAGTCTTTAAGAGTTACACTTGCGTTCTCAAATCATGAACTTATGGCAATATTAATACTTGGCACCCTTGTAGCTCTTTCAGTTTTGGAAAGTAAATATTTTGCCTCACTCAAACCTTTGACAACCTTGCAAAAGAAGAACCATTTTGTTTTTATAAGAGTAGGACCTCCTAGTAGAAATACATTGTCTTCCAATTCAGATAGGCAGCTGTTCTTCAATTCATAATCTCAGTAAATTACCTGGGATGCTGAGAGTTGCCCAGGTTCCCACAGTCAGTATGTATCAAAGACAATACGTGAACACAGATTTTCTTGTTGCCAAGTCTGGCTTTTTATCTACAACATCATCTTGCCTCTTCCCTGTTTTGCCAGTCAGGTAATGGAAGTTCAAAGTTAAATTGATCTGCTCATGTTCACACAACTAATAAATATTTGAACAATATTTCATCTCAGGTCTTCCTGACTTTAAACTGAGTATTGCATTTCTACAACATGTCCTCTGTCAACCAATAGATAAGACTTTCTGGGTTTAGGCTACTGATTAGAAGAAGATAAGTAGAGTTCATCACAGGAGAAGTACTTGAAGCCTTTCAATCTTGGTGAAATCTACCAGATCTTATTTGAAATTGAAACTGTGTTTGAGATAGCCTTTGGAATTGGACTTTGGCAGAGAAATGAAATGACTATTGAAAAATAAACATATTGAAACTCTAATGATTCATTAATTAATAAGCCAATAAATAAAACTAGATCCTGGAATATTTAAAAGATTTACATTTCAGTTGAATACTGTCACTCTCCAAGATTGAAGAGCTATCCAAAAGTGCCTTGAGTCCTTTCTGATGGAGGTACTTTCTCCAAGCCTCAACATCTCTTCCACTTTTGCCCAGTCTTAGGTACAACAGGTTGGTACATAGCAACTTACAACATGTTTACAGCATATAATGACATTTAGAAATGACTCAAAGAATTAAGAAAAAATAGGACAGAAAGATGATACCATGTGGCTCAGTGATGCTGCCATCCCTGGTCATTTCATTCAGAACTCCTCAGAGCTATGCATTTTTTTACTGGCTAACAAAAGTCAGGCCCGATCAGCCAAATCACATCTTGTTATAGTAAATGGTATGCTTATCAAATGGGTCACACTTTTTAATTTTATTTTAAAAATAATAAAACTGAACTGTGGGGAAATTCTAGTGATGCTGAGCTGCCAATGGTGACATTATTTTAAGGAAGTATACTATAAAAACAAAACATAGGTATTCTATTGCCACAATTCTTTTTTGTTTCCCTTATATTCTTACCAATTATATCTCCATCCTTTCACCTCTCTCTTCTTCCTTTCTGAGATGATGAGTGTGAAGGAATTTCAGAATTAAACACTCTCATTTAACAAATGAAGAAGCTGAGTTCTATTAACAATAGACTACTACTTTACGCAGATAAAGCAACATGGCATAATAGAGAAGGCACTGTGTTTTGCATCAGAAAGACCTGTGTTCAAACATTGATTCAGGTTGCATACATGCTATATGATGCCTGACAAATTCCTTAACCTTTCTGTCTCAATTTACTTATCTGTAAAATAAAGGGATTGTACTTCTCAAAGACCTCTAAAATTCCTTCTTGGTGCCAACTCTATGATTCCAAGCATAAGAGTTTGGATTTGAATGTGGTTCCTGCACTATCAATACTTATTTCCTTTCATTCTGTCCTTCTCTTCTCAACATTGAAGAATACAGAAATGGCCATCCATCACTCCTTAGTATTCCAAGCCATTCACTTCCAATTTCAGAAGGATGATAACCTCTAACACTTACAGCACTTGATTCTTCTGTTAGCCAGGTAAACAAATATTTGGAATCCTGGGGAATGACATCCAGATGGGATCCCAAAGATCACCTAGGAAAATCCCCCCATTTTGGCCATCAATTGGGGAATGGCTGAACAGGTGGTATAAGATTGTAATGGAATACAATTGTCCTATAAGAAATGACAAACAGGCAGATTTCAGAAAACACCTGGAAAGACTTACATGAACTGATGCAAAGTGAAATGAGCAGAATCTGGAGAACATTGTAAACAGTATCAGCAACATTGTGTGATGATCAACCATGAATAACTTCCTCTTCTTAGCAATACAATGATCTAAGGCAATGCCAATGGATTCCTGATGAAAAAATGCTTTTCACCTCCAGAGAAAGAACTAATGGAGTGTGAATGCAGATTGAAGCATATCATTTTCATTCTCTTTGTTTATTTTTTTAATATTTCTTTTCTTATGGCAAGTTTCTTTTTTCATAATATGAAAAATATGGAAATATTTTTACATGATTGCACATACATAACCTACATCAAATTGCTTACTGTCTTAGATGAGGGAAGGATGGAAATAATTTGGAGCTCATAATTTAAAAAAAAATAATGTCAATTTTTTCTTTACATGCAATTGGGAAAATACTATTAAAAAAAATGAAAATCTTCTCATTTTGCAGATGATGAAACCAAGGGCCAGCAAAGGAAATGACTTAATCTAGGTCACACCGCTATTTTGCAACACAGCCAGAAATAGAACCTATGAGCCCCTGTCCAAGTATCACTGTTATTTTGATTGCCCCATGCAAATTGCTGGATGAATGAATTCATGCAAGGCATGGAAGAAAAAAATATACAAATGAATGAATGTATGAATAATTTGCTTTTTATTACAACTCCTAAGAAGAATAGGGTTGAACATGAGCAAAGGTACTATGTACGACAATGGGATTTTTATTCTACTTTTGCATGTAGAACTTAATTATCTTCAGAAGGCAAATGTAGATGATCTGATTACTTATTACTCATCCTTTCTATATAGCAAAACTCATCTACCATCTCCACAAACTTAAACCAAATTAATATCCTTGCAGCAAAAGCATCAAATTCTTAATTACAGGGATTAGCCCATTTAGCAATCTTTCTAATAATTTCCAAAAGATTGTGTAGGATTTTCAAAAAGTTGCTGAAGTGCAAACTATTTTAGAACTTGACCTGGACAGCATAGCATCTTAGACTTTGGATCAAAGCAAGAAACAAATATTTATTGTGCTCCTATTCTGTGCAAAAAACAAACAAGCAAA
The DNA here is from genome assembly GCF_003287225.1 of Phascolarctos cinereus. Lineage (NCBI taxonomy): Eukaryota > Metazoa > Chordata > Mammalia > Diprotodontia > Phascolarctidae > Phascolarctos > Phascolarctos cinereus. The sequence goes on along the minus strand of NW_027555847.1, from coordinate 43,765,274 downwards.
AAAACAAAAAATAACAACAACTATAAGAAATGCTGTCTTATATGTGCGTATATGTATACGTCTATATATATACAAACATATGTATGTGTATATCTATACATATATATATATAAAACACATGTGCACATATTTTTATATATACAGACATATATCATTATGTGTATATGTATATATATCAGTATAGTTGTACATATGTGTGTGTAATAGTATATTTAGTAATATATTAGTGTATATATACACACACTCTAACAACCAATGTGGCTGATTGTTGCCTTTTGCTTTCAAAGAGAACCAAAATGACATCAGTATGTTAGAATCAAGTTACAGTGTGTCCAACTGTAGCTAATTAGACCAATATGATCTTAGAATGATCTACCAGAAGTCAGGTGCAAATTGTTCATGTGAGCATTTGGGGTGGATGTTTTGAATTTGCACATCTTGCATTTCTTTTGAGCTACTTCAATTCTGCTTTGCTCATAGAGCACAGCATCTCCTTTGATGCAGGCATGCCATTCTGGGCAGTCTTTTGCCAGTGTGTCCCATGTCACACAATCAATTGCAAAATTCCAAAGTTCCTCAGAGAGATACCAGTGTCATGTATGTATGTATGTGTGTATGTATAGGTGCATGTGTATATCTGTGTATAGATGGTGGATGTGGGTGTGAGTGTGCACATGCTGGGTATACAAAGAAAGGCAAAACCAATCTCTGAACAGGAACTGAAGAGCTCATACTCTAACTAGAAGTTCTCTCTCTCTTCTCTCTCTCTCTCTCTCTCTCTCTCTCTCTCTCTCTCTCCCTCACTCCTATCTCTTAGTTTTAGGGTTAGGGTTAAGCACAATTAAGGTTAGGGTTAGGGTTATACACACACACGCACACAAACACACACATATACATACATACACATATATGGAGATTTTCAAATAGCCTATGTATCTATGTAGCAATAGATGTAGTATGTATCTAGATAGATAGAAATAAATAAATAAATAAGTAATAAATAAATAAATAAATAAAGACAGAGAGGGTGGAAAGAGAGAGAGAGAGAGAGAGAGAGAGAGAGAGAGAGAGAGAGAGAGAGAGAGAGAGAGAGAGAGAGAGAGAGAGAACACGTTGAAGGTTACCTTGGAGGAGAAAGAAACCCTGCTCTTTTTTAACAGTTTGATTTTCAGTCAGATATTTCATATCTGGGTCTCAGTTTTCTTATATGTAAATGAAAGGACTTTGTCTCAATGACCTAAAATCCCTTCTAAGTATAAATCTCATAATACATATTTTGAAATTAGTTTTACAAACATTGTCAATATTACATTCCTAGAAATTGTACTTTTTCATGTGATGGAAATAGAGTTCCCATGAAAAAATATGACATTTTGCCAATTAAGATCATAAACATACAAATATTTGTTTTAGAACTACTTATTACATGCAGATATTTTCTTTTTGTTATTATAACAGAAATAATCTCCTCTATTTTATCTCATATTCCTTGAAGTCAGAAATCATGGGACCATGACACAAATCCTGAAGCATTTTGTGATCAAATTGGTTTGAAAAACAGTGCTTCTGAGAGTGATCATGATAGAAGTAGAATCTCTGAATCAAGACTTTGAAAATTGGATGGGTTCTCAGAGGAAATTTTGTCTAGTGCATACATGAAAGATATACCCAATTCATAATTATAATCATGTACTTTATGGTTTGCATACACATGTGTATGTGTGTGTGTGTGTGTGTGTGTGTGTGTGTGTGTGTACATGTGCACGTGTGCATGTAGTCAGTTGCGTTAACAAGTGATTCTCTGGTTTAAAAAAAATCTCCCATTCACATTAAGGGTTAACACTTTCTAAACACTCTTGGAAGACTAACAGTTAATTGAAAGAGCTTATAAATGCTATGTTCGGGTATTAAAATGACAATGATTTCCCTAGCTTAACAATAGAAAGGATAAACATTCAAGCAGTAAAGAGAGAGCAGTTTTGTGCAGTGTGGATGTTCCTGAATGAAATAATAACACCCAAACTTGTGAGTTACTCTATCTACATGAGTTTTCCTCCATCATATGCTTTCCTATGAGATTCCTGTAAATGCTTGTCCATATTTCATATTTCATCATATATATCAAATGAATTTGTGAGAGAGTTGGGTCTAGATTTATATGTGAATTTTGATTAAATTTGTGATTTATACGTTCACTTTGATGTATAAATATCTATAATGGTATTATATACTTTCAGGTATTATGTTTGAGAACTGAATGTGTCATTATTTTAAATAGCTAGTTGCATAAATATCAAGAACTAGGTGGATATATGACCTTGTCAGTAATTGATTATGTAGTTAGATTACAACTTGTGTGGGGGCTCAATTATTACAGTGATAAAAAGGAAAAGTATACTTACCCTCAACATGGTTTGTGCAAGAAAACCCAAACAAGAAAGAAAGAGTGAGGGAGGAAGAAAGAAAGAAAGGAAAGAAGGAAGGAAGGAAGGAAGGAAGGAAGGAAGGAAGGAAGGAAGGAAGGAAGGAAGGAAGGAAGGAAGGAAAAGAGGAAAGGAAGAAGAAATAGCAAAATAAGTATTTATTCATTGTATATCTGATGACATCAGTTCTTTCTTTGGAGGTAAATAGCATTTTTTATCATAAGTCCTTTGGAATTGTCTTGGATAATTGTATTGCTGAGAAGAGCTAAGTCATTCACAGCTGTTTATCATTCAACACTGTTATTACTGTGTACAATGTTCTTCTAGTTCTGTTCACTTCGCTTTGTATTAGTTATGTAAGCCTTTCTAGATTTCTCTGAAGTCATCCTACTTGTCATTTCTTACATTACAATACTATTCCATTACAATTATATATTTCCGTTGTTTGCCCATTGGGCATCTCCTTAACTTCTAATTTTTAGTCACCACAAAAAGAGCTGCTATAAACATTTTTGTACAAATAGGTTCTTTTCACTTTTGTAAATTTTTTTTTGGATATAACCTTAGCAGTGGTATTGCTGGATCAAAAGATATGTATAGTTTTATAGCCATTTGGGCATAGTTCCAAATTGCTCTCTAGAATAGCTGAATTAGTTCACTACTCTACCAATAGTGTTTTGGAGTCTCAGTTTTCCCACATCCCCTCCAATATTTATCATTTTCCTTTTTTGTCATATTAGCTAATTTGATGGGTTGGAGGTGGTACCTCAGAGTTGTTTTAAAATGCATTTGTCTCATCAATATTGATTTTGCACATTTTTATATAACTATAGATAGATTTGATTTCCTTGTCTGAAAACTGCCTATTTATATCATTTGACCATTTGTCAATTAGGGAATGACTGGTTTTAGAAATTTTAATGAGTCCTCTATATTTGAGAAACAAAGCCTTTATCAGAGACACTTCCTGCAAAGTTTCTCCCCCAGTTTCACCTGCTTTACTTTTAATTTTGTTTGCATTGGTTGTATTTGCACAAAAACTTTTTTAAATAATCAAAATTATTCAATTTACATTTTGTAACACTGTCTATCTCTTGTTTGGTCTTAAATTCTTCCTTTATCCATATATCTGAAGGGTGAAGTATTCCATGCCCTCCTACCTTGCTTATATCACCTATTATGTCTAAATCATGCATTCACTTTGACCTTATCTTAGTATACAGTATGAGATGTTCATCTAAACTTAGTTTCTGCTATACTCTTTTCCAATTTTCCCAGGAGGTTTTTTTTTTTTATCAAATAATGAGTTTCTGTCCCAAAAAGCTTGGATTTTTGGGTTTATCAAACACTAAATTAGTATGGTCATTTACTGTAGTAAACACATTGTAATATATTGGGTACCTACTATATTCAACTGACCCACCAAAGTATTTCTTAGCCTGCACTGGATTCTCTTGATATTTACCACTTTATAATGTAGTTTGAGGTCTTTTATGGATATGGCAACTTTCTTCACTTTTTTATTGATTTCCTTGCTATTTTGACCTTATTTTCTTCTAGATCATTTTTTTATTATTTTTTTCTACTCTATAAAATAATTTTGATAGTTTGGTATGGCACTGATAAGTAGATTAATTTTAATAAAATTGCCATTTTTTATTATAATTTTTAAATTTTATTAATTTATTTTGATTTATCAACAATCACTTCCATATGCTTTTGAGTTGAAAATTTTTCTCCCCCTTCCTCCCCCCCCCGCAAGATGGCACACAATCTGATATAGGCTTTACATTTACATACCCATTAAACATATTTTCACTTTAGTGAAGTTGTAAGTAAAAATTAAAACCAATAGGAGGAACGATCAGAAAGATGAAACAAAATTCAACAGAAGGTGAAAATAAGTGATAGCAATTCGACTTCCATAGTTATTTCTTTGGATGTGGACAGCATTTTCCATCCTGACATCTCTGGAGATGTCTTAGATCCTTGTAATGCTGAGAAGGGTTCAGTTTAACAATCTTGGTCATTGCATAATGTGGCTGTTATTATATACAAAGTCCTCTTGGTTCTGCTCACTTCACTCAGCATCAGATCATATAAGTCTTTTCAGGTTTTTCTGAAGTCAGCCTGTTCATCATTTCATATAGCACAATAATATTCCATTACATTCATATAACACAACTTACTCAGCCATTCCCCAGTTGATGGACATTTTCTCAATTTCAAATTCTTTGCCACCACAAAAAGAGCTTCTATGAATATTTTTGTACATGTGAGTCCTTTTCCCATTTGTTTCATGTCTTTGGGATATACCCCTAGAAGTGCTATTGCTGGATCAAAAGGTATGCACATTTTTGTAGCCCTTTGGGCATAGTTCCAAATTGTTCTCCAAAATGGTTTTATCATTTCACAACTCCACCAACAATGTATTAGTGTTCTAATTGTCCCACATCTTCTCCAATATTTATCATTTTCCCGTATTGTCATGTTGGCTAATCTGATAGGTGTGATGTGGTACCTCAGAGTTGTTTTGATTTGCATTTCTCTAATCAATAACGATTTAGAGCATTTTTTCATATGACTATAGACGGCTTTAATTTCTTCATCTCAGAACTTCCTGTTCATATCCTTTGACCATTTAACAATTGGGGAATTGCTTTTGTTCTTATAAATTTGTCTTAATTCTCCATATATTTTAAAAATGAGGCCTTTATCAGAGAGACTGGTTGTAAAAATTCTTTCCCAATTTTCTACCTTCCTTCTAATCTTAGTTGCATTGGCTTTGTTTGTGCAAAAACTTTTCAATTTAATGTAATCAAAATTATCCATTTTGCATTTCGGAATGTTCTCTATCTCCTGTTTGGTCATGAATTCTTCTGTTCTCCATAGATCTGATAGGTAAACTATTCCTTGTTCTCCCAGTTTACTTATGGTATCAGCCTTTATATCTAAGTCCTGAACCCATTTTGACTTTATTTTGGTATATGGTCTGAGATTTGGGTCTATGCCTAGTTTCTGCCATACTCTTTTCCAGTTTTCCCAGCAGGTTTTTTCAAACAGTGGGTTCTTATCCCAGAAGCTGGGGTCTTTGGGTTTATCACATAGTAGATTACTATAGTCATTGACTACTGTGTCTTGCATATTTAACCCATTCCACTGATCCACCTCCCTATTTCTTAGCCAGTACCAAGCAGTTTTGATGATTGCTGCTTTATAATACAATTTAAGATCTGGAATTGCTAGGCCACCTTCCCCTGCATTTCTTTTCATTAGTTCCTTTGATATTCTGGACCTTTTGTTTTTCCAAATGAATCTTGTTATTATTTTTTCTAACTCTATAAAATAATTTTTTGGTAGTTTGATTGGTATGGCACTGAATAAGTAAATTAGCTTAGGTAGGATTGTCATTTTTATTATATTAGCTCGGCCTACCCATGAGCAACTGATGTTTTTCCAATTATTTAGATCTGATTTTATTTGTGTGAAAAGTGTTTTGTAATTGTGTTCATAGAGTTCCTGGGTTTGTTTTGGGAGGTAGACTCCTAAATATTTTATAATGTCTACAGTAAGTTTAAATGGGATTTCTCTTTCTATCTCTTGCTGTTGGGCTTTGTTGGTAATATATAGAAATGCTGATGATTTATGTGGGTTTATTTTATAGCCTGCAACTTTGCTAAAGTTGTTTATTATTTCAAGTAGTTTTTTACTTGATTCTCTAGGATTCTCTAAGTATATCATCATGTCATCTGCAAAGAGTGATACCTTTGTTTATTCTTTACCTATTCTAATGCCTGCAATTTCTTTTTCTTCTCTTGTTGCTAAAGCTAACGTTTCCAGTACAATATTGAATAACAGTGGTGATAATGGACATCCTTGTTTCACCCCGATCTTATTGGAAATGCTTCTAGCCTGTCCCCATTACATATAATGCTTGCTGAAGGTTTTAGATAGATGCTATTTATTATTTTAAGGAAGACTCCATTTATACCTATGCTTTCTAGTGTTTTTAATAGGAATGGGTGTTGTATTTTATCAAAAGCTTTTTCTGTATTGAGATGATCATGTGGTTTCTGTTGGTTTCTGTGTTGATATGCTCAATGATGCTGATAGTTTTATTAATATTGAACCAACCCTGCATTCCTGGTATAAATCCTACCTGGTCATAGTGTATTATTCTTGTGATAAGTTGCTGCAATCTACTTGCTAGTATTTTGTTTAAAATTTTTGCATCTATATTCATTAGAGAAATTGGTCTATAATTTTCTTTCTCTATTTTGACTCTTCCTGGTTTAGGTATCAACACCATATTTGTATCATAAAAAGAATTTGGTAAGACTCCTTCTTCACCTATTTTCCCAAATAGTCTATATAGTATTGGAATTAATTGTTCTTTAAATGTTTGATAGAATTCGCATGTAAATCCATCTGGCCCTGGAGATTTTTTCCTAGGGAGTTCATCAATGGCTTGTTCAATTTCTTTTTCTGAGATGGGGTTATTTAAGTATTTTACTTCCTCTTCGTTAATCTGGGCAGTTTATATTTTTGTAAATATGTATCCATTTCTCTAAGACTGTCAAATTTGTTGGCATATAGTTGGGCAAAATAATTACTAATTATTGTTTTAATTTCCTTTTCCTTGGTGGTAGCTTTCATTCTTGATACTAGTAATTTGGTTTTCTTCTTTCTTTTTTTTAATTAAATTAACCAAAGGCTTATCTATTTTATTGGTTTTTTTCATAAAACCAGCTCTTAGTTTTATTTATTAGTTCAATAGTTTTCTTAATTTCAATTTTATTAATTTTTCCTTTGGTTTTCAATATTTCTAATTTGGTGTTTAGTTGAGGATTTTTAATTTGTTCTTTTTCTAGTTTTTTTTAGTTGTATGCCCAATTCATTAATCTCCTCTTTTTCTATTTTATTTATGTAAGCATTTAGAGATATAAAACTTCCCCTAAGAACTGCTTTCGCTGCATCCCATAGGTTTTGGTATGTTGTCTCATTATTGTCATTCTCTTGAATGAAATTATTGATTGTTTCTATGATTTGTTGTTTGACCCAATCATTTTTTAGGATTAGATTATTTAGTTTCCAATTATTTTTTAGTCTATCTTTCCATGGCCCTTTATTACATATAATTTTTATTGCATCATGATCTGAAAAGGATGCATTTAATATTTCTGCCTTTCTGCATTGGATTGTGAGGTTTTTATGCCCTAGTACATGGTCAATTTTTGTGTATGTGCCATGTACTGAGAAAAAAGTATATTCCTTTCTATCCCCATTCAGTTTTCTCCAGAGGTCTATCATACCTAACTTTTCTAATGTTCTATTCACCTCCTTAACTTCTTTCTTGTTTATTTTGTGGTTAGACTTATCTAGTGCCGAAAGGGGGAGGTTCAGGTCCCCCACTAGTATAGTTTTGCTGTCTATTTCTTCCTGTAACTCCCTGAACTTCTCCTGTAAGAATTTGGATGCTATACCATTTGGTGCATATATGTTTAGTAATGATATTCATTCATTGTCTATGGTGCCTTTTAGCAGGATGTAGTTTCCTTCCTTATCTCTTTTGATTAGATCTATTTTTGCTTTTGCTTTGTCTGAGATCAGGATTGCTACCCCTGCTTTTTTACTTCAGCTGACATAATATATTCTGCTCCAGCCTTTTACCTTTACCCTGTATGTGTCACTCTTTTTCAAATGTGTTTCCTGTAAACAACATATTGTAGGATTATGGTTTTTAATCCATTCTGCAATCCATTTCGTTTTATGGGAGAGTTCATCCCATTCACATTCACAGTTATGATTACTATCTGTCCATCCTTTTCCCCCTATTTATGCTTTTCTTTCTCCTTTTTCCTTTCCCCCTTCACTAGTGTTTTGCTTTTGACCACGCCTCCTTCAGTCCCTTCCCCTTTTATTATCCCTTTCCCTTTTCTTCCCCTTTAGTCTTACTGCTTCTTCTCTCCCTTCTTTCCCCTCCCTTTTCTTTCCCCTCCCTTTTCTTTCCCCTTTTCCCTCCTACTGCCTATAGGGCAAGTTAGATTTCTATACCTAACTGATTATATTATGCCCTTCTTGAGCCAAATCTGATGAGAGTAAGGTTCAAACAATGCTCCCCCCCTTCTTTCCCTCTGCTGTAATAGGATTTTGTGTCTTTTCCTGTAATGTAATTTACCCTTGTCTGCCTCCTCCTTTCTCAGTACATTTTCTAAGATCAGATTGATCCACTTATTTGGATCCATTTAACCCACTTGATTAGATTTTTTTTTTATCATTACATCAAAGTCAACTAATATCCACCTCTTTATGTATACTCCTTTAAAGGTGTAATAACAATACAGTTCTCAAGGGTTGCAAGTCTCATATTCCCTTGTAGGGGTTTAAACAGCCCCCCCCTTATTAACAACATATTGTATCCTTCTGTCCCATTTATCTTTTTAAGTCCTTCTTGAGTCCTGTACTTGAAGATCAAATTTTTTGTTGAGCTCTGGTCTTTTTATCAGGAAAGTTTGGAAGTCTCCTATTTTGTTGAATATCCATTTCCTCCCTTGAAAATGATGCTCATTTTTGCTGGGTAATGATCCTTGGCTGCATTCCAAACTCCTTGCCTTAAATATCATGTTCCATGCCCTGTGGTCTTTTAATGTAGAAGCTGCAAGGTCCTGTGTAATCCTGACTGTGGTTCCATGATATTTAAATTGTTTCTTTCTGGCTGCTTGCAGCACCTTCTCTTTCATCTGGTAATTTTGGAATTTTGCTATTATATTCCTTGGTGTTGTCAATTTGGGATCTCTTTCAGGTGGTGATTGGTGGATTCTTTCTATGGTTATTTTCCCTTCTGGTTCTAGGACTTCTGGGCAGTTTTCCTTTATGATTTCCTGAAAGATACTGTCCAGGCTCTTTTTTTCATCATGATTTTCAGGTAGTCCAATAATTTTTAAATTGTCTCTCCTGATTCGATTTCCCAGGTCGGTTGTTTTACTGATGAGGTATTTTACATTTTCATCTATTTTTTCATTTTTTTGTTTCTGTTTGACTGATTCTTGCTCTCTCATAGAGACATTAGTTTCCATTTGTCCAATTCTAGTTTTTACAGATTGTTTTCTTCTGTTAGTTTTTGTACTTCCTTCTTCAATTGGCCAATTGTGTTTTTTAGGGACTTGTTTTCTTCAGTGTATTTTTTTTCCAATTGGCCAATTGTATTTTTGAAGGACTCTTCTACCTCTCTCATTTGACTATTAAAGTCCTTCTTGAGCTCTTCTAAGAAGGCTTTTTGGGCTTCAGACCAGTTCATATTCCCTTTTGTTGTTGCAGATGTGGGTTTGTTGACAATGTTGTCCTCTTCAGAATTTCTGTCTTGATCTTCACTCTTCTCATAATATGAATCTATGGTACGTTTCTTTTTACTCATGGTGTTTCTTTATTCCCTGGCCTTTAAAGAGATTGAGCTCTCCTGCTGGGGAACAGAGGGTACTGACCCAAGCTTCTTGTGTTGGGAGCCTAGGTCTTGGTCACTGGCTTTGTGTGCTGGGGCCTCTTATGCTGGCAATTGGAGGCTGTAGGTTTCTGGCAGCTTACTCTGTTGGGCTGGAATCAGCAAGGCTGGAACTTTCAGGCAATTCTAGGTTGCCTGCTTTTCCTTTCCTTTAGCTTTCTTCAGCTCCTTTTAGATGGGTGCTGCAGGGTGTTTATCTGCCTGGGGCCCCTGCAGTGTTGTCTCCCTTGTTTCTGCTAATGGGAGATTCCTTTGTGGTAGTGCTGGGCACCTGGTGGTTTTCTGAGCTGGCTTCCACTGGTTTCCCCTGCCCTCACTGAGGCACTGGGAGGTCCAGGTGTTGGTGTTTGCCTGTTCTACCACCTGGGCTTCAGGATGTCTTCAAAATTTGAGGCTGCAGGGCTTCAACAGCTCACCTGGTGTTGGGTTGGAATCAGCAAGGCCGGGGCTTTAGGAAGCCTTTAGGTTGTTTTCTTCACCTCCTTTCAGATGAAAGCTGCAGGGTACTTATCTGCCTGGGGCCCCTTGTAGTTCTGCCTCCCTTATTTTTGCTGAGGCACTGGGAGACCTGTTTGCTGGGTTGCTGCACTGCTGCTCCTGGTCTTTCTTCTAGTTCAGCTGTTCCAGGTTTTTTTTTTTCTGGGGTGACATTTTCTGGGTTTTCAGAGGTTGATGGGGAGAGTGAGAGCAATTACCTTTTCACTCCACCATCTTGGCTCCTGGACTAAAATTGTCATGTTTATTATATTGGCTCAGTCTACCCATGACCAATTAATGTTTTTAAAAATATATTTAGATCTGACTTCATGTCAAAAGTTTTTGTAATTGTATTCATAATCATTTATGGGTTTGTCTTGGCAGGTAGACTCCCAAATACTTTATATTATCAGCAGTTTTTTTAAATGTAATTTCTCTTTACATTTCTTGCTGCTGTACTTTGTTGGTAATATGCAAAAATGTTGATGATTTATGTGGATTTATTTTGTATCCTTCAACTTTGATAAAGTTGTTAATTATTTCAAATACTTTTAGTTGATTCTCTAAGTAGATCATCATATCATCTGCAAAGAGTAATATTTTTATTTCCTCATTGCCTATTCCAATTCCTTCAATTTCTTTTCCTTCTCATTACTACAGCTAGCATTTCTAATATAATATTTAATAACAGTGGTGATAATGGAGACCCTTGCTTCACCCTGATCTTATTGGGAAGGCTTGTAGCTTATCCCTATTACAGGTAACTCTTGCTCATGGTTTTAGAGAGATACTAATCCTTTTAAGGGAAGTTCCATTTAGTTCTATGCTCTCTAGTGTTTTTAATAGGAATGGGTATTGTACTTTGTCACAGACTTTTTCTGCATCTATTGAATCAGTAGATTCCATTTATCCTCTGGTTCTAGGATATCAGAGCAGTTTGCCTTCATAATTTCTTGAAATATGATGTCCAGGCTTTTCGTTTTATCATGACTTTTTTGTAGTACAATAATTCTTAAATTATCTATCCTGGGTCTATTTTCCAGGTCACTTGTTTTTCCAATAAGATATTTCACATTTTCTCCTTTTTCATTCTTCTAATCTTGTTTGATTGATTCTTCATGTTTTACAGAATAATTAGCTTCCATTTGCCCAATTCTAATTTTTAAGGAATTATTTTTTTTGTGAAATTTTTTGTACTGCCTTTTCCATTTGCCTAGTTCTACTTTTTAAGGATTTGTTTTCTTCACTGAATTTTTGTACCTCTTTACCCATTTAGCCAGTTTCACTTTCTAAGGAATCATTTACTTTGGTGAATTTTTGCATTTTTTTTCCATTTTTTTCTTTCACCAAGCTATTGACTCCTTTTTTTCCCCATGATTTTCTTGTATTCCTCTTTCTTCATTTCCCCCTCCTTTTTGCTTTTTAAAAATTTTTCTGAGATCTTCTATGAGTTCTTTTTTAGATCTGTAGACCAATTTACAATTCTATTTGAGGCTTTGTATGTATCTATTTTGATACTTTTGTCCTCTCCTTACTTTGTTCCTTGATCTTCCCTGTGAAAGTAACTTTTTATGGTCAAGTTCTCTTTGTTGGTTTATTTGTTTTTTGTTCATTTTTCTGCCTATTTTGACTTTGTGTTTTCAAATAGTAATTAGCATCTGTACCTGCTGTTCCAAGCTTCTTGTTCTGAGGCTCAAGGCCTTGCTGGTGGCTTAGATTGCATCCCTCCTGACTTGTTCTGGTGGCAGGGTCTTCTTGTTAGACTTCCCTGGGGTTGGAGTCTCACTGCTGGCCTGTCCCAGAGGCAGGAGCTCACTGCTAGTTTGTTCTGGGGGTAGGGCTTACTCTTGGACCGCTCCAGAGGCTGGGCCACTTTTCTTGTTGTTGTTGTGTTACTTTTCATGTTTATATTTTATTTGGTTTTATTTTTTGCTGTACAAGGTAAAAATTTTACATATGATTCTCATTTGTCATGAATTATCTAAACATTATACAAATATATACAGGAAAATTCACATTTAATTTTATTGTGTACATTTTTACTATTTAAATAGCTGACTGCACACAATGCAAACACTATTTACATGATGCAAACATAATTTCACTTGGTACCTATTTTGCATTGTAAAGAAAGAAAATATTATGCTGTGTTCTTCAATTTCAGATTACTCCAAATGTTTTGGTAGTAACACACTGGCCTTCTAAAGGATTGTTTTCATGATTTTTTTTTCAATACAGAAAGCCCTCTTTTCACTTAAGTAATACCAAATTACACTTTCATAATTGTTCATAAAATGAGTTATTTTCCACAATAAGTTGATATAACTGTATACAATAGAACAGCTAATATGGTTGCTCTTAATGTTAATATCAAAGTGGGCACAGAAGTCCTCAACAGGTGATTTTTTTTTAAAGGTCAAACTGCAAAAGCCATTCTTAGCACAAAGGAAATTAAGCAAACTTGACAAAAATTATTGAAATCATCCAAAGTTCTAATGTTTAAGAAAATTCAGGTGTGTTTTTTTAAATTTATTTACTCTGCTGTACATTTCCTTCTTGATTAGGATGAACCACAGACTTACTTTAAGATAAAGTAGTGTTCAGTTGTTGTTCCACTCCACAAAAATAAATATCAATAGGTCATTCATTATGCGCTCCTTACATACTGTTATACAGTATTCTGTAAGAGTGGGCACTTCCAATTTGGTTTCTTCTGGAGCCTTATTTGCAATAAAATTCTCTCCACAGAAAGCTTGAATACTATGGATATCTTGATAGGTCATATATATGGTAATTTTACATTCTCTTTGTCATCTTTGTTCAACCAGCTTCTCAGCAACCAAAGCTTTTTCCATTGCTGTTAAATCAGTAAGTTCATCCCCTGTCTTCTTCAGCTGGGATACTTTTGATCCAGTACCACTAAGATTAGATCCAATCCACTGAATATAGCTCTTAGATCTTTTTTGAATGAAGTTGATTCCATCTAATATATTGATGATGTCATACTCTTCGTTTCCATTTGCCAAATGTTTGTGCAACTTCATTTAAATCAAAAACTCTACCAGGAGCAGATTCAATGAGCTCCATACATTTATAAGTTAAATAAACTAAAGATATATCATAAAGAGGTTTTGTCACTCTCAAGGGTTCAATAGGCTCTTTATGTTGACTGGCAGCAGGAGAATTCAGCACATGGACTCCAGCTTCCTCTGGCACTTCTCAGTACCTGCAGTTGGGTTGGGGCCCCGGCCCTGGGCAAGGGGGCCTTGGGAGCTCCAGACATCAGCTTTGGCACACTAAGTCAAGTTGCTTGTAGTCTTCCTCCTCCTCCTCCTTCTCCTCCTCCTCCTTATCCTCCTCCTTTTCTTCCTTCTCCTTACTGGCTAGGTTCTGGGGCAGCCTAGGATCACCCAGCTTCCAGTTTCCTTATTTTTTTTTTTTTGTTGAAATAAGAGGCTTTACCAGGTCACTTCTGAGGTCTCTTCCAGTTCTAGATTGATACAAGGAATTCCTTCAATACACTCAACTTTGTCCTTCCTGTATGAAATGGTATCTGGGGACCTTTACTTGATCCTAATAGAATCTTTCAAGAAGAGAGTTGTTAGACACCTGAACTGGACCACTGTGTTTTCCTAATCTTCTGGGTTCATAGCGTGCCTCTTAGTCAGATGGGAAACATATATGTCCCAAAGTGGCCGTTCAGCCTTTGATAGAATGAGCTTCCTGTGAGAAGAGGAATGAGATGAGGGGGAAAGCTGGCAGTCACAGAGGACTTCCAATACAGAGTCTGAATAGCTACTTTAGAGGGAGAGATGCTATAGAAAAGATTCATAGATAGAGCCAAAGAAAAGTCAGCCAGCAGTAATAAGCATCATTTTGGCTACATATCCCAGTGGTATCTCTTTGTGGTGCCAGCAGCAGGGCTGCTCTGAACAGGGAATTTCTATCTGTCATGATAGAAGGGAGGATTCTCTCCTCTTAGAAGATGTAATTTCTGATGCAAAGTCTTAGGGATGACAGTCTGTCTCCCTCACTGCCCTGACACATACACAATCATTTCTTGCCATTGGAATAAATGACTTATCTACTAAATACCCCCAGGAGGAACATTTAGGACAATATAATCTGACTAGAACCACAGGTAGGACAAAGTGGTAGGAGATTTACCCCAGGAAAACAAAATTTATATTTTGGTAATAATAATCATAAAATTTATATAATGCTTTGAGTACATATACTGTTTTTATTCTCAAATACTGACAAAATTCCACATAGTTAAAGCTATTTTATTCCAGCAGTATTGTTTGGCTATGAAGGTTTGACCATGAGAAAAGCTGAGCACCACAGAACTGACACTTTTGAATTGTGATACTAGAAAAGACTTTTGAGAGTCCCTTGGAGAGCAAGGAGATCAAATCAGTTAAAACTTAAGTAAATTAATTCAGACTGCTCATTGGAAGGACAAATATTGGAGCTGAACCTTAAATATTTTGGCCACATTATGAGAAGACAAGACTCAGTGGAAAAGATCTTGGCATTGGGAAAAATTGAAAGCAAAGAGAATGGGAGAACAGGGGATGGGATGGATATAGATAGTGTCATGAAAGCAATGAACATGATCTTGAAAAGCCTTTGTGAGATAGTGGAGGATAGGAGGGTTTGGTGTCCTGTGGTTTGTGGAGTCATAAAGAGCAAGGCATGACTGAATGAATGAAGAAAAACAACAGTAACACAATTTGATCCTCACAGAAACCTTGTGAGGTAGTGGCTAATGTTATCTATCCCCACTTTGCAGATGGGGAAACTATAGTTATTTCTCCAAGGTTGGAAAGCTAGAAAATATCTGAGACAGGATTTGAACTTGTTTTCCTGATTCCAAGTCCAGCACTCCATACACCATCAACACGTGGCTGCATCTGTCATACATGTACTTTTTCAGTAAGAGCTGAGCTTCACAATAAGTTAGCAAGAAAGGTTGATTGAGGGGGGCAGCTAGGTGGCTCAGTGGATACCATTCCGGCCCTGAAGTCAGGAGGATCTGAGTTCAAATCCAGTCTCAGACCAGACACTTGACACTTACCAGCTGTGTGACCCTGGGCAAGTCACTTAACCCCAATTAAAAAAAAAAAAGGTTGATTGAAATATCAAGTTGTCAAACAGCCCAGTTGCTCCCTTTGCCAGCAACACCAACCAATGATTATCACCCTAGCCCATTCGGATCCTGCCCTACAAAATTCTTCCTCCTCTCTGTAGTCCCAGGGCCCTATGCCTTTACCCAAGGAGATCTGGTCATCTAAAATCTCTGTCTTCTCAGAATAGGGTACTATGCCAATATCCTTCTTCTCCCATGTACCTTGACTCCTGTGATTCAAGTCTTCTCTCCAACAAAACTAATATATATATATATATATATATATATATATATATATATATATATATATATTATTATATATATATATGTGTGTGGTGTGTGTGTGTGTGTGTATGTATGTGTATGTGTATGTTTATGTGTGTATGTATACATATACATACATCCATATATATGTATGTGTATATATGTATATATGTGTGTATATATGTATATATCTGTGTGTATATATATGTATATATCTGTGTGTGTATATCTCTATCTCTATCTCTCTATCTCTATCTCTATCTCTATGTCTGCTGCTGACCCTTTTGCCATTTCAACATCTAAAATCCAATATCTTCCTCTCCATCCCAGCCTTACCTGACTCCCATACTCTGTCTAGACTTGAAATAGACAGTACCTGCTTCAGCTCATTTCTCTGGCTTTTGCACTATTTTTCTAATCACTTTGGCTCCATCTTCTGCTCTAAATTGGCCCTTTGAGATCATGGATACTGCACTTGACTTTGATTAGTGAAGATGTGTTTGAATCCCATCTGAGACATCTCTTACAATTCACTTCTCCTCTCTCAGACTAAGTTCTTTCATCAGTAAAATGGATATAACAATATCTGTTCCATGTACAGATGTAATGTTGGTCAGGTAGTTAAACTCTCAGTGCTCCCAGATGTTCTTTGAGACTTTAAATTGCCAAGCATGGGGGATCTGCTTTGGTAAGGAAATTTTCCTCACCTGGAATCTATTAGACCAAAGAAGCCACAAGTCCAGATGTAACCTCCCACTCTCCCTCCCCCCAAAAAATCAAGAAATGTAATTCACAGTTCTGAGACTCAGATGAAATAATTCATGTAAATGCTTACCAACAATATTGTCATTTGCTGTGCTATTGCTATTATTATTGTTATTAATCACATGGCAGCTCCGTATTGCCAAACAGTACTTGCGGTTCTTCTTCCTGACCAGAAATCTAGGATGGCATTCAGGCATCAGCAGCTGGCCAAAGCCTATGTATTCTGAGCAATTCAAAGTCAGAGAGCAGCATAACATATGAGTAACAGCATTGACTTTGGCATCAGAGGACAGTAATTCAAATCTATATTACCTGTGTGACTCTCAGGAAGTAATAACCTTTCTGAGACTCAGTTTTCTCATCAGTAAAAAGAGGGCATTGGACTAAATGCCTTTTAAGATAGTAGTCACAGTAGATAAAGTGTTAGATCTTGAGTCAAGATCTGAATTCAAATTTGACCTCAGGCACTTAGCAGCTATGTGACCCTTGATGTGACTTAGCTTCTATTTGTCTCAGTTTCCTCATCTATAAAATGGGGATAATAGAGTCATTATGAGGATAAAATTAAATATTATTTGTAAATTACTTTCCAAACCTTAAGATGGGATATAAATGTTATCAATTATGATTTGAGGTTCTTTCTTGCTCTATCTATAATCCTATGACAAAAAGAAAGGTCCCATAGATATGAAGATATTCATAGTTCACTTTTTCTTGTAGGAAAAACCTGGGGAAAATAATGGGTGCCCACTAGACAATGACTTAATAAATCATAGTTTTTGAATATAACATAATATTATTGTGTCTTGAGGAATTACCATTTTGAAGAATGTGAAGAAGCTGGAAGAGATTTATGAATACATTTAGAATGAATTTGATGGAACCAACAATATAAATGTAAAGAACAGTGAAATTAATCTTAACAATGTCTAATTATGATGACCAATTTTGGTCTCTGGGCAAGGGAAAGGGAAATGTACCACCCACTCCTTTGCTTAGAGAGATGTGTAACTTTGAGTTTGAGATGTGGATACCCAGTCAGATCAGTTTTGCTTATTTTCCTTCTGTTACAAGATGAGTCTAACTGAGATTGGTAGTGGAAGGGAATGAAGTTAATCTGAAAATAATTGTAATATAAAGGACATATTAATATTATTTGTTAAAAAAAGCTTTAGACTAATGGAATTAAAATCCAGGAATGGAGGTCATCTTGACCCTCCTCAGAGTCTGTTATACAAACCATCCTTCTTTAGGCCAATCTGGTGACTTCTCATCATTTAGAGATAATAATCAGATGCAGAAAAGTGTTTTTTTTGTTTTGTTTTGTTTTGTTTTGTTTTGTTTTTGCATTATGCCCTCTTCATTTCAAGTACCTAGCCAACTTTGTTCACTTAAATAATCTCCCCAGTATAATGCCTTTTATAACATTCATATAACTAACACTTTGTTTCCATACCAGTTTCTTCTTTTTAAGATTCCACAACTAACTGCATATCCCGCCCTCTCCAAACCCGAACTCCATTCCCTGCCCAATTTGGTAACTATTGTCTACTGATCATATAATCATCTCCTCTCTTTTTTTTTTTTTGTTAAGTGTCTATTTAAACATACTATTCCTAGAAGACTACAGTTCTTTTCCATTTGAATGATTTTCCTAAACAAATAGCAGATGCTTTTGTTATGTAAAAAGAGGTGGGGGGAGGTGGATGGCTGGGCAGCACCTTTCCTCCTCAGGTAGCCTGGTTATGATACATGTGGTATGTATGTTCTTCCCTGCCTCTATTCATTTTAAGTGACCATACCTTCCTCCCTAGTTATCTCCTTAGTTACTGCCTCTCCGTCTTGCATCTCCTCTCACTCCTACTGTCTAAAATTAAATTTTCTCATTCTCCATTCTTGGCAAGACTTAATCCTCTGGAGTCATTACCAAAGTAACAAAACTTGCCTGATTTCTCCTTTCTCCTATGCCTCCTCTCACTCCATTTTCTCAGCATGTACGTTTTATGGGATAACTTCCTTTAGCCAAAATGTCATGCTTTTAATAAAAAAAAATGAAGTACTCCTGAAATGAACCAGATTGACAGTTCTCAAAAATTAAGTTTAGTGTTTGTCTAGTGGCAGCCTAAAGCTCTCTGAAGAGCAAAGGGACATTATTTTTTTTTCTTATCTATTCAGGGGATTTCATTCTTCCTCTTCTCCCCCCTAAAAACACCTTATCTCTACCATATTATTTGACACCCTTGGGTCCTTGGCTCTTCCTATGGAGATTCTTACATTTAATTAATGATTTTTATTCTGTTTTGAATAATAATGACCCAAACTATTATTTTTGAATATGACATTTGTCTCATTAAATGAACTTAAAAAATCTTCTCATTATTTTTCTTTGTTTCTTCCAGCCAATCTTACTGTCTGACTTTCTCCCAATTCTCTCTCTCTCTCTCTCTCTCTCTCTCTCTCTCTCTCTCTCTCTCTCTCTCTCTCTCCTTATGGAGTAAACATATTCACACTGCATCTCATAATAAGAAGTTGTTTCTTATGATACACTCTTCATTAAAATCAGCAAGCTTCATTCCATATCATACAGCAGGAGGTGTGATGTAGGTTTTATATTTAGCAAAGATGGTAAGCCTGGAGGGAAGTGGTGGTGGTGGTGGTGGTGGTGGTGGGAAGACAGGGAAGGGTTATGGGGGAGAGGAAAATCCCAAGATTGTTCAGGGTTAGGAAAAAAAAAACCAATTGTCTGTGTTTGTTCCTGGTTATATCTGAATACACAATCTACTCTGGGGAGAGAAAAATAAAGGCTGAATCAGACAATTTTGTTTATTTGGTAAACACTTTTGTGGACTGAATTCAGCCGGATGTTAAATAAGATATTTTGTTTGATTTTGAATGAATTTAACCATTTGCTTTTCTAAATAGTTTCATCTTCAGGCTTTACCTATGGTTTTATCACATCATAATTAAAATAGAATACATCTTCATTTCTCTGTGGATGTTCTTTCTTTTATGTATATTTATACAAAGGTAAGTGAACTTATGTACAGTATTAAACATTTCTCTATTTGCTATAACTGATGGTTCCACATATGGATGGTGTTGTGATGGCTGGTGGAGCACTTGTGTTTTGCTGGTGTTCATTGATAGGACAAAATTAGCACAAACAACAGGGAATCCCATACTTTGCTGTGTCTCAGCTTCAGAGGCTGCGTTGAGTGCACAATCATCTGTGAACAAAAAGTCATGCACCAACTCTCCCTCCACTTTGTTCTTGGCTTGCAGCCTTTTCAAGTTGAATAATTTACCATCAGTGTGGTAGGTGCCCCTGATGCCATGTTTGTCCTTATTGAAGGCATCTGACAACATGGCTATAAACACATGGGAGCAAGCACACAACCTTCTCTCCAAGAGCTTGACAGTATATTTTCCAGGGATGTACACGTTGATGATAAGATGGAGGCACACATTGCCAGAGCGAGCTCAGGGTTTGGGAGGGTCCAAAGGAAGGTGTGGGAAGGAAGAGGTATTAGACTTACTAGCAAACTGAAGGTCTGCAGAGCTGTTGTGTTGACTCCATTGTCATATGCATATGAAACCTGGACCAGCACCAAGCCAGGAAACTAAATTGCTTCCACTTGAATTGTCTTGGGAAGATTCTAAAGATCACCTGGCAGGATAGGGTAACAGACACTGAGGTCCCTTCTAAAACTAAACAGCCAAGCATTAAAACACTATTGCAGGGGCATGTAGATGGCACAGTAGATAGAGCACCAGCCCTGGAGTCGGGAGGACTTGAGTTCAAACCTGGTCTCAGACCAGATACTTGACACTTACTGGCTGTGTGACCCTTGGCAAGTCACTTAACCACAATTGCCTCAAAAAAGAAGACAAACAAACAAACAAACAAAAACTCTATTGCAGAGGGCTTGACTCTAATGAGCTAACTACATTGTTCCAACGCCAAACATGTGCTTGTCTAAAAGACTATTTTATGAAGAACTTCACAAGGCAAGTGCTCACTTGGTATTCAGAAGAAGCAATAGAAGGACACTCTCAAAGTCTCTCTGAAGAACTTTGTTATTGATTCTGTAACATGGGAGGCACTGACACAGGACTGCCCAGCATGGCATGCCCTCATGAAAGAAGGTGCCGTGCTCTATGAGCAAAGCAGAATTGAAGTAGCTCAAAAGAAACGTGAGATGCACAGATTTAGAGAATCAACCTGGAATGTTCACACGGTCTATTTGTGTTCGACTTGTGGTAGAGTACTATAAGCTTGTATTGGTCTGATCAGCCACGGTTGGACACATTGTAACTTCACTCTCACATAATGATGTCATTTTGGTCTTTTCAAGAAAAAAGAACAACAACCAACCAACTTATATAAAAGAGGGGAGGTAGTGCTACACAGTGTTTAGAGAGCTAGACTTAGATAAAGAACAATCTGGGTTCAAATCTGGTCTCTGACACATACTGGTCATGTGACTCTTGGCAACAAGTCATTTGAACTCTTAGTGTCTTAGGCAACTTTTTAAAACTGTAAGAATTATAGAGAAGGTGGAGGGAAAGTGTTGGTAGACATATTTTTTTTAAAATTGATTTGCTACGTAACAGAATCATAGATCTAGTTCCAATCCTGACAGAAAAGATACAGCATACTTTAAATCACTGTTGATTAAAGAAACACAAATCAGAACTCCTCTGAGACACCACCTCAGATTGGCTAATATGACAGAAAGGGAAAATGATGGGTGTTGGAGAAGATGTGAGAAAATTGAAAGCCTTATGCATTGTTGGTGGAATTGTGAACTGATCCAACCATTCTGGAGAGCAATTTAGAACAATGGCCAAAGAGTTATAAAATTTTACATACCTTTTGATCCACCAATACCACCACTAGATCTGTATCTCAAAGAGATCACAAAAAAGAGGAAAAATGATTCACATGTACAAAATTATTCATAGCAGCTTATTTGTGATGGCAAATAATTGGGAATTGAAGGGATGCCTGTCAATTAGGGAATGGCTAAAAAAGCTGTGGTATATAAATGTAATGGAATAATATTGTGTTATAAGAAATGATGAACAGGCAGATTTCAGGAAAAAAACTTGGAAAGACTTACATGAACTGATGTTGAGTGAAGTGAGCAGAGCCAGGACAACATTGTACACAGTAACAGCAACATTGTGTGATGATCAACTTTGATAGACTTGGCTCTGAGCAATACAGTGATCTAAGACAATTCTAAAAGATTCATGATGGAAAATACTATCCACATCCAAAGAAAGAACTGTGGAGTCTGAATGCAGATCAAAGCATACTACTTTGACCTTTTGTTTTGTTTTTCTTTCTCTTGATTTTCCCCCTTTGTTCTGATTCTTCTTCTACAGCATGACTAATGTGGAAATGTGTTTAATATCATTGTACATGTATAACCTATATCATATTGCTTGCCATCCTGGGGAGTGAGGAGGAGAGAGAGAAAAGTTTGGACTATAAAAGTGAATATTGAAAACTTTATTTACATGTAATTGGAAAATATATGCTATTAAAAAAGAATAGTAAGTTGTGCATAATAAAAAGAAAAGATACAGTTTAAAAAAGTTGATGAGCACAGTCTAGTTAATGGTAAGACCAATACAAATTCATACGGAGTTACAGTCTCTTTGTTTTGCAAACAACACCCTATGACTTTGGTTGAGACAATTTCAATATGCTCTATTTATATTTTTATGTTTATGCTACTAGGGAATAAATACTAAGAATATAATATCTACTTATTAAGAGGGTTTTCAAAGAGTCTCATTTCATTTCAAGGAATTAATAAAAGTAAGGGATGGATTTTTTTCTGAAATGTTCAATATAGTAATAGCTTTATTAAAAAAAACAACAAACTTGGATGCCAGAGACCAATGAAGACTATGTCTATATGATGCCAAAAGCAAAAGCTGGAAAAAAAATAACAGCAGAACAATATCTATGTGTTTCTTTGTTTTAAGTTGACTGACTCAGAAAGTGTTTAGAGGTCATGTAAACTCTGGAAAAAGTAAACACATCCTCTTTCCATGCCCCAGCTATCTTTTTGTAAGTAAGCTGAAGGACACCACTGCTGAAGCAATGTTCTGCAAAGTCTTATTCTTACCTCTTCTCAGGACCAGAAGACTTTGCTCCTGAAGGTGGAAGACTCCAGAATTCTGGAAAAGATCTCTTCCCTTTCTTTGGTTTAAGTGAGACCAACTATAGTCAAATGATAAACCACTTATCTATTTCATATAGCTAACTATACACTTTTCCAACAAAAATTTTATCATTTTTGTCTAACCACCTGTATTTTATGAATAGGCATCTTTTTTTCTTTGTTTCCCACAATGTTATTGTGAATAATGTTTAGCTAATAAATGCTGCCCTAAAACCCTCTGTATAAGAGACATTTATGTCATACCGTGGATAGGTCACCATCTATCTTGTGATCTTCCCCCACTATGAGGAAGAAAAAAAAGTATTTGCTTCACTCTTAATTGTCTCCTTATTGCTATTACATAACCCCAATTTAAAGTGCACAGATTAGTGAGTGAGGACTCTTTCAGGTCCCTGAAAAATTCCACTACAAAACAAATCCTAAGTCACAGAAAGGCATGTTTTACCTAGGAAAGTGGGAATACAACAGGGGCTAAGGATCAATAACATCATTATTTCTGATTTAGAACACTTTCAACTGGACTACATTATTTCCTCATCCATTTTACATCATGGTTCTTCCTTAAGAGGTAAGATATTCTGTGGTAAACAAAGACTGACATCTCCTGATCTCTGGCCTCATAGGAAACAAACAAATGTGGAACCCAAGTGTAAACAGGCTTAGAACAAAAGAATCAACTGTAAATACAGCACATGACAAATGAAAAGGTAACTAGTAGGGAAACCTTCAGACCATGAAATCCAAAGGCAGGTAGTCTGCTTGAGTGTATTGCTATAAGACTAGACTATAAATCAAAGGATCCAGCATTGTTCCTAATCTGACTTCACCTAGAGGCAGTATCAGATTGGTCATCAAGTAAGACCTTGAGGAGACAAAAATAGATTTTTTTGTGGAGATACAGCTTAGAACAGAGAGGCAGCTAATATTTCTGAGATTTAGGATATAGAAGAAAGGCTGAGGAAATTGATCTGATCCTCACTGGAAAACAGCACACTTCGTGATGACCTGATTAAGTTGTTAAAATTTGGGAGGGGGGAGTAATAAAATTGATCCGTCATTGATGTTCACATGAGCAAAAAAAAAAATAGAGCAGTTAAAAAGAAAAACCAACAGGCACAGAGGAGGATATAAAAATACAATACTGGGTAACAACAGGGAACTGAGAACAACTAGGTTACAGATTCACAGAATATTCAGGATTGGAAAAGATCTTAAAAAATAATCTTGCTTGCTAAGGAGCATATCCCAAAGAAAACGACCAGGAAAAAACCCGGAAAGAAAATAATACTCTATATACTTAAATTAAATTTTCTGTCACTGGAGGTCTCCAGGTAGAAGCTCACTGATCACTTGACAGAGAAAGCCTGGGATTGTGAAACAATTACTAAACTTTCTCCCTGAACTTTAAGTCATGAGCCCTTAATTCAAATAGTATGTTATTTATGACTTAAGCAAAATTTGGAAAATCATTTAACTCCTCTGGACCTCCATTTCTTCATCTACAAAGTTAAAGAGACTAGCTAGCATCTCTTGTCCCTATCAGCCTTAAATCTAGGATAAAATGGTCTTATTTAGGTATCATCGAAACTAAGAAGGACATATTTTGGCATGGAAAGACTGATGGTTTTAAATTCAGATAAACAAGGCTCAAATCATCATCCTGCCACTCACTATCAGTATGCTCATGGGAAAGTCACTTAACACCTATGACTTTCACCATACTCATATGGAAAATGAAAGTGTTGGAAGGTTTCTTTGGTTTGCAAGGTTTCTGTATCTGTAATCCTTTGACTGCTAAAATTCCTTCTTTCCAACTTATTTTGTGATTTAACAATATGGAGAAGTAAACTGAGGCTACTAGAAGTGATATTGCTTTTGTAAGGTCAAAGAATGGAAGTAAAGTTGTTTGTCCTCTCTTTTTGAAGTAGACCAATCATACCATGGGGTTAAGTATTGACCCATGCATGAATTGAAATTAAGTGAGGCAGAACTGCACGAAATCATCAGCCTCTCTCTCTCTTCCATAGTAATTGAAGTCCAGAGGCAAGGCAAAAGTCAGGATGACTGGCCATGGCCCAGGATGTCATGGATGACCTTAGTGTCTTTTGATGTCTGACCAAGCTCTAAGCACTCCACAGTGCCTACTTGAGCCTCTTCCGTGGCCAATGGAAGAAATTATTCTCTTCTGCTGATTCTGCCAGAGGAAGTCTTCCCATGCTTGGGGTAGACACCTTCCTAACTCACCAACAAGTTTGAAGACCAGTTACCCTTAACCTGGTTTGGCCTGTCTGCCCAGATGGATTTCCTGAGGTGTGGCCACTGCACAGGCTACAGCTTCTCGGAGCCACAGGTGAGAGTTGAATGCCAGGTAGACACAAAAGGTGGATAAGCATCCCTGAAAAGGGTTAAGAGGTGCTAACCCTCCTTAAACAGGTCATACACCTTAGAATTAAAGTAGGATCCTATCTAGATCCCAAGGTTCCCGACTTCAAGTTTTTGTGAATTTAGGAATATAGGAACACAGATTAAGAGATGCTAAGAGATTTCTAGTATAACCTCATTCTTTTATAGACGAGGAGTTGATTCCCAAAGTAGTAAAGTGTCTTTTCCAAGGTCACATAGGGAACAAAAATAGAGTCAGGATCGAATACAGTTTCTCTGTATACAAAACCCAGTATTCTTTCCACCGTACCATCCTCCCTCTCATCCAAATCACTTCAATGCAGCATGTTGCATGGGAAATCTGGGAGAAAAGTATGAACTATTTCAAGTAATAATGAGTGACTATGTTCTCTTCTGAAACTAAATTCTTGACAGGGAGCCCCTCTGAAGAATGATGTTTCTTGACTTTCAAGAATGAAATAGTTTCCACCTCTCTTTAAAAATGGCTACTTAATCAAGTGCCTGGCCAACAGGAAACACTTAATGAATGCTTATTGTTAACCTAAATATAAATATTTGGGGGGGGGGGGAAACTGTGCTTCTCTTCAAACATTTTTGTTCATTTGAGCAACAGGACCCCAGTTGCCAATTTTAATGTCCTGAACTCAGGGTTTTTCACTGGCAATTTGAAAAGAGAAAAGTGCCCAGGGTTTGGGGACAGCAGATGTTTTAACGACGAACGAATGACCATCAACTTTATGTAGTACTTTAGTTTATAACTGAAATTTTGCTAAGACTGAAAGAATGCATGAATAATCTTCTTCCCATGTTTTCTTTCTCCTTTTTTAAATCTTGATTTTAGAGTAGTTAGCTAATCATCCACAGAACTAGCAGGGGACTCCTCAAATTGTTCAGCTTACAATACAGAGGAAGCGAAATTTACATTTCAGTTGAAATCTATCTAGAGCAATTGAGTATGCAGCCTCTTGACTCCGGTTCTTCAAAACTCACTATTCACAGACATGCTGATCATCCATCAATTCCTTCAGTGTCCCTGAGAATCATGGCTGCCAATTTTATCACACTACCTTGACATCTTTATAAAAATCATTTTCCGTAGTTAACATTGATATTTTTTTTTACTAGCGGTAGATCAAAAGCCAACTCTCTCATTTTGCTGCTGAGAAAACTGAGGCCCTAGGAGAGTGATTGATTTGCTCGTGGTCACAGAGTAATTATACAAAGTGTAATTTGAACCCAGGGCCTCTGCTTCTAGACCTAGTAATATTTCCATTATGCCACAATTGCTTTCAAATGACAGTTTTGAAGCTTAAATAGAACTACGGTTCCAAATTCCTTGAAAGGAGAATATGTTTGGGTTTTGTCTTTGTATCTTCAGACTCTAGCATAATGGTACTTTTTGAAAAGATCAGATTTGATTTGAATTGAATTAGATTCACTTTTCTCTGAAATGTATGTGGATTTTTTAAATGATTGGCTGTGTGACTTTGAGCCAGCCACTTACTGTCTCTGCTAGCCCTGGTTTCCACATCTTTAAAGTGAGATAGTTGAAGTCAATGATCAGCTTACTTCCTGCCCTAAGCCTATTCTTCTATGAACCTGATCTCCTACCTGCTCAAATCCTATGAAATACAAATAAAAGGAGGAAAATATTCATGGTGGATAAATTGCTGAAGCCCCCAAGACCCAAACAAAAAGGGGCTCTTTGGGGGAATTTCATCAGTCCATTCACAAAGTTTGTATGACCACCCATTTTTTGAAAATAATAGGCCTGTCCTAGCTGTATACTTTATTCTATAAGTCTCTCAGGCTAGGCTGATAGAGTTTTATTCTGTTCAGAAAGAACTTTCTTTCATCCAATCAAATCTGCCTTGCTCACATGCACCATTCATTTCTTGGTGCTCTCAGGAACCTAATCAAATCAGGAAAAATTAATATATTTACATTTTCTGGAGTTACTTTATTCATTTATAGTCATATTATTTCATATCCCAGGAAAGATTGAGAGCCCTAAATGAACTCAAAATATGACTTTTCTGTTGAAGACAATAGCAGGGTATCTTTCGACTGGTGTGACATTTTCCCAGGGTTAAAGAAATACTCACTAGACCACTGGCCTGGTTTTTAACAAAAGAAAATAAAAAGCATAAAATGGAATGCCCTATTAATATTCTTTCAATGCCTAAAAATAAATACTTGGGGAGATTGACAGTCATTTTCCCCAAGTCATTAAGGGTTTGCTAGTTTGTATGATAATACTAAAGAGTTTTCCCTTCTCTGAAACTTATTCTGGGCATACCCGGTGAGATTCTAAGGCCCTTTTAATCATTCTGTCTGCTTGTTATGTTTCACACACTACAAAGCTTTGGCTTTAGTAAGACAGCAGAGAATTGAGACCATTTGAGAAATTACAGTGGAGATGATTGGGGGAAAGGATTAGTTAGAAGGAGATTTGTAAGGAGAGGAACATTTCATGGGGATGCAGCATAGCCTGCTATGTGGAGTTTGGGCCTGCTGTTTAGACAAATCTTTAGAAAGCCAAACTGGAAGGGAAAGCTAAACAAACAGACAAGGCCACACTAGGCCTTTGAATAGAAGATCAGAGACATTTAACAATATGCCAAGGCTAAGGTGACTCTCTGAAATATTTTAATCATGAAACTATACATCTGTGCATATCAAAGTCTGCACCTGCATTTTCCATACTAACAAAGTACATCACAGAGCAGCTTTTTTCTCTTATTTCTAATCAGGTTATATACGTCTGGCAATAAATCATCTTTCTGGAGCTAAGAATATAAATTTAGGAGACAGAGAGAGAGAGAGAGAGAGAGAGAGAGAGAGAGAGAGAGACAGGCAGAGAGAGACAGAGACAGAGATAGTCAGAGAGAGACAGAAACAGAGAGAGAACCAGAGAACCAGAGATCCGGTGACACAGAAGCACAGTGACACAGAGACAGAGAAAGTTGAAAAAACCCTTTTCCAGGGCTGCTCATCTACATTTGTTTTGATGTCTACCTACCATCACCCATCTGTTACCTATGGCTGAGATAAAGATAAAGAGACAGAGAGACAGACAGAGAGAGAGAGAGAGGGGAGAGAGAGGGAGAGAGACAGAGAAAGTGAGAGACAACAAAGAGAGAGAGAGAGAGAGAGAGAGAGAGAGAGAGAGAGAGAGAGAGAGGAGAGAGAGAGACAGAGACAAAGACAGAGACAGAGACAAAGAAAGAGAGAGACAGAGACAGAGACAGACAGAGACCCACGAACTTTCAGGAGCATATCTGACAGGTCATTGTTGACAAAGAATGCTGTTGTGTTTCAGGGATGCAGTGTGCCTGAAATGGGGTGTGCAGTGAAGAATAAGAAAATGTTTAACTGAGAAAATTAATAATGATTTGAAATTTATATATTTCCCTTTCATAAAGCACATGACAATTTTGAGGAGATATTAGGTGGTTATCCCTAATGAATATTCTTTGTAGTCTTTCAGAAGATAAAATAACTACTCAGAAATGTCATTTCGTCTTCTAAGTTAAACACAAAGCTTTTGTGTGTGTGTGTGTGTGTGTGTGTGTATTTTAACAGTTGTTAAAACTATTTACTATGGCATTCAAGGCCTTTCACTTTTTATTCTCTACTACTTTTCCACTCTTATTCAACATACACTGCAATCCAGTCAAATTTGATCAAGCACTGCCTGTCAGTGTCATCTTGCTCTCGCCCATTTCATACATTTATACTATCCCTCATAAGAACAGCATATTTGGTGTCATAGCACTTGAGTTCATATTCTACCTCTGCTATTTACCACCTATATAATTTTAGGCAAGTCATTTTATTTATCCTCTCAAAAAATAAGTTTCTTCACTGGCAAAATCAAAGGAAACAGCCTTTAAGTTTCCTTCTTGCTGTAAGTCAATTATCTTATGTTTTTCAGACTCTCTTCTCTTTCAACCACTCATCTCTGATTATTGAAATCCTTCTTTTCCTTCAAGGTCTACCTTAGTATTCACTTCTAATAGGATATGCCCAGGTAGAAGAAATTCCTTTTGCCTTGAAGATCTGCTGGATCATCTGTATTTTCTTAATTCAATTCTACCTGTAATTCTCATCATTTGTGTGTTTTTTCCTTCCTTCTAGACAAGCTTCTTAAACTTTTGCCACTCATGATCCCTTTTCACATTTCAGCAGCTTTCATCAGTGTTGCATGGCCTGAGGGCATGTATAGTGCAAAATGCATATGCTTTGTGCTCAGAAGCAAGGCTGCAGTGAAATTGTGCGATGCAACATGGAGAAATGCTTCCAAAAACACCTTGGATTCATTACACATTTGATTTTTCATTAATTTTTGGTCATTGCCCATTGAGAAACCTTTTACTCTTACCAAATTTTTCACAACCCCCATATGGATTTATGACTCACAGTTTAAGAAGCTCTCTCCTAGACTATAAACTCCTTCTAGGTAAGAAATATATACCATTTTTAAGCATGCGTATTGATTTTAATTGAATGGCTTATAGTGGTCCAAAGTGTCAATTCGTATATGTAATGTATGTGTTTAATGACCACTTGGTGGTGTTATCGTTCATCTTTCATTCTTGAAGAGGATCAATGAGATCATGAAGGTGATGTCTTGGCTTGTGTGTGAATTAGATTTAAGGGAGGCAGAGCTGCACAAAGTAATCAGCCTCACTCTCTCCTCCGGAGTTACTGAAATCCAGTGGTAGGACAAAAGTCAAGATGACCAGTGATGACCCAAGATGCAATGGGTGTACTTATCCTTTTGGAATTAAGGCCTTTCCAAGGTCTTAGTTTGCTAGAGGCAATGACTTTCAATGATAAAATCTGGGTAAGAATTGAGGCAAAAGATGGCCTAATTTATGATTACAAAAATATCAGTCTTGAGGGGAAGATCCTCAAAGTTTCTGGCGAGAACAGAAAACATGCTACTTACAAACAAGCTACATTCTAACCATCAAAACCTAAACAATGAGCAACAGAGGCTTGGGTTGGGGATTATTATTGGCCTTTTAATGAAAGCCAGAGATTTGGGTTTAAAGGAGAGTCAAGTAGCTCCATTTGAAATACAGTGGGCTTTTTTAAAGCCTGTTTTTTTCAGAGGTATATTTCAGGAAATCATAAATGAAAACTGAACAGGACAAAAAGTAAATTGCCCTAGCTTCTTGAAAAAAAAAACAATAAAATGAATAAAATTTAAAAAAAAATCTATCCCTCAAACCTCAAAATATCTTACAAGATATAAGTAACCAAAAATTACATTTCCATGGCAAAACATCCATATACAAGATTTGGTGCTTCAAATAGAGATGGACTACATGCATCTGAGGAAACATTTGTATTCAATCCTTCCTGACTCCAGACTCAGCTTTCTGTCTACTCGGTCACCTACCTGCCTATAAAACACATAGAGAATAGAGAGAGGGTAATCAATCTCACAAGGAAAGGCACTAGCTGCTTGGGGATCAGAAAAGTTTCTTGTTAAAGATGTCTTTTAAGCTACTTTGATGGAAGACAAGGATTCTTTAGTTTTTAAATTTATTCAGAATTTATTGCTACCCAAAAAGGGAAAAGATTCCCATGCACAAAGTAGAAGTGAAACAGGAACAGAATTGATTACAGGTGAAACTATGAATGTTATGTTGAGTTGGCTTTTTAAAGGCTTCTTATATGTCCTTTCAAAACTCTTTGGCTCCCTTATGTAAAAAAAAAAAAGAAGAAGAAGAAGTCTCCTGTTTCCTTCTGGGCATTTAAAGAATCAGTTCCATGACTTTTTTTTCTAACTTTTTTTTTTGGAGGGGGGTGGAGGGAGTAGATTGGCTCTTGGTAGAGGAAACCATTGACTCAGTGAATAGAATCCTGAGCATGAGATAAGAAAGATCTGAATTCAAATTTGGTGTCAGATACTTACTAGCTGTGTTACCCTGAGAAAGTCACTTAAAACACTATCTGCCTCTGTTTCCTCAATTGTGAAATAAAGATAACTAAATCACTTACCTCATAGGATTTTAGTGAAGAATGTAGAAAGTGGATTTAGGGGAAAACATACCTCCTTTAATTTTGTCTGTTCTAATTCTTTGCCTTTCTGCCAGATGCCTTTTTGACAAGTACTGAATGTCTCAAGCAACACCTTCCTTCCCCAAATTAGGAAGGAAAACTAGTAGGACTTTGAATAGTTCAAATAACTCATCCCATTTTCTTTATACTATCACAAGTTCCCTGAACCGCAGTTTCATCTTCTGTATAATAGGATTGTTGTGAGGATCGGATAATACACCACATATCAAGTGTTTTGCAAACCTTAAAATGCTATATAAATACTAGCTATTACTGTTTCATAGATGAGTATAGTAAAGAAGAACTAAGAAAAAAGGTCTTTCATTTTGGCAATTAAAAAGTCATTGATGATTTTGGAAACAGTACTTTAAGTTTAATGATGATATCATAAGACAGACTGTATATGGTTGAGAAGCTTGTGAAGAAATGGAGGCCAAAAGTCCTATAAGATTTTTTTTTTGTCTCTAGGAGTCAATGATAACAGGATGAGATTAAACAATAGGACCACCAAAAGGTGTTTGGGGGAAGGGAAAGAGAGATAAGGAAAGACAGATTAAAGAGACATGATTATGGGAACAATCTGCCAGATGACACTGGAAGGGATAGGATCCAGGACACAAGTAGAGATAGTAGGGGGCTTCCTCTTCCTTAGAGACTGGTTCTAGTAAAAGAGGAGAGAATGGATAAATAAGATATCAAAGAGCTTTGAGACGTAGAGTAAGGAAGAAGAGAGATCTCATGCCAAATGGACTTTATATTCTCAACAAAATGTATGTGGTCTCTGACAGGACTGAAGGGGGATTTAAAACAGCTTCTATGGGGAAATGTGACAGTGAGTCAATTAGGGACTGAGAATTTATATACTTTGCATATTCTCTTACTTAATGTGCCCAATTGAATCACTTGAATTTTATTTACTCAAGTCATGTGAATCCAGAAACCCTGTCTTTGTAATGACACCTTCCTACCAAAAAATAAAATAAAATAAAATAAAATAAAATAAAAATAAAGGTATTAAAAGAGTAAACTCCTTCTACTCAAAATCACTTTCCAGTTATATATCTATCACTGGGAGTAAATAGCTATCTTAAAAATATCTGAATGGATGTCATAAAGAAGAGAGGATAGATTTGTTCTTCTTGGCCCAGAGGACTGAGTTAGGTAGAAACTGCAAAGAAGCAAATTTGGGCTTGGCATGAGGGAAAATAAAACAAAACAAAAACAAACAAAAAGAAACTGAACAAAAACTTTCTAAACAGCAAGAGCCAATCTAAAACTAGACGGGGCTGCCACTTAAGGTAATAAATTGGTTCCTCAACGGGCAGCTAGGTTGTTCAATGGATGGAGCACTGGCCCTGGAGTCTGGAGGACCTGAGTTCAAATCTGGCCTCAGACATTTGACACTTACTAGCTGTGTGTCCCTGGGCAAGTTACTTAACCCATTGCCTAGCAAAATTTAAGGAAAAAAAATGGTTCTTCCTTCTAAATGGAATTCTTCAGGCAAAGGTGAAAGTATTTAATCTGTACCTAAAAAGATAGGACCTTGTTCAAGGACAAATCTGGTGTTCTCAGAGATCTTTGCAGTGGCCTCAGAGGTCCCTTCTAACTCTTAAAATTATGTGCTTCTTTAAGAAATTCCTCCCAAAAATAAATTCAGCAACTTCAAAACTATTTAGTTGGAAAGACATATCATTCCTATGTTCGACAGTCATTTCTAACCTTGGTTGTGATGTGAACATTTCCAATAACAGGATAAGGAGCATATTTGGGATGTCATTTCTATAGGGGTCTAAGCATTCCTTTGAAATTTCATGCTTTTGAGCTACCCAGTGCCCAGAGACATCAAATGTGGCATGGGTCCTCCCAGTTTCAAGGGTACTTCTCTATACATTATACCACTTTGCCTCAAATTTTGAATATAAACCACAATATTAAAAACAGAAACACCTAATTACAATTTAATGATTGAGAACCCAAAACAAACAAAAATAATCAAATAATCTCAATTTGATGACAGAGTGAGAGTGTTATACTTAATGCTACTCCACTCTCATTTTATTTTATTTTTTATTTTTAAATCTACAAGTTTAATTTTAGGTAATATTTGTGCCTGTACCAATATTGTTCAGAACTGTGACTTACAAGCAAGAATCTAGGAAGGATTTTGTAAATGAAACTCACTATAGCATTAAAATATAAAAAACACACTTGATTCTAAATACTCATAAGTGCATAAGTGCACACACCCTAAATTCACTTCATTTTTTAAATTAAGTTCAGTACTTCCAGTAAGTGGAGGTCATCTATCCGCAACTCAAAGAATACTATGTTAACTATCAAAAGGTAGGGATTTATTTTTTTAATTAAAATTTCTTTATTGTGACCTTGACAAAATAAACACGTTTCAATATTAAAAAAGAAGACACATAAAAAAATGTGAACTTTGTTACACACCATGTTTAGAAGAAATTTAGGCATATATGTGCTCTAGTACATGTACTTCCCACCTGCATAAACTCTTACAATACTTCTCAAGTACAATCAGTTCTTCTCCATTTGTTCTAAAACTAACACAATTGACAGGGAACATGATAAGCATAAGAAGGTCAATTTTACTTCTGCAGGATTTCTTCCCAAATGGTTGTGAATGAAAATAATTGCCCCAATGCACAATAACTCCTAAACTGTAACCCTTTCTCAAGCAAGTCTTCATCAAGGTAAAGTACCATATTTATTGTATATCTTCCATGGTAACAAGAGTTGCAGGCTGAGGGCTAGTGTACTCCACCACCACCTCCTTCTGCCATAGCAGTTGGCCCTCAGGCAGGATCTGCAGCCTGACTAATCTGCCAGTCTTAACCCTGTTTTAATGAGGGCAAAAGCCTATTAACAGCCCAAAGGCATAGAGCCTAGTTCAGAAACAAATAAAACAACTAACTGATAAAGAAGATACTGTTTTCTTTGGCCTAGTGCAAATAGCTCTGCTGAAGGCCTTTCAACATTTTAAAAATCCAATTTTGAGAAAAAAGAATTCACCTTTTCTGTACCCATTTCTGCCTGAGGGCCCAACCTGTTTTCCACTTCCTCTTGGTCAGGTAGCTCAGGAGGAGAGACTATACACATTATCCCTTTCACATCATGACTTTCCCCATCATGATTTTGATATATTGCAGGTCAGCACAGGAAATTAAATGGGAATTTTGGGGAAGTAGTGCAGAAATTTCAGACAACAAGCAAAAGCCAATGGACAACACAGAAAAAGGTTTAGAAACTCAGAAATGCATGAGCTATATGTATAGTATTGTACAATATTAACATATTTTCTTTTAATACCATAAAAATATATATATATATATAATTTTTTTTAATTAAAATAGGTAAAAAGTTAATGTTTGCAAAAAGAATGTGAAAGTCAGAATATGACACACAAAGGTTGGTATTTTTATTTAACATTGACCTTCATGTAGCCTATAACCAAACACTTAATACAAATTTTAAAATAATATACTATAAGTACCCCATAAAAGAAAAGAAAAAAAAATCGACTTCTTCTCTGGTACAAAGTAAGGACCAAAAAATTTTACATGGATTTTCCACATAGCAAGGGTACCATTTCTATAACCCTCGCAATGTGGATAACTGTCTATGACATGGGCGGAAACAAAGCACATTTGTGTTAATCTCCTACTCACGGTAAGTGTCACTCTTTAAATGGATACAAAAACTGCAGTATAGCAGTCTGGCTATATCTTGTGCTGCCTTAGTTGGTGAGCCCTAGCAAGGATCCTGATTATTCTTGCAATAAAAATGAGATATTATTTATAAGGTTCTGGCACATAGTAGTTGCCATATAAATAGCCCAGATCATCTTTCCAGTCTTCTTATGCCTTACCTCCCTCTTCTTCCACTCTGATGCAGTGACATTGGCCTCCTAGCTGGTCCTTGATGAAGACCTTCCATCTCCTGACTCAGAACCTTTCTAATTACTGTCTCTCATATTTGGAATGGTCTTCTGCTTCAACTTGGCCCCATGGTTTCCTCCAAGTGTCAACTAAATTCTCACTTTCTTAGATAAAAAGTTATTTCCCGATCCTCAAAACTGTTAGAACCTTCCCTGTGAAATTACCTCAGCTTTCTGAGTTCAAATCTGGCCTGAGACACTGACTAGCTGTGAGGCCCCAGCCAAATCATTTAACCTTGTTTGCCTCAGTTCCTCATCTAATTAGAGAAGGAAATGGCAAACCACTCAAATTATTTGCCAAGAATATCCAAATAGGCTCATGACATGACTGACATGACTGAACAAGAGCATGTGTCAGACACTCTGCTAGGGGCCTTGGAAACAAAGAATGCTACTATCCCTGCTCTTGAGGAGCTCACATTCTAAAAGGGGAAGTCGTAAACTTATATATACATAATACATATACATATAGGATAAAAATAAAATGAATAAGTACAAATGTATTTGAAGTAGATGCAAAGTAGTTTGGAAGGGAGGAGACTTCCACTGGACTTCAATGACTCTGGAAGAGGGTGTGGGGCTATTGACTATACAATTCTGCCTCACTTAAATCCAATTCATGAACAAGTCAAGGCATCACCCCATGATATTGATCTTCTTAGAAAATGAAGGATGAATAACAACAAAAATGTATGCTGGACTTGGATTTAGTAATAACATAGTTCAAATCTTGTCACACACATACTAAATGTGTGACTTTGTCAATCAAAACCACACAATCTCAATTTTCTGATCTACAAAATGGGCATAATATCACCTCCTTCATGGGATTATTATGAGGATAGAATTAAATAACGTATGTAAAGCACTCCCAGACCTGAAAGCTTTCTACAGGATAGAGCACTGGCCCTGGATTCAGCAAGACCTGAGTTCAAATCCAGCCTCAGACACTTGACACTCACTAGCTGTGTGACCTTGTACAACTCACTTAGCCCCATTGTCTAACCAAAAGAAAAAAAGAAAAAAAAAATTAGCTGCCATCATTTGTGGCTGTTGTTGCTGTCCTTCTGGCTTTTTTACTGTTTATTTATTCTAATTTTCTTCCCTGTTTTAGAGATTCCCCCAGCTGCTTCATCTCACTTGTTAGACTGATGATCTTTCTGACTGTGCTAATCTTGATTGAAACTTAGAGTCTCTCACTTAGGTTCATCATTCTCAAGTGTTGTTCCTTTCTCTGAATGACAAGCAGATAGTCTGATCATCCCCTAATATACTGACTTGTCCTTGGTCCTGAACCTACCAAAAACTTAAGGTGTTTTTACCCAGTCATTAGAGGGAGAAAGACACTTGATGCTAATAAAGAATACTCATTGAATGAGAATATACTAAACACAAAGTTGCAAAGTGAACAGTGAAATCTCATTCTAATTACAGATGTCTACATAGCATGGGCCATATGTCCTGCAAAATTATTTCTACATTTTGTGAACAGCCATGACTATACCTTCCTTCGGTTCAATGTCTGGGACATATCAAGTGAAATGACACTTCTACATGACAACTTTTTGATATTTTTGAAAATAATGCATTTTTGATGATGTCCAAGAGGAAGCTGCCTTATGCAAAATGCCTCTCTCTGATGAATAGGATTATATCAAGTTCCCATTGCACATGGTCATAATATGATAGGAAAAATGATACATTAATCAGGTGAGCAGCAGCACTTGTTCAAAAGTCAAAGAAATTCAATTCAATAAATAGTTGTTGTTGACTCCTATGTACAACACCAAAGACAATTACTAACCTGTGTCAGTGAAGGGAGTTTCCGTACTAAGAGCTCCCTATGATGATGAAACCATAAGTTCGAACCAAAACCAAAATATGCTAGCCACTAAGACTGCTTCTGATACTACAAAGAGAAAATGGAAACGGTTCTTGCCTTTAATTATCTTAATGTTCATTGTTAACTTAATTAGATCAATGAATTAACTCTTTGACTTATGCTGCCCTTAGAAAAATGCCAAAAGGTCTGGCCAAAATGGGAAATGGTGACATTCTCATTCTCTTTTCTCTCCCTCTCCCTCTCTCCCTCTCTCTCAATTCCGACATTAGGATTTTTCTAAATGTAGCATGTTAGACACAGACCACTCAGATTAATTGCTGAAATAATAATTTTTCAACATAGTTATGCTGACATTGTGGAGACCTAGAAGAGAAATAAACAACAGACAATTTCCATTTCCTGGAAGTTCCATCCAAATTGATCTCAACTCAGAAAGCACCTCCTCCTCCAGAAGCTTAGCAGCATGGTCATTTTTCTGGCCTACTGTGTTTACTAGTAAAATAAAACATTGTTTTTTTTTTCTTTTTTCCTTACCTTTTATATCAACTACACTGTATCTGTATCTACATGCCCTTCCAAAGAGCTATCTTCTATAGTGAATACAGATATGGAAAGGAAAAAAAAAATATTAAAAACTACTCAATATAGCCAAAGATCCTGCTGTTATATATAGCTTTCCATATCCATGAAACCCTAAATTCTTCAAAAGAGCAAAAGGGCATGTCTTTTGATCTCTATTCTTTGAGTTCAAGCTGAACCATTGTAAATTTACATCATTACAATTTATTTTCAATGTCTATATTTTTCTTAGGTTGTCACTCTGCCTGGCATGTTTCTTTCTTGTCTCTTTTATCCAAATCCTCCCCATGCATTAAGGTCAAGTTAATGTGCTCCCTTATTTACCCCCTTATACTCATTAGTATCACCTTGGACTCATGAATACCACCTTGCAGGATTACATAATTTGATAGTACATGAAATGGCTATGACCTGGGGATTGACTTCATCACTCTGGGACTCAGTTTACTTACCTACAAAAATGAACAAATAGGAATAGATGGTCTCTAATGCACTTGTAAGTTCTAATTTCCTATTCCTTTCATGCATGACTGGTTTTTCTTCCACAGTTAAAATGTAAAATCAAGAAGAATGGTGATTGTCTCTTATTGTTTCTCTATTTTTCTGTTATGTTTCATGCTCCAGTACAGTGCCATACACATAGAATCACAGTATCACAAGATCTGGAAGGGACTTTAAACACAATCCCATATAACACTTTTTTTTGTTTTACAGGAAAAGATGATGACTTGCCTATGGTCACTCAGAGAGTAAATGGCCTAGTTGGGATTTGAACCCTGTTCTTATTACTCTATATCCCAGGACCTTTCCATTACTAACTAACTGATGAATGAGCTAATGTTTCTACACAACACTAGAAATTTAAAAATAAATGTGCTCAGTAATCTAAAAAAGATGATGTTTTTCAGGTTTTCCCCAAAATTTAAGCCAGCAGGAAATTTTACAGTATACTTGGACAGTTTGTCATACCAAGGAGGAAGTACAAATAGGCAGACATGAGCAGGGAGAGACTCTGATGATTAATGGGCTTGTAATGAATGCATAGCTCCCCAGATCCAGAGAATATTGATGCCATTCACATAGATAGACTATAAAGCAATAGCTAGAAGTGTTGGTATGCACTAGAAGTGGCAAAAAATTTTTTTTAAAACTTGTATAATCTAGGCAAAGTGACGAAAAGATGTTCCTTTTTCAGATGATTCAAAAGGTCTCTATAAACTCCATAGTGAACTTTTCCAGATAACAGAGGTGCTGTGCATTGTTATTTAAAAAATATGTAAACACTTCAGTCTCATGTATCAGAAGATATCATAAAATCATAGAATTTTAAAGTTGAGAGGGGCTTTGGAAAGCATTTATTCCAAACCCTCATTTCACGCCTGAAGAAACTGAGGCTCAGAGGGGAGAAATGAATTGTCAATAATGGAGGTAGTTATTGTCATACAAATTAAGCAAACTGTAGGGAGAGCAAACTGGAGAAAAGTGCAAAAGTTGTTGGAAATGCCATGCCAATTGTTCATTTTAATAAACAAATGACTATTTTTGATGATAAATCTAGGTAAAGAGAAACATATTTCGTCTCGTACCCAAGATTTCATTATTGTAGAGAGGTCACTTCTAAGGAAACCCCCTCTAGCCACGCAGATCAACACTGATTGTGTAACTTAAAGCCTTACATGTGTAGAGTTACCTTAGTGTGAGAACTTAGATGGGTGGACCAAGTTCTTATTTCTAGGCCAATTCTGTATCTACTACCCCACATCTGCTTCTCACAGTGTAAAGATACACCCAAAACTTATTCCCCTACTGTCGCTCTCCCTGTGCCCTCTCCATGCATACATATTCCCAGTTCCAGGGAAGTGATCATTTTAGACTAATAATTTTAGAATATTGCCTCAGTTGTAATTGTTTTCTTGTCATAAAAATGATTGAGCACAAGCCAATAAAATTTGTTGCTGAAAAAGGAAAACAACATGAAATTGGGCCCCAACTTTCAGTAAAGTAGAACCATATGGTGCATTTAATTATAAGTTGAGGAGATATTTGAAATTTTAATTTAAGTGGCTTACTTACAGCATTAGCTCGACTCTTCTGCCCAGCTGTTGAACAACAAGCTGGCTCCCTGCAAATATAGATAGAATTTGACAACAGATGAGTTGAATCCCCACTCCAGTTACAAATGCCACCGATATCCAAAGGTAGGCATGTGCAAAGAGCACACTGGGAAAACTCACATAAGAACCTAGATTTAGAGCTGGAAGAGGTGGCAAAGGTCATCTGGTCCAAGGTCTTCATTTACAGAATAGGAAAGATTCACCCTCTCAGGTTAAGAGGTTTGTCGGAGGTTACAAAATAGCAGAGCCAGAATTCAAAGCCATGTTCTGTAATTACATATCAGTGCTCTTTTCACATTACCATATTGCCTCTTGATAATGCTTTCGAGTTTAGCAAGTTCTCTACACACAGCACCCTCAGAAAGAAGATAGTATGTGTATTAGTTTCCTTGTTGAAAAAAAAATTCATCAAGCAACAAGCATTTGTTAAGTATCTACTATGAGGAAGCCGAGCCTCTGCAATAGTCTAATTTGTACAGCACTGGACTTGGAAGCAGGAAGATCTGAGTTCAAATCATGCCTAAGATATTTACTAGCTGTGTAATTCTAGGCAGGATCTTTCTGGACTTTCAGTCTCTTCAGCTGCAAAATTACTTGAAGGATTCTAAAGCCCTTTCCAGCTGTGAATCTAAGATTCATGAACTTAAGGGATTTTAGGTCATGACATCGTTGAATGCAGTTCCAATACTAGCTCTGTGATGCTAAGTCACTCATATCACATCTTTGAGCCTCAGTCAGCTCATCTTTAAAACAGTGACATCTATAATAATTTCCTTAAAGGGTTGCTAAGAGATCAAATGAAGTAACGGAGATATTGCAAATCAGAAAGTGCTAGACTCATCACAATGCGTGTGTGTGTGTGTGTGTGTGTGTGTGTGTGTGTGTGTCCTTCATCCGAAAGACTGGCTAATTATTATTTCCTTTGACAAATGCATGTTTTCCTTTACCTCTGCTTTACACAACAACAAAGAATTCAGCAAGCTCACTGATACCACAGCTGGGAACAACCAGAGAAGCTATCTAGTTTAATTGCTTCATTTTATGAATAAAGAGATTGAGACTCAGGGATATTCAGTGACTTGTCCAAGATAACACAGGTAGTAAGTGACTATATCAGGATTCAAACCCACTCCAGCTCCAAATCCAGCAATCTTTGCATGTTGCCTCCTACCTCCTTCTAAAAACTTCCATCAAGTAAATTGCTTTCCTAAGCACTGTGGTACAGCTTGGATGTGGAGGAGACTGTAGTCAGCATTGCTTTCTTGGCAGGCCAATTGAGATTGATTGTTGGGGAGGGAAGGAGGCCTGCGTACAGAACTCCATCAAGGCCCTGATGGATCCTGTGATCCATGCACCTCTCATTTTCACTTGGTTCCAGGCAGCAAGGCTGCTGTAGTCAATGGCAGTACAAACAGAGAACTCCAAATCAGACCTGCAGTAATGTGACAAGTCCCAAGAAAGAGCATCAATCATTTGGAAGTATGATTATCTTTCCAAACTGTGTTCACCTCAATGAAAATGGGGACAGTTTTATTTTGTTTCCCCCAAAAAAAATCACGATAAAGTTTTTTTTTTTTTAAACAGGGTTGACTTTGCTGTTATATTACTCTATTTCAGCCTAAATCCTCAGCCTCGTTGTTTATCTTGTCCTAGTGTGCTGTATGTCATCCACTACGGCAAGCAGAAAGTTGTTTGTTGCGTTACCTGTCCAATGCATTACGTTTATTCCAGAAATCTGAAACGTGCTTGACAATAAAAACCAAATGTCTAGTGTTTCCTCTGACTGGGTGTTTGTAACTGAAAGATAGGGCCTTCCATTGCATAGAAGTCATTATCATTCCATGATGAAGCACTGTGCCTCCAATGAAGCCAGTCAAGGTAGATTCTTTTCCTTGGATTTTCCCACTTACTTTGTACCACTGCCAAGCCAGTGAAGAGTGGTGAACTTTTCCAAACAGGTCTTTGCCAGAAATTGTGGAAGGCCATATGAGCTGCTGCTGCTACTACCACAACCCACTGCTTTGCTACCAGTTTAACAACATCACCATTTCATTACTCACAGTATCATTCATTAATAGGACAGTTGGTGGTGATGCTAAGAAAGCTGACACCCATTCTCTTCATATCAACTTTGCTTAAGACTTTGGTATAATTTATGTTTGTTAAAAAATGATGAAGTATGGCATGAAATCTGTGAAAGGATATTTGATAGTGACAGTTTTTAACTCACTAATTAGTAATTTGTCAAAATTAAAATGTAAATTGGCTAAAACATATCTTTGCTATAAAATAGTTCCATTAGGGATCTATCTATCATCTATAATTATCATTCATCTATATCTATCTATCTATCTATCTATCATCTATCTATCTATATATCTATCACTATCATTTAATATCTTCTATCCATCTATCAATCTATCTACGTAGCCTCTAAGTACATTTAGTTGATTTTAAAACATTGCCATACCTTTTAAAGGGAAACAGAGGCAAACACTCTTTATATTTAGTTTAGCACATTGATACCTCATTGTCTCTGTTATATCCCCAGGATGTACTGTGCTTTCATTGGCTGCAGGTGAGGGAAAATTAATTGATCAGGCTGAGAACCTTAATCAGTTCCTCCATTACATTTTTACTACCAATATTTCTCAATGTATTCCTCTGCTGCCTCTATGCAGAAAAAAAAAAAATCCACTATAAAAATAACAAAAACTAACGGGAGACAAAGAGTTAATAAAAACTAATCAACATATATACAATGTCTGTCATTATACATAGAATTCCACATCCATAGTCTTCTATCTCTGCAGTGAAAGGCAGGTGCTATATTCTCATTGTTTTTTGGGACCAAGCTTCTTCATTATAATTTTAAAGCTTTCAATTTCAACTACTGTTGCTCTTATTATTATTATTATTGTTCTCTGTAATTATTGTGAATGTTTTTTCCCATTTTTTCTGCCTTCATTTTGCATCAGTTTATAAATATTTTATGCTTCATTATTTCTCTTAGTGCATTAATATTCAATAATATTCTATTGTATTTATATACCACAATCTGTTGAGATCTTTCCTAATTGATGAATGTCTGCTGTATTTCCAGTTCTTACTATAAAGAAGGCTGCAATTGTAAGTATCTTATAAGTAGCAGCCCTTTTTTATTATTAACCTCCCTGGGGGATATTTCTCACAGTAGGTTCTCTGGGTCAAGGTATATAGTCAAATTAATCATATTGATTTCATAATCTTAATTATGTAAGGAGACAGCTAGGTGGCACAGTTGATAGAACGCTCAACCAGGAGTCAGGAAGATCTAAGTTAGAATTATGATTAACTTCCTAGTTGTGGGACCATGGGCAAGTAATTTAACCTCTTTATCTCAGTTTCCTTGTCTGTTAAAAAATAAAAAGGTATAACAATGGTACCTACTTCCCATAGTGATTATAAGGATATGTGATTATACTTGTACAACTCTTTGCAAACAATAAGTGCTATATAAATCCTAGCTACTATTATTTTGCTGTTGTTGTTGTTAATGTTATTATTTTAATTTCCAGAATGTTTTAGTTTATCTCAGGTCTACCAATATCTTGTAAGTGTTCCTGTCTTTCCATGACCAGAGGCAGAGTAATCTAATAGTTGAGAAGCAACTTTCTTGATTGCTGTAACATCTAGTGTCCTCTCTCCCAAACTATCCCATTTTTATAAACTAATTCACATTTATTCATAGTTTCTTTATATTTATTCTGCGTTTGATAAATAAAATATGCGATTTTCTCTCCCCTTAGAATCTAATCTCTTTGAGGGTGAGTGTTGTTTGATTTTTTATTTACATTACTATCACTTGGCACATTACCTGACACATAGTAGGCACTTAATAAGTACTTAGTAGGTAGAATGCTCTCTTTTAAGTAAATAGTACAATATAGTCTTTAGGGGGGAAAAACACAGTGCATGTCCATTGAATACTCTCTGAATTATCCAGATTGCTGCTGACCTGAGGAAAGTACCAACTAGAGTCCATAATTTATCCCCTGCTTCTTAGTTGATTGTGGAAAGCAAGGGAAAAAGTCAGAAGTGGGTGGTAACAGCTACTGTAGCACCAGCAAGCGTACACCCAAATACATAGCACCTCTCATAAAGCTCTTTAATCATGATATTTTATCCATTCATCAAATTCATTACTTAGAATTAGTCATTTTAAATGCCACCCCTGGCACTTAATGGCTCTGGGACTCTGGGTAAGACACCTAAACTCTAAATGCTCTAGGAAGCTCTCCAATATTTTAAATCACAGAAAAGGGGCTGAACTGAACTGTTTAAAAAAAAATCTCCATGAGTTAGCTACATATATACCCATGAAATCATAGGTACAGTTGCTAATCTAGTAAGCCTAAAGTTAAATTAAAAAAAGTA
Organism: Phascolarctos cinereus; assembly: GCF_003287225.1. NCBI lineage: Eukaryota > Metazoa > Chordata > Mammalia > Diprotodontia > Phascolarctidae > Phascolarctos > Phascolarctos cinereus. The sequence continues at coordinate 43,721,125 of NW_027555847.1, read as the reverse complement.
AATTCCAGATTCCTAACATCATAAAACACTAAGATGTTTTTAAAAAAGAAAATGTTGTTGTTTATATACATCACCATGTATAAAACAAAAGGATAGAGGGAATAAGCAAAAAAAATCATTTTAACTTGTCTTACAAAAGGATACAAAGCATGTCCACAATTCTGTCACATATCAGCTACTTCTGAATTGACAAGGCATCCATTTAAATATGGGAAAGGCCCTGACACCTACCTAGGTCATCAAGCCTCCTGAATAAATCATGCATCGTAGCAGCTAGGTGACACAGTAGATAGAGCTCTGGATTTGGAGTCAGGAGGACCTGAGTTCAAAACTGGCCCCAGACACTTGGCACTTACTAGCTGTGTGACCCTGGACAAGTCACTTAACCCTGATGGCTTCACCAAAAAGAAAAAAAAGAAAAGAAAGAAAGAAATCATGCACAATATTAGCAGTGTTAATTACCACTAGAATATGCTATTCTGGTGTTAGCACATTCTATATTAAACTAACTAAATATTGTCTCTAGATATGAAATAGCATAAGCTGTTATACATTTCCTCTCCTTGAAACAGAATTATATTTAGGATATATGATGCTTCTGGCACAGTAGCTCATAAAATGGCCTTTAAATTAAACAATATACACATACATACACATACATGGACACATACACACAAAGGCATATGCACACACACAGAGTATAAATCCTTTGAAAAAGTCCATGTGAGCTTGCTGAAAAGAAATACATGATATGTATATATGCAAATATTTAAAAAAAACATGATTGAAGGTTTAATTTTTTTCAAAATATGTTTAGGGGTAAGGGATATATAGTTCCTAGAGGCACTGTGACAAGCTGCAAATGATAAAAAAAGATAATTATCTGTTTAAGATGGAATGCATATAGGATAGGACCACAAATGGCTCAGTTCTGTCATCTGTCATATTCTAAAGTGTCAGACATCTAGAAAATAAAATCCAGAAAAAGCAATACTTAATTTATATAGATACCAACTCATCCAGAAATGGCAATTAACAAAACAAACTCCCAAAGAATTTTCACCTTCATAAATATGTATACATATATACATACACACATATCTGTGTGCATATATTAAACTGACCAGTGACTTCATCAATACAGAGAAGTTTCAATTTTTTCTGTCAAATCATATCATATCTGACTTACAAGTTACAGTCCTGCACAATGGTCTGGTATACTCCCAAGAAGTCATTGACAAAAAGACAGTCAGTATATACACCAAAATTTTTGTAGAAGCACTTTTTTTTCTGGAAGCAAAGAACTTAAAAAAAAAGTAGGTACCAATGGATTGGATAAAGTTAAATAAATGTTAAAATATCAATGTAACTATATTATACCATAAGAAATGTCAATAGAGAGTTTGAGGAAAAAATCTAGGAAAATATTAACTGATTAGGAGTGAAATGAAGAGAAACAGGAGAACATTGTACACAGTAACAGCATTATCGTACAATGATCAACTGTGAAAAACATAGCTATTCTCAACAATACAATGATCCAAGTCAATTCCAAAAGATGTTGACAAAAAATACCATCCACCTACAGAGAAAGAACTGATGGAGTCTGGATGCAGATCAAAGCACACTTTTTTTTCATTTAATTTTTTATGTGAAGTCTGTGCCTTCTTTCTCAACATACTAATATGGAAATATGTTTTGCATGATTGCAAATGTATAACCTATATTAAATTGCTTACCATCTCAGGGAATGGGGGGAAGGAGGGAGAGAGAGAATTTGAAACTCAAAGTTTAAAAAATGAATATTAAAAATTGTTTTTCATGTAACTAGGGAAAAATAAAATGTTATTAGAAAAAGGAAAGAAAAAAGCAAACAGAATATTTGATAATTGATCTTGGAGGTAACAAAGAGCTATTGAAGTTTTTGAACATGAGAGATTAAATGATTAGATGTATGCTTTAACAAAAAACAAAACAAAACAAAACAATTTAACAGTTGAGTGAAAGATGGATTGGAGTGGGAAGCAACTTGAAGCAGGGAGGGCAATCAAAAGGCTATTGCAGAAGTCCAGATCTGAGGAGATGAAAGCCTGCAGCGGGGCAACGGCAATGTCATCGCAGAAAGTGGTACATATATGAAAAGTGTTACAAAGGAAGAATTGGAAGGAATTTGCAATGATTATGTAAGGGAGAGAAAGCAAGTGAGAAGGTCAGGATAATAATAAAGTTGAAAGTTTTGGTGACTGAAGGGATGATTGGGTTCTCGATAGCATTAGGAGAGTTAGGGAAAGCGAAGAGTTTTAGGAGAAAAAAAAATGAGTTCAGTTTTGGATAACAGAAAAATGGCCAGGACAGAGCCTTAGGAAATATCTATGAATAGTGGAAATAGCTTAAAGATGTAGCAAAGGACACTGAAAAGGAGTGGTCACATAAATAGGAGCAGAATCATAAGAGAATAGTGTCATGAAAGAAAAATTCAATTTTAAAAATACAAGAACTAGAGAGAGTATTAAGGAGAAGAGGATCATAAATAGCGTAAAAGGCTGAAGAAACATCACAAAAGATGAACATTGAGAAACGGTCTTTAAATTTGACAACTAAGAGATTATTGGTAACTTTGGAGACACTTTCAGTTGAATGTGTAGGGCAGAAGTTGCACTTTAGAATATTTTGTGAAAAGAAAGGAAGTGGAGGTATCAGTTGTAGATTACCTTCTCTAGGAATTTAGCTGCAAAAGGGGAGTGAGATACCAGATAACGTCCCCTGGGGAAGGATAGAAAATCATCCTAATGAGATATCCATCAATTGAAGAATCCCTAGATAAATTATGGCATAGGAATATAATGGGATTCTACTGATTCATAAGAAACAATGAAAAAGACTCAGAAATACTCAGAAAGCCTTGAAGTAAGATATATCCCGACAGTTTGTATTTTAACAATATTTTAAAAGTGAACAACTTTGGAAGAGTTTAGAATTCTGATAATTCAACCATGATTCCAATGGATTGATGATGAAGAATGCTACTTACCTCCTGATAGAAGTACTCTTTAGCAACGTCACTTTGCCTGAGGAGTAGAGGATGGATTGGAGTGGGGAGAAAGACTTAAGGCATGGAGCCTATTACAAGGTTACTGCAATAATCCAAATGTGAGGCGATAAGTGTCTAAAATTTCACTGCTGGTCATTTGAGTACCGAGATGAGATGTTTAAAAGACATTTTGTGATGATATAAACAAGGAGATTCAGCAACAGTTTAGATACCTAGGATAAGTAGCAGGCAAGAGTTGATAAGAATGCTGAGGTTGTGAGCCTGGATGACTGGAAAGATGGTGGTGCCTTCTCCAAAGATAGGGAAGTTTGGGACAGTGGGGCATTTGAGGAAAATACGAGTTTAGAAATATGTTCAGTTTGCATTACCTATGGGTCATGAAATTCAAGGTACCCAAATAGCAGTGGGCAATGCTGGATTTGACATTGTTTTTAAAAGGCGCTTTGTAATTGTATTTATATGTCTTTAGTATGCTTTGATATATTCATTCTCAGTTATACTGTGGTTATACCTTTCTCTTTTTCTTCCCTCCTGGATTTTTCAATTGCATTTAAAGCTGCAATCATTGTGTGTTTGTGTGTGTGTGTGTGTGTGTGTGTGTGTGTGTGTGTGTGTTTCTTCCTACTCCCTTAAAAACTATTAGGATTTTCAGTTATTTTGTTTGCTAAGTTTTTGATGTTTTGCATGTAAATCATCATGTCATCAGTAAATATGGATAATGTTATCCCCTCTTGGCTCACCTATACGCATTTAATTTATTTGTTGTTGTTGTGTCACCACTGCTAGCAAATAGTGGTGAAAGGAAATACCCTTGTTTTATTTTTGTATTTATTGAAAAAGTTTCTAATGTTTTCTCATTAGAAATATGTAACCTCTTTGCTTTAGATTTATACTTTTCATATTAAGAAATGATCCCTTTCAAGCTTATTCATTTTGGGATGGATGTTTTAGTAAAAATGACTACTGTATTAAAAAAAAAAGGTTTTTTTTCTATGCTTCTGTTTGTTTCCATATACTTTCTATGTAAAGTGATGTAACTGCTTGCTATTGGTGACCAAAGCTAGAACTACACATGTAAACTGATACTGCCCTCATAGTTCTAACTTTAGACAGTATTGACAAACACATGTAGTCTTCAGTGGCTTAGGAAAAAAATGTAGTTCTAAGAAAGAAAAAAAATGTCAAAATGAAGAAAAACTGCCATATATAAACTAAGAGTAAAAACTGGTCGTGTTTTGTTGTATTGGGCAGGGCACAGACATTTCTCCAAGGGAGAAAGAATCAAGCGTTTATATAGTGCCTGTTATAGGCCAAGTACTATGGCAAGGGCTGTACAAATGTTATCTCATTTGATGTAAGAGCCCTGTCTTTGTTGGGCACCGAATACAATTTCAATTAAATTGAGGAGAGTGAGTTTTAGCCAAGTGGAGAGAAGAATCACCATTCTAGTCTATGGTGAGGGGGCATGCATTGGTGGGGACATTATTTGATAAGGCATACAGTCAAATCGCTGAAGGCCAATACAAGATTGTTGATCTTCTTGAATAAACTATCTTTTCAATTATAGAGCCTTAAAACCTACTCTTTACCTAAACAGGTAAGCTGACTATGAAGTAAAGAAGCAAAATCTCTGCAGAAAGCAGGAGTGGCCCCCCAGTAACAATGGGAGAAGACAAAAAAAAAGGTGACGAATGCATGCTGAGTTGTAGAGACTTTCACAAAATGACAAAAATGTACTAGGAGGGGAATAGCTGGGGGGGAAAAAGCTATAAAAAACCACTGTACAGTGAGAACTGATGTCTATACAGAATTTGAAGAAATGGGAAGATGCTTGTGAACTGATTGTGCACAGTAAAGTAGGAAGAACTGAAGCACATCCAGCATGACTACAGCATTGTAAATGAAAAGATCAGTGAAAGGAAGCTAAAGTTGGGTAATCGAAAAACCAATTAGGTTATGAGAAAACTGATAATGAAATGTGTTTCTTTGCTCACAGTTGAGCAGAACATTGTTTTCATTATCAGATTTGGTCACTCTCTGAGCTGCGTTTACTTAATTGCTTTGCTCTGTTACAAGGTAAGGGGTGTTCGATCTGGACTGTGTCAAAGTCCTCCCTCCTCAACCAGAAATGGTGATAAAGTACAGACAAAAGGTATCAGTAAAACAGAAAAAACTGCCCACTTGAATATTTTAGAACCCTGCGATTCCACAAGTATTATATATTTCAATTGGATTTCATATCAGAAGCCAAGTAACAGGTACAGGTGTTCGTGTTGTCCCATGACTCCAGGGTCATTAAAAATTTTACTGTTATCTTTTAACAGCATGAATTTCATTGAAGATAAAAAATTAAACAATTACCACAAAACACATTTGCTGTAAATTTTAGTTCCACAGAAATCATCTAGAGTATTTCTGTGACCTAATTTTCACAGATTCATTTTTTAAATAAATAGAGGAAAGGGAAGGTTTCCTTATTTTTTTTTAAATAAAAGTAGACAGATTACAGTAGTCAAGTGAGTTATTCAGTAGTGAACAAAGATCTTACTTATGTGAAATTAACAACAGAAAATAAAACCATGGAGAATTCCCCTGCTTTCACAACCTCACATATTCCCATATCAGAGAAAAGCCACTAAGATTGAATTGCCCCAATTAACTCAGCACTTATTAATTATAGGGCTCCAAAAGCTTCTATTTTCAAACTTCAGAATCACTGGTAACGACCTTAATATGTCTTGTTGTACATATCTTTACTTCACCTTGCCACTGGGGAGGATAAATTTAAAACACCAATCTAAAAACTAAACAAATTAGAGGGAAGAAGAGCATCTGAAACCCCTGTTTCCTGTGTTATTTCTCTTCTTTTCAGGCCAAGCTTTAGACGTCTTTATTAGGCCATTCTTCAATTGATTTCTTTTTGGGGAAAATGATAGTTTTGTTGATATCATGTCTTTTTATGGTATAGTAATTTCTGGATAGAACTGATCCAAGAATAAAACCTATACATTGACCCCATTTCCCTGTAAGAAAATCAAAACAGCTAAGTAAAAACAAGTACTATAGCCACAGAATTTGACAACGTATGCCATATTCTGCTTTGCAATCCCTATTTTTAATCAATAAAAGGAAGTTTCTTATCACCTTATACCTGCACCGCTGTAGCAGCATTCTAATTGCCATCTCTGCCTCAAGTTTCTCCTAAGAACAATCCTCCTCCACAAAGTCACTGAAACGCATTTTTTTAAATCACTTCCCTACTCAATAAACTCCAGTTACTTTCTATTGACACTAGCATCAAATATAAACTATTTGACACTTAAATCCCCTCACAAACTAGCCCCAAACTTTGATTTTCAGCCTTAAATTATTCCTCTTCCTCTACTCTCCAGGCCAGTTAATCTGGTCTTTCTACTGTTTCTCATCCATATTATTTCCTGTCTTTGAACACTTCACACTGGCCAAAGTATTCCATTACTGGATTATACTACCACCCCCCCCCATCGACCTCTTTAGAATTCCTAATTTCCTTAATACTCAGCTTAAGAGCTAATTTTTGTCTGAAACTTATCCTGAAGTTTTCCTTTTCCTGAAACTTTTCTTCACAACTACTATCACTTTGTTACCCCAAATCACATTGATATTTCATGTATATATATATATATATATATATATATATACACATATATATACATATATGTATGTATGTATGTATGTATAAATATGTGTGTGTGTGTGTGTGTGTGTGTGTGTGTGTGTGTGTGTACTTTCCCTTCATAAGGATTGAGACTACTTCACTTTTGTCTTTGTATTCCAGACCCTAGGACAAATGCTTAATAAATACTCAATAATTCATTATATGCTTTCTGATAAATGTTCCTTTGCTTTCTGAAAGAAAAGGTTAAAAGTCTGGGTATACCAAATGCCATGATTCAGAGGGGGTGTATTCTACAAAGTTGACTCATTTGTAGGATGAAGATGGAAGAGCCACTGGTGAATGGAATCTTTAAAGTTTTCAAATGATAATTAGGGTGTTAACTAGATACAGAATATTTTCTTTAAAAATCTGAATTTTCAATTGCCTGTTACCCCTGGAAATAAAAATTAAATATCAGGACAGACGTCTGAAAGTAACTGTTGTGCAATATGTGGCCAATTGAAACAACCTCAGTTTAAGTGATATGACTTCATGAGTCACTGTTTTCCCTTTTATGTAGAGGATTTTGCATGGTTAAATGTTGTTGTTTTATCATATATTACAGTTAAGAAGATATTATATGCAATCATTCTTGATTTTCATCTTTTTCTGTTTGTTTTGGCTTATGTATATAATCTGGACACGGATTTTAAGGATTCTCATTTAGAAGTAAATCAATGTTTAAAGTGAAAAATGTGTGCTGATTTTTTAAGAAGATCCTGGCTCAAAAGGAAGAATGATTGTTGAGATAAAAATAAGACATATGTGTAATAAGCCTAATATATTTAGTAAAATGAGAAATAAACCACATTGGTTCTATACTTTTATCAGTATGGGTGCTGATGAAAATGTTAACAAGTGAAAACTAATGTTTTGTCCTAACATACCCTAGCCTGCCAAGGTCAGGCTGACCTGAGATATTAAACACAACAAAATCAAACAAGTTTCTCAAAGCATGCTTCCTCGCTGCAGAAATGTCTTCATTTTCTGTCGGATGTACAGAGGCTTTCTTTTGGAGTTGCTTTGAATGCTTAATTTCAGGCCACATCTGTTTCTCTTCAGGAGTTAACTTTTAAAAGTAACCTTTCAGAAGATGAAAGGAAGACATGAAATATTTTCATTTTCTTGAAGAATCTTGTTTCTCATCTCTCCAGAGACAATTCAACCTGGGAGCCGTCTCGTTTGCTTTAAATGATAACCACTTGTTTCTTATTTTTAAAAACAGAAAACAAACCCTACTTACAAAAGGAGACCGAGCTGAGGCCATTTAAAAATATTAATTAGTATGTGTGAAGTGACTTGAATAATAAAACATTTTTAAAAAACAGACTCAGTCCTTAAACACTTTTGCTATTCAACTACTCTAAAGTAAGCTTTGAACTCCTGGCCCCTAGCCCCTAGCCACTCCTACCTTCAAGGTAAATGTCAAGTGGATGAATGAAACTGATAAACTCCCTAATTAGAGTTCACTTATTTTTCCTGTGTCTGTAATTACCTTTGACATTTCTATGTCAAGACCTCGTTTTGAAACAATAATGGCCAATCAACTCCAAATGGATAGAACAAAGAGGAGAAGACACTAAGTGAAATTCCAACATTTTTAACCTTAACAAACTACTGACTTTCTTAAGTGGGGAATGGATACATAATGAGACATTGGTTCTGGGGCTTTTTGCCATTTCCTAGAGAATTTTGAACATTATTTAAGTTCCTATTATATATTGATTACTATGTTAGGCACTAAGGATACAAAGTTTAAGAAATGCAATAATTCTTGCCCTCAAGAAGCTTAAATTCTACCAGGAAAAAAAAACACATACACAATTAATTGAATACAGAATATAGAGAAAGGGACTGAACTGTGATTCCAATAATGCAGGGATATTCAGGAAGAAGAAATTTCCTCTTTCAAAGAAGTTTGGCATATTCTGTCCAACTAATAATCTTAGAGATAGGACTTGTACCCAGTGTCTCTCAGCTCTCTATCCATTATCCCAGAGAACATATAGCAAATAAATATAAGCTCACCAGGGACAGTGAGACATGGGTAACTAGGTGGTGAATCAGGGAAAGGTTTTTTTTTCTTTTGGCAAGTTTCTAAAACTTATAGAAAAGGAGAATGTTGTAGATCCAAATTACCTATGTTCGAAAAGAGCTTTTTTTTTCGGAAATGCAGTGGTGTCAAACTTGTTGCCTAGATAACAAAAAAAAAACCAAAAAAAACCCCTCTGAATGTAACCTGAACCAGATTAAAATGTAATTATTTCACCAAATAATTAAAAACACAACATAATATTCATACTGTTAATTTGTAGTTTTCCAAATCAACATACAATTTATAGATATTCATTTCTATTTCAGTTTGATACCACTAGATGAGATGATAATATCATTAAATGGATTCAGACCTGGTTGGATGCATAAATTCAAAGAGTAGCTGTTAGAAAATTTATTCTCAATGTGGTAGAAAATCTCCAGGGGATGACCCCTGTGTTTCTACGTTTGGGCCTGTGTGCAATAGATTTTTCATTGATTTGGATAAAGTTATATATGATATGCTCATGAACTATGCAGATGACAAGAAGCTGGGAAGAAAAGTGATCACAGTGAATGACAAAGTCAGTACCCAAATGGATCATGATGGCTTAGAACAATGGGCTGAAACAAGATGAAATCAAGCAGTGACAAATGCACTATTACACTTCGCGACAAAAATCAATTTCACAAGTATGAGATGAAGGAGACCTAGCTAGACAGCAGAAGTTTTGCAAAAAGATATGTGGCTTTTCCTGTACTGAATGTTAGACTTCAATCAACAGCATGAGATAAACACAAAATTTTAAGTTGCACTAAGAGAGGAATAATTTCCTAAAACAAGGATGATGATAGGCTTGATGTACTCTACTTTCATCAGGCTTACCTGGAGGATGATGTTTAGCACTGGGTGCTGTGGTTGAAGAAGGATGTTGATAAGATAGATGAGGACAACCAAGATCATGAAGAGGCTTGAATTCATATTTTTAGGAGGATGCCTTGAAGAGAAGACTCAGGAGTGATGTTGGCTTCATGTTTTTGGAAGACTACCATGTGGAACAAAGATTGTGCTTCTTCTGTTAAATCCCAGAAGTGAGAAACGGGAGTGATGGGTAGAAGTCACAAAGATGTTAATTTTAGGAGAAAAAAACCAAACTAAACAAAACAAACTTCCCAATAATTGCAGTTTTCCAAAACTAATGGTATGTCTAGAGAAGCGGTAGGTTTCCCCTCCTTTGAGAACATCAAACAGATTCTTTATGACCACTTGTTGGATATCTTACAATGAGGATTCTTTTCATCAATGGGTTAAATTAAATGGTTAATAAGGTCTCTCTTAACTCCCACATTCTGCAATTATGTGAAAGGCCTGAGATGTGAAGTAGCATTTGCTATACTTCAAAGGAAACTAGAGATCCCAAGAGGCAGAGATGAAGAGAAAGTATATTCCAGGTATTGGAGACAATCTCTGCTAGCACACAGAAAAGAGAGATGTAATACTTTGTGTGAGAAATAGCAAAAATGTCAGTTTGAATTGAAGTCAGTGTATGAGGGTGAGTGATACATAATGAGGATGGAAAGTTAGCTAGGAGTCAGATACTTACTACAGGGTATAAAGAGAGAAATTTATATTTGATCTAAAAGTTAAAAGAGACTCATTAGAATTTGAGTTGGGAAGTGACATGGCCAGATCCATGCTTTCAGTATATAATTTTGGTAGTTCTGTAGAACATGCATTAGAATGGAGTGATCCCTGAGATAGGGAATGGGATGGAATAAAATTTATTAAACATATACTAACTTTTAAGCCCTGCTAAGTAGAAAAAGAAAATTGAGATAGTCCTTATTCTCAAAGACCTCACATTCTAATGGAGGGGGGAGTGATTGGAGGAGAAATACATTTATAAGAGTTTACCTACAGAATTGATGAAAAGATTGGGTTATCCTCAGGATTCCATGGCAAGCATGGTTACAGTGCCTGGAATTATGGAATGCAGAGAATCAAAAGGGATTTTAAGGCTCGATGATTCTTATGTCCTGGTGGTAAAGGTGAAAAGACTTCAAGCTCCTTCATCTTACTTGTGGCATTGTAACTGGTAATGCCTTGTTAACTGAAACCAAAAGTGAGTAGCTAAGTGTGTCCTATAGCCAAGGCAGGGAGGAGTCAAATCCACTCAGTTTGGGAAGGTGAAAACCTCCTTTGATCTACCTGAGCCATTGTGAGAAGGTGTCAGCCTGGTTGGTTCCACTGTCTTTCACTCAATAAACTCTAAGCAAAATATGTTGGCTGGGGCCACTGGGTGACAGAATCTCTCAGTGCTCTAGTCAGCATCACCTTATGGCCTTAAGTATTTGCTGTTAGTAAAGATATTTTGTATATCACGAAGGACATCATGTCAATTGTCTAAATCGGATCCAAGAGAAGGGAAATGAAGGGGAAAGAGAATAAACATTATATAATGTTTATTATGTGCTAGGCACTGTGCTAAGTGTTTAATTATGTCATTTGCTCCTCACAACAACCCTGAGTTAAGCACTATCATTGTCCCCATTTTACTGATGAAGATCCTGAGGTAAACAGTAGTTAAATGATTTGACCAAGGGCCATGGGACTAGTAAGCGTCTGAGGCCAGATTTGGATTCAGATCTTTCTAACTCCAAGCCTACTGTGTCACCAGATGCCACAGAGGCTTGTCACCAGGTTGGTGAAAGTACAATAATTTTTTCAGCAAAAGTGATTATTTCAGATATTTCTACTGGTCCTTTTCCACCTAGTCAGTCCTATTACTTCAGCTTTGTTTTTCACTATCATACAGTGCACAAAGAGTTGGCCTTGAAATCAAGAAGACCTGCATTTTGGTTCCATGTCTGACCCTGCTTGACTGGCCTTAGGCATGACACCTAAGCTCTCAGTGTCCCAGGTAACGCTTCTAAGAAAACAAATTGCAGAGTGGGTACTAACCTACATCAGTAAATTAAGTTGCCTGATTTGGAGTTTTCCATACCAGTGAGATCAAGAAACTAGGTCTTGAAATCAGGAAGACCTGAGTTTATACGCTGCTTCAGAGACTTAAAAGACGTGTGATCCTGAGCAAGTCACTCGTTCTCCCTCACACTGTTTCTTTTTCTGTCAAATGGATATAATAACTGTATCCATCTCACAGGGCTATTGTGATGATCAAGTGAGGTAACATATGGAAAGAACTTTCTAAACCTTGCTGTTGTTTTTGCTGAGTCATTTCAATTGTGTCCAACTCTTCATGACTCCATTTGAGGTTTTCTTGGCAAAGATACTGGTTTGTCATTTCCTTCTGCAGCTCATTTTACAGATAAGGAAATCAACACAAACGGTTAAATGACTTGCCTAGGGTCCCAAACTAGTACATATCTAAGGCTCAATTTGAACTCTACCTGACTCCAAGCTTGGCACTCTATCCACTGTGCCACCTAGCTGCTCCTTATAAATGTGAAAATGCCCTATGAAAATTGGCCAATGCTCTTGTTACGTATGTATTTATATATGTACATGTTGTCTCTCTTAATAGAAGGTAGGATTCTTTAAGGCTGGCAATGTTTCACTTCTGTTGTATCATTTTGTTATGATATGGCATTATTATGATGTTGTTGTTTCACTTTTCTCGTGAGTTGTTATATCTCCAGGACCTAGAACAATACCTGGCACATGGTAGGATCTGAATGAGTGGTTGCTGATTGATTGATCAATGTTTTCATGTGCGGTAAGTCATTTCAAGACCATTTTAGTCCTGCTAGCACAGCGTGTAGCAATTGCAATTCACAGTTTTGTCCCTGACTATGAAAGATAGTGATGGACAATGCAGGTTTTATATATGATAAAGAAATGGAATTTCAGTCACTCATTCTTCTTCCTCATCCTCCTCCTCCTAACGAAAACAAACTAGCACTTAAATAAAGGTTACTATGTGCCGGGCACTGTGCTCAATGCTTTTGTAATTATCGGCTCTCTCATTTAATCCTCATAACTGCCCTGGGAGGTATACCCAGTTTACAGATAAGGAACCTGAGGCAAGCAGAGGTTAAGTGATTTGTCCAGGATCACATAGTTGTAGACTATAATAACTTAGACTTGTACCCAAGTTGTCTGAGGTTGTTAGCCAAAAAAAAAAAAGAAAAAAAATCCTGCCTACATTTATCTCAAAGATAGTCCACTATCTCAAATTCTCTGCTCCTCAACATTTCTCTTACCAGAAAACAAAGTTTAGCCTGGAGCATTTGTGAGTGGGCAACCCAAGCTGTTGAGTTTTATTTCTTTTCTTTTTTTTTTTTAAAGAAAAAAATGCAATAGGACCTCCTTGGCCCCTCTTTCAGCCTCCCCTGTGTCAGCAACGCCATAGCTTTTTAATGTTTAATGAATGGGAGGGATTTGTCTTCAGAGAATTTGCAAGTAGCTTTCAAGTTGGTTGGTTTGAAGCAGCATTTTGCACATCAGTCATAGATGCCACAAGCTAAAAACCTGTAGGAAGGGGAGCAGCATCTGCAGTAGTGGCAGCATCAACAGCCTCTGGATGAAATGGGCTCTGAATGTGAGAACAAGGATGCCGATCACATCACCTTGTAGGAATTCAGCTCACTCCTTCAAATAGGAATCTTCAATTATTTACTGCCTCAGCTTGGAGGAGTGTTAATGAGTCAGGAAGGTGCCTAGAAAGAGAACAGTAGTTTGAGAAGACACATGCTCTCAAAATAGAGGATGCTGGTTAGAATGCTGAACATAAAATAAGGGAAAATGGGCACAGGGCCTTTCTGAGTCACCTATGAGTTATGTGACCAGAGGCAAGTCATTTCCCCTGTATAAGGCTAGTTCCCTTGATTTTATTAAAAAAAAAAACTTGTGATTTTATGCTTTTGGAGATTGTCTACCAATAAAGATTGACCTTGCTTGACAACTTATAGATTTATAGATCTGCCTGGGGCAGTAAAATATTAAGTGACTTGTCCAGGGTCACACAGACAGTATGTATCAGAAATAGGATATGAAGCTAAATTCCTTGGACTTGAAGCCAGCTCTCTATTTACTAGTTCACAACTCTCTGTCATGGATAAAAATGGGGGTTAATAATACTAGTTGTACATACCTCATTGCTTTTTTTTGAAGATTTATTTTTCCGTATGTATCCTATTTATACTTATACACATTTTACTCACTGATATAAATATCATATTTATTCATTTATGCACACCTATATATCTACATATACATACATATGTATGTTTTTACCCATTGTCTCTCTAATTAAGATCTGAGCTTCTTTAGATATGTTTTTTTTGCTTTGCTTTTTAACTCTAGAACTTATCACAGTACGAGGCATATCATAAGCTATTATGTTTGTTTATTGATTGATTGATCAAATGAGCTACTGGATAGATAATGCTTTATACACACTATAAGGAAGCTAAGGGATGATTTGGACTGGGTGTCAGCCCACCTCAGACACTTGCTAGCTGTGTGACCCTGGGCAGGTTTATTTAACCTCTGCTTACCTGAGTTTCTTCATCTGCAGAATGGGGATATAATTAGCACCTGCCTCCCAAGATTATGGTGAGGATCAAATGAGATAGATAATTATTATAAAGCACTTAACACAATGCTTGGCACATACTAAATGACATAAAAATGTTTTTCTTGTTCAGTCATCTCTGACTCTTTTTAACCCTGTTTGGGGTTTTCTTGGCAGAGATGCTGGAGTGGTTTGCCATTTCCTCTTCCAGCTCATTTTACAGATAAGGAACTCAGGCAAATGGGGTGAAATGACTTACCCAGGGTCATACAGCTAGTAATTGTCCGAGGCTGGATTTGAACTCATGAAGATGAGTTGGTTCCAAGCCCAGTGCTCTATCTACTGTGCCACCTAGATGCCCCTATAAAAATGGTAGCTATAAGTAATTATGATTATTATCATTGTTGTTGTTGTTGTTGCTGTTATTTATACTATTATGTGTCATTAGTTCGTATATTACTAAGAAATTTAAATGTTAAGTTACGGAGAGTTAAAGTCACTGGGACACTAGCCTTTTCCCATCTGCCCATGTATCTGTTGTATGTACGCAAAAAAAAAAAAAGTGGTAAGTGAATCTCTAACTCATGTGATACTGGTTGGGGGGAGTAGGGAGAATTATATCTTGTTATAGCTTATAGTTGCAGAATAAATAGAACCATAACTAAGGGGAGGACATTAGGACTTCATCTCAGTGTGTGAAATTTAGAGGGTGCTGGCAGCTTCGACCTGAGAAATGTTTTCTCCACTGGAAAACGAATGCTTAAACCCTTCTCTTTATCAATAGAATCGATTTGTTTAGCAGACTAGAAAACTTGGGCTGCTCCACAGTGGGCTTTCTCTTCCTGCAGTTTGGCCCCATGGAACCATTTCTGTTCCTCGAGCCACAAAATTGTTTGTTGTTTCTGATAATAAAAATGTTTATTGAGCTGAGGTCTATGTGGCAATTTTTTTCTCTTATTTCTCAGACTAAGAAAAGAGGTGAATGTGTTGCCTGTCTGAACACAGGGCACCATTTGAACACACTTTTCTTTGGCAGGTTACTACAAAGTTCAAGATAATGGTAGCATTTAAGGGCACTTTTGTGGTCTTTACTGTTATTCTAGTTTTCCCAGTGGGTGAGAGAAGCCATTAAGAATGACAGATGCCATAGGCTACAATCTAGATGTAATAGGTTCTGGTTGGGTTTGCTTCTTCTTCACTGAGGCAGAGGGGTGGGGGTAGAGGTGGGGGGAGAAGGGCCCCTTTCATTTCAGAAAGTGGATCTAATTCCACTGTCTTTGAAAAGTAATGTCTACAGTGTCCTTACTTGCTCCAGGGCAACAGATGAGGGACTAAAGGCTTCCACTCAAAGCATGCTTATTTTTCCCTTAGCTGGCCAGTCAGTGTCAGTTGTTGTAAAATAAACACTGTCACCTTTTTTTTTTAATATTCTGAACAACATTTTATGATGGCATTAGGATCAATCTGTTTTATTATTTCTCCCCCATCCTGATGTAAAATGGTACTATATTCATCAAACAGAAACTGTCAATACTATTAATATAAAGTCAAGCAATGCATGCAGTCTTACTATTATTATTATTAATATTTTCTAAATGTCCTTGGCCAAGAAAAGCTAAATATCAATATGACTGTGTTATGAATTGGAAAAGATGTCAAAATTATATTCAGAATACTAATCTGATTGATCAAGGCAATATTTTCTCCAGGGCATTAATTATTGGAGTTGCATGATCATTGGCAGGAAGGGCCGATCTCTCCCTGAAAGACAAACTGCACAATAGAAGCAAAAATTCAACAATAGCAAAACACCAGGAACTCAACATAAACTCCTCCTCTGTATGAAATAGGCTGAAGTAGGTATTACTTACTTCTTACCTGAAGTGATGTTGGTGTCAGGACCTCAGACCAAGAATCTTCGATACCTCCCTACTGCTTTTAGGAGAAAGTCCAAGCTCAACTTGGCATTTAAAGTCCTTCACTAAATGGCTCCATCCTACCTTTGCAGACATTTTACATTTCTCCCCTTCATACCTTGACTATTCCTATCAAATGGTCATGCTTACAGTTTCTCATCCTTGGAACTCCACTTCTTTGCCTTTTCCTAGGATTTCCCCCATGGCCACAAGGTATTCCCATCTTCCTCCCAGCCCCTGGAATTTTTAGATTTTTTTTTTTAACCTGTGCTATAAACATCAGCTATGGACAACTTTTCCTGATTCCACTAATGAATTAAATGCTTATTCTTTCTTAAAATTATATTCCATTTGTGCATTTTAATTTTGTATTTCCTAGTAAAATGTAAGTTCCTACATGGCAGGGACAGCTTTTCCTTTTACCTTTGTTCTCCAAGTCCTAGAGCAGCATTACACTTATAGCTGATGCTTAATTGTTGCTAATTCAATTGAATTGAACGCAATTGGATTGGTTTCAATTATTTGTTATTAGAATGTTGTGTTTTTGTCCCTAGAGGAGGGTGGAATCTATATTAAAGTGTTTTATAAAAGCATTTGCCTCCACAAATTTCACTTTCTTTTTTTTTCTTAGTTTCCTTTTTCTGCTTTGCTTTTTGCTGAGGCAATCAGGGTTAAGTGACTTGCCCAAGGTCACACAGCTAGGACGTGTCAAATGTCTGAGATTAGATTTGAACTCAGGTCCTCCTGAGTCCAAGGCTGGAGCTCTATCTACTGTGCCACCTAGATTCCCCAAGTCTTTTTTTTTAACATTAGTTGTTCTTTTTATAATTTTTGAGTATCCAATTTCCTTTCTATCTCCCATCCCTCACCTTGAGACATGAAGCACTTTGATATAGTTACGTATGTATAGTCATAGAAAACATATATTCCATATTAGCCATACTGCAAAATAGAACACAGACCACAAAAAGACACAAAACAAAACAAAATAGAGAAAATAAAAAGTATGCTTTGATCTGCATTCAGACTTCACCACTTCCTTCTCTTGAGATAAAATATTTTTCATCATTAGTCCCTCAGAATTGTCTTGCAGTATTATATTGCTGAGAATAGCTAAGTCATTCACATTTGATTATCAAATAAGTGTGTGTGTGTGTGTGTGTGTGTGTGTGTGTGTTTGTATCTGTATGTATGTGACTTTATGGGTATACATAACTTATTAGAGATAGTGGTTGATCTGTGACCATGGAATGGAGACACATAAATTTGTACGTAACAGGATTTAATCTACAATCCCTATATCATGGATCTCTAGCAAACACAGCTATTTGATTTTGAAAATATTCTTAAGAAAAGTAGTTTTGTAAATAGGGTAATCTCTTGTAATGAATTCCAAGGGTAGCATTTTAGAGGAGTAGCACTGTTGACTCTCAAACATTTATTGACTGAAATTGCCTACAATAAATAACTAGATACTATTAATTCTATTTCTCAGCATGTTTTTGGTATTGAAGTGTTCTGTTATTATAGTAAAATAATTATAATGAATTATGAAGAAAAATTGAGGAGATACACATATTAGCTATTTTCATGTATTTTTAAAGGGCTGCCACTTGGAAGAGGGAATAGATTTCTTCTCCATAGTTGCAGAAGGCAGAAATAGAATCCATGAATAGAAGTTGCAATGACCTAAGTTTGGGCTGGATCCCAGGGGAAAACAACAACAACTTCCCAGCAGTTAAAACTGCTCAAAAGCAAAAACAGACAATCTCACATAGCAGTTGGTCCCTCTTCCTTGCTTGTCTTGAAACAAAAACTTGATGACCTCATTTTTCAAGTTAAGTCAACAGATATTTATTTAAAAAAACTGTCAATTTCCAAGGACTGTGCTAAGTTCTAGAGTTACAGGTAAAGGCAAAAAAATAGTATTTACTTTCAAGGAACCCTCAGTCTGATGAAAGTGTCAACAAGCAAGTAACTAGGGACAAACAAAATATGTACGGGATAAATTGGACAAAGACAACAGAAGGCATTAGAATTAAGGGAGTTCAGGAAAAACTTCCTTCACAATATGGAATTGAGCTGAGACTTCTACTGTTACAGAGGTATGGGTTTGTCTAGATGTCTTCAAAGTTTCTTCCAACTCTAAAATTTAGTTAGTAGCTGTGTATTCTGCAAAATCTGTCATTTTTTTTTCATTTCAATCCTCATAACAATATTTATAGAGACTGTTCAAGTCATAAAAGATTCCTATGTTACAAACTGATTATTGTTTCCTACTTGATCAATGGAGGCTGTATTTTACAATGAGTTATCAATAGATCTGAGCTAAAAAAATAAATTCATGATCAACATGATATATATCCTTAGCTAGTCCTTCACACTGAAAGATCTGAAAGTACGTCGACAACATCTTACCAAGACTGGTGAGGCAAGAAAGAGAGGGCAGGCCAAAACAAGGAGGAGGGAAGGTGAATCAGGTAAGATAGAGAAAAAAGAAAATTATTCTGTGGGAGAGATAAGTAAACTATTCCAGTTTGAAAGATTTCAAGTGGCAGGCCCAGGAAATCAGCCCTGCAACAAAGGATATTGATTTGCTTCTCAATTAGATCATCCCTTGGTTTAGGGTTAGTCTATGAAAAGCTAGAAGGAAACTTTCTTACACCAAGATTAATTCATAGAAAGTGACAAGAATGGTAGCAGTGGCAGGGGAGAATCTGGATACAAATAATGAAAGATGAATAGAATAATTATGCAGATAGGTAAAATGTTTTATCCATCATCATTTATGAGAAACCCTTCGAAGTCTGAATTCTAATGACTTAGAAGAGAACTTTTGAGTGTTAGGGAAAAGTACTTAGAACTTGGAGCATGATAAAAATAGCTCAAATGTATAGAGCATTTTTCTGTGCATAAAAGCTTTTCTTGTAGCCACCTGGGGAGAATGGTGTTGTGTGCTTCTATCTCCATTATACAAAGTAGAAAACACAGACTCATCAAGGAGCAAGGGACTTTGCCAAGGTCACAAACCAGGAAATAGTGGATTAAATCTCAGCTCAAAACTTTGAATTTAAATACAATGTTCTACTCACTGCACCACGTCATCTGAATATGACTCCTGCTGGTGCCATCTATTAAATTGTGACTGTAGGCAAAAGAGTAAAAGTCTCTGAATCTCAATTTTCTCAATATAATTATTAGCCAATATAATTAGCTATAATACTAGCTAATTTTGTTAGCTACTCACGAATCCATTCTATTTGATCATTTGTTTTATTAAGAATAAAAAGCACTGGTTTTGTAATCAGCAGACATGGAATGAAATCCTACTTCTAATATTAATTCCATGTGTGACTTTTCACAGGCTATTGAACACCTCTAAGACCCAGTTTCCTCATCTGTGAGATGAGAGGACTGGATTATCACCTCTAAATATTTGATCTCGTGAAGTATTGAAGTCATAGATGTGTATGTGAAGGATTTGTGATTTTCTCAATATGAAAAGCCAGTCCATCAGTAAATATAACAAACTCTATGACTTAGTAGATGAGTACTAGGGAGTTGCATGAGGGTCATAGGTTAAACAACTAGCCCAGCATGACAGATATTATTTCATAAACAGTGTTTGAACATAGGTTCCTTAGTACATAACTAAAGTTCTGTAAAGCATATGAAACTACCTCTAAAAGTGGTTGAATTTATTGATATATCTCCATTTTTAGTATTAATATAATAAAATTGTGCTGGAGAAATAAATGAGTACATAGTACTCAAAGTTTTTGTTTGCTTATTCCTTTTCCCCTTGGAGTAATTTGTCTGAATTTTCCTTCATAATATTTCTCCCTTTACATGTCTGCTCTGGTCCTCTTTCAATTCCACGAGATAATTCATAGAAGATAATTACATTCAAACAGCAACTACTAAATTGTCAGGCACTGTGCTATACAGTACGGTTATAAAGACAAAAATGACCACAGTCCCTTCAATCAAGGAGCATATATTTTACTAGGAACATATATTTAGTATTAAGCCTTTCCAAATCCCCTCAACTATGAATGTTTTCCTTCCTAAATGACTTGTATATATTCAATATACACATATCCACACATATATGTATGCGTGTGTAGGTGTGTATCTCCAGAATATGAACCCCTATGGTAGAAATCATTTCATTGTGTCCTCACAGAGTAGCACAGTGTCTAGTACATTACAGTTCAGTTTAATAAATGTTTATTGATTAATTGATTGATGAAGCGGCAAGAAGACAAGTCTGGTTAAAAATTGGAGTGAGTAAGGGGGAGTAATGGGAAAGGTGTGGAAAGGTAATAGGTTGAAGCTAGATTGTGAAGGTCTTTAAATGCCAAATAAATAAAGGAATTAGTATTAGATCTTAGAGTCAATAGGGAGCCACTTTTTGTATCTACAAGTGACATGATAAGGCCTGTGCTTTATTTATTGTGATAATCAATTGGGCATATGTTTGGAGGAATGATTGGAGCAGAATGGAACTAAAGGCAAAGAGACCAATTAGGAGGATTTCTCCATCACGTTTATCTTTGAATACCCAGTGCCTTGCACATAATGAATACTTACTGAATGCTAATTGCTCTCATAAGAAGCAAATCAAAAACTAGAGCCAATGTTTTAGAAATTAGTGGGGGTAAATTTTAAAGAAATCAAATATTTATTGGATTCATGACCTCAGCTACTCTTTCCCAACTGTTTGATGAGAGACCTGTTGCTAATTTAAAAGTGGGACTCATGCAGTTCTAACTTTTCATTACACAATCAAAAAGCATCTCACATAATTTGCCTCCTCTATAGAGTCTCAGTTATTTACTTAGATAGTTCTGCATGGCACAGTGTGAGCTCAGTTGTTTTCACATTTTGCTGTATCAGCCCCATCTTTTTAATCTCCTGATGTTATCTTCTTTCTAACATTTACACAGGATGATGATTAGTTTTACAATCATGTATGTGCAATTTTAACGAGACAGTGAAAATATACTCGTTTTTTATTAGTTGCTAACGTGTGATCCTTGTTTGTTTTTCCCTCTGTAGGACCCTAATAGGAAGTGACATTTCAAAAACTAAAAAGATTTTAGCCATGAGCCCATTTAGATTGTTTAGGTATGTTAATCTACAGGCTATATAGTCATGTTTAAGACTCCGCAAGGAATGGATCAGCTCATCAACAGCACTCACATTTAGGACCTAGGAAAAAGATGTAATTTCCTCAAACCATATTTTGTTTTAGTTTGAGGACATGCACAATTCAAGCTGTAAGCTGTCAGTGCTTTGGAGATTTAAGTGGTGAAAACATGGTAATTGCATAATTAACTAATATCCCAGTTCTGTTTGAAATAAAATATTATCACATGCATAATCACCATGATCTTTCTGGGAGACAAAAAATACAAGCATCAATCTTCTGTTCTGTTCACGCACACATTTTTGTTTCTAAATAACTTCTGTCAAAGGCATTGCCTCATCCTGATAGTGATAGGCCTCACTGAAAATAGTTTTTCATGTATTGATGTGCAGAATGAAAGAATACTTCTCATTCTTCCTGACATATGCCATACCCACTACTATTTATATGACTGAAGCCATGACTTTGGCTTCAGCAAATCTCTGAGAAGTTTCAGTGGACACTTGCATACAGACCCTACATCTCAAATTCTATAATGGATGTTTATTATATTATTATTATTATTATTATTATTATTATTATTATTATTGTCATAATAGTAGTAATAGTAGAAGTAGTAGTAGTAGTAGCAGTAGTAGCAGTAGTAGTAGTAGTAGTAGTAGTAGTAGTAGTAGTAGTAAGTAGTAGTAGCAGTAGTAGTATGGACCATTCTGTATTTTCATTGAGAAGAAAGCAAGAATAATTTAAAATGGAAAAAATCCAGTTCAACCCAATAATAATGTATTAATTGATCAACAGTAGACTGCCTCTTTGGTGAGTGATTCTTGGTGATACAATAAAGCAAAATGTCTCTCAAACTTGCATGACCATGTAAATGATATCTAGCCTCCTCATACCTAGAATGTTTTACTTCCTCATCTCAACTGCTTATATTCATTTAATCTCAGATCATTTACCACCGTGAGTCCTTTCCTTAACTCTTCAATTGTTAGCTTTCCAACCAACTTACTAAATAGATAGACAAATTGATAGAAAAATAAAGAAACTTGTTACAAAATCCCCCCCACACACTTTCTTGCTTTTCTTCTAATTTTGGCCACTTTGAATTTGTACAAAAGCTATTATTTTTAAGTTTATGTAATCAAAAGTATCCATTTCACCTCCTGTGAACCTTCTTATCTCTTATTTGGTCATGAACTGTTACCCTAGCCACAGATCTGGTAGGTAATCTTTCCCATGCTTCCCCAGTTTGCTTATGATATCACCATTTATGTACCCATTTTGAGCTTATCTTGGTTTATGGTGTGAGGTGTCAGTCCATGCCAAGATGTTGCCAGACTACTTTCCAGTTTCCTAAGCAGTTTTGATCAAATGTTATCCATTTAGTTTTTATCAAAAGTAGATTGTTTTTTCAACCCCCTTTACAGATAGGTAAAGGCACAGAAATACAGTGACTTACCCAAGTAATACAGGTGGAGTGCAGATTATCTTCCCCAAAGTAGGGAAAGTGACTTTTTCCCTCAAAGCTGAGATCTTTGAATTTATCAAACACTAGGTCATTGATCAACCACTGTATTTCTTAAAATGATGATGGCTTTACAACAAAGTATGAGATCTCTTACTGCTGGGCCCCCTATAAGGGAATTGTAGAACTCATTTAGTCTAGCCTATGCATTTTACATGTGACATTTCATGAGGTGACAGTGTTTGGTTTGGCTTCCTTACTATGCTACCTCCCCAAAATGCTGTTAAAGGGTTGAAATCAGCTCTGCATGAAGTATCTATTTTAAACACCAGATGGCAGTCTACTTGAACCATTTGGTCCATGGTTGCTGCACATGTGCAATATAACCAGCTTTTCATCAGGCTGATCAAAACGTGAAAAAAAAAAGCTGAACTACTTTGCTTGCCCCTAAAAGAGTTCCTTATGGATTTTAATCTTTCCCTTTTGTAAGTGGCCATCATAAGTTCAAAGGCAGTTTCATCTTTTCCTCAAATAGTACTATTTTAAGAGTCCTAACAATTAATATTTAAAATTGTGTTTGTTCTAATTATTGGACACCAGCCCCTTATCCTTTGGAGGTGCTCTCAGTTCTTCTTTTCATGTACCCCATTCATGTAGAAGCAACATGTGGATCGCTGCAGTTGTAACATAACCTTTTCATAGGAATTTTGGACATTACTATGTACTTAAGAAAGAGAGAGACACACAGAGAGAGAGAGAGAGAGACAGACAGACAGACAGACAGTGAGAGAGACAGAAAGACAGAGAGAGACAGAGAAATGCATCTTTAGAACCTACAATTAACTGTCGAAGGTGACAGAGTTCGTGTGAAGCCCTAAGAAAGGATTGGGAGAACTTCTTCTCTGAGAAGACCTGGAGAATTAACTGCCAGGAACAAAATGTCCATAAGGGACTCAACGACCTTGCTGTCAACTTTGAGACAGTTTGAAGGGATCGTTTGAGAAAAGCGAGGTTAACTCTTACGAAGAAGACACTCAGAGGGGAATTTCTGAGTCATTCACTGCCAATCTAAGAGAATTGAATTGATGGACAGAAGTTGCAGGGAATTTCTAAGGTAATGAGTTGAGTGGCTGTTGAGTAGATTGCTGGACAGGAATCAGGAAGACTTAGGCTTTAATCCTGATTCAAAGAGTTACTAGGTGTGTGTGTGACTCTGGGGTAATCACAACCCCTCCTAGCCTTACTTTCACCATCTGTAAAAGGGAAATAATAGCAGCACCTACCTGATAGTGTTGTTGCAATGATGAAATGAGATATCACATTTGCTTTGCAGATCTTAAGTCGCTATATAAATGCTGGTTGTTATTATTATTATTATATCAGTGCCTCAGTGGTAGGAATTATCTATGACTCAAATCATGTATTCCAGTTCTCTCTTCTTCCATCTGTATTCATGTTTGTTTGTTTTTTCTCATTCCTATTGGTCATGATAGCCCATGTCTGAGTCCATGCCCTCTCGCTTATCCTCCCTTTCAGAATGGCAGCTGATCTCCTAAACCTGCTTATCCATTCTTTTGAAGAGAGAGACACATAGACGCAATGCTATTTTAGAAGGTGGTCTCTCCATGTACAAACTCTCCTAAGATTAAACCCATAATGTTTTTCCCAAATCTCATTGAAGGTGTATATCTCTTCTTCACAGAATTACACTTCAGTAAGACCCCCCTCTTTGAATCTAAGCATTTGTTTTATCTTCCCCACTTTCAATCCCTCCCGCCCCCAAGTTTCCCATTCTTCTATAGCTGCTGTTCTTACTGAGATTCTGTCTCTGTGCTCTTCACCCAGGGAATTGATAAGGATACATTACTCATTCCCTTCTGCCCTTCATCTTCCTCCTCATCACTTTTTCACTTCAATTTTATCACACAAAGTATTTTAGTTCACTTGTTCTTCTCCATCTCCCTCCCTCCTCCCCCCCACACCCCTTCTAAATGTCACTAAATAACATCGATGGGAAAAACAAATAAACTCATCTATCTTGAGTGGAGATATGTGTCTGTACCTGTGTCTTTCTTTTCTTTTCCTTCCCTCTGTGATCTTCTGTGTGGGAGGGGGAAGGGGGAATAATTTCCACGCCTGCACACTTGAAGATCATAAAAATTAGAGAAGAGGAAGAACTTTTGCTCCTACATCAAGGGAAAAACGAGGGAAAACACTATGTTCTTTGCAGCTCACTAGCCTTGTCTTTATGAGGATTCAAAGTGATTTTTAGTCATCAGTGCCCTCTGGGTTGAAAATGATTGTGGTGTGGTGTTTTCTAACCACGCGGTCTTTAGTTGGAGTTTGGTGTTTGGCTGCTGTTTTCTGGAGTAAGTCTCTCAAACACAATCCTTGCCTCTTTGTTCCTGTTCTCTTTGCTGCAGACAGGTGAGCGCTATCTCAGGGCATTCCCTTTTTAGGGCCAAAGCTTCTTAGAATCTGGCCAGAATGATTCCTCTTTTGATTCAATGTGTTCTAAAATGGGGGTAGGATTCAGTAGGCAAAAACAGGGAAATAAATTGTCCCTTAGGATTCATATAGATGAATAATTTGAGGTGTAATATCTTGTCAAAGACTCTCAGGTAGGAGGTAAGAGAGCTGAAATTTGAGATCTTTTACATTAACTCCAAATTCAGTGTCCTATCTAGTTCTGCTGTGTTAGGATGCCTCATGTAGCTCCTAATGCTGATACAGAGTAAAATCAACACAGGTGAAAGGGCAAATTCGAGCTTTCTTCCTGGTTGGTCTGGCTTAAAAAAAATATCCACTGAGCAACCAATTAATTAAAAACATACCTTGGTCCGTATTTGAGATCAACCTTGCTACAGTGTCAAAATCTTTCACTGAATTACTCCACATGTATAATTTAAAAGGAAAAACCAAAATTCTTAACATCTTGTAATGACGTTCATGGGATATTAGCCAAATGTAGAAACTAAAGAAGATAAACTGTTCAGTGTCCAGAAGAGAAACCATGCTATGCACAGAGAATACCGAATACTACAACCAGTCACTGGGTCACAAGAGCTCACTCATTACTACAGCTACTCATGACTCAAGAGAAATGTTTGTGCATTTTGTTCTAATATGTCATTACTGATGATGATCATATGACTTCTCTTGGCAAACTGATCTTATTTAGTATAATCTTCAATAACTAAAAGTGGGAAATTCCTTTTTTGTGCTTAACTTGAATTTTCTGCAGTAAGGTAAGTACAAAGTGAAGCCTTCCCATTATATTGTGACAGATTTAGAGTGGTTGAGTGGAAAAATCCTTCCTGTAAGATATTGTTCCATCTCTGATACATAATTAGCTTTGCAACTTTATTGGGGGGTGGAGATTGGGAGAGGGTCATGTAATGGAAATATTATTGTCTTTGGTGACTGATAATCTGTCTTCAGTGTTTGAATTTGCCTGGGGAAAATAATTTAGTTTCACTGATCCACAAGTGGACTAGATTAACTTTAATAATAATAATAGTAATTAGCATTGGTACAGTGTGTAAGACTTGCAACATTCTTTTCAAACACTATCTCATTTTATCCTAAAAAATAATCCTGAGAATTGTTGTTTTCAGTACCAAATTTACAGATAAAGAAACTGAGGCAAACAGTATGTTGCTTGCTCGTGTTAATGCAGTTGCTAAATGTCTAAGGCTGCATTTGAACTCAGCTCTTCCTAATGGTAGGTCCAGCACTCAATCAACTATACCACCTAGCTGTCTAGGCCAGCTAGCTGTAAATCTAAGAACCCAAGGCCTGATATCTGTCTCATTCTCAGTTTCTGGAGTTTGAAAATAAGAGAGTGAATTTCGATAATTTCTAAATCCCTTTCCAGCTCTAAGACCCGAGGATTGCAGATAATCCCTAGGTCAACAATTTTAAAATGAAATTTTAATTAAAATTAAAATTGGGCCAATCTGGGCTTTTTATAGGTCATTATCAGCAAACCTCTAAGTGGATCAGCAACTATTCTATCACATAGTTATTGTCGGGAGAAGGGTACAGAGACATTAAGTGATTTGACTAAGGTCAGTATGCGTCAGTGGCAGGATTGAAACTCAAATCATCATGGTACTAAGGATAATCTTCTGTTAATTCCACTTAACTTCTTCTTACCCAGAGCTCCCTACTTTGATAAAGTCATAGGTGTGGCCAAAAAACAGACAAACCACAACAGCAAAAAATTAAAATAAAAAAAAAGATAATGCTTCCTTAAAGTAAAATATTGGGGGAAACAGATACTCCATGAACATTTTGTTGTGGGTTTGTAGGTGACTACAACCAGTTTTGCTCATCCTTTAAATTTGAAGATGACACTGGTGAGTGTCTCATTCTCTGGGTGTCGGATTATGACTGGAAAATCAATATTTTCACCATCTTCCCTATTTATTGAGCATCTGCTTCTTATGTGGTGGTGAAATCAGTAGTCAGAGCTCTGGTCCTTTTCACAGTAGATGGCCACAGAATCTGGCCTCAGGCCAATAGCTCATGTTTCCATATATGACTCTTGCTTCCCTTTCTATTTCACTTGTGGGTGATGATGCTTATACAATAGCTTTATATCTTTAAGCTATTCTAGTCACTGTGATTTCCCTTTAAATCTAGGGAACATTACTTCTTTATGCCTAACCTTATACTCCCAATACAAAAACTCTTCTAATGCTGCTTGCTTTTTATTCAGAATATGTTAACTGTGTCATTGGCTGTCATTGAATGAACATAATCACATGATTATATGACACACACTTGTAACCCCATTGGTCAACTTAAGAAAGGCTATGCTGAAATGGTTAACTCTCAGTTATCTGCATGTAGATTATCCTTTACTTCATTTATTCATTTATTTATTTATTCATTCATTCATTTTTTGTTTGTTTGTTTGTTTGTTTATTGTTTTCTCCTTTGAGAATGATCAGCTGCTCCAATCTCAGTGGCTGGGCAATATGCCCCTATCAGAGCAGTTATTCATAGGATCCATGGATTATAGAGCTAGGTCTGATAGAGATTTTAGGGGTCATCTCATTCAACCCCTTTATTTTATAGATGATGAACTTGAGGCAGACAGAGGCTAAATGACTTGTCTAAGGTCACAAAGGTAGTATGTGGCATATCTAGGATTTGAACACAGGTCCACTTACTCCAAATCCAGCACCTTTCCACTGGATCATAATACTTTCCTTGGAAAGTTTCCTTTTATTGGAAAGGAAGGGGGTTATATATGAGAACAATGAATGGAGATGAGTAAAATAGGGGCATGTGAAGCCACAATCCTAATAGGAGAAGTAATGTCAATTCACTTTTTTCACAGGACTAATAGTAACTGAAGACATGATTCAGGAGGTAGGCAGTGGGGCTAGGACAAGGGTGATAGAGTGGACAAGCCAGTGTTCATAAAGTCAAGAGTTGGGATCAGGATATAAAATTGGGGCAATCAGGTCAACTTGATTTTCTTTGAATATGTTAGCTACAAGCTAATATTTAGCAGTTAGGATTTGATTTTCTGTTCAAAGAAGATAAGTAAAAAACCCAGTTCTGTTCAGCTCCATGAAGAGAAAACATAGATTCCCATGCTACCTAATAGTAGGAACACAGAATTCCTCAGCCACCCACCACCAAAATGGTTGCTTTCATGAATCTTGATTTTATTATTTAGCTAAATAAAATTTATTTTATTTAAAAGACATCCTTCCTTAGGAAAGATAGTTTGAAGTAACCATGAACAAAATCTAGTTTAACACCTCATTTTATAGATGAAGAAACTGGGACATAGGGAAGATAAATAAATGTTCCCATATCCCACAAATAATCATGAGAGACAAATTTCAAAGTCAGACCTTATTGCTTTCCAAGCTGGAGTTTTTGTTTGCTTGTTTGTTTGTTTTTTCCTTTTCTTCACTATACCAAGACATTTCTGTAATTTTACTGTCTTAGATTCTCCCTTCATTATATTGTTTACAATTTTACCACATGAGATTATAGATTCATTACATTCTATGGCAAAAATGAAACAAAATGCCACTATGTGTATATTATATATATATGTGTGTGTGTGTGTGTGTGTGTGTGTGTGTGTATTATATGTATATATATGTATATATATGTATGTATGTATGTATGTATGTATGTATATGCCATCTGGCTGAACAAAGCTTTATATTTTTTATGATCATATGACTATGTGATGTTATATTTCATATACCTTTAGATCTGTGATCTTATTACTAGGTCACCTAAGTTCATTCCATTATTAACATTTAATGATGAGATTTGAATTATAATTATAGGCTTATCCAAAAGCTAAGGATCTTTCACAATATATTACCCAACATAGAAAATTTTATCTGCCCAGTAGATACCATTTTTAAGTTAGTCAGGATGTGGGTTTTTATATTGGCAATTTGGATCAAATTGTCTAATCCAAACTAAGCTAAACACCCAGGCTGCCAAAACAGATCTCAAATCCAGTCCAATATTATCCACAATTGCCAAGATTAAATCCACCCGAATCTGAGTTTCTAATGGAAATGCCCCCTTGAGAAACATTATCCCAAAGCCAGGGTGAGGCAGGAAACCTGAGGCAGAGATTTCGCCTTCAGGGTTGTATAACTTTATTCTGCGTTTAATGTGGGGTTTAAAGCTCCTGCTGTTTGATGGGTAGTGTTCGACTCCCGAGCAAGAATGTGCTGCACATCCGAAATGAGGAGCGGTGAGAATTCCATTCCCTCTCCTGTCACGTTAGCGCCAGGACTCACTCTTCAAATGTTTCCTGCTGGCTCCCAGCGAGCACAGGAAGCAATGTTCTGGTGATTAAGCAGCAATATCGTTATAGGAGCCAAATGAATAATCATTGTGTTAATGAACTTTATCTTAGGAAAGATTAGTTTTTTAATGTTAAGCCTCTTGCAGTATGAAAGAGAAAATGGATTTCCATTTCATTTAATCAACCTGAAGATGTTCATCATCTCTACAATTTCATTTCCGAGCAATGAACATTTCCCTGAGTCTTCCCATTCTGGGACTTCAGTGGGAAGCTGGAGGATTTCTTTGACGGGTCAGAAAAACTCTCTCCAATAATAGAGACATAGAGCTTTTCCACCAGAGGTGATTTGCTTTAACAATGTCTGCCTTTGATTGGATAGATTGTCTGGTAACAAGTGACATACTGTTCAATAATTAGTAGTAACAATGCAACTGTCTGAAGATTACAGATTTAAAGCTGGAAAGTACATTACAGATTTCTATGTTCAGATACCTCATTTGGCCAGTGAATATTCTGAAGACTGGAGAGATTAAACGATTTGCCCAAGGTTATGTAGCTGAGCTGGGACTTGAACCAGGGTGCTGTGATCCTATAGCCAGGTCTTTCCACTGAACCATGCTACATCTTATTATGAAACAATTTTCATCACTCCCTGGAAATTGGAAGTGTTTCTACACACACATACATATGTTTATAGTGGTAGGGAGATTATGGTCAGATCAGGGAGCAGAGGCAGAATACAGAAGACCATAGGTGATAATCATATTTTAACTGACTATTTTTGCTGTATAGGTGCCAGGTTCAGTAGTTTCTACCTATCGAAAAGTACTCCTACCAGCCTCTAAATGTGAGTTCCCTGGTGAAAACCATTCATTTCTTTGCTGTGATTATGGGTCTATTTTTGAACTCACCTAATGTAAAACTTTGGAACACAAAATATTCGTTAAGTTCCAGGCCCATTACTTTCATGAACTTTCCCATAAAGACAAGAGTGTTTTATAAAGCTCTATGAAATATTGCTTTCCTTAAAAAAAAAAAGATATAAGATGTAATTCAAATGTCTGCTCACTTAAAATTACAGGTCTTTGAAACATCTACAAACTAGTGCATTATCCTCCAAGGAACCTCTTGACACAAGATTTTAGATTTAAAGTTGGAAAGAAATTTAGTGGTCCTGTAGTCATTTTACAGAAAAGGAAATCGAGGCTTAGAAAGTATAAATGACTTGACCAAGATCACATAGATGGTAAGTGAGAAAGTCAGGATCTGAACCATTCTTCTGATCAGGTATTCATATTACAAATCCAGTGATTGTTTTTTTCTCCCACAATGTACAATATTTTGTTAAATTTCAATCTTATTAATCGATTTTATAGATCATGCAGGGTAATATCCTCATTTTACAGATAAGATAACTCGGCTGGAGAGAGAAGTAACTAACCTAAGATCACACAGGTAGGTAATTATAGTTTTTCATTTTTGTATAATGTTTTCATGCTTACAAAATGCTTTCCTTCCAGCAAACTTATGAGGTAGAAAGAGAATAACCAGAGGTTTTCAGGTAATCCAAATGACTTGACCACAGTTAGACAACTCTGATGTTGCCTAGGACAGGAGTAATTAAGGGAGGAGATGAGAATAGAAAATGAAAGTGTCAACTAAATTTATAAATTTCATCTCCTAGGATAGGGGCCTTAGTGTCTCAGAGAAAGCAGTCTAAGATATACTACCAAAATGCAAACTAGTAACAGGAGAAGAGACAGACAGCAGTTATTTTACAATAATTCAAGAAAAGCAGTCAAGAGAAGACAACGTGGAACAAATAGAGATTCCAAAATCATAGAATGACAGTATTTGAAAGGACCTCAGGTGGTATCTAGTCCAACAAGTACCTAAACCAATGAATAGAAATCCCCTTCTACAATATCCCTGAGAAGTCAATGAATAAGTAAGTTAACACCTTTATTAAGCACTGACTATATGTCAGGCAGTATGCTATAAATTAGGAATACAAATAAAGAGTGAGACACATCCTACCTTCAAGAAGTTTATGTTCTAATAGGTATCTACATAGCACATGGATAGAGTTCTGGGCCTCAAGTGAGGAAGACTTGAGTCCAGGTTCAGTCTCAAATACTTCCTAGCTTTGTGACCCCAGACAAATCACTTAACTCTACTTTAGTTACCCTAGCTATAAAATGGAGATGATACCAAAACCTACTTCTCAGAGCTATCATGAGGATCATATGAGAGTACTTCACACAGTTCCTGGCACATAGTATCCCCTTAATCAATTCTTATTTCTTCTGCATCCACCCTGTAGTCATCACATACAGGTAAAATGGAGTGGTGGACAATAAATGGTGTTTTTCCTTTTTCTCTGGAATGACTCAAGCATGCTGGGTAGAGTGAAAAGAGTGACAAGTGATGTAGCCTTATCAGAAGCCATATTAGTATTGATTTATTTAAACTTCTATGAATAAAAGGTGGAAAGTTTGAGACAAGGTATATAGCTTGTTAGGAGGGGTAAGGATACTAGAAAATCATCCAGAAAAGAGTTTGATAAAATGTTAAGCATTGTTTGTACTCCATCATCAATTAGGACAGTTTGGCCCCAGAGCATAATTTTCAAAGCCAGTTGGGTAAGTCAAGTGTTCATCTATATTTTGGTAGTACACTTCCAATGAATAGAAACCCAGCAACTCCCAAGGCCATATACATCCATTTTGACAGCTCTAATCGTTGAGTTTTTCTTTATATTTAGTCACCATATATCTGTTTGCAACATCTACTCTTTTGTTATTGTCTGCCTTGTGGAAGAGGTAACCCAACCAAATCCCCCTTCCACTTTAAACTCCTTTGAAAACTTGAAGACAGTTGTCATATCTCCTGTAAGCATTGTTTTCCCCAAGCTAAATATTTCCTTTCCTTCAACTGGTTTTTATAATGCATGACTTTCCCCACAATCCCCTCATAATCCTACTACCTTTTTATGGAAATCATCCAGTTTATCAACATCTTTGTCTTAAGAAAATCATTGAGATGGGAGAGCTTTAGTTTGGTGAAACTTGATTTTACAGATAAAATTCAAGTGATTGTTATCCAAAATCACATAGATCATAGGTGATAGAACTAGATTTCTGACTTCAATACCAATGCTCTTTCCACTATAATATGATGTTCCCTAAAAGATGTCACCAAGAACTGAAAGTAATCTGCTATAGATATCTGAACCAAAGCAAAGTAGAGAGGGGCTAAAATCTCCTTTAATTCAGATTAAAACCAAGTTAGATTATTGTTTTATTTTTTATTTGCATATTCTACCATCAAATCACGATGACCTCAAGAGTTCTTTAAAACTACATATTTCTTTCATTTGAAAAATTGTCATAGGATTATAGCTTTCCAACTGGAAGGGACCTCTGAGGCCATGTAGTCCAAATCTTCATCTTCAGATGAAGAAAATTAAGCCCACAGAATTGAAGTGACTTGACCAAGTTCATATAGGTTGGTAAGTGGCATAGTAAATCTACGTGTGTATGCCCCATCTTTGTTTTTGTGTTTTAATCCAAACATAAGACATTTTGCTTATTACTAGAAACTTTCATCTTCTTATTTTCTTCCCGTTGTTATAGTATTTTTGGTCTTGACTCTGCCATTCAATGTGTTAATTATCTCTGTCAAATATATGGTATAGTAAGTTTTGCTATAATGCTTGATTTAGAATTTTGAATTTGTTCTAATGTGATTCATATTTTGTTGTTCAGTCATTTTTCAGTTGTGCCCAATTCTTCATGACTCAATTTGGCTTTTTCTTGGCAAAGATGCTGGAGAGGTTTGTCATTTCCCTCTCTAACTCATTTTACAGATCAGGAAGCTTAGGCAAACAGGATTAAGTGACCTGCCCAGGTTTACCTAGCTAGTAAATGTCCGAGGATGGATTTGAACACAGGTCATCCAGACTCTAGGCTCAGCTCTGTATCCATTATGCAACCTAGTTGCCTCCAGTGATATAGTAATGAACAGTTTTATCATAATGGGAATTTTGAGTTGGCTTATGTATGAATTCTTATAGGAGAAAAAGTGAGGATTTAAAAAGGTGCACCATTTCACAGTAACTCACAAGGTGGAATGCTTCTGACACCCACTTCCACAAGTCAATGTCAGATCTTTGTCAAATGACATATTTTTTGTGTATCTTCTGGTCCAGTATGAACTGTGGGTGAAGAAGGGCTGGTATGACCACCTTCCTCTCTTTTTCTGGAATGCCTTCTAGTCCCCTTGACCTAGAGTTGTCACCTGCCCAACTTGCCCGTGACTTTTTATTAGCCCTGGCTGGGAAACGGGAGTTCAGGCCAAGCAAAATCTTGGGGTTATCTATAGCCAAAGGCCAGTAACTCTGCCATTTTGTATTGTAATATTTATATTTTAATCATTTAACATGTGTAAAATTATGCTACTTTTTTAATTAGGTTTTCATAATTTTTATTCATCACTGAAGTGTTATTTTTTTTTAGCATTGTGACCTCAGCACTCTTTTTATAAGCCCTGTTGTTCTATTGCTCAATTTTGCATAGTGTGATGCTTTTTTGAGAACACATATTCCATTTTATATTAGAGCTGAGTATCTGCAAATTTAATAAGCATATCATTTATTTATTTTGTTCAAGTCATAGATGAAAATATTAAATACCAAAATGGCCAAAGGCACACACCTGCCATATCACAATGAGGATGTCTTTCCCAACTGACATGGAGCCATGGGTTGGAACATTCAAGTGGGTCCAATATAATTGTACTACTTCCTAGTTCACCTATCTCCATTAAAATAGGATGGAAGACTTTATCAAATGATTGACTAACAGCTTAGTAAACTATATCTTAGGAATTTTCCTGACCTATCAGTTTAGTAATTATAAAACATAACACAAAAAAAGAAATAAAGGCATATGATATGATTACTTCTGATGAAGACATTGTTAACTCTTAGTGATAGCCACTTAAAATTCTCAAAATACCCCATTTAATATTGTATCACAGGTGGCTAGGTGGCACAGTAGATAGAGCACCGGCCCTGGATTCAGGAGGACCTGAGCTCAAATCTGGCCTTAGACATATAACATTTACTAGCTGTGTGACCCTGAGTAAGTCACTTAACCCCATTACCTAACCAAAATAATAATAATAATAATAATAATAATAATAATAATAATATAATAATAATATAATAATAATGTATTGCTATGTGAATATATCTGTGACTCCATTAGTGTGAGTATCCCCTTCATGAGAAAAATTGAGACCCATCTATTCCTACGTATCCAGAAGAGCTACTACACAATACACTGGAGACATTCTTCTGGGTCATAAAGTATTTTGTGGTTTCCAATGTAGTTCCCAGGTTCTACATTTATCATCTGTCTGTGTTGCAGCACAACCAATCTTGTTTCTTTTCAGATCATACATTTCCTTGATATTTTTTAAGCTATTCTTTGTGCTCATCCAAGTTGGTAATGTACTGAAGCTTGCTGTGTGTATGTTTTAAATTGTCTCTTGTGTCACCTGAAATGTTGATTCTTCGGAAATTATGGTGTTTCGTGACATAGTCAATCCCATATTGGTTTTGAAACCTCAGGCTTTGAAGACAGGAGCAAAATGGGATCACTGAAAACATTATATAATTTCCCGAAAGTAATCCAGCCTGCTTTCCTACTTTTCATTCAATCTGGCCTCAGGCCATTATTACACTGCAGTGACATTCCAAACATTGGAGGAACAGCTCAATGGGCTAACCATCCAAATACATGCCATAGCCTAGATAATAAGGTATTACTTTTTAATATGGGTACCTACATTTAGGTGGTCTTGGAATGCCCAGAAACATAGAACAAATGGTTGAGTCATGCAAACCATGTAATATATAAATTATGACCTTATAGCCTGTAAAAACTTAGTACTTACTGAGTACTTAAGAACATTTGACTTGGTGGGCTAGAATTATCTATCAGAAGTCTGCTCTATTTTGTGGACAAATCCTCATATAAGAAATTTAGACCTCAACATATTTTGAAGAAGCCAACCACCAAAAATGATATTGGAACCTGACGGTCATCACAGACTAAAGTATTTTCCATAGTTGTCTCCTGACAGATTTAATCTACAATTACTTAAGAACAATCATTTTAATATATGTTGCTATACCAAATATCCATAATCTTCCTGCTTAAAAGAGGAGTCCAAAATCATGTGGGAATAGTTGGAGGTGCATTACAACCCTTGGGTCCTGTCTGCTACTACAGTTTTACCTATTAGCAAACCATCAGTGGATAAGCATATATATGACTATGTTTATTCTACTATATAAAGAAGTTATCTCTCCCCTTGCCCCCCTGCCCCAGTTCGGTGGATCAGTGAATACTATACAAAAAATAATGATAGTGGCTTATCCCAGGACCATTCATTTTTTAATCACATTAAAAAAATAAAACTTAGAATACCAAAATAATAACTTAAGAGACAGTGTTTCATAGTGGCTCAAAAGCTTGTCTCAGAATCTGAAAGATCTGGGTTTAAATGTTGACCCTGACACATGTTGGTTATGTGACCCTGGACAAGTTGCTTAACCTCTTGGTGCTCTGAAACAACTCTGTTGTTATAAACTGCATATCAGTTACTGATCTACATTCATAAAAGAAGTTTCCTTCTTGGAGTTCCTAATTGCAATGAAATACCAAGCCTTGTGTAATAATAATAATAATAATAATAATAATAATAATAATAAATGATATCACATGACATAATGTGATATGATATGATGACACAATATGGTATGGCATGACATGAAACGATATGACTATAACGTAGTATAGGATAAAGAATAGAACAGGCTATGATATGATATGTAATGTTATAATATGATACAATAAAATCATTTAATAAATAATATTCTAAGGTACATTCAAACTATAAATCTATGTTTTCATGTTAAGAAGTGGCAGAATTTGGAAATAATGGGAGATTGGAGTCAAACAAAAATCACATTTCCAAAAATGAATGGAAGCCTCACAGTAGAGGAAATAGATTGTATCATATCTTTTTTCTCCAAAAGGTTTTTTTTTTGTTTGATGAACTCTTTCCACTGATCTCCCTCCCACTAAATACCTACTTCTCAGATCGTTCTTTATCCAAACTCCTCACCATTTACTCTCCCAAGCTGAATCTCAATTTATTTTACTGGAGCAACTCTAAGGTACCTGGGCCAATAGATTACTTCTTGTCCTTGGGAAATTTGTAACACCTCCCAGTTTCTGTCATCTGGCAGGTTAATCCATCTCTTCTTCCTTCCCAACTGTTACTAAATCAGTATAGCCTTTTCTGTTAGTTTTATGGAAATTACATCAAATTGATATTTATTAAAACCTACTAAGTAGAAAGCTAATACACAATATTAATTGGAATACAGGTATGAATCTCAAATGAGTGGAGAAAGGATCTAGAGATTCAGTATTAGGATTATTTGGGGCTTTGAAATAGATCATCCTTTATATCAGATGGGAGAATGCTGGTGGGATAAGGCAGGCCAAAGGAAGATTATTCTGTCACTTTAAAATATGTCCTGTTTAGCTCCATTGTAGCTTTTGCACTGGTCTCTTTTAAGCAACTGTGACCTGAGAATGAGACTATGTTTAAAAGCAGTAACTTGACTACTCTTCAGTCACTCTGCAAAGATTCTTCACTTTTGAGCTGTAATAGGATACTATATTTTCCTTTCATATTGCAACTTTATTTTTACTTCTTCGTGGCCCTGTAACAAATACTTGTTTAGAACCGAACTCACAGCCATGCTCTTCTGAGGGTTTGTGTTTAGAAGTATTCTGGGAACAATTTGACATTTCTTCATGGTACCATCTAATTAACCCTTGGGTCCTGTCTGCTACTACAGTTTTACCTATTAGCAAACATCAGTGGATAAGCATATATATGACATGTTTATTCTACTATATAAAGAAGTTATCTCTCCCCTTGCCCCCCTGCCCTAGTTCGGTGGATCAGTGAATACTATACAAAAAATAATGATAGTGGCTTATCCCAGGACCATTCATTTTTTAATCACATTAAAAAAATAAAACTTAGAATACCAAAATAATAACTTAAGAGACAGTGTTTCATAGTGGCTCAAAAGCTTGTCTCAGAATCTGAAAGATCTGGGTTTAATTAGAGTGTTTCTCTGATATAGCTTTGCATCAAGCATAGTTCACAAGGAAACACATTAAGGCTTCAATTTCAAATATAACAATGCTTGATATCTGTGTAAGGGGACGCAAGGGTAGCATGTAAATCTAAAATCCACAGGCAAGCACTGACATTAACCTAAGATAGTAATCTCAATTTCTGCTCTCCTCAACACCCAAAGCTTTGAAAAAAAAAAGAGAGGGAGAGAGGAAGGGAGGGAGGGAGGGAGAGAGAGAGAGACTGAGAGTGTGTGTGTGTGTTGTGTGTGTGTGTGTGTGTGTGTGAGAGAGAGAGAGAAGAGAGAAAGAGAGAGAGAGAGAGAAGGAAGGAAGAAAGACAGCAAGAAAGAAAGAGAAAAAGAAAGAAAGAAAGAAAGAGAAAAAGAAAGCAAGAAAGAAAGAGAAAAAGAAAGCAAGAAAGAAAGAGAAAAAGAAAGAAAGAAAAAAGAAAGAAAGAAAGAAAGAAAAAGAAAGAAAGAAAGAAAAAGAAAGAAAGAAAGAAAGAAAGAAAGAAAGAAAGAAAGAAAGAAAGAAAGAAAGAAAGAA
Organism: Phascolarctos cinereus; assembly: GCF_003287225.1. Classification (NCBI taxonomy): domain Eukaryota; kingdom Metazoa; phylum Chordata; class Mammalia; order Diprotodontia; family Phascolarctidae; genus Phascolarctos; species Phascolarctos cinereus. The sequence continues at coordinate 43,682,693 of NW_027555847.1, read as the reverse complement.
AGAAAGAAAGAAAGAAGGAAAAACTAGAATTGTTGACAAGGAGAGCAACGGGCTATGTTACTTGGGTTACATCTAACTTTATTTCTCTCCTCAACTAAAAATAGGAGAAAGTTGTAAAAGGAATAAACAAAAGGTCCAGATATTGTATTAACACGAAAAGTCAGTAGGTGTGTAATCACCATTTGACTTTACAATATCAATTGAGTGGTCCAATCGTAGCAAAGAATTTGTTGTTGTAGCTTTTGAAAGCAGAACATCCTAAAACATATATTGAACTCCTGCCCCAAATTGTTGCAGAAAAGTATATTTGACCCACATAGGCCAAGCCATTGGACAATTCTGCAGCCTTACAGACCTACCACTGGGAATATCAGAATTTGTTTTCTGTCTAATACACCCCTAGATCCCGTGAACATAGTGAAATGAAAGATGAATTTTAGGACTTTTTTTAACCTGACAAAAAATAAAAAGTACTCATGATTGAACCTCACAATAGTCTAAAAATACCTCTTCCTTCTTTACTGGGCCTCTGCCTTCCCAGGGATCTCTATAGCCCTTGAAAATTGTAACACTTTTCCAAGTATTGTCCACCATTCCTGGAAAAACATCTGAAACTAAAACAAAATATGAGGCTTTCAGAAGGTCGAGAAACTTTCTCTTCTGATTGGTCTTACCTTCCTTTGGGACCTACACAATCCCTATGACTCACAAGTACCTATGAATTAACTCATTCTAGTTGGTTCTCTGCATCATGATTCTCATCTCCATTTCTTCTTCTTTTCCTATACACAGATGATGATGACTCTTTCTATCACTCTATGACTCAGTCTGGCCCTGACGCCTTCTTTAGAACATGTGAGACTCGTGGTCATTGTGTGTTTCCACATCAGTCTTTGTTTCTCTTTGAGCTCAGAAATGAACAGTGAATATTGTGTAGTTTCTGAAAGGAGAAGTATGAACTGCAGGTTTCATTTCAAGAAACTGAATCCCCATTTATATGAAGATTTGTAAGTGCACACCCAGTAGTAATATAGGTCATTGCTGGGCTTAAGTGAAAGTCAAAACAGGGGCCTCATAAATGGGAAAATGAGGAACCAAGACCAAGACGAATTTAGATCATATCTAGGAAATTTGTACCAGTCACAAAGAAAAAAAAAAGAGGGGAACGAACTTGAAAATCTGCTACACAGATAAGATTTTTTTTTTCTGTAAACAGAACTGTATTCCTTCTTTCCTCTTCCATTCTCACTCATATAGAAGAAGGGTAGGGCCCTGATGGCTTGTCTACCTTAAGATTGGTTCAAGACAGAATATCATTTAAGGCAAGTCAGGTAATTTATATAAGTCTACATTAAAGGAGTGAATAGAAATAGTCTCACTCAGAAGGACATCTTTCCAGCCCTTTACCACCTGCTCTAGGTTGAGACTGTATCATTATCATATCTGATATTTCCATGCTACTTCATATATGTTACATATTCTGATCCTCATGACAACACTGTGAGGTAAGTGTGACAAACATTATTCTTTCCTTTAGAGATGAGGAAATGAGCTCAGAGCTAAGTTACTTGCCCTAGCTACAGAGGTGATTGTAGATAGAAAAACAGCCAAGCCAGTTGTGGTCCATGAATGTAATGGAATATCACTGTTCCATGAGAAATGACAATACCAAACCATTGGAAGACTCATTGAAAATTTCTCTGAATCGAGGAAAATGATGTAAGCAGGATCAGGAAAATGACGTACACAATGACTACAACAACGCAAAAAGAAAAAAAAAAAGAAACAAAATTTAACCACTGTGTAATTATACTGATCAAATGTGGCCCTGAAGAACAGTAGGGAAAAAATATATTCCTTCCTTCCAGAAGCAGGAGACATGAAGGATGGGATATTATATATAATATCAGATTCAATTGCTATCTTGATTAGATTTGCTGAGATGGCATGATATACTTGGAAATAAAGGTGATATAATACCAAATGATGATTACTGTCAATCTATATTTACATCTTCTCTCTCCCTCTCTCTCTCCTTCCCTCTCTCTCCCTCCCTACTTACTTATATTATACATAGTGGGATATAGTCAAAAAGGCAACAGCCATTAAGAACTTATGTATCAGATATTGTGCTAAGCGAAAGGAACACAAATAGAAACAAGAGAGATACTTCTTGCCTTCAAAGAGATTAAATTCTACTCCGAGAAGGCAATGCATAAAAAAGAGTTGAAAATAGGGGAAGGAGGATGGGTGGAGGAGGTAAAAGTAAGCACTCAAGGACATAATGACAAAGTCCAGAGAGTTAGAAGTACATCCAGGAAGGGATATATATGTGATTTGCACAAGCAAAAGCAACGATGTGAGTGTCACTGGATGACAGTATTTGCGTGGGTGAGTGAGATGTAAAAGACTAGAAAGATGTGATGGGGCCCAATTGTGAAGGCCTTTGAAGGGCAAACAAAGAATTCTATATTTTACTATAGAAATGAAAGGAACTATAGGAATTTATTGAACAAGGGGTAGTGTAGCTTTGTCATTATCTGGTATTTAGAAAAGATCAATTACACAGCTGAGTGGAAAATGCCCTAGCTTGGGAAAGATATGAGACAGGGAGACCTACCAGAAGGTTAGTGAAAGAGTTAAGGCAAGAATGGATGAGGGCCTAGACCAGTTGGCAACATCAGATAGGTAAGGGGGAGATATTAAGAAAGTAAAATCTATAAAAGTTATCAACAAATTAAATATGGTGGGGATTGGAAACAAGTTGAGGAGTTGAGATGAAACCTCATTTGTGAGCCCAAATGACTTGGAATATGATGTTGACCTCAACAGGAAAAGTTGGAAGAGAAGAGGTCTTGAGGGAAAACATAAGGAATTTGATTTCTTTTTTTTTTTCTTGGTTGGGCAATGGGGGTTAAGTGACTTGCCCAGGATCACACAGCTAGTATTATGTGTCTGAGGCCAGATTTGAACTCAGGTCCTCCTGAATCCAGGGCTGGTGCTCTATCTACTGCACCACCTAGCTGCTTCCGGAATTTGATTTCTTATATGTTGAGTTTAAGTCGTCAGTGGGATCTACAGCTTGGGCTGTCTAATTGGCAGTTGTGGATTGGAGATTAGAGATCCTCTTATTCAGTGTGCTATCTGTTTGACTTCACATTCACTCATGAGAACTGCACTGGCTTCTCTACTATAGTTCATTTCGTCTACTCTTCCAACTTCTGGATGGCTTTCCTGAGTTAGGCCTAGTTTTGCTGCTGTTATCTCTCCTTTTCTTTCCTTAAATTTCTTATCTGCCAGGACTCACACTAGGTTTCCTGGTGAAAACCCTCCACCAAACTCTACCAGCTTCCAGATGTTTTTGTGCACTTCTTGAGAGGATAGAGAAGAATGCTTTTGATTCATCTCAGTTTTATTTATCATTAAAGTCTTTTTATCTCTGTTTGCTCACTTTCCTTAACTGTAAAATGGGGATAATCATAGCACCTACCTCACAGAGTTATTTTTAGACCAAATGGAACGAAATGATATATTTGTAAAAAAAAAAAAAGTGCTAAGCATAGTGCCTGATACACAGTAAGTGCTATGTAAATACTTCCTCCCTTCTCTTCCTTGTTCATATATTTGTTAGGGTTTATCTGGGAGATTTGGGCTTCTCTGTGACCCTTTGCATTGCCATCTTAATTAGGAGTCCTAAAAAAAATTATTTTAGGTTTTCTTGCCTTCTTGGCATAGATACCACTGAGAGCCTATAATGCTTTGATATTGCCTCCATTTTTTTTTAAATTTTCTAGTGGAAAAACTTACAATGGATGGATACACTGTGGGGCTGGATAGTTCCATTCAAGGAACTACTGGGCAAGCAAAGGTATAATTCTGAGGGGATTTAATGAAAAATTTACAACCCATATCTGAGAATAGAAGAATCTGTGGGGCGGTTTGTGCCAATTGTTTGCCAATCCAAAAGCTGCTTCTCCCTTTTTATTAGGTAGAAAAAAACTGTCTTTCAACATGTTAGCAGTGCAGTAGTTAACCTGAAGGCACATACAAGCCAGGAGAAATAAGTAGCTCTCCAAAAATGGGGCTGGGTTTGTTTTGTTTTCAACATGTCTATAATTTTAAATGATCTAAGGATGGAAATGCCTATCCTTAATAGAGCTGATGTACATTACCCATTTGCTGAGATAAGTCAGTTCTTCCAAATTGACATAAGAAATAATATGCCAATACAATGCATGAATCATAATAAATACTTGTTGAGTTTAAAAAAAAAACAGCTCCAGATGGGGTCACGAAGAGTTGGACATGACTGAAATGACTCATCAACAATTATATATATATATATATATATATATATATATATATATATATATATATGTATATGTATGTATATATATATGTATGTATGAGTAATGTTTAAGATTGCAAAGAACTAGTAACAGAGTTGATACTGATAGATCAAGGTAAGCCTAAACAGTTTGAGGTACATGGACATGATGGAATATTACTTTGCTATAAGAAACATTATATATGAAGAACAGAGGGAAGCACAGGAAAACTTAATTGAACTGAAGAAAAATGAAGAGGAACCAGGAAAACAATATACACAATATTCATGGAAAGAGTAACAACAAAACTGACATCGAATGCTGTGAAATTAAGAAGTTTTTCCTTGACCCTGGCGTCAAGATGTGAACATACACTTCCCCCTCTTCTCTAGGGAGCCCTGCATAGATTGGCATCCCTGAGTGAGCTTTTGCTTATTTTGTTGAGCTACTTTTTTCTTTCTTTTCAATTTTTTTTAAAATAAAGATTGGTTCAGTGGAGACAGGAGGGATATCTTGGATCATCTTGGAAGATGACAGAAAAATAAACTATATATTTAAAAAAAATAAATTAATGCAAAAAATGGGACTGGGCCATTGATCCAAGGGTTTTTTTATACTCACACAACATGATATATGTGTACACACACATACACACACAAATATATGTGTGTACATATGTGTGTGTGTGTGTGTGTGTGTGTGTATATATATATATATATATATATATACATATGTATGTATACATATAACTATCTTTTTATGTGATTAGTTCATTGTGCATAGGACAAGTCAATTTCTGGGCCTGTTTACTCAGGTATAAAATAAAATGATTGGACTATATTATCTCTAAAGTTCTTTCCATCTTTGACATAATTAGTCTGGAATCTCAAATCATGAGGAGGAAGGAATGACTGTTTTAAACGTGTTTGAGTGTTTAGGAATTTGGAACATCTTCCTCTAACTGCTCAACACCCCCACTTAGAAATTTGTTAGAATATATTTGGCAAAAAATCACAAACATACCATTCTTTCCAAGTAAAAATTGAGAGAGAGAGAGAGAGACAGACAGACAGACAGACAGACAGAGACAGAGAGACGGAGACAAAGACACAGACAGACAGACTCAATCACATTTTTCTTTCCTATCTTTTAGGTTAGAATGAGTTAGTATTTATTGAACTTAGCTATGGCCTTATCATGTTGACACCCCTTCTCCCTGGGGACTGCTTATTAGTGCTGTCTGATTATGTTGTCACTCAGACCCACAAACATAGGTGGCTAGAAAAAAAATAAGTGAAGCATTAATTTTGCACTAACACTACCTCCTAAAGAACTTGTGCTTTTCCCTTACCAGTAGATGGTTAGAAGTCTTAAACACCCAATGACAAGGGAACTGTTTTTTGGGGTGTGTTTTCTGTGTCACTGAAAAGATACTGAGTGCCTTAGTATTTTTATTTTGAGTAAATATTACCCCACATGCCAGGTTAACTTGAAAGTTTCGGGAATTAGCTATGGATCTGGAAATGGACAATGTGAATATTGTGGCCAAAGAAAGGTCTACTCTATTCCCTCCCTCTCCTGAAGTTTAAAAAAAAAATCATCTATTATTGCAAGAATTGATAAATGGAAGAAGGATTATATTATAATATCATCCAAGAAGACAAAAAATAAGGAGGGCAGAACAACTTAAATAGTTTATTCAGTGATGCATTTTGTATGCACTAATAATTGTATCTCTGCGAGCATTCAGGGCATAAGGGACATGAAAATTATCTTTCCAAATTTACCAAGTGTCAAGATTTTTGTCCCATCTGCTTATTTATTTATTTATTTTTATCCAGAGACCCTGTGAGGTAGATAGTATAAGTTTTAAGATCTCAAATTTATATATGGAGAATAGAAACTCTGATAGGTTAAATGCCTTGACCAGGGTAATACAGGGTAATGTGTATGTATCGTAGTATTATAGAATGATTGATTTAGGGCTGGAAGGGACCACAAAGGCCAATTAGTTTCAACCCATGATTTCACAAATAAGGACATTGAATCTCAGATAGGTTAAATGTTCTGCCCAAATTCACACAGATAGTTAAACAGTAAGGATTGGACCCAATATCATGTTATTCCAAATCCAATAGACTAGTCTGAGGTGGTTTTGTGTCTCAAATTAGATATAGGAAGGTTCAGAATATCAATAGTTTACGGTATGGAGATATGCACACATATGCACCCACACACGTATATGTATATATATGCATATAATAGATACATAATGTATATTTGTATGTATTGATATGTATATACATACATTTACATTGATACATATCTTGAGATATCCATATTCATTTAGTGTGTGTTTGTACGTGTGTGTGTGTGTGTGTGTGTGTGTGTGTGTGTGTGTGTGTGTGTGTGTAAAACAAAAAGACAATAAAGCAAACAACATTATGAAGAGTAGTCAAGAGGATAATGGAAACAGGTCAAGCACATTAGACTCTTGCTTCAGACTGGACACCCCCCTGGGGCCTCTACTAGCATGGGGTCTCAAACCCAAACCAGTGAAGAATAGTGGATTTTGGAGGATTCTTATCTGGGCCAATAAGGAGTAGGCATTTGGGGGAGGGAGTAAAGAGTTCTAAGCCTGGAGACCAGTGCTGATTCATGCTCTAGGAATAATCTTTGGAAAATGACTGCTAGTTAATATTCAAGCTCTCTGCTGGCAAGAAAAGAGCTTTGGGATATTGCTGTTGGCTTTATTCTGATGCAGTGACTCACGGCTTTTGACATTTTCAAACTTTTTTTTTATGTTTAGTGGAGTGGAGAGGTTACTGAGGTCCTTCCAGCTTGAAATTGAGATTTCTTTACTCCAAGGTCAAAATATTCTATTCACATTCTGCCTTAGCTATGGATTCATCCCCCTAAACTACCTTCTCCCTTTATCTCTGATGACTTTGCACAGTTCTGCCTCACTTAAATTAAACTTACTTGCAAGTCAAGACATTACTCTCCTCATGTCATTGGTCTTCTTTGGGAATGGATAAAGAATAACTAACACGTAGTGCCTTATATACCTGGGGCTGGCCTTGTGTTCCTAAATTTGCCTTTCCTGATGGGCCATTTCTCTTTCAAAGGAAATTTCTTTTCACCTGATCAACTGAATGGGAGGAAGAAAGAAGGGAGGAAACAAACATTTATTAATTGCCTTCTTTGTGCTAAATGCTTTTCAGATATGTCAATGAGATGATAATTATAAAGCACTTAGCACAGTGCCTGGCACACAATTAAAATGCTATGTAAATAATGGTAATTATTATCATTGTTACAATCATTACAATTATTATGTCCTCAACAAAACCCTGAGATTCAGGTATTATTATGGTCCCTGTCTTACAATAGGGGAAACTGAGGCAAACAGAGGTCAAATAAATTACCCAGAGTCACATAACTAGTAAGTTTTAGAGGCTAGATTTGAAACAAGGTCCTCCTGACACCAGGTCTAGCACTCTAATCATTGTTCCACAAATAGATATTGAACAAGTCCCTGTAAGTACGTGTTCTACTGCCTGAAAGTACATGAGAGACTTTCAAAACTCTTTCAGTTCACCAGGGAACCATTTCACGCTTACAGGGAGTAATTTTCTAAATTGTGTGGTAGTCGCCTGAATTAGCACAACTTCTGGATGTATTCCCAGAATATAACCCAGTAAAGTTATACCACAGCTGCTATGGTCAAGATGGCAGAAGCCAAATTAACCAAAGTTGAAGGTCCTTAAATAAGGAATAAAGGTATATGGAGGTTAGATGATCCCAAAACTTAATATAATATGTGAATAAGAATATTGAAGTAGACATTAACAAGCTCATTCCCACTGGTCTGACTTTGTAAATTTAGAACTGTGAAGGTTGTTTTTAATAACAGCTTAATGGTAAGAACACTGGATTGAGCATCTGAAATGTAAATTGAATAGTGTCTTTTCTAAATATGTCATCTTGTGGAAATAGCATCTTACAGGGAAAAGAGCAATGAATATGGAGTCAGGTAACATAGGTCCATATTTCACCTCTACCGTAATAATTGTAACTTTGGGCAAAGCACTTAACATCTTTCAGTATATATACATACACGTATACATATACATACATACATACCTATATGTGTGTATATATGAATATTTTTATCAACCTCAACTTTATAATGAAGAAATATCCTTTTATCTGTGGAAAAAATAGGATACAGGATGATACAATCATTAAAACACTGGACCAAGGCAAAAATATTGATAATGTATAACAGCATTAAAAAGAAAAAAAGTTGCCAAATTTAAAAACAGATTACTTCTTCTTAAATTTAACTTCTCTAAACCTCAGTTTTTTAATTGCTAAAATGATGTGAGTACCTATTCAACAGTCTCTTAGATGACCTCTAGGTCAGGTCTTCTCCAGCTCCAAATTTGCTCATGTATGATCCTATGATTCAACCAAGACTGAGATTATTCTTACAAATCTCTCACATCATAGTGGCTTAATAATGACTTGAAGGGAATATGTAGGACTAGACATCAAGGTCAGTGTGTATACTTTTATGTTTCTAAGGTGATGCCAGCAATCCTTCCCAACATGTCTAGATCAATTCTGCATTTTAAGAAATAAAAGAATTTCTATGATTCACAACTTGAGTCTTTCTTAGGTTGTCAATATTTTTCTGAAAGGTGCCAAACTATTTTTCTTCTCATAAAACATAAATAAAACTTTTATAGCACATCTACAATTGTTTGTGTCTGCTTTTTATATCTGTGAAGGCTGTATTCCTTCCTAATACTTTGTCATTTCCTTATAGGTCCTAACTGGTTTAAAATTGATAATATTCAATTTGAGAAGGTAATCTCATGATTCTCCTGACTTCTACCTCCAATGGACTTTCTTAGGCTGAGAAATAATGATAAAACCTCGGAAGGTTAGCTAAGCCACTGGATAACAAATCAAAATTCAAAAAAAGTCTTGACAGGCTGTAACACTGAGTTCAGTGTAATAAGACAGAATTTAATAGCAATAAATGTAAAGACATTCTTTGGTTCCAAAATCAATTTCATGTTTAATAGATGGGGAGATATATGACTTATAACAACAATTCATCTGAAGGCATGCGTGTTTCTTTAAGTGAATTGCAAGCTTAATTTAATTAAATGATATGATATGATATCTAAACAAGATAATGTGATTTTTAGTTGCTGTAACAGAAGCAGCATAGTTCCTTTATCCTCCCCCTTCTATACCCTCCTTTGACTTATTGCCTCACCCTCCCCTTTAAAGATCCCTCCCTTGACCTCCCAAGGATCCCCCCCCTTTTCCTCCCATTCCCATTAATCTAAACACTCTTCTATAAATCCCTTTAACACATTCCCTCTCCCTCACTCTAGAGATCCCTCCCTCCCTTATCCTCTTCACCCTCCCTATCCTCTTAGCATTTTATTGCTTTCTGAATTTAGAAGACTTTTATACTCATACACACACACACATATACACACACATACATATACATATATATTACACACATGTTTGTAATATGTATGTATGTATGTATTGTTCCCTCTTGAACCCATTCCTAATGAAAGGTTTCCAGAACTAACAGCCATCCTCCCCCATCTAATTCTTCTATGTCAATTCTTCCTCAAGCATCTCATTTGTATAAAACAGTTACTCTCTTTAACTGCTGGAAACTTTTTTCCCAGTTTTCGGCTTTCCTTATAATTTTGGTTGCATTGGTTTTGCTTATGCAAAAACTTTTTTAATTTTATATAATCAAAATTATCTATTTTAAATTTTGTAATGTTTTCTAAACCTTTTTTGTCCTAAATTCTTCCCTTATCCATAAATCTAACAGAAAAAACTAACCCAAGATCTCTTAATTTGCTCATGATATCACCATTTATGTGTAAATCATGTACTTATTTTGAACTTACATTGGTATAAGGTGTGAGATGTTGGTCTATATCTTGTTGCAGCCATAATGTTTACAGTTTTTGTCAAATAATGGGATTTTGTTCCAAAAGCTTGGATCATTGGGTTATCATATACTAGATTATTATGGCCTTTTACCATAATGTTATTTGTACCTAATCTATTCCATTGATCCACCACTCTCTTTCACAGCCAACACCAGATTGTTTTGAGAATTGCCACTTTATAATACAATTTGAGATTTGGTATGGCTAGACTACTTTTACATTTTTTTATTGATTCCCTTGATATCTTTGAGATTTTGTTCTTTCAAATGAATTTTGTCATTTTTTAGCTCTATTTTTGATAGTTTGATATGGCACTGAATAAATAGATTAATTTCATTAAAATAGTCATTTTTTATTGTATTAGCTTGGCCTACCCATGAGCAGTAAATATTCTTTCCAATTATTTAGATCGGGCTTTATTTATGTGAAAAGTATTTCTAGTTATGTTTATATAGTTCCCGGGTTTGTCTTGGTAAATAGACTTTCAAGTATTTTATATTGTCTATAATTATTTATTTTTTATAAATTAACAAATTTATTTTGGGTTTGCAACATTCAATTCCATAAGATTTTGAGTTCCAAATTTTCTCCCCATCTCCCCCCTCCACCCACCCCAAGAAAGTGTGCATTCTGAATACCCCTTCCCCTGATCTGTCCTCCCCTTCTATCACTCATCCTTCTCTTATCCCCTTCCCCTTCTATTTTCCTGTAGGGCTGGATAGATTTCTATACCCCATCGCCTGTATATATTATTTCCCAGTTTTATGTAAAAACAATTTTTTAACAATTGGGTTCCAACTACTCTCCCTTACTTTCTTCCTACCTACCCTTATTGAGAAGGCAAGATATAGATTATACATGTGTAGTCACGAGAAACACTTCCATAAGTCAGATTGGGAAAAACTAACTATATTTCCCTTCATCCTATTCTGCCCTCCCCCATTTATTATATTCTCTACTTTGACCCTGTCTCTCCTAAAAAGTGTTTGCTTCTGATTACCCCCTCCCCCAATCTGCCCTCCCTTCTATCATCACCCCACTCTTTTATCCCCTTCCCCTCTATTTTCCCACCCAATTGTGTGTGTATGTTACTCCATTCTTAAACCAAAGAATGTAAGATTGACTCATTCCCTCTCACCTCTCCCCACTTCTCCTATACTGTAAAAGCTTTGTCTTATCTGTTTTACATGAGATAATTTACCCCATTTTAACTCTCCCTTTTTCCTTCTCCAAGTATAATCCTCTCTCACCCCTTAATTTTTTTTAGATATCATCCCTCCATCTTCAATCTACCCTATTCTCTCTCTCTCTCTCTCTCTCTCTCTCTCTCTCTCTCTCTCTCTCTCTCTCTCTCTCTCTTCTCTCTTTCTCTCTCTGTATATATCTATATCTATCTATAGCTATATGTATATATGTATATGTGTGTGTATATATATATGTGTGATATATATTAAAGTAGTTGGATGGATGAGATATCTATCCATCTATCTATAGATAGATGGATAGATATAGATATAGATATCTCTTCCATCCAACTCCTTTAATACTGAGAAAGGTCACATGAGTTACAAATATTATCTTTGCATGTAGGAATGGGAACAGTTCAACTTTCATATGTCCCTTCTGACTTCTCTTTCCTATTTACATTTTCATGCTTCTCTTGAGTGTTCCTAAGAATTTTCCTTTGGGCATCTCTTTCAGGAGGTGATCAGTGGATTCTTTTGATTTCTATTTTACCCTCTGGTTCTAGAACATCAGGGAAGTTTTCCTTGATAATTTCTTGAAAAATGTCTAGGATCTTTTATGGATAATGATTTTTAGGTAGTCCAATATTTTTTAAATTTTCTCTCTGAGATCTATTTTCCAGGTCAGTTGTTTTTCCAATGAGGTATTTCACATTGTCTTCTATTTTTTCATTCTTTTGGTTTTACTTTTTAATTTCTTAATTTCTCATAGAGTCATTAGCTCCATTTGCTCCATTGTAATTGTTAAGGAATTGTTTTCTTCAGTGAGCTTTTGAACTTCCTTTTCCATTTGGCCAATTTTGCTTTTTAAGGCACTCTTCATCTCATTGGCTTTTTGGATCTCTTTTGCCATTTGGGTTAGGCTATTTATAAGGTGCTAGTTTCTTCAGTATTTTTGGGACAAGCTATTGACTTATTTTATATAACTTTCTTGAATCACTCTCATTTCTCTTCCCAATTTTTCTCTACTACTCTTACTTGCTTCTTAAAGTCCTTTTTGAGCTCTTCCATAGCCTGGGACCAATTCATATTTTTTCTTAGAGGCTTTGGATGTAGGAGCTTTGGCTTTGTTGTCTTTTTTCTGGTTGTATGTTTTGATCTTCTTTGTCAACAAGTAAGATTCTATAGTCTGAGGTTTTTTTTTTTGTTTGTTTTGTTTTGTCTTGTTTTTTTTTTGCACTGTTTGCTAATGTTCCCGGCCAATTACTTGTCATTTAAACTTTTAAATTCTTTGTTAAGGTAGGGCTCTGCTTCGAGTGTAGAGGGTGCAATGTCACAAGCTTCAGAGGTTTTGTGCAGCTGTTTTCCAAGATATTTCTAAGGACCTGTAAGTTTTCAGTTCTTCCAAAGTGGTATGATCAAAAGCGAGGGGTTTACTCCTTTCCTGGCCTGTGCTTTGGTCTATGAGTGACCACACGCACTTTTTCTGCCTTGAACTGTGAGGAGATATCCCCTTTACCACACCATAAGCTCCACCATGCCTGTGTTTCTCCTCACCCCAGGACCACCACCCAGGACTGGGACCCAGATCCAAGCATGGGCAAAGCAAGAGAATCCTACCTCAGGACCAGCAAAGAGATCCCTGCAATCCCCCTCTGATCAGCTGGTCTGCCCCCCCCCCACCAGCAGTTGGCCGACAGCTCTGGAAGCAGCAGCTGTGGGCTGTGCCAGGACTTGGGCCAAGTCGTGCTCCTCCCTCACCCAGGTCCGACAGACCTTTCCTACTGACTTTTTAAGATGTCTTTGGTGTTTGTGGGTTTAGAAGTCTGGAAACCACTACAGCTGTTAGTGATTCAGTCCCCTGAAGCCTGCTCCAGGTTCGCTGAGGCCTGGTCTTTGCCCATGCATCTCACATTGAACTGTGCTCCTCTTCCATGCCTGGTGCAACAGACCTTTCCCATCAACTATCCAGGTTGTCTTGGGCTGGAAAATTATTTCACTCTGTCTTTTTTTTTTTTGGTTCTGCTGCTCTAGAATTCATTTAGAACCATTTATACAGGTATTTGGAGCAGTTTTGGGGAGAGCTCAAGCAAGTCATTGCTTTTACTCCACCATCTTGGCTCCTTACCTCATTTATAGTTATGTTAAATGGAATCTATCTTTTGCTGCTGGGCTTTGTCGGTAATATTTAGAAATACTGATGATACCTGTGGGTTTGTTTTGTATCCTGCAACTTTGCTGAAGTTGTTAATAATTTCAAGTAGTTTTTTAGTAGATCCTCTAAGATTTTCTAAGTTTAACATCATATCATCTACAAAGAGTGATAATTCCTCATTGCCTATTCTAATTCCTATAATTTATTTTTCTTCTTTTATTGCTATAGCTAACTTCTCTAGTACAATATTAAACAATAGAGGTAATAATGGGCATCCTTGCTTCACTCTGATTATATTGGGAAGCCTTCTAACTTATCTCCATTACAGCTAGTGCTTGCTAATAGTTTTAGATAAATATTACTTATCATTTTACAGTAAGCTGCATTTACTCCTATATTCTCTAAAGTTTTTAATAGGAATAGGAACTGTATTTTGTCAAAGGCTTTTTCCACATCTATTGAGACAATCACATGATTTCCATTGGTTTTGTTATTGATATGATTAATTATGCTGATAGTTTTCCTAAATTGAACCAGCTCTGCATTCCTGGTATAAATCACACCTGGTCATAGTATATGATGCTTGTGATATATTAATATAATATTTTTGTTAGTATTTAAATTGTTTTGCATTAATATTCATTAGGATGGTCTATGTTTTCTTTCTCTGTTTCTGGCTTTTCCTAATTTGTGTGTCATCACCATATTTGTGTCATAAAGGGAATTTGGTAGGACTCTTTCTTTGACTATTTTTCCAAGTAGTTTATATAGTATTGGGATTGCATTTCTTTAAATGACTGGTAAAATTTGCTTGTGAATCTATTTGATCCTGGGAATTTTTTTTTCTTTTTGATGGCTTGTTCAATTTCTTTTTTTTTTTTAAATCAGGTTGAGTCAGGAAGATCTAAGTTAAAATCCAGCTTCAGACAATTGACATTTACTGTGTGACCATGGGCAAGTCACTTAACCCCGATTGCCTTACCAAAACCGAAACAAAACAAAACAAAAAGGTTATTTAATTATTTTATTTCTTCTTTTGTTAATCTGGTTGATTTATACATTTATTAAAATTGTCAGATTTATTGGCTTATAATTAGACAAAATAGCTCCTAGTAATTGTCTTAATGTCCTTTTTACCGGTGGTGATTTCACTTTTAATTTTGATACTAGTAATTTGGTTTTCTTTTTTTTTAATCAAATTAACCAATGGTTTATCTGCTTTCTGCCTTATTGTTTCCCGCCCCCCATAAAACTAGCTAATAGTTTTATTTATTAGTTCAATGTTTTTTTTTTCTTTTCAATTTTATTAATCTCTCCTTTGATTTTCAGGATTTCCAATGTGGTATTTAATTGAGGATTTTTAATTTGTTCATTTTCTAGTTTTGTTTTTTTTTTAGTTGCATGCTTAATTCATTGATCTGCTTTTTCTCTATTTTACTGATGTAAGCAAGTAAAGATAGACATTTTCCCCTAAGAACTGCTTTGGCTACATCCCATAAATTTTGGTATATTGTCTCATTGTTGATATTTTCTTTAATGAAATTATCAATTGTTTCTATGATTTGTTCTTTGACCCACTTTTTTTAGGATTAGATTATTTAATTTCTAACTAATTTTTAATCTCTCTATTGTCTATTACTGAATGTAATTTTACTGAATGTAATTTTACTGCATTATAATCTGAAAAAGGATATGTTTACTATTTTTGCTTTTCTTCACTTGGTTATGCTCTAATACATGGCCAATTTTCATGTAAGTGTAATGTACAGCTGAGAAAAAAAAAGTATATTCCTTTCTGTTCCCATTAAATTTTCTCCAAAGATCTATCATATCTAACTTTTCCAGAATTTTATTCACTTAATTTTTTTTTGCAAGATTTTTCTAGTTCTGAGAGGGGAAATTTGAGGTCCCCCAATAGTATAGTTTTATTATCTATTTCATGCTGTAACTCATTCAACTTCTTTTAAAAAAATAGATACTGTACCCTTTAGTGCATACATTTAGTATAAATATGACTTCATTGTCTATAATACTTTCAGCAAGGTATAGTTTCCTTCTTTATCTCTTTTAAGTAGAACCATTTTTGCTTTTGCTTTGTCTGAGATTATATTTGCTATCCCTGCTTTCTTTGCTTCAGCTGAATCATAATAGATTCTGCTCCAGCCCATTACCTTTATTACCCTGTGTGCATCTTTCTCCTTTGAATGTATGTTTTTGAAAGCAATATATTATAGGATTGTGATTTTTAATCCATTCTGCTATCTGCTTCCATTTTATGGATAACTTTATATTTTATTTTAAATATTATATTCACATTTATAGTTATGATAACTGTGTGTGTTTCCTTCCGTGCTATTTTTTGCTTGTTTACCCGCCTCTCTCTCTTACCTTCCACTCTTTCCCTCCTCACAAATCTTTTACTTCTAATCACCACCTTCCCCAATATACCCTTCCCTTTACCCTCCCCCCCTACCCCTTGTATTATCCCCATCCCTTTTTACTTCCTTATAGGGTAAGATAGATTTCTGTATCCAACTGTGTGTGTATGTCGTTTCCACTTTGAGCCAATTTTGGTGAGAGTAAGGTTTAAGCTTTGCCTGCCACTCCCCCTCCCCCATGTTCCCCTCCATTACAACAGCTTTTTCATGCCTCTTTTATGTGAGACAATTTACTCAATTCGATCTCCCCTCTCCGTCTTCCATTGCAATTTTCTTTCTCATCCCTTTATTTATTTTTGGGGGGTTATCATCCCATCAAAGTCATTTTATATCCATACCTTCTGTCTACATGTACTTCTTCTAATTGCTCTTATAGTAATAAATTTTAAAAAGTTATAGATATTATCTTGCCATATAGGAAATATGAACAGTTTAGTTTTATTGAATTTCTTGTTTTATCTTTCTTGTTTCTTTTTTTACCTTTTTACGTCTCTCTTGAGTTTTGTATCTGGAGGTTAATTTTATTATTCACCTCTGGTCTTTTAATTAGAAATGCTTAAAAGTCTTTTATTTTGTTAAAAATCCATTTTTTCCCTGAAAGATTATATTCAATTTTGCTGGGTAGGTGATATTTGATTGTAATGCTATCTCCTTTTTGCCTTCCAGTATATCATATTCTAAGCCCTCCTGTCATAAATGTGAAAGCTAACAAATCCCATGTAATCTTGACTGTAGCTCTATTATATTTGCATTGTTTCTTTTTGGCTGCTTGTAATACTTTCCCCTTGATCTATGAGCTCTGGAAATTGGCTATGCAGATCCTGGGAGTTTTTTTTTTGGGGATCTCTTTCAGGTAATGACTGGTGGATTCTTTCAATTTCTATTCTGCCCCCTGATTCTGATATATCAGGGCAGTTTTCTTTGACAAATTCTTTGAAGAAGTTTTCCAGAATGGGTTTTTTTTTTGTTTATCTGTTCTTTTTTTTTTTTTATCATGGCTTTAGGGTAGTCCATTAATTCTTATATTATCTTCCCTGTATGTATTTTCTATGTTAGTTGTTTTACCAATGAGAAATTCCATATTTTCATCTTTTATTTTTTACTTTTTTTAATTATCTTTTATCATATCTTCACATCTTATAAAGTGATTAGTTTCCACTTGTTCAATTATGTTTTTAAGCAATTATTTTCTTTAGAAAGTGTTTGTACTTCTTTTTCCATTAGGCCAATTCTGATTTTTAGGGAGGTATTTTCCTTGATAAATTTTTGACTCTTTTTCTCATGATTCTCTTGCATTAATCTCTTTCCTTTTCCCTATTTTTCTCCTACTCTAATTTCCTTTTTAAAATCCACTTTAAGCCCTTTCAGAAATTATTTTTGGGCCTGAGACCAAATTACAGTTTTCGTTGAGGCTTCACATGTAGCCATTTTGATACTATTATCTTCTTCGAAGTTTATGCCTTGATCCTCCCTATCGCCATAGCAATTTTTTATGTTTAAACACTTTTATTTTTGCTCTGTTTTTTCTGCCTTTTTTTGAGACTTGATCTTTTCATGTGAGAGTTGGGATCTGGTCCTGCACTGTTGCAAACTTTTTGTACTGAATGTCAAGGTTTTACTGCTGACTTTTGCTGGGACTCAGGGTATAGCTGCTTGTTTTGTCTGGAAGGTGGGCTTCCCTTCTGCTTGTCCTGGGAGTGGGGATCCCTCTTCCTCCCCCCCCATTTTGGAGATTAGCTGCTGGCCTGCTCCAGGGGTGGGCCCTGTTGCTGGGTTGCTATGGAAAAAGGGTTTCTCTTCTGGTAGGCCCCAGGGCCGGAGTCTTACTTTTGGCCAGTCTAGGGATGGGGCTTCACCACAGGTCAGCAAAGGGGTCAATCCCCCACTCCAGAGTTGCTGGGGCAATCCTGCCATGTTTCACAGACTGGTCACCTGCCTAGAGTTCTGCTGGTATGCAGGAAGGTGGGGGTCTTACTGATGGATTGCCCCAGGCTGGGAGACCTGCTGTAGGCTCCCTGCTATGAGCCTAGAGCCACCCCTGAACTATGACTGCTGCTGCTGGGGCTGTGCTTGGACCTTGCTCCTCACCTGTCCTAGGGAGACAGACCTTTCCTGACAGGCTGGTAAGCTGCTTTTCTGCTCCTAGACCAATTCTTAGGGGGTATTCTAGTTGTTTGGAAGGGAATTTGGGAGGGCTTCAAAGGGTTTCTTCCCCACTCTGCCATCTTGCCTCCAGAAGCTCTTAATAGTTGTTTTCTTTGGTATTTCTCTAAGTGTTAGTGATTAGACTAGTTCAGAATTCGATATGTTTGTAGCTAAATAATTACACGGACCAATTTCCTAAACTATTCCATTATAGCCTAATCTTCCTTTTGATATGAGTGGGTAATATGTTTGTGAGGATTCTTTTAGGGTATGGATTGTATTAGATGGTCACTAAGGTTTCTTCCAACTCATATTCTTTAATCAGGTACTTCCATGGCTGTTACGTGAGGAAACACAGATGCTAGTAATATTTTTCCCTCAATATTTTGATGGATGAGTAATTCGTCAATGTGAATATTTCCTATAGTGATGAAGATTTGCAGTTGTCTGGGAATTCTGTCAACTGAGAGGAATTGGACCTCTTGAGAGAGGTGCTTCTGTCAATGGAGATCTTATCAGTCTGTGGGTCAAAGATAGGAGGTCATACTAAAAGTAATGTGTTAGCATCCTAACGAATACTGTTCTCAACAGAAATTTCATATTACTCATACAGATTTAGTTTTTACAATTTATCAAGCATGATTAGAATATACAGCCAATTAGTGGCAGTTTTCATCAACATGTCACTGAAGAAGAAAGGGTAAGGAGGGGGATCAGGCATGGGAGTAAAGGTGAGTATTTGGAATGCTACTGGCAGAATTTATCATCACAATGAGGATCCATCCTCTACTTACAGGGGGAGACAAGAGGAAATGTCCAAATATGAACAAAGTCCTATTAGATACACCAAGTAGTTGTTGCAATAGTAGTGGGACTGTCTGCTTTACTGTGTCCTTGCATTATCGGTAATATTTATTTCTCCATTTGATCTTTGGAACCCTTCTACTGTTAGGCCACAGTATGGTACGGAGATCAGTCAATCAAGATATTGTAAAATGATTATAGTTCTCATCTCTCCCACCCCCCCAAAAAAAAATTCATCTATGCCTATACATTACGTGCAAGTCTCATTCATAACTGTTCTCATAGACTTCTCTATCTGCAGTCTATCAGTTGTGTTGAAGTCCTTCTAAACCTCAACTGGCCTACATTTAAGCAAAGACTAGATGACCACTTTTTGAGTATAAGGGAGAGGAGATTTCTTTAGAGATACAGGTTTGTGTGGAGGGCTGCAATTATTCCTTTTGACTCTTTTATTCTGAAATGCAGAGGAGTATAAGAAACACATAGGGCTGCCGCCATCTAGGCCACTTGCCCTAGGACTGGCAGAAATACAATAACAACTAAAATTTGAGTATGTACTGGGGCTTTGTTTTTCCATTTCTGAAACAAATTTAGGGCATATTATCCTTTTGACCATATTGCTTTCCTCACCCCTTCACCCCACCATATTATATCACTGTAGAAATAGTTCATAGTGCTTTCATAGTTAATATAACAAAAGAACCCATAAAACCTCACCCTGAAGTGTTTTATATATTTTTGTTTTATAGTGAAATAATTTTGTGACTTGCAAAGAATGTTGAACATTTGGGAACACGCTGAATAAGATGGTACAGTAACACTCCTTCATCTTTTGCTATTTATATTCATAAGAAAATCCTAGAGAGTTTGTTTCACCCCTTAACAGCCCTATGTTAGGGCAATAGACCTTAAGGCAAGCATAGGTCCACATAATTGAAGCAGTAAACTGATGCCAATTAGATCATTGTGTCGGCATAGCTGCAGAGCTATAGTCTTAATTGACAATGGGGTAGGTAGTAATTGATGCTAATGACAAAGGAAGAGGGGAGTTGAGACAAAAACACGCAAGTCTCCCTCTGTTTTGTGTACATAGCAACTGAATGTACTTAAGAAATGGGGCTAGAAAATAAGGAATAAACAATAAGATCCATAAGGACGATGTTTAATATCTAGCCAAGATTATAAACTCCCAGGGATAAGGAGAATGCTTGTGGCTGTTTTATAAAGCACAGTGCAAATATCTACAAAGAGTTTTAAAACGATTCTTAAAGGCCATGCAAAAGGAGAAATCTCTCCATTGCACTAACTTGAAACTGTATTTATGCCTCACTGATTCAATGATTTTCCGGTTCTAAGCTCTTGAGGTTGGATTGGACTTTCTTTATTAAATTTTATAGCATGTCACTAATGTACATATCAAATATTACCATTACTCTACACATGAGGAAAGCCTGAACAGAGAGGTTAAGGGATTCATTCTATTACATGAATTCACAAACTTGGTAATGCTAAAAATTAGCCAAGCTTTTTAGAATACCAATCTAATGCCCAAGTCCCACTATTTATCTTTGTTTTGTTGTTCATTTGTTTCAGTCATGACAAAGTCTCCATGACCTTATTTGGGGTTTTCTTGGCAGAAATACTGGAGTGACTTGCCATTTCCTTCTGTAACTTATGTTTTAGACAAGGAAACTGAGAAAAAATAGGGTTAAGTGACTTGTCTAGGGTCACACAGCTCGTGACTGTCTGAGGCCACATTTGAACTCAGATCTTCCTGACTCCAGACCTGACACTGTATTCACTGTGCCACCTAGATGCCCATTTGTCTTTGCACAGACTAATATGTAGTATCTCAACATTCTCTTAGATGTGGATCCCCAGAAAAACTACCTCATATATTTCCCCTTCAATCAGAAAACAATGCATCAAATATAGAAAAATTTGATGTATCTGACATATAAATGCATGAGGGATTAATACAAACATGTGAGACCATCAGCCATTGTTTTATCCTAAGCTTTCATTTCTGACCTACCAGCAGAGGCCCAAAGCCCCACATCCATCTGTCATTTCTCTGAAGTGGCTCCACCTTCTTTACCTGTATTTATGTAAACTTTGGGGCAGCTAGGTGACACATGGGATAGAGTGCTGGGCCTTGTGGTCAGGAAGAGTCCTTTTGTTCATATCCTTTGACCACATCCATTAATCAAAGTTCAAATTTGGCCTTGGATACTTATAGTTATGTTACCCTGGGCAAGTCGCTTAGCCCTGTTTGCCTCAGTTTCCTCATCTGTAAAATGAACTGGAGAAGGAAATGGCAAGCCATTCCAGTATCTTTGCCTAGAAAACCCCCAGTGCGGTCATGAAGAGTCAGAAATGATTGAGCTGAACCATGATGCATGACACATAGGAAGAATTCATAGAATCATTGAAAGACATATGAAGAGATGCAGTGTAAAGTAAGTAGAATCAGGAAAACTATTCAGTGACTACAATGCATATGAGCGTGGGGATAAACAAAGTTGAATTCCATTTCATTACAAGTGACAAACTTGACTCCAGAGAATAGACAAGATAATTCACCTCTCTTTCTTCAGTGAGAAAAACAAAACAAAACAAAACATGAGAATGTGGAATGTTGCATGGCATATCAGATATGGTTGACATGTTGTTTAGTTGTAGGAATCATTTTTCTTTTAAAATACGTATTACAGGGATTGAGTTAAGTTGGTGATTATAAGGGAAACATCACTGAGTAAGGAAAAGACTGGGGTATACATATGTGTGTGTGTGTGTGTGTGTGTGTGTGTGTGTGTGTGTGTATTAATGCATATTAAGAAGAGACACCATCAATTGTAAAAAATTGTAAAAATCTGCACAGAAGCCCATGGTGGGTAAATACATACTCAAAGATATGCCTCACTGGGTTCTGTTGATGTGTTTATACTTTCTTTCCAGCCAAAGGAAACATTAAGTCAAACAGACAAAAAGTAATTAATTAAATAATATGGCTAATAAAGTGAAAAGAAAAGCTCTCCCTCCCCACACTTTCAATGTGCCATCAGGTATTTATATTGTCAGGGTAAAGTGACACATGCAGAGAACATGTATTACAAGACAACCTACGTAGAGGGTATGTATCAAGAACCCATATAGCAGCAACATAGGTGTGAAAAGTTCATATTTCAAGAGTCCATTGGGCCAGAATATACCCTTGCCATACCTCCAAATCAGCAGAGCTGTGAGCTTCTTTAGGGAGGGAACTTTTCTTTGCCTCTTCTTGCTTATGCAGTGATTAGCATAGTGCCTGGCATATAGTAGATGTTTAATAAATGTTTATTGACCGATAATCTCCAGGAATGTAAATGTGCTGCAATTTGGTGGTGTTATTGTGCTGCTCTATCTTTATAAATCTGTTACATATCCCCCCTTTTCTCCTCTGACACTGCCACCCAAGCCAAGGTGATTCCAGAGACTGAAGACCAAGTTCTCAGTGGGGATGAAGGAAAGAGTAAAAGAGTAGAGGCAGCATAACAGGAAAAAAGGGAGAGAGAGAGAGAGAGAGAGAGAGAGAGAGAGAGAGAGAGAGAGAGAGAGAGAGAAGGAGGGAGGGAGGGAGAAAGAAAGATGGAAGGAAGGAAGGAAGGAAAAAACCCTACAATCTCTTTCATTAATTTTTTACACAGGCATTAAAAGCCATCAGTAGCACTGTAAATTTTAAGTGTCAAATAGCCCTAAAATTCACAAGAATCTTACTGTCTGTTCAATACCATTATATTTCTTGAGTTGATCAGAATTGATCAAAGTCTAGCGCTAAGGATATAATTAGGAACTTTGGTATGAGTAAAGTTGATTAAATATCTTTTGATTAGCTATTTTACCATTGTACAAAATCCATATCTTGAATAAGAGGCCATGTATCACTATTGTCATCAATTAAAAAGTAATGGGGCCTGCATTCATATAGGGTTTTGATGATATAGTCAATTGTTGGGGGAAAATTAATTCCCACTTGAGTTTCTATCCTGAACAGAACTGATATCCTTGAAGCTTTAACTCTTTTGCTGATTACGTGTCAGGTATTTATCATCTTCTCCAAAACACTAAACACTAGGGAAGGGTAAATTGTTTCCTAGATCACCTAACTTTAATTCTGAGGAGAAATGTGGATGTAAAGGAAAAATATGGTTGGAGATAGAACCTTACAATGTGAAAACAAGTATATTAGTATTATTATATTGATAGATAGAAATCTGACCCTAAGAGTTGAATATTGCTTTTCCTACTCTGATGCATCAATGAGTCACATAGATAACTGTAGGAACCTGGAGCTTACACTGAAAGGATTAGAACGCTCGCACGGTGTACCAAACTAGTGAGATTTAAAGAATGATGTAGGCTCATCACCAGATGCTAGACAAGCAGGTGCTTGAATTGAGCCTATATTAAATCATGAAGGAGGATTACACCTAAGGTATGAAGAAAGGCTTATGATCTGTATTGAGGTAGGACATAGCCACATTGACAAAAAACACGTAACTTCCCAGCATCAGAGTTTTGCCTTGCATGCAAGCTGAGAGGCCTGCCAAACACGTATGCTTGATGATCTCAAGGTAAGGAGAACCGACTGCCTTGCCAGGCAGTCTTCCCAATTTTTTGATAGCTCTGTTTTTCTGTTGCAAGTAGGTGAAGTGTCATTGATTACTTCAGTGTGATGAACTCATTGTGTGAGAATTTCCTCCACTGAGACAACTTGTGATATGTTTGTGAGTTAGTAGAGAAATCCTATACAGTGTCTTCAGGTACGTTTAGATGGTTGTTGTTATTATTGTCATTAGTGGTAGATAGCATTTATGTATTTATAAAGCGTTTAAATATTATTTCTTTTGATAATCACAAATGCTGATATAGATGCTATTATGAGGAAACCAAAGGAAAAAGAGCTTAGCTGACTAGCCTGGAGTCACATTGTAATAAATAACTGAGGAGAAATTTGAACTCACATTCTTGACTACAAGTCCAGTGTTCTAGGTGGTACAGCAGATAGAGTTCCAGGCCTGGAGTCAAGCACATCAAAGTGAGTGCAAATGTAGCCTAAGATACTTCGGAGCTTAGTCACTCTGGGAAACTCACTTAATCACTGTCTGGCTCAGTTTCCATAGAGATAATAATAGCACTTTCTTTTTAAGGTTTGGTTAGGATAAAATAAAATAAATTTTGTAAATCACTTTGCAAGCATTAAAATATTATATAAATGCTATTATTATGTAAATAGCAGTATAGCTAATTGACTTGTAATTTACCATATTTATTTATAATAAAATTGTAAAGTGTAAT
This sequence comes from Phascolarctos cinereus, assembly GCF_003287225.1. Lineage (NCBI taxonomy): Eukaryota > Metazoa > Chordata > Mammalia > Diprotodontia > Phascolarctidae > Phascolarctos > Phascolarctos cinereus. Next base: position 43,658,300 of record NW_027555847.1, on the reverse strand, counting down.
TGAAGGGATTTTTTTGCTTTAAATTACTGGATGAAATAATTAGGAATGATGATCATGACAATGATGATGAAAATTATGTTGATAAAACAATAAACAGAAATATCCCCTCAATTCTTTCGTTTCAGCTTGCCATTACCCCAAACGAGAATTTTACTTACATTAGAAATATAACTGTAATGATATTCCTTGATGATTGACATGTACAGTATATCTCTGCAATAAAATCCTAAATGTTTTAGGCAGGTATAATAGGCTAGCTGTGTTTGATTCCAACAGGGCAAGAGAACACTCAATCTGAGTAGAAATTCAGATGTTAAGATTGACTTTGCTATATATATTTTCCTTAAAAAAAAACTTGAAAGTACTACTACAAGATGGATAAAAAGATTTTAATAGTTTTACTCTTTGAATTTTATATTTTAATACAAGCCTTATACAAGTGATTAATTTCCTACGTAGAAAGATCATCCTCAGACATCAAAGATGATTCTCCCAATGCCTGTCTGACTCTACTGGTGGTATTTAGGAAATTATTCTTCAGACAATCACACTGTTCATAAGGTTCATGTTAACTTTATCATCGTTCATAAAAATCCCAGGCTCTAGAGGGCTTCTTGTCCCTCACCGCAGCACCTGACCCCGAGGTATAGCATGCAGATATTTATCCCCTTGGTTATCATAACCACTGTGAAAAGAGACATGGGATTGCAGTACAACTGTAACATTTTGCTAATTTGTTGAGAAAATTATGTGAGGTCCCTGAGTGAGTCTCAATTTCCTCATCAGTGATACGAAGATAATAGTACTTAATTGGCCACTTTACAAAACTTAACATTTTTGTAGAATGTAGCAGAATTACCCTTATTACTCCAGCCATTTTCCTGTCTTCCACTGCTACTACTCCACCCTGCAAACTAGAAGAGCTCTGCCCTGGGTAGGCCTCAGTCACTCAACTCCAAATCATGCATCCTTCACCCTCTGTGCATCTCAGACGTATCTGTGATGTCCTCCTTTCACTCTATCCTTACTAATTCTGTCTCTGATCATATAATGAAATCAACACTCCCCTGGACTCTGGAAGACGTATTTGTCAAATGAGTTCCTGGTTTGTCTACTCACTATCTTTTGTGCATATTTATACATACATACACACATCATGTATACATACATACACATCTGTAATCATATACACATGTGCATATATGCATATGTACACATGCATGTGTCCCAAAATATTGAAGTTGTGCATGTATACATGTGCATTTCTGTACACATATACGTGGTATGCCCATACACATGTACTTGTACATATATCGTGCACACATATATCCATATACATATTATATCATACTAAATATAATCTACTTATCATTCATGTAAATGTATATACACCTGTGTGAATGTGTGTATGTGTGTGTGTAGTATAAGGGTTTCAAAATTTTTGTGCAGTTTTTCCTTCAGCATCCTAATATTGCAGTGTTTCTTGTGGAATGTCCTATGTAAGAAGTTTTTGTGCAGAAAGACGAATTTAGATGATAGTGATGAAAATATACAAGTATTATAGAGAAACATGAAATTTGAGTTTAAGATTGTTGGTCTATAGGAGAAAAGGTTTTTTTCATCACCCTCTCACAATAATAATAGATTGACTTTGTCATCAACATTCTGTATTTAGGTCTTTCATTGAGCTAAGTATTATAGGTTTAGGAAACAATGCCATGTTCTGTATGAGTTAATTGACCATATGGACATGTTTGAATGGCTAATGCTATGAGGTAAACTTAGTCACTCTGAAAAAAATTAATAAGAATTAAGAGTATATTAAGTATTCACTGTTGCGTTGGTTTTTTATTGCTGTTTCATACTACTGTATCTTCTATTCTCAGAAAGATGGTCACTTCCATGAGGACAACTTTTTATACTATATTTGAATTCTGATTGTGCTTGGTCTTTCTCTATAGTAAATTAGTCATTAGTACAAAAGTGAAGCTATAGGAAGGTTTAATCAATACAATTCCTTCAAATTGTATTGAGCTTCTTGAGAGAAGGGACAAACTTTGACCTCTTTCTGTATCCTCAGCACCTAGCACAGTGCATGGTAAATAGCAGGTGCTTAGTAGATATTTATTGACTCATATAACACATTTTCTAGCCATTTCTCACCCACTGACAAATAAAATGGGTTTGTGTGTGTATATGTATATGTATGTATGCATGTGTGTTTGTGTATGGGTATATATGTATATCTACACATATGCATGCACATGCATGTATATGTATATACATACACATATATATATATATAATTTTAAAGATACTTATATGTAGCTATTTTGTCTCCTGTGATAGAATAAAACCACTGCGAAGTCAGGAGCTATTTCATTTCTTTCCTTGTATCCTTAGCACATAGCACTATCTAGTAAAATGAGAACACTTAATAAATGATCATTGATTAATTACTTGGTTGGGCAACTACTCTGTTTTCAGGTTTTTGTTGTTGTTTTGGTTAACACAAATAATTCTGCTATCAGCATTTTTAGATAAATGAGTCTTGTCAATAACCCAAACTTCTTTGGATATAATCTCCATAATAGAATGCTGGAGTCAAGAGGTAGCTATTGATTATAAGAAAATATGTCAAACAACCTAACAAAAGCATAGAGGCAGTGTGACGTAGTAGATACAGTATTAAACCTGAAATCCACATGACTTAAAGTATACTCTTGACGCATATCAATATGAGTCTCAGAAAGTTACTTAACCTCACTGATTCTCAATCTAAAACCTCCTTAGTACTTACCTCATAGATTTCCTATGAGATTTAAAGAAAACTTTTGCAAAACTTAAATAATTAGGTTAACTGCTAATTTTATTAAGGCTCTATTTTTTAAAAAGATGGCAAATAATGCCCACCATATTTGAATCCTTGAAAGCATGAAATGTAATTGGACACAGTATTAAAGTAACTCATAATGAGCCCTCCTAATTATTCACTATGGACATGGGGATTTTCATAGATTAAGAAATTCACAATTTTTGTTGAAGAGGAATTGAATATATGTTGTCAGTGCTAAATCATCTGAGAGCTGATTATTTAGTTTTCTCGCTCTCTCCCTTGGCTATAATCCTTGACAAACTTTGAGGATATCTATTACCTCCTATAGCTAATGGGAAAAGGAAAGGGGAATATATTTGTAGCTACTTACTCTTTAAGCTTCCCAGCAATTTTCATAAAGACTGTGATGCGTGGGTTGATGGAAAGCAATATCATAATATTTGAAATAGTCTGCATTGGTTTCTCCTGCAAAAATCATTGCGATCTGATCCCTCTTCAGCAGCATTACCAAATAGTAACATGGAATGAGTATTGGAATGAGTAAACTCATTCCAGTTGGATGAGACTTTTGGTCAGTATTGGGACTGGTGTTTCATGGTACTTACTGATTAAGAAGATGAACCAGGGTAAAGAATATTGGTCATTTTTTCTACAGATTCCCATAGAAATATAAACAATGCTGGACCAGTAATATACACAGAATATATGTTTATGTTTAAATGGCTTTATTAATATTTTCTCCATTATTTTTTAAAGTCTTGGCCATGAGCCAAACAGTAAATCAAATCCTGGTTGATAGCATTTGCCAATTTTCAAGGTGTAAATGCTAACCCAGAAAATTTTAACAATCAGCCCTCTTGAGCCAGTAGAAACTTTTCTATACACCACTGAATATAGACCATGGGTGAATTACATAAAACAATTTATCTTTATGACTATTCAATCTCTCTCTCCTCTCTCTCTCTCTGTCTCTCTGCCTCTATTTTTCTCATACATGAAAGGCTTCTTAGATTGCTTTACATTTTGGGTATTAAGAATTCAAATTTTACATAACCGGATATTCCATTTTGATGACAATGACGCTTTTAAAAAAGTCAAACCAAGGATGTGTTGTTTACAACACTTAGATACATTTTTATTATTAAAATTTCTTAAATGCCATCCATTTAGTGCCTTAAAAATGGAATCCATTGTTAAAAGATTGGAATTAATTTCCCATATATGAGTTGCAAATTCCCTTGCCATGACAATTCAGTCAGACAAAACTTTTCTTTCCACTTTTAGTCTTTATGCATAAATTCTATGTCCTTATTTATCTGCGTCTCTCTTATAATACCTCAGTAAAATATGGGCTTTTAACAGAGGGTTTTTTATTTTGTTTTTGTATCCCTAGCACCTAACAAGATGCTTAGAAATATTTGTTGAACTGAATTGAACTGGTGAGTATGCCAACATGAATGACGTCTAGCAAGAAGGACTGGGAAAAATCAGTTTTATGTGATTTGTTATTTACTTAATCTCAGTTGGATTCAGATGTTACTTAAATATAAATACACCTATGTGAAAAAAAAGTTGTATGAGAAAAGAATTTAGTTCTACTAGTTTCAGAGGGCAGCTAAGGGCTTCCAAGACCACATTATATTTCCCATGCCAGCTACCTCTCCTAATTTTTCTGAATTTAGCTATGACTCCAAGTTTTCTCCCAGTTACCGAGGTTCAAAACCTTAAATTAATCTCTGACTCATTCCTCTTTGTCATTTCTCATCCAGTCAGTTACCAGTCCCTTGACTTTTTCCTCTGATTCATTCCTGTTGCTGTTGCCCTGGTGATGGTAGCGATCAAGGGGATTTCTGCCATTTCTACACAGGCCATCTGTTTTCATACCCCTAGATAAATACTGGAAATAATCAAGGTGAGATGAATTCATTCTTTATAGTAGAATCTGCATGTCACTATTTCAACAATGCAAATTTCATTGGTCCAGGTGCCCTCTCTAAAACTTAATAGATCATTTTAGAGCTTCTGTGGCCCAAATAGTGGTCAAACTTCTGGCCTCAACAAATTAGGTTAGTCTAAATCCTAAGACATGGGTATTGTGCCTCTGCCCTTCTGAGTGGAGGACTAGAGGCAAGTACAAAAACAAACAAACAAACAAACAAACAAACAAAAAAACACCACAAGTCCCAAAGCAGCTTTTACAGAGGGCTCAAATCCCGGCCACTGTTTCATTTGTCACCAGCTGCTCGGCTTGGATTTGACTCCTCCATCGTCATGATGACCCTATGTCACTGACTTTTCTCCAAATCCTCCCTCTCCTTTTCATCTTCTCCCGCTAGACTGTAACCTCTTTGAGGCCAAACGCCTCATTTGTATCCCCAGTGCTCAGCACAGTACCTGGTGCTTAATAAATGCTTTTTGTATTGTATTATGGATACAGAATCCATCATTAGACCACTTCTTGAAACATTTCTAGACTAGTAGAATTGTCCCGAGATAATATTCTGCTGGCTTAGCTTTTGAAAAGCAAGGGTCGCCTCCAAACCTCGATTGGCATTAGAACCAAGCTTTGGTGAAGGTGTATCTGGGTTTTGATTAGAGAATGTCTGCTCATTTTAAATCTGATTTTGAAGGGTAAAGAAAATAAAAGAAAGCAATTAAAACCAAAATAAAACATTGGACTTGAGAGTCAAGAGACTGGAATAGAGCTTTGATTCACAAATTATGACTTTGGTCAACTCATTTGAAATTTCTAAGAATTAACTGTCTGATCTGGAAAATTGTTGTTGTTCAGTTACTTCAATTGTATCTGACTCTTTGTGACCCCATTTGGGGTTTTCTTGACAAAGATACTAGAGTGGTTTGCCATTTCCTTCTCCAGCTCATTTTATGGTTAGGGAAAATGAGGCAAACAGAATTAAGTTCCTTGTCCAGGATCACACAGCTAGTAAATGACTGAAACTGGATCTGAACTCAGGTCTTTCTGATTCCAGGCTCAGTGCCTTAGCCACGTGCTAACGAGAAAATAGGTATAACAATATCTGAACTGCCTGCTTTCTGGTGTTTGTATAAAAAAAAAACTATATAAACACATACAGTGTTTTTACATACACACACACACACATATATACACATATACATATATATCCACACATATATATGCATATATATTTATAGTATTTATGTATGCATATATCTTCTCTATCTTTACCTATATCTATATGTCTACATATAGATATGGATCTATATTTCCATGTCTTGATTTGTACCTAGATATACACCTTCTAAATCTTAAAGAAAAGGCAAGTATAAATAAATATAAGGCCACCACAGACCTGGGTTCATCTCAACAAGTTATTTCACCCCATTAGGTTTTAGTCCCCAGGTTCTTTGTCTTTAAAATGAGGAGGGCAGACGTGGAGTCAGGTGACAGTCTAAGATCATCTTATTATTTAATATTTCGACTCTCACTAACTTTAAGGATTTGTTTGTTCCCTGTCTTCCAATATTTAAAAATTATTAAATATTCAGAGATGCATTTATGACATTTTACTGTCCCCAAAATGTATATATATATATACACACATTTTATATATATATATATATATATATAATATACACACACATATATGTGTGTGTGTATGTGTGTATATACAAATATACACACATACATATATACATGGACACACATATATATTAGCCTTACGGTATCTTATGGGATTGCCTGATTTAAAGAGGCATGGGGGAAGGATTTAAAGTCTGACATCATAAGACCTGGTCTGAAATCTCTGCTTTACCAACCACAATTTGCATGACCTTGGGCAAGTCACTTAGTTGGATCTGTTTCTTCTTTTGTGAAATGAAAGGATTAGTCTAAGTGGTCTCTAAGGCCCTTTAGTTCAATTTCACCAGTATTTGTTGTATTTCGTATGTGGCAGTCATTCTGCCATGCGCTAGCAATATAACAACAGTCCCTTTGCTCAGGGAAGTTAGAGACCTCTTTCAAATGTAAATTCCAAGAATGCCTGGAAAAACAGAGGGAAATAATTTATTTTAGATTTCTTATTGTACTGAGAGGATGATAGCATTCTAATTTCATTTGTAATTATTAGCCTTCCTATTCCTATATAATGTAAGCTACTTCATGGTGATAAGTGTAAAAGTCTGATAATAGTACGATGTGATATAAACCCAAGTCTTTTAATTTCAACTTCAGTCCTCTTTATGCTGCAAAAGTGTTAACATATGCTTAATAGGTATTTGTGAAATTGAATATAATTAGTTCTATATTTCATGAAAAGTACACGGGTTGGAATATTTATTTTTTTTTAAAAGAAAACAATTATTTTCCTTCTCCATCATCAAAAGAGTAAGCAACTGTTTTCAAAGTAATCCTAAGAAGGTGGATATGGTACTAGGATGTGGAATATGCTGTCAGGTGATCTAAAGTAATAACTTCTTGAAGGACACAGAAAGGGAAATCTGCTATCCTAAAAAATGTACATCCCCTGAACAGGATTACAAATAACAAGATTAAGTTGAGCCTCTGATGTGATGTTCATCCTAAGGGAACTACTCGCAATGAGTAGACAATTGAACTTCACACTGTAATATTGCTGTTTCTTGACAACTGAAGTTCTAATAAGTTGGTGATAGGAAGGGAGGGCTATGAAGAATGCTCCAAGGAAACATGAAGTGCCACAAGAAGATGCATGCAGAAGAGTGCCTCCAATTACAAGCTTAAATAGATGGTGCTTTTTGAGAACACCATTGTAAATGGAGCCTGTTTGCCCATAAAATCTGTTTATAGGATGATCTTGTAAATTCTGGTATCTAGGCACCTGTACACAGTGTTACCTGGCTACATAATGCTTGCAAAAGTTTGATAATAGGAAAAAAGGATAGAGAATCTGAATGAAATGACAAGAAAATAAGAGTCAGTAGATCTGGGTTTTACTACTCACTAACTATATAACTTTAGGAAAATGTTTTTATGTCTCCAGACCTTTAAAATCCAATTCAATTGAATTTGACAAATACTTATTAAGGGCTTACTGTATGAATATATTGAATAGGTACTGGAGAATTTAAAACAAACAAGCAAAAGGTAAGATAATAGATTGACAGCTGCCAAGACCTTAAAAATCACATAGTTTAACTTCCTTTGTTAGGGAAATGAGTCCCAGGATTGCTGAGGGTCTTGCCCATCATTATACAAGTATGATGTGATTCAAACCCAGGTGATTATTATTTTTTTTTGGGCAATTGGGGTTAAGTGACTTGCCCAGGGTCACACAGCTAGTAAGTGTCAAGTGTTTGGTCTGAGGCCAGATTTGTACTCAGGTCCTCCGGACGTCAGGGCCGGGGCTTCATCCACTGCACCATCTAACTGCCCCCAAACCCAGGTCTTTTGATTTCAACTCCCATCCACTTTACACTGCAAAACCATTAATTACTTCCAAACAGACTCCCTTCTTAATGAATCATAATTTAATTAATCTACTAGGGGTAGGAGAGAGAAATATTTAACAATAGCGTGTTTTAAGTCTTTTCAAATTAAATTTTATTTTTACCGCTTTTTGTTGTTGTTAACTAGTCATTTTCAGTCATGTCTGACTCTTTGTGACCTCATTTGGGGTTTTCTTGACAAATATGCTGGAGTAATCTGCCATTTCCATCTTCAGGTCATTTTATGATGAGGAACTGAGGCAAACATGGTTAAGTGACTTGCCCAGGGTCACTCAGCTAGTAAGAGTCTGAGGCAATATTTGAACTCATGAGGGTAAGTATTCCTGACTCCATGCCCAGCACTCTATTTACTACACCACCTAGCTGCCCTCACCTTAAAAAAAACAACAACAACAACTTTTATTTGGGGGCAGTTAGGTGGTTCAGTGGATAGAGCACTGGCCTTGGAGTCAGGAGGACTTTTCAAATCTGGCCTCAGGCACATAACACTCACTAGGCTGTGTGACTGGGCAAGTCACTTAACCCCAATTGCCTCACCAAAAAAACCCAAAAAAACAAAAAAACAAAAACAAAAGCAAAACAACTTTTATTTTCTCCACCTCCCACCACCTCCTCCATTATGCCTTATATTGTAAAAAGACTAAAAGAAAAAGAAAACCTTGTAACAAATACGAATAGTCAAACAAAACTAATTCTAATTGGGCAGGATGAGTACATTGCTTCTCCATTAGGAGGTAGCTTTCATTAGTCCTTCAAAGTCATGGGTTGTCCTTGTGTTTATCAGAGACCTTAAGTTCTTCAAAGACATTGACATTTTTCGGTGCTTTTGTTATATAAATTGTTCTCTGGTTCATATGAAGGAAAGGACAAAGTAAAGATCTAGCCAGTTTCAGGAAAAGTAAACCAGTGAAATATAACAACATTGCAGCTAGGTGCATGGAGGTGGGAACTAAGATGGAATGGACTTTTAAGAAAGGAAGAGAATTCCACAGATGAAGGTGGGGCAGCAGGTACAGATGAGGTAAAGTGGAGATAATCTTCTGCATGGGGAAAGCATGAGCAAAAAGCCTTCTCAAGCTGAGAGTGGTTTCCTTATGACCATCCCAATAAATAACTACAACTCATCCATCATTATTTGTCTTTTTCTTTCCCAGAGTACTTACATCACAGTGACAGAAAACAATGGCATAAATGGAGAAGAGAGAGATCTTTAGGGAGGCTGGCATATTGAATATGGGGAAGGAGAGTGTATGAATGTTGGAAAATCACTGCAAATGAGCTGAGCCCAGAACTTAATGGAGATTCATTTCAGTTGATTTTTCATTTGTGTCTGACTCTTTATTGACCCCATTTGAGGTTTTCTTGGCAAAGATACTGGTTTGGTTTGCCATTTCTTCCAGATCATTTTACAGATGAGGAATTGAGACAAACAGTTAAGTGATTTGTCCAAGGTCACACAGCTAGTAAGTATTGAGGCTAGATTTGAACTCAAGAACATGGGTTTTCCTTCCTACAGGCCCAGCACTCTATCTACTGCACCACCTAGCTGCCCTAATGGAGGTACAAAACCAAAAATAAAACTTGCTCTTAAGGAGCCTACAATATGTCAAAGGAATGTTGCAGCCTCTGAAGAAATGAGGTTGAGAATTATCTCACTGGCAAAGTGAAAGCACACATAGCATGTATGAGCATTCCTTTAAAAACAGCTATCAAGGATTTGTACAGGCTAAGTGGTGGCAGTGATATTTTCATTACATATGTATGTGCATGTATACACATGTACACATACACGCATATACTCAAAAAAATGTCAATGGTCCGTTCCAGGAGTGGGGCACCTGCAGCCTCAAGGTCCCATGTAGCCCTCTATGTTCTCAAGCATGGACCTTTGACTGAATCCAAACATCACAGAACAAATCCCCTTAAAAAGTATTTGTTCTGTAAAACTTGAACTCACCAAAAAAATGGCACCCCAGGACTTAGAAGGCCATAAGTGGTCTCTAGGCCATGGGTTCCTCACCCCTGGTTTGGTCAAATGTCAAGAGGAAGTGATGGCCCAAAAGCTCAACTTTTAATGTTAGAAAAGATTTTTAAAATTCTGGGTGTATCCCACTATAGAAAACTTATGGGACCACATGAACATGTGTCACACAAGACAGATAAACACAGATGTGTTGCCTTCTGAGTCATTTTTGAGAATGCTCCACCCTCCAAAAAATAAGGAGATGCAGATTGTTATCCTTGTGTGAATTAGGAGGTAGTCTTAGAAAGTTACTGTGGTTGAAAATACCATGATCCTTTGGCCACCAGAAGAAAGATCCTCTAGTGAAATTTAGCTAGCTTTGTCCTCAGATGACAGAAATGGAATTTATTGTTGAACCCACACCTAAAGCCTTTTAAACTTAGAAGGGCCTCTTAGCACTAATCCTTCACTGGTTTAGCCTTAAAGAATCCAGAGTCATACCCACAGTATAAAGAAAAATCAGAGTCACTTTTTAGTAGAGAACAATGTATTTTGGAGTAAAGTGAATTTATATTTATGTGTATGTGCTGAACTAGGAGTTGTTTTTTTTTTTAATTAAGCTTTTTTTTTCCCCTTCAGTTTGCTGGTAGGAAAGATGAGGTCTACTTTCATTTCATAAAATGAAAAATAATCATTTAGTCCTATGAACTGGCTAAACAGGAACTTTTGCTATACATTAGAAGTATAGAACATTGGATTGTGAGAGTTGAGTTGAATTGAATTTAGAGGTTATCTAGGCCAGATTTCTTATTTTATAAATGAGGAAAGTGAGAAACAAGGAGAGGAAGTCACATGACTAGGCTTAGAGAAAGCAACTAACAGAACAAATGGAAGCCAGGTGTCCTCATCCTGAATTCAACACTACATATCGGTAAATTAGACAATGTTGGGCATTATTAAAAAAAAAAAAGAGTATATAATGTCAATTTGATCAATCTATGAGTTAATGCGTTTTAAAGAATGATAGAATATCATCATGATAATTGTTGGGAATAAGCATAGCCTCTCTTATTTCTTTTTGTTTAAGAACAAGTTGTCATTAATCACTACATTACCAAGCAACTTGACATGACCTACTATGTCACCAGATGTTTGACTTGGTAAGAAACTTTGTCCTGGAATCTCTGTGTTGAATTTAGGGCTTGGTGCAGTAATTTTTTAAAAGGTATCCTACACCCTTATCTGTATTCATCCTGTCTCCTCTAGACCACAAATATCAGCAGGGCTATATATGTAAGAATAGTTTCAGGAGTAATAGAATTATGCCTTGCTGTTTATCACTGTTGGATATCCTACCAAAAGTGTAGGCCCCAGGCAAAGGAGGTAAAGAACTCTTTCACATGTGGTGAATTCTGATAATTGAAGACAGAGAACCTCATTACTTCCCACAGGGTAAAGAGACAAGCCTTTCATTCAAGTGAACCAGGAACCCAAAAGCCCCCTTTTCAGATGTACCACTGAAAATGAATCTTATTCTCCTGATGCACATGTTGAAGAATCATGCTTTGAGAAAATTTGGAAGAAAAACATTTTGTAAACTTACCTGGGACAAGGGGGAAAATGGAAGCCTCTCCTTTTGTAGTAGCCACATCTTGTTTGACTTAACTTTGGCTTTTTGAGATCACCCATGGGAATAAGCATTACATTAAATATCTGTAGCTAAAACAAACAAAAACAGGATAGTTTCAAGGATAGGGCCTTTATCACAGAATCTAAACCTGAGCTGAGTCTGGTGCTGTAATTAACTAATTGTGTGATTCTGAGCAAGTTACTTTCCTTCACTGATACAATTTCTACATCTGTAAGATGGAGCTATTCCTACATGAACTAATTTTCTAACAACCAATGCTATGAAGTCATGTACCAATATCCTTTCTCTCCATCTGGTATACTCAAGCTGTTCCCTCTGAGTGTGGTGTCTCTGATGAGCCTTCTCTGCTCTTCAGCCTTCTCTGGACTTCAGAGTGAATTTGGAGCAAGACTTTATGGACTTGGCTTACTCCCTTTTAGGTGTGGTATCTTCTACTCAGTGAAGTTGTCTACTACAAGACATAATTGTCAATGGTAGGGGGACGGAAGAAATCACCTCCCGATCTGATATACACAGATTCAAAAAATGCTCTTGCTTCCTAGAACAGATGCAAGTAGAAAGACAGAGTGATCTTTCTCAAGAGTTAAATTCCTCCTCCACAACTAACCCTCTTCTCCCTTAACAGATTTGACTCAGCTGACTTGGATGGCTAGCTTCCTTTTAAAAGGAAGGTTGGTTGACTCTTTAGCTACCTAATGGCTAACTGCCCCATAATCCCATCTGAATTGATCAAGTAGAATACCATTATCATACCTTCAAAAGGAGCAAAGGACCATTTCAATCTGTTAATAGGTCATCCTAGTGTAAGACAATTTAAGTTTCATAGGGTCATTTACAATTGTGAGCATGACGAGCTTCACTGATCAACCTTCACTTCCATTTTCTCCTTTATTCCGCTTTTCATGTGAGGTTTCTATTTTGAGAGAGATCCTTAGATAATGTCTACATAACTAAATTTACATTAAGCTTTACAAATACATTTTCTTCAAACATTAATCTATCTTCTTGAAGAAAAACACTTTGCAACCCTTAAAGCACTATGTAAATGCTACTATTTTTTTAATATTAATTAGAATACATGAAGTACTTTGTAAACCATGTTCAATTAAATTCAATAAGCATTTATTAAGTATTTCATATTCAAGGCCCACAAGGGTTATTGTACTAGCGCTGGTTAAACAAACTTTGAAACAAAGTAGTCTTTGTCTTCGAAGATTTTCCATTTTGGTGAGGGCACCATAAATTTCATTTGTCTTATTTACTTACATTAACAAGTTAAGAGATTCAAGAATAGATTTGAACTAGAGAATACTACTGGATATGAATTTTTAAAAGCCACACAGAGTGGAATATAATAAAATCAATCATTATAACAATTGTCCATTGAAGTTCTATTTGTATGCTACCTCTTAGTTGGAAGTATCAGGTCAATGGAGACCTCAAAGATGGAGGCACAACACATGGTTCAAACTTGGCCATTTACTATGTATAATGATACACTCTCCATCTCCCAGGATTTTTTTTTTCACAAGGGATAAAATCAATACAAAGTTTAGTCATTTTTTTGTTTGTTTTTGTTTTGTTTTGCTTTGCTTTTGAGAAGATGAGGCATCTTGGTTTCTCAGAAAAGATGCTAGTAGAGCAGAAAATCCAATAGGTCCTGAAAAAACTGGCTAAATTCTAAGTTCATTTCCAGCAGTGGCATATCAGTATATGTCTGTCAACTGAAGACCAGCCTACTTCTATTTGTCAAGGATCATCTGAAGTAGATCACAAGGTGATGGATTTTTTTGACGGGGTCTATCCATAGCAGCTTTTGAAACTGACTCTTGAGGTGTAGATACTTAATAAAAGCTCATTGACCGACTGACTGTCACCAAAGATGATGTCTGACAGATCAGATAACACTCAGTGAACATGTAGGGAACCATTGTTGGGAACACACTTGTTGGCACATTCTAGGTGCTCAGTAAATACTTATTGATTGATGAAGAGAAAACATTTAGACTACTTACACTGTCCTCCACATGTGTACTGATTTTTAAATTAGAATTTGCCAAAGTAATATAAATAATTTAAGTCAATTTTTGCTTTATGTTGTAACAGAGCATAATAAAACAAGAATGCTGATTAGCTGTAAAACATATGTAAACTATATGAAGAATTATATCTAGATTTTAATTGGCGTGATTATTAATAAGCATGATGTTGTGAAAAGAGCTTAGAATATGAATCTGAAGAACTGTGTGTAAGTTCTCTCACCACAGATCATGAATGAATGTCAATCATTGAGTCAACTGAAAGGCATTGTGTGTGTGTGTGTGTGTGTGTGTGTGTGTGTGTGTGTATACAATATATTTTTTTTTGGTTAGCCAGTATGGTTAAGTGACTGGCCCAGGGTCACACAGCTAGTAAGTGTTGTGTTTCTGAGGCCAAATTTTAACTCAGGTCCTCCTGAATGCAGGGCTGATGCTCTATCTACTGCACCACCTAGCTGCCCGAAAAGGTAGTTTTTGAATCCGCAATAAGAGTCAGGCCCTCTTACAGGGTACATAAACAGAAACAAAATAACCCCTACCCTCAGGAGCTAATATTCTATTTAGGGAAACAACATGTAGACATAGAAGCAAATGCAAAATATATGCCAAGTAAACAGAAAGTTGTTTGACAGAGGAGGCACTAAACAGCTAAGGGAATAGGACATGGTGGGGTATGGAGATAATCCTTGTACTATCTAGCTCTAAGAGTCTTTAAGATGACCATGCTTATTAAATCATGAAATGCTTATCAAAGTGGTCGTTCATTATTATTTTTCATATAATTACTGGAGGATATTTACAAATAATGTGCATCTCTTTGAGTTTTTAAAATAAATATATTTCAATATTTTCCTGGGTCTGTGATGTTAATGGTGAGCATTGTTGCTGTGTATTCTTTGTTTTTGAAGAAGACCAATGACATCAATGTCTTGGCTTGTGCATGAATTGAATTTAAGTGAGGCAGATTTGCACAGATTTGTCAGCTTTACTCTCTCTTCTAGAGTCATTGAAATCCAATGGCGAAACACAAGTCAGGACAACTGGAATGCAGTGGATGACCTTAGTATCTTTGATACCTGAACAGGCTCTAAGCACTCCACAGCACCTGCTTCAGCCCCCTTTATGGCCATTGGAACACATTGTCAGCCACCCATGATGCTGGTGGAAGTCTTCATTTGCTGCTTGAGGTAGACACCCCCTTAACTCACTGGCAGTTTTGAGGCCTAGGTTACCCTCAACCTGGTTTAGCCCATCTGCTAAGACAGTTTACTAGGGTGTGGCTTGTGAGTGCTACAGCTTCTTGGAGCCACAGGTGAGAGATGAATGCCAGATGGACACCAAAGATCGATGAGGACTCCTGAAATGGGCTTAGCAAACTCTCACACCAGAGGTGTTAGTCCTCCCTGAACATTCCACATGACCCACTAGAGTGAATACTCATGGCAATAATAGCAATTTTTCCTAGTCATATCTGCCTACCTCGGGGAACTCGCATCTATATCCTCCAGTTAATCCTTCCTAAGGAATCTGCCCAGGGCTGCAGGGATCCACTTGCTCTCTTGATGTGGCATAGATATTAATAGAGCATATGGGCAATCCAAGAATGACATATCACTCTCTCACTACAAGAACACCAGCAAAATATGCTGCGTGCGCACAGTGGAACAGAATAATTTCCTCCATCACCAACATTTATACAACTTTTTGAGCCCTCTTTGAAATAAAGATTCATCCAAAACTCAAAGTAATAGTGAACCAGTTTACTAATATTATCTCCCTTAATCTCATTCATGACACTTTATGGACTTTAATAATAGATCCGGTAGTTCCTATTTTTCTGCCGTTGAAATTTGAGACTCACTAAATATTTCCAAGGAAGGAAATCCAAGATTTTCTGGAGTTCTCAGATAAGTAGTAGAGAATTAGAAAGGACTAAAATAAATCATTAATATTCATTTGGTGCTAGGTTGCTCATGAAAGAGCCAGATCAGCTACAAAATAAAGATTACAGCTTCAGAAAAGTCTAACAAGCAGATAGACACAGATCTTCACCAACAGAACCAGGCCTTGCATATTTTATTTCAGAATGTGTTATCTAGGATTTAAAACCTTTCATTCTACATTCATAATAAGTTACCTGGATTCTAAGAGGTTACAAGCCATGATTTTTTGATAAACAGTGCAATCAGCATTATTTACTATATACAGCATGATTTTGAGGATGTATAAATTATACTATGTCTCTAGGCACACAATGGAATAAGCTACCCTAAGCAAAGAATCATCATCATCATCATCATCATCCTCATCCTCATCCTCATCCTCATCATCTAAACACTTATATTTGGTAGTCTTTTCTTTCTAATAATAAGTCCCTGGTTCATGTTTTCCTTTGCTAATCTTGAGTCAGGCAATTTCCTCATTGCACAATCAGGTTAAATATGAATTTTCAGCAATTGTGGAAGGGGGTAGAGTTGTCTAAATTACATTCCAATCATGCTATTCATCAGGTTGGGAGCCTTTGTCTCAACATCCTATGTTTTTGGATCTCAGCAAGAAATCGAGGTTTGTGATCCTGGAGACAGCAACAGATAGGCATTTAAAATTTACTAGGTATATCACTCTGAGTTCAAAATCTCTTAGAATTGTAAGAGATTCACCAAATGAAGGTTAATACTTAAAATATATATCTATATATGTTGGTGTTGTTGGTAAGTTTTTCGGTCATATGCTAATCGTTGAGACTTCATTTGAGGTTTTCTTGGCAAAGATATCGGAGTTTGTCGTTTCTTGCTCTAGCTCATTTTACAGACAAAGAGCTGAGGCAAACAGTATTAGGTGATTTGCCCAGGATCACACGAGGTCAAACAGTGACTGAGGCTGAATTTGAACTCAGCTCTCCTGACTCCAAGCATTGCAGTCTAAACACTGCACCTCCTACTTGCCCATAAATGTGTGCTCTTTGATAAAATAAAATACTCTGCAGATATGTGAAACCTGACATGTTTAGCAAAAAGGAGATAGGAATGTCTTTCCCCCTAAAACACATGAGAATACATAAAATATGAATGTAATTATTGGCTCCTTGTCAAGAAAATAAAGACAGATCCTTACATATCCTGGGACTGGGACTTTGATTGATTTTATTAGTGACCCCAGGACGATTGGTTGATTGGTACTTAGAATTATAAAGTCTTGTTGGAGAAGCTGCCCCTCTGTGACATCTTATAAAAGACAATGACATTCTACCTTTAGCCTTTTGCTCCCATTTTCCCTATTCGAAGGACAAACCAGACAAACCAGAACTCAAGAGTTTAAAACCGTGGTGGGTGGGGAAGTTATACCTCTGTAGATAAAGCATCCCCTTCCCCCAGAAATGGCTGCTTTAGATGAAAGAAAGAAAGAAAGAAAGAAAGAAAGAAAGAAAAAAGAAAGAAAGAAAGAAAGAAAGAAAGAAAGAAAGAAAGAAAGGAAGGAAGGAAGGAAGGAAGGAAGGAAGAAGGGAAGAAGGGAAGAGAGGAAGAGAGAAAGAGAGAAAGGAAGAAAGGAAGAAAAAGAAAGAAAGAAAGAAAGAAAGAAAGAAAGAAAGAAAGAAAGAAAGAAAGAAAGAAAGAAAGAAAGAAGAAAGAAAGAAAGAAAGAAAGGAAGGAAGGAAGGAAGGAAGGAAGGAAGGAAGGAAGGAAGGAAGTGCTGTATTCACTCATAGGTGATTTTCAATGTAGCTGACAGGATACCTCCTCTAACAAGAATCTCTCCACCCTTCCCATGAGGCCAAGCCAACTAACCATCTTAGGGGCAGCACCAGTCATGAGGATACAATCAGGATTTGTCTTTTACCTTTTAATTACATGCCAATAGACATTGCAGTAATTGATAAGGCAAGAGGAATGCTCATCAGACTGGCCAGAAAGAGCTCTGCTGATCATCTCCCTTACCTTAGTTTGTAATTGAGGACATTCATGAAAGTTTTGATGCATACTTGTGAGCTGAGATGATGATCATCATGAGAATAGTTATGGTAATGATAAATTATATAATGTTTTAAAATTTGACCTTATATACATTATTTCATTTGAGCTTCATAACAACCTGTACTTGTATCTAATTGCACAAATACACCAACTGAGACAGAGACAGACAGAGAGACAGATATAATAGTTTGGCTTAATGGATTGTTGACTAGACAGAGTCTGAAAAACTACAAGAATCTGGCTCAGTCACTAAGGTAGAATAGGTTTCAGCTTTGGGCATTTATAGAAGTTTACTTATTCATTTAAAGGAAACAACACATGGCTAGAGAGGATCCACTTTGGAACACAGAAAGACCTGAATTCAATTTGTGTCTCTGCATTTTTCTTTGAGGCTTTGCTGGTAGATGTTTTTGAGTTCTCTTCTTTTGGGTTTTTGCCTTCAGCTCTTGTTGGTGGGCATCTTTTGGTTGCTTGTTCTTCCAGCCTTCTTCTTGCTATTCTTGGGCTCCTTGCATTCCAGGGAGGTTGTTGTTTGTCCTTCTTTCTTCTTTTTTTCTTTTTTTTTTAAGGCAGTTGGGGTTAAGTGACTTGCCCAGGGTCACACAGCTAGTAAGTGTCAAGTGTTTGATCTGAGGCTGGATTTGAACTCAGGTACTCCTGACTTCCAGGCTGGTGCTTTATCCACTGTGCCACGTAGCTGCCCCTTGTCCTTTCTTCTTAAAGAGGACCATTGACATCATGAGCCTGATATCTTGTCTTGCATGTGAGTTGGATTTGAGTGAGACAGAGCTGTGCAAAGTCATCATCCATGTTCTGTCCTCCATGGTCCTCAGAATCCAGTGGCAAGACAAAGGTCAAGATGACTGGTGATGGCCCGAGATACAGTGTGTAACCTTGACCTTTTTACATTAAGATCTTTCTCAGGTCTCAGTTTGGCTGAGGCCATATCCGTTCAATGACTAAGGGCTAGGTAAGAATTGAGACACTTCAGGGAGGAACATTTGGTCTAAGCTTTTCTTTTCTTCTACCCTTTTTTTCATAGCTTAGCCTGGGAGAGGCTTGCAAGCTTTCAGTACCCCCAAAGTAATGTGATTAGGGCAAAGTCTGTTTGCTCCTCTCTTGGAATAATGAGTTCTACATGTTCCTGACACAGGTTTCTGTTCCTGTTTGGAATTTCAAGAGTACTTTGAGACTCCACTAGCTACTATAACCTTACCAGGAGGCTCTAGAATCAGAGTGGCTCAACATCAGGCTCCCCTTTGATATGGAACTCTTGGCCTGATTATTCCACTGTGGGAATCCACCTAGGGCTGGAGGTTAGAACCAAATCCCTGCTCTGCTGCTGGGAACAGAGCCACACAACTACTGCTGGCTTCCAAAATTTTACTCACTGAGTACTCAGTTAGAGCCCATTAGCGATCTATCCTCTCTACCACCCCCTCTTTTGTGATTTTCTCCCATCCTACTTCTACAAGGAATTGAATGGTGGGAGACCTATTTGCCAAGTGGCAACCACTCCTGAACCCTGTGTTAGTTCAGGGATCCCTTCCTGCCCAGCTGCTTCCTGGACTGTCACCCAGTTTCTATTCTCTTTCAATTACAGGGTATAGGTGCTCTTGGTCAGGTTCCATTCCTAGTGTAAATAGTAACCTCTCTGTTTTTCTCTCTAATGTCTGTTGGGATGGAAAAAAAAATGATTCACTTTTCTAAGTTTTTGCAAGAAGAATTCAAGCTAGTACATTTTGTAGATCTTTGTGGAAAAGCTTTGGTGGAGAGCTAGGCTAGACTTTTTACTCTTACTCCTCCATTTTGACTGTATCATGAGTTTCCTAGACTAATATAATCACAGTCCTTTTCACATCTCCAACCCTATTCCTAATTTAGTGCTTAATAGTAAACTTGTGAATATAAGATTATATTTAGAATTTCCACATTAATTCTTTAGTATATAATCAATAATAATGGTAGTAGTAGTAGTAGTAGTAGTAGTAGTAGTAGTAGTAGTAGTAGTAATAAACAGTGCCAAACCAACTATTACACAAGAAAAACACTTTGTTTTCACTTGTGAAATTTTTTTTTTGAAAGAGAGGCTCAAAAATTTCCTGTATTATTTCTTTTCAACTACTCTTTCTATATCCACCTTTCTCTAGTTTGTTGTTATGGAAATGACTGAAATGTCAAAACATTGTACTCTATGATCCCACAGGGAAAGGTGAATATTACTGGGGAAGCTCTGCAAGAGGAAAGCTGAAAACAAATTTGAACTTGACACTCAATAACACAACATATTGTCTTCTGCTTTTCACACCCCTTCCTTCTTTTATGTGATGGTGTAGTTCTGCTCCTTGTGAGTAGAATAGGAAGGCTAGGTCTTGTGAACCCGGGTAAACAAATCTCTGATGCTGTGAACATAAATACACTGGTTTACCAGTTTGGATTGAATTGCTTAGCCCAGACACTGACACAGCCAAAGAGACTACTGGTATTCAGTGATAAAAATAGTCACCTCAGCCAATGAGGATGAATAGCCTTATATACCTACTATAATTTCCCCCCTTCTTTTGAATACTCAGGTTAATTATTTTACAAAGATCACTTTCAGGATCAAAAAAGTTGGTGAAATATTAATATATGTAATAAAACAACATGTGCAAGTTCTATCCGCCATAACGAAACATGAATATTTTAGTGTAAACAATAACAAAAATATGAATATTTTAGTATAAGCACCATACATAATTAAAAGAACCTTTTAACTTTATTTTTAAAGGGTTTAAGATTCACCATTCTGTTTATGCTTTTTGTTAAAAATCTATCGCTCCTATGTCCTTCAAGCCACATGTCCTTTCATCAGTTTAGCAGAAATGGCACCCAACTATGAGAATCATAGGATTTTATTTTGGGGAAATGAGAGAAAGAACAATAGCATAGTTTTGAGGAATTATCACAGGAAAGTGAGGTATAGAGGACAATAGTATGGAGCCAATTCAATTAAGTTCAAAATTTAGAAAGTAGCTATTATTTGTAAGGCACTGTAGACATAGGTACCTTCCTTTGAAAAGTCTAGTGTATGCTTTCCAGTTTTGCCTTCCTCTGAATCTGTAAACCTGCAGAAGTTGATTCTTATCGGGGGCCATATTGTATATACTGAAAATAATCCAAATTGATGTCTTTACTTTTGTCCCTTTCCCTTTTGGGGCCTAAAATAAATTGTTTTAACATATTGGGTTGAAGATACCATAATTACATGCTACCTTTTCTCAACTTTATCCTTTTTTTTTTTTCTAATTTGCTGTTGATTTTTTGTCTGCTTTTATCAACTGAAGATCTTACTGAATACAAATGATTAATTCAGAAATGACCAAAAAGACTTCCACGGAGATGAAGTCATTTATGATCCTGTTATAACAAAATTGTTTAATTCCCACATTTCAGTGCTTACCAAGGCCTTTCTTAAAGAAAATATCCATTATGCAGGCAGCTGGATGATACAATAGATAGAGCACTGGGCTTGGAGGCAGGATGTTTTATCTCATGATCCAACCTCAGACACTTATTAGCTGTGTGATCCTGGGCAAGTCACTTAACCCAGTTTGCCTCAGATTCCTCATCTGTAAAATGACCTGGAGAAGGATATGAAAAACCACTCCAGTATATTTGCCAAGAAAAGCTCAAATGGGGTCACAAAGAATCGCACGTGACTGAACAACATTGATGATGTAGGGGGTGGGAGACTTCTGAGCAATCCATGAGGCTTTGGTTTCCTTCATTTCTTGATCCCCAAACATATTTTCCAATGTTTTGCTTTCCTCCTCTGAGACCATCATCATACTGAAACCATTGTGAATTAATGTACATGTTGAATTACTTTGTCATGCCTTGTCAAGTTCTTCACAGGATTTCTTTGCTTCAACCTCTGCAACAGATGTTGTCCCAGAAGCTGCAATTACCTTCATTACAGTTTGCTTACTGTTGAGAGCACTCTAAGACACACACAATCATGCTTTGTCGTTGCTGCTGGTGGTTTGGTAATATGGCCAAATCAATTTCTCCACGTATTTATTTGTTGGGAAGAGTCACTCCCAAAGGTGCCTGTTCATGTTGCTGAAATTTTTTTTTAATTTTTAATCAATAGTGTATTTATAATGAGAGTGTCAACATAGATATGACCAAATTTCTTCAAAAGTTGAACTGCTAGTCTCCCATATATACACATACACATACATATATGCATACACACATATGTATATGTGTGTGTGTGTGTGTGTGTGTGTGTGTATAATATATTTTAGACATGCTTATGTATATTTACATTATCTCCCCTGATGGACAACTACTTGAATGAAAGGACTGTATTTCACTGTTGTGTCCATATTCCTAGTGACTAATGTAAAGCTTGGGACATTGTAGGTCTTTGATAAATGCATTTGGATTGTGTGATTGACCAAGATCATTCATTAAGAACACACACATTTTAGTTGTGCTTGTTATCAAGACTCTGACTACCTTTCTGCTTTTCCTCTGCCATCACAAGGAAATCAGAAGAGAGGGGCAAACTTTTTCAGACTGCTTTGTTTTCTGTATAACAATTCATCAAACAAAATAATTCATCACTTTCTGGCAAAACTTTTGGCCCTGAGCTTTTCTGTATTTAGCTTTCTTTGTGTCTTGATGACAGACACAGTGTGCCCCTTGACCTGTCTTAAAAATCTCTCTAGCTTGGTAGAACCTACTAGAGTTCATACTTCACCAGTAAACATATCCACTGAGAACCAAGGGTGACCTCCATAACACAATAAACCAGGAGAATAGGACTTTCTTGGAGGCCTGTTTTCAACATAGAAAATAAATAATTTATTGTTGCTGAAAAACAGTGACTAATTTTACATTTTTCTGTGCAATTAATTCCTGTCTTGCTGATACTATAGGAGTCTGTATTGCTATTTTTAAATTGCTCTAAGAAAATACAAAAGGGAGATACTATGGAGAATGGGAAGATTGTCAAAATAAGAAAGCAACAGTACTCCTTTCAGATGATGAAACAAAGGTCTTTTAAAATAAATTACATTTATTTAGAGCAACTATTTTATACATAATATTACCTGTGGGAAAACATTTAAATGGCATTTACTTTTTTGCAAGAATACTGGTTTATACCATGCAAATCTAAGAATGACTTTAAAAGTAGAGTAATGGATAGAGTTTTGGATTTAACTCCTTCAGCCCTCATGTTCAAGTTCTTTGTTTCACACATACTCCTTGTGTGATCATGGGAAAATCACATAACCTCTCAGTGCTCTAGACAGCTACCCTACGTCTCTTAAGTCAAAAGCAAACTGCCTAACTGTACTGAGAGCTGTTCTCTATATTGTTGACATCACAGTTGAATTCCGTGAATCATATCATCTAGAAATCCTTCTTTTGTCTCTTAGAAACCTGACCTGTCTCTTGAAGCTTTCATGATCAGAAGACACAAGAAAGCCTGCTGCTTTTCAACATAATCGAACTTGTACCTGGTAGTATGTGAGCTAAATCTTCCTTGTTCATGCTGTCAAACCATTTGCAGTTTTCTGTTTCTCATAGAAACAAGTCAAATATACTTATGCTCAATTTCCTATGCGGCGATTCCTGATCTAAGAGATATATTTACAGTCTGTAGGATGCGATTTGTGATGTACTAGTTTTAAACAAATTTCAGTTTGAGCCAAAGGAGCAATGTGACAATTCCATTGCTTCAGCAATTATAAAATTTGTAGTGAAATATAATTAAATAAGGTGAGACAGGATGGGTTCATCACAGGAGGTACTGTGCTAGAAGGAGGAGACGGAATTAATAGTTCTTTGCATTTGCCATCACTGTGACATCATTATTCTATGAACTTATTGCTTGTTTGTTAATCATTTATCAGCATCTGTTAATCATTGCACTTGGTGGTGACAGTGAATTTACAATATATTGCATGCAGTTGTATACTGTAGCTACCAGGTTAAAAAAAATACCTGTTAAAAATGTCTATAAAATAGATCATTAGGTCAGGTAAATATCTAGTGCCCTGCAGACAGGTCTTTCCACATGTACACAGCAGAGTTTGTTGACAATCATCTTTATCAAAGGGAAACAGTATCTTACTGGACCTAGGGGTCAGACTACCCAAGAGTAGTTACATATCTGTTCCCTGGGTTATAACCTTCATGTATATATTTTGTCAGGAAGCCCCAATTAAAATGTATCATTGAAGTCCTTATGTCTTACACCTTTTTCAATCCTTCTTAGGGGAGTTTGCCCGAACTGCTGCACAAATTAATTTAGGTCATACAATCAAAGATTTAAGCTGGAAGGAATCTTAGAAATCACTTAGTCTAAACCCCTCAGTTTTTGGATGAGGCGTGTAGAGTAGAAGTGACTTCTCTGTGGTCACACAGGAAGCAATTTGCAGAGCTAGGAAATAATCGTAGGTCCTCTGACTTAAAATTCAGAACTCTTTCCACGTACCTCCCAGATAAGCAGCTTGAAGATAGGTAGAGAGAGATTGGAAGTATCCTCAAACAAAAATAATTCGTTTACATTTTGATTGCCCTTTCAGGTTTGCTAACCTGAAGTTTAGCAATGTCTGGACAAAGGAGAATTCTATTCTCTGCCTAACCAGAAGTCATTTTAAAACACAAGAGTATTGAAGCAAGCTGGCTTGATGCCTGCATATCTCTATTACCCAGGGCTCAGGGGCATATTTTGTTTGTCTATAATTTGATTGAGTCTCCTTTTCATCTTTAGTGGGTGCCAGAAGTTTGAGAAGGGCTAAGGGACACAAATCAACCTCATCCTTTCACATTCTGAACGATTCTACATTTGGGCCATGAAGCCCGCTGCTCCTGGAGGGATGAAAGTCTGTGTCTACTGATCTTTCTTGGGAATAACCTGCCTTTCAAAGCTGAGAGGGACCAAGAGGCTCTAGATACTTTACTGGCCACAGTTCAATAGCAAGCTATCGTGCTTCAAAGAAGGCCTTAACCAGCACTCACCACGCATACCTGTACAAAAAATGTATCAATTTAGCCTCAGAAAGAAATGAAAACAGGACGCTCATTGGAAACCCAGAGAAGACTGTTAATACAACCTGCTTGAATCCCCATTTCTTTTGAGCGATGATTTAAAAAAAAATGCCACCAAAAGGGTTCAAATATCCTACAGTGACATCCAATTCAGAAAATCCTCTGACTTGAGTCAAAGCCTGAGACACCCTTTAAAAGCTGGAAGGTATTCTATCTTATCCATTCTCTATTCAGCAAGCTAATTGCTAACCTTTATGTTTGGGGGCCTATGGAGGGAAATACAAATGAACCAATTCAATTTGTAATCTGAGAATAAAATGGTCACAATCATCTAGGAGCAAAGAACAGTCAATTGCTTATATGAAAAGCTTTCTAAAAGCACCCAACTCCCAGCTCCTATAGAGTGACCCATTTTTATTACAGAACAATTCTCTCATGAACCACCTGAGCGAAATGCTGTACAACTCAGAACTGCTGCTGGACTGGGGAGGGAAAAGTCAACAACCCAAAGCCCAAATAATATATGAATTGAGGTGTCCTAGCATAGCACATATAGCTGGACTTTTCAAAAGAACTTATTTAAAAAGGAGAACTTAAATGAGATTTACTTTCATGCAGACTAAAAAATTACAGTAAAAAAAAATTACTTTTCACTTGGGCCATGTTCCCCTCTGATTTTTTCCATCGCTCTTGATTGATTTTATTACATTCCATCCCACCCCAACCCATCCCATCTCATCCCATTCTATAAATTTTAACTAAATTTTGAAATGGAAGAAATTGTTCTAGGGAATGAAGATATAAAGAAAAAAAAACTTGTCTTCAGGTAACTTACATTCTACAAGAAGGTCAATGATTTGATTAGTTCAATTATTGAGAGTCTGATGCTCATGGGAGTTAAGATGTGAACCAGTTAGTTGGCATAGACTTATATCTTGCAACTATATGTATAGTTGAGAGACTGACTTTGTAGATGAAGGGCAGGCAGGGAAACTGGTAGATAAGACAAATGGTTAGCCTATCATAGAGAGCATGGTATCACCAATTCTCCACCCACATATGTGGCAGGAGTCACTTCTCTTCATGAATACTTGTTGAATGACTGCTGCTGGCATTTTACTTCCTATTGTAAGAAGTCTTTTATCTCAAGGGACCTATTTCAGTGCTTTTGTTTGTCACTCTTATTTATAATAGGGGTATCTACAGGGCAAAGGGGATAGAACACTGAATCTGCAGTCAGGAAGATACTTATTGGCTGTGACCCTGAGCAAGTCCCTTAAGCCTGTTTTCCTCAGTTTCCTGATCTATAAATTGAGCTGGAGAAAGCAATGACAAACCAATCCAGTATTTTTGCCAAGAAAAACCTAAGTGGGGCTCAGGGGAGTTGAATATGACTGAAACGACTGGACAACAACAACAACAGCGACAACTTGTTTATCGTAGCAAATACTAGTCAAACACCAGAAAAATAGGTGTGAATAGTTTGCTTCATTCTGGCAAAACAGACCATCTGAAACAACCTTTTGATGAAATACTAAGTCATCAATCTGTTCAAAAATCAGAATGAGATGCAAAACAATGCATTAATCATAAACAAAATTCAGTCCTGGGCTTCATGGGAGTCATAGAAAGATGAACTGAAATTAAAAAAAAAAACATGGGATTATAGAACTGGTAGGGGTATGAGAGGTTTTCTGATACAACCCCTTTATTTAGACATGGTCCTGCCCTTAAGGGTTACTTACAGATCCTTTTCATGCATGGCTTAATCTCTATTAATATATTCCATTTGAGGAGTTGGGAATAACAACAATTGTGGATGACAACAAAAATAATGATAACTAACATTTCTATAAAGATTGCTCTGTGCAAGGCACTGGGTTAAGTGCTTTAAAATTATTATACCATTTGATCCCTCTCAACAACCCTGGGAAGTAGGTGATGTTTTTCTACCCATTTTACTGATTAGGAAACTGAAAGAAACAGAGGTTAAGTGACTTGCCCAGGATCACACAGCTAGTAAATGCCTGAGCTCAGGTCTTCTTGCATATAAGCCCAGTACTCTATCTACTGAGCAACCTAGCTGCTCCATTTACCACAGCAAAGGGAGCAAAAGGTAGCGGGTATACTGCATAGTGGTGGAGGCCAGCAGAGGACAGCAGTGTGAAGACAGTAGGGAAAGCATATCAGTTCTCTGGGGACAGATGCCCATTTGTCTCATACTAGTTGCAGCTCTGCCCTCTCATCTTCAAAACTCCCTTGTTGAAATACAGTGACCTCTACAATCTTCACAGCATCACTATTTTTTCCCATTGCTCACCTAAAAACAGGTGTATAATGAGATAAAAACCTCTGCCATTGTATCACAAACATATTATTGTCACAGCTTCTAGAACTCAGACCTACAATTGTTGTTATTAACCCATTGTGCCTCAACCTTTCCTTGGAATTCTGAAGGACTATGGACTTTGTGTATCAAAATAGCCTCAATTCTAGAGCAATTCAGTTTCACCCCTTTGGATATGTTTTCTCTATGATATCCCCCCCCCCCCAACATTGTCTTTTCTATCAAAGACCGTAAAAAAATTTATTCACTTGAAATGAAGAGTGATTACTCAAACTGGTCAATAAACATTCCTGAGCCAGGTAAGAAACTTGATGAGTCCCCTTTCCCTTCATTTCCCTCATTTGGAGAGACTGACATATTGTGAAAGTCTAGTCAATAGCTGTTAGCATTTCTGAAAGCCAACCAAGTGAATTAGAGATACGGAGAATACTTTGGCAGAATTTCAACATCTCCCCCTAACTCGATCCACTAAATAACAAGAAGGTTACTATACCAAAAATCATGTCATTTTTCTCCCTAGAAGACATTCTTTCTTTAGTCTTACTTTGTTAGAATGTAAGACCTTATTAAAGCTCAGGCACCTGATGTCACCCACATGGCATTAGTCATGCCAGGTTAAGTAAAGGTATATGGTAGGATATAATGACTCTTAAAAACTTGACGTGAAAATAAAAATGAAAGTTTCTTTTGAATATTAAAAAAATAAATTGGGCAAGATTTTTTTTTAAACAATGATACGTTTACATTACTTAATACACTTGATCAATCCTCCTGAAACCGTAATAGTCCTAGATTTTAAATTGAAAGGTATGAGGGCCCTGACCATTGAGGAGGTGGGTAATCTTCATACTCCTCTAACCTCCTCTGGATTTCATCATGCACTCTGGAATCTCATCACTCTGCAAGCTCACATTAACCCCAAACCTTATACCTCCTCAATATAACCTTCCCCTTGAGACCCCTCTATCCCTCTGTTTGAAGAGTGGCAGTAGCAGTCTGCCCATCTCCTCCATTTTAGAAGAGAACCCAGTGAATCCATCTCTTTATTTCCCACACAGTTGAACTCCCTCTGGTGTTACCACACCTCACCGACTTTCAGCTTCTGTCTTTTGCTGTCTGGCTCTTATTAGATTCTGAGTTCTTTGAAGGGCAAAGACTGTCTTTCACCTTTCTTTGTATCCCCAACACTTTCCCACAGTTCCTAGAACATAGTAGACATGTATTTTTTTTTTGACTAGATAGATTTCTGCTCCTCCCCAAATGCCAGTTCTTTAATGTGTTGTTGCTTGCTATTAAGCATTCACATTTAGTACTGTATGAGACAATGGTAAGAGATGGCAAAAATTCATTATTGGGTTATGATATTCCCCTGTAAATCTTCAGAGCCTAGAATTTAGAGGTGTATTGAGGCTTCAGTTCAGGGGGAAAAAAAACTTTCTTAAAAATTAGGCCTCTCTATAAGTGAAATGGGCACCCTCAGGAGGAAGTTCTTCCTCACCGGTTAATATGAGAGCCCAAATAAGATTTTCTCGATATGATGCACTAGAGTACTTTGGAGGGTTCAGATTGGCTATGAAAGACCTTTCCAACTTTGAAATTCTGTGATTCCATGAGCACACTTGAGGAAAAGGTCATAGATGTAGGGTTTTTTTTTTAATTTTTTAGGAGATCGTATCCCACAGCTTCCTTTGATAATCATGTCTGGAGCTCTCATAGAAACTTATTTCTAATATCTAACTTACACTAGTACAGTCACAGTTTAAAAACAGAATGTGTTATTTTTATTCCAGGGTTTGAGGGTTGGTTCACTGGATAATGGGTTTAACTTCTATCATAACTGTCTTAAAAGGTATGACAGGAAAATACTGAGTAGGACTATAGGAAAATCCATTCTGGATGCTGAAAGCTTAGGGAGGCCATTCATTTGCCCTGCTAGGTAATCTTTTCTCCTATGTCTTTTTTTTTTCCTACTTGCAGAGGTTCATCAGTCAATAAACATACATTAAATGCCCATTTGGTGCCAGAAACTAAGCTAAGTGCCAAGGATACAAAGAGAGTCTAAAGGTAGTTCCTAGCCTCATGGAACTCACTGTGTTGTTGTTATTTGTTTGTTGTTTGCCCCTCATTCTTTACATCAGGAAGGTGATGGATTCAAGTGAGGGACGGCTGTGCAAAGTCACCAGCCTCACTTTCTCCTCTGCAGTCATCTGGGTCCAGTGGCAAGATATATATTAAGACAACTAGAGATGGCCCTGGATACAGTGGAAGATCTTGGCCTTTGTAAGCTAAAGACTTTCACAGGTCTCAGTCTGACTGAGGCAATGCCCATTTAGTGATTAAGGCTAGGTAAGAAATGAGGCAGAGAATGGCCTCTTTACCTTTTTAAGAAAAAAAAAAAACAATCTGAGGTGGGGGGAAGACCCTCAGGATTTCTGGCAAATACAGAAATAATTGCTATTTACATTCACCTGAGCCAATCAGGGCCCAAACAGTGACCTAGTGGGGCTTGACCTGGGTTGTTGGCCAATCAATGAGATCCAGAGTGATTTGGGTTTAAGCAATGGTCCTTAAGGGAAATAAAAAATCAGTTTCAGAGATCAAAACTTACATTTGTGTGGGCCGAGCTCTGGTGTCAGATAAGTCCACCCCATGTGGACAAAAAAGAAAAGAAAGTACACTATTTTATAGGGTACACAATAAGAAAACAAGTGTGTACAAACAAGCTATACGCATGATAAATAGGACATAATTGAAGAGGGAAGGCATTGAAAGGAAGAAAGAAGGAATTGAAAGGGATTGGGAAATACTACTTGTAGAAGGTAGGATTTTGGTTGGTACCTAAAGGATGCCAGGGAAACCAATAGGTGGAGATAAGAAATAAGAGAATTGCAGGAATGTGGAACAGCCAGAGAAAATGCCTATTAAGAAATGCCTGTCTTATTTATGGAACTGCAAGAAGGCCAGTGTCTCTTTCGAGTTTGCAGCAAGGAATAAGGCTCAAGAAGACTAGAAAAATAGGACAGGGCTAGGTTATGAAAGGCTTTGAATGCTAAATAGAGGATTTCATATTTGATTCTGGAGGTGATAAGAAGTGAGTTGAGGAGCATTAATTGGTTAATTCTATGCCTCTTTAAAGGCAGCCTAAGATACTATTCGCTGCTGTGACCCCCATATTGTACTGCTGGCTTATTTTGGGTTTGCAGTCTCTTAAAATGGCCTTTTTTATATGAGCTGTTTTCTATACTCTACTTCCTAAGAAAATTGTGATTTTTTTCTCAAACTCTAGTCTTAAATTTATCTTAAGTTTTGCCCATTCTATGCTGTTGAGTTCTTTTTGGATCCCAGTTTTGTGATCTAATATGCAAAACAGACTGGTTTTCTATGACATTATCAAGTCATTTATAAAAATGAGTATAAGAAAGCCAAGGAAAGAATCCCACTGGAGATCTCCTTCCTTCAAACCCATATGCTTTTGAAAAAGCTGCAGAAAATCGTAAATCATGCTGAGTCCACTACAAATTTGTTATTTAACCTCAAGGATGCTCTCATTGCTATAAGGCAACCCTTTTACACCTCCCTAATCAACTTCTTTTGTTCCCCTCACTTTTAACAATCTTTAATTTGAAAGAGAAGTCAAGACAAGCCATTTGATTTGGTATTAGGATAAAAGGAGGGGTGAAATGACCTATTTTTTCCCCCAATGTTAAAAACTTCAAGCACAGGGTAAAAGTCACAAATAGTACTATTAATAAAAAAATAAACCCTCCTGCCCCCCCAAAAAAAACCAAACAGCTCAACCAGCCCACCACTTTTCCTCACCAACAGTTCTAAAACCCATTCCATAATCTCGGTACATATTTACATATTCCTGCAGATTTACAATTCTGCTTTAACTTACATCACCATCTCCAAACGACTCATTGCTGTGTAGCAAGCCAATAATTACTGTTATTTGAGTAGCTGTTACTTCTTTAAAACTAAGATCACTTATGGGGGAAAAAAAAAAAACAAAAAAACCTGCTTCTAAATATATCTTCCCACAAATTAAAAGTACCTTCAAAGGCCAAGAGTCTTAAACTTTCAAGACATATTACCCTACCTAATATGGAAGCATGAATGGCAAAATTGGAGATCACATTTATAGCTATTTTTTTCTATGTATTTGAAGCACAGATTGAAAAAAAGGCAAACTTTGGAAATTCAGTGACACAAGGTATACTGTCATAACTTTAGAGAAGCTATACATCCTAGAAAACAAAACAAACTAGTTTTTCTTTCTTTTTGAGACAGTGCATTAAATAATTTTACTCACCCATAAAGACTATTTAAAAATATTAGGCCAATACATTTCTGACATCCATAAAAATGTAGCTTTCTTATTAAAATGCAAGAATTTTTTAAAAAGGTGTCTAAACAAGAAAAGACAAAAAACAAACTTGAATGAAAGCCTAAACAGCACATCTAAAACTGGGGCTTTTTGCTTGCGCCTTCATATTCTTCTCTCCATGTACCTACCCTGCTGGAGTTCCAGGTCTCATTTCTCCAGGGCCCTGCCTAGCCACCAGCCCAGCTCCTTCCTGCTCAAAGGGCTCAGTATACATGTCACTTCTCAACATGGACCACTATTGGTGTAACTCCAGGGGTTGGCCTCATAACCTATAACAATACCACCTAAAGGTAGAAATTTGTGGCTTCCTGAGCTATGGGGGCTCTTCTAAGTTTCATTGTGCCTGTACCACCCATTCTTAACTTTCCATCTAGTGGATCCATGTTTAACACATGATTATAATTTTCTCATCTTTGGTGTCACATTTGCTTTCCCATTTCACATTGGTGAATCATTTCTTCTTCTATTTTGTTCTGCTTTTCCTCTTGCCTTAACTGTATTTCTTTGTGCTTCTGCATTTCTCGATTGTGAAGTTCCGTCATCTGCCTCAGCTCTTCTTGCTGTCTCATTAGATCCTTCTGTAAAAGATTTACCTGATGCTCATGATATGCACCTTCCAGTTCACTATCCAGTTAATCTTTTGTATATTTCATGTTTTTTTTTTCCAACCTGCTTCTTTTGCTGCTTTTCATTTCATTATAAAGACTTCATCTCTGGGAAATATTCAAACTCAAAGGTGTCATGTTGAAAAAAACAGGGAAGGTTATCTTTCTCCTTTTGATACATTGGATTCTTCTGTGCAAGTTTTTCAGGAAGACCATCTTCATTATCCAGATGTTCAAGTGGTTCCACAATAACTGGACTCAGAGCTGGTGTCAACCAAAAACACTCCTTTCCCAAACTGTTCAAACTGTTTTTTGTTGTTGTTTTTGTTTTTGTTTTTGTTTTTTGTATCCGACTTAGAAACTAATTCAACAATATCTTTTCCTGTACATCTTCCTCAGTCATCAACAATAAAGACAGCCCTTTCAATAGGTCTGAATTGGCTGAATGCTTACTCCAGTAATTCACTGGGAACATGGGGTGAAAAATTTTGTACAGAGAGGTTAGCTGCGTGTAGGGCAAAACTAACCTGAAATTGTTACCCTCTCATGTGTCTTTCATGAAATTCTGCTTTTGCACTTTTCCCTGGGGCACTAGATTCCAGTTTGATGACTTCACTAGGTTTTCCATATTTAGCTGATAATCTTTTGAAGTCTGGTCTATAGTATCTTCTGGCAGATTTCTCACAAGTAACCTACATATCTCAAGCCAGACAAATTTGCTTTAAAGGCCTCCAAGTCTGAGATGTTCTCTTGGCTGCGGCCCGCGGGTAGTCGGGGCCAGGGTCCCCGTTGATAGGAAGGCAGCAGGAGGGGGGTGGGGGGCTTTGACCACCCCTCAGACTTTCTCACCACCCTTGTACTGCGGTTTTGGGTGCCCTCCAGGAGGATGAGGCCAGACCCACCGGGGGCTCTGACCAGGCTTAGCCTTCCGTGGGCTTCTGCAATGCCCACCTGAGGCCAGGGTCATTGCCAGGACCGGGTTCAGCCGCGATGCCAGTAGCTGCTGCGCCTGGGGAGGAATGGTGGGAGCCATGTCTGGAGGGAAGCCGGCCCCAGCGGCACTCGATTCTGTCTGAGAAAGGGGTCCTGAGACTAGTCTGTGCTCAGGGAGATGGAAAGGTAGAGAACACGCTCAGGGAACGTGGAGCCTCCTTCTTGACACTAAATGGCCAGAGACACAAGCCTTAACTGAGCCTGGCCCAGTTCAAAGCATATCCTCTGTACTTTAGACCCTTTTTAGTCTAAAATGAGGCCCTTTGCCTGAATCCAAACTTCACAGAACAAATCCCCTTAATAAAAGGCTGCACCCAAAGACCTAGAAGGCCACCTGTGGCCTCCAGGCTGTAGGTTCCCCACCCCTGGAACCTTTTCATCTCCTCTTAGAACTGCCTCCACTCACCTTTCCCAGTCCTCAGCTGAGAAACAGCACCACTTTAATTGAAAAAACAGAGCCCGAACTCTGAGAGTGGCTTCTTCTCCCCTTTCTCCTCATCACCTAGATGCAGATGCCTTCTGCTAAGGTTGCTTTCTTCATTCCTGTCTCACATGAAGATTGGGGCCCTTTCCTAACCAAGGCAAACCCATTTACCTGCAAATTGCTCCTATTTCATCCATCCCATCTCCTGAAGATTACCCCCTTGATCATTCCCTGTTCTTTCAGTTCAATCTCTTTCTGTCTACTGACTGCTTCTGTACCCTGTCATCTCATTCTTTAAAGAAAAAAAAGAAAAAAGAAAAACAAAAGAAAAAACAAAACTAAAACAACTCCTCACCTGATCTTTGCTGTTACTCTGCTATTCTATGAACTCCAGTGGCTCCCTATAATCTTTAGTATTAAATATAAAATCCTCTGTTTAATATTCAAAGCCCTTCATAACCTGCCTCCCTGGTTTTTTAAGTCTTCTTACACCTTGCCTCCCACAATGTACTGTGTTGTACAATGACACTGGCATCTTTGCTGTTCTTTGAACAAGGCCGTGAACTTCTGACCCCAGGCATTTTTGAAGTGCTTTCTCTTCAGCTCTGCCTTCTGGCTTACCTGATCTTCTCCAAGGCCCATCTACCACAGGCAACCTTTTTTGATTCCTCTTATGTTAAGTACTTTCCCTTTGTTGATTATCTTCAATTTATACTGTATATAGATCACAGTAGAAAAACTGTGTCTCTAGTTTTGACATGTCTCCCCCATTACATTGTGAGCTTCTCAAGAGCATGGACTGACTTTTACCTTTCTTTGCATCCCCAGGGCTTAGCTGAGTGCCTTGCATATAGTAGGTCCTAAATAATTAACTGACAGTCCCTCTGGGTTCCAGGGACACTACTCTTTCCTGGTTCCCCTCCTACCTGTCTGACCACTCCTCAGTGTTCTTTGATGGATCTTCAACCTGGGCATGTCCACTAAAAATGAACATCCCCAATCCCCAAAGTCTTGGATCCTCTTCTTCCTCAATACTATTCAACATTGATGATTTAATTATCATGGACATCAATCATTTAATCATTATTCTTTTTTATTTAGAAGGTTAGTTAGGTATAGATCCACCCATTTTCTTGGATGGATTCCATTGTCTTTCACCCTACATCTTTTTATTGTTCAAGGAATTAATGAGAAGCACAATTAAATGACTTCCCAGAATGTCTGGAAATGTTCATGGTATTTGATTGATTCATCAGTCTAAAATTCCTGTGGTAGTTACAGGTAATGAGATTAGATATTGTGCTAAGAACAAGACATACAAATGCGAGAGAGAGGAGAGAGAGAGAGAGAGAGAGAGAGAGAGAGAGAGAAGAGAGAGAGAGAGAGAGAGAGAGAGAAGAGAGGGAGGGAGGAGAGGGAGGGAGGGAGGGAGGGAGGGAGAGAGAGAGAGGAGGAGAGAGAAGAGAGAGACGAGGAGAGAGGAGAGGAGACGCATAGGGGCCCTGTCTGTAGGAGCTTATATTTTAATGGTGATTGGGGTGGGGAGAAGGAGACAGTTTAGAAAAGGGAGCTGGAAAGCAAGGGATGATAAGGAGCTCTAAAAGTATGGAGCATCAGAATAGGAGAAGCAGAGCTAGAGGTGAGCTTTGTTAGTCTGGGTTACTTTCTCAAATGAAGATTCCATAAATAAACTCACCTATCAGTGGAGGAGGCCAGAGATCTAGAGGTATCTCCATCTTGAGAAGGAGACTGGGTTGAGGTGGGAAGTGCAGAATTCCACAGGGTCAGGGGCGAAGAAACTTAAGCAGATTGCAAGTGACCGTGATTTATTCATGAGAGTTCGCCGTACCAAACAGTTCCTTTAAAAACTTCTCAGGAGTGTTATAGATGTGATTTCTGTTGTCTATGGTCTCTTGTAGTTAAAAAAAAAAAGACCTTTTTTTAATTTTAGGTTCAAGGTTATTGGGGGAAGGGGAAGGAGTGTATAAATTCTCTCAATGCCTTTAGGGGAAAAGTTATAATGTAAACTTTTTTTTTTTAATTGGCCACTAAAATCCATTGAAGTACTCCCTTTATGTCTGCCTCTGGTCGGGAGGTAACCCTGGGTTCTCAAAAGCATTAGCTAAGACTCACACACTGTGATTGGTATTGCCAAACTAGAACATCTTTGTGCAAGGGCCTAATGATAGCCTTTATGTCTGTTGTCCAAGCATCAACTTAGCTAAATTTGCAGTTCATCACTAAGTGTATTGAAAGGTGATATAATTTTTAGCTGTAGAAATTCTCAAAGACTATCTACCAAGTCATAGAGTAGTTGTGATTTTTAAGGAGAGGGAGACCCCATGCCAACAAAATCACAGGTTTTTTAAAATACTGACATATTAATCATAAACATTTTACTGAAAGTGAGTTTCAGGTTCTTTCTTTACAGATTGTTGTGACTTGAGAGGATGGTTGGGGAAGAATGATGATGTTTATAGCTTGTGGAAGGGGAAAGGAGCAGTAACAAAGAGGGAGAAAAGTAAATAATAGTGAAGTGGTGTTGGGGAATGAGGTCAATGAAGACAAATATTGCTTACTTAATTTTCCTGAGGGCTAGCTAGATCATTGGTAAGATTTATTTATTAAAGCATCATCATGGAGCACAAGGGTGGTATACATGGCAGAGTGGCAGGCAAAAAATCAGGAGCTCCCTGTGTTCAACCACTCATCATGAAACTATCTTTGGGACCATGAACAAGTCATTAAATTTCTCTGATTTTCAGTTTCTTCTTCAGTAAAATTTTAAATAATGATAATCAGAATTATAATCATAATGGAGAGGCAACCTGGCATAGTAGACAGAAAACTGGACTAGGAGGCAGGAAGAGATGAGTCCAACTCCTATCTCTGATACATACTGGTTGTGTGACCCTGGGCAAGTCACTTAACTTTTCAGTGTCTCCTGCAACTCTCTAAGACTTTAAGTATTAGAGAACTTATCTACCTTCAAGGTAGAGGAAGCTTCTTCATCTACAAATTCCCTGTATTTATGAAATTGCAGGTTCAGTGCCTTTCCTATGATGATGATGATGATGATGCCTATACTTTTAATTTCTATCTCCTGTGTTGTTTTGAAGATCAAATGAAACATTGCTGGTAAAATACTTTTCAGTCCTCAAGGCATTATCCAAAAGTAAATTCTTATTATATTGGCAAACTTCCCTTTCAGTTTTATTCTCTTTTATCCCTGAATAAAATGTCAAAATCTTTTCTCTCTTTTCAAACCAAACTTCATCTCATCTACAACACTGAAGGTTGAGAGGAGGCTGTATCACTAGCAAGTCACAATTTTCTTTTTCCGGGCTACCTTCATTCATCGAGCTTTAGAATTATGGCCTATGCTTTGCTAACAGTTGGAATTCATTAAATCCAGGAAACACTGCAATGTTATTTCAGCATATGATTCAATACCAAATGTGTTCGCAGATAAAGCTGGTCTTTTCTCAGATACTAAATCATTGATTTCACTCGGATAAAAAGTGTTTCTCTGTGTGTGTGTCTCTATGTGCGTATGTCTCTTCCTCTCTTTCATTTATCTATCTATGTCTATCTATCTATCCATCTGTCTTTCTATCTATCTATCTATCTATCTATCTATCTATCTATCTATCTATCGATTGTTTTCAGTTAATTTCCAAAGAATTTAATTGATTTGAGTGGTATGGATATATGTGTAACTGCCAGACAGTATTCATGTATGCAATATTTGAATTTCTTATACAGTGCGTCACTGATATGTTCCACTGTGATGTGTTTAGAGTTTGGAGGGAGGATGGCTGCTTTTTTATTATAAGACAAGATTATCAGAAGGCAGCATGGTGCAGTGGAAAGACAACTGGATTTAGAGTCAGAAGACCAGGATTCTAGTTCCCACTCTGCCACCTACTGCCTGTGACCTTGAGCAAATTAATGAACCACCCTGGGTCTCAGTTGCCTCATCTCTAAAATGAGGTGATTGAATTAGGTAGCCTTTAATTCCTTTCCATCTGTAAATCTCTGACCTATGACCTTGATTCAGTTCCCATTTAACAACTGCATGTGGTTGGACAAATTACTTTACCTCCCAAAGTCTCAGTACCTGTACCTGTAAAATAACAGAATTTAGATTAACTGATCTCCATAGCCCCCTCTTGCTATAAATACTATGATTCTATTTATGCCACCTATAAATACCTTCTGCATTTGTTATTTCCTTAGAGGTTTTGGTTAGCACCATTGAATTAAAGAACTGACAGGTTCAGCCAAGAAAAGGGGGGAAAAGGTATTATTAAGAAAAACATCAATTTACTCTACAGGTACATGCAATATGTTTACTCCTTACCCCCAAATGAATGTCTATATAGTTCTCATTTCAAAGCATGTTTTCCTACAAGGCCAGTGAATAGGCTGTCTCACATTGGGCTCTTTTTGGGTAAATGATAGATGATAAATTCATGAGTGTGTATGCAAAGATTTCTTTAGTAGAGAGAATCAAGAAGATGTATTGATAAAGGAGGTAGCCTAGCGAGCTTAATCAATAACAAATATTTTCAGTGGAGAAAATACACTCGTTCCACTCAACTTAGTACTTTGTTACCCAGTAATATTTTTATAACATGTTCCATATGTCTTATGACAAGCTGATACTTCTGATTTATAATTGGTCAAATTTGTTCTTACCATTTTTTTCTCAGTAGTAGTTATACGTCATCCCAGGTCATTCACTCCTGTGGCCAGGCCTTGACCTTGTCAATGGTATGCTCTTGCAAGATGGCTGGCCAGTGTAGCCTGTTGACATGGAATAAAATTGTTTCTCCCCGAGTGCTGTTCTTGCAACAATAGTCTCTTTTGAAGGTGTTTTAAACAATTAAGGTAACTAATCCCAAGAAATCCAACTAAAATTTTCAGGCCACTGTAGGTAAAAGAAGACATATAAATCTCACATATAACTTTTGTCAATATTCAGGACTTTGAAGTTAATGTCAAAGTTGATGTTAATGTCAAAGATTGACAGATATATTCTAAAATTCATGCTCCATCACTTTAAAATCCATGGGATGCTAATTTGTCTTAATTCCACCCTCATTCATAAAGCAACCTCCTCATCCTTTTCCTTGGTGAGACTTTTATTTTATTTGACCTTTTCCTCTATCATTCATCACATTGTATATCTAAGGAATCACGTAATCTTACTTTAATGAATATACTCAGACCATCAATAAGAAAAGTCAATAATTTTATTGGCTACCTGGATCCACCATTGTTGATGTATCATTATCCTTACATATTAAAGACAACATGTTGCAAGAGAAATACTGTTAGAATATAAAGAAATCAAAAGTTTCAAAGATTCTTTGGTGAGTGACTTAATCATATGGTTTTTCTAACGAACAGTTAGGTATTGACTGGGGGAAAAGATTTTAATAAAGAAAAAAAACTCTTAAAATTCTCTCACTCAATGCCTTAAGACTTGCAGCTTAAATCACAGCCTTTGTATTGAACTTAGGTTTCTCTCCAATTTAGGTTTGTGGTTTGTAGGGAGACCTTTGTGGATAAATACTGAGAATCTCTTTTATTATATGCCCTACAAATTTGTTGTCAATTAGTATGCCTCATTTGGTTATTTTTATAATAAAATTCAGTCTTCATTGTACCATAGAATTTAGTTCCTCCTTTAGAAGTAGGTCAAAAAGGCTCATTCTGTGATGCTATTTCCCTGTTTAACCTTGAACATAATTCTTTCATTTAATGCTGCTCCTTTGTTAGTCTGGGTGTCTGTTTTCAAAAGGGATCTATCCATCTGTTGATCTGTCTATCTATCTATCTAGCTAGCTATCTACCTATCTATCTCCTGTCCATCTATAAATATGGATATAAATATAGCTCCCTCACTGCATATAATTATATGTATATCTTGGTGTATATACATACACACATACGTACATACATATATATATATATATATATATATATATATACACACACATACATAAATACATGTGTACACACAGTTCTTCCTTTATGTAAGACCTTTCTGGAGACCTCTACATAAGGCAGTTTTTACATAAGGTGAATTTTTTTATGAACAAGGGGAAGGGAGGGAGAGAGGAAGAGGGCTGTGTACCCAAGGGACTGGCATATGACTCAAGGTCACATGGGAGCTGGGAAAGAGAAGTGAGAGCAGGAGGAGTAAGCGGTGGGGATGGGCCAGCCATGTGGGGTCCTGGTTTGAGCTGAGAGGAGGAACACAATGGGGAGGGGGCAGTCACTGTGGAGGCCAGACACCAGGGTGGCAGGCAGAGTGGTGAAGGTCTTCGGACGTGGCCATAGAGGTCTCAAGCTAAGTCTCAGATCTGCCTGTATACATGGAGGTGGAGGTCTTTCCACCTGTCCGTTCTTCTGCTTTCACTTGGAAGAGGTTTTTTTTAGGTCTTTATTTGCTTGATTTTTGTTTTTATTTGTTTTTAATTTTTGTTGGTGGTCGCTGAACAGCAGGAGCAGGAGCAGAGACAACATAGTGTAGTTGTATTGTCTGGGAAAGTTTACTTAGGTGATTTTTTTAATACAAATTTCTTTCACAATTCTTTACTTAAAGTTCAATTTATATAATGCAAACTTGGGAGGATTGTATTTGCATGTTTATATGTTTGCTTGTATGTACATGAGTTCTGTGCATGTACATGTATATATGCACATTACATATATTCATGCCTCCTCTCCCTATCCCTTCTCTCTTCTTTCTCTCTTATGATATTATGTATGGATATAATACATATATATGTACACACAGAGAAAACATACAAACATACATATACATATATGTATATACAAACAGATACTTACAGATATATTCAATGAGAAATCTAAATATCACCTTTATCTATTTACATGTATACATCTATTTTTTCCTCTGCTCCTATGGGAAGAACTACTGATCGAGTCTGTTCCTCAGAGAACTGGGACTTCATTCCTTAGAGATTGGCATCTTTCTTTTGTTCTTTTAGTTCCAATTTGATTTTTCTTTAGGTAATTTTCACCATAGCTTAAAACAATGAAAAAAAAAGTTTTCTAACCTCTTATTCTTCCACTCTAAGGGGAAGGAAAAAGATGACACTTCCATCAGCAGCCTTAGGACTCTCTGAGGATAACAGGCAGTCGACTCATAAAATTTAGTAGACAGAAAAGAAATTAAACACCTGAAACAACTGTGAATCTCCAAAAAATGAAATCTGGTTTTAGCTGCCCTATTAAAT
Source organism: Phascolarctos cinereus (assembly GCF_003287225.1). NCBI lineage: Eukaryota > Metazoa > Chordata > Mammalia > Diprotodontia > Phascolarctidae > Phascolarctos > Phascolarctos cinereus. The sequence goes on along the minus strand of NW_027555847.1, from coordinate 43,617,294 downwards.
CGACAAGTTTCTGTTTTATTAGCTGTATTAGCCTTTGAATTTTGAGCACTTTGAAATCTGTCCTAAATCAGTTGAGAGATTTGGGGATTTCTTGCCCTGTACCTCATGGGCAAGAGGTACCTTCATGACTCTGACATAGAGTGTTTGCCTGCTCAAGAGGCAAACAGTTGCAAGTTTGGGGAATTGTGTATGCTTGAGTGCTTTGATGGTGTAAAGAACCCTAGTTTTCAGGGTGATTTGGAGCCCACAATACTAGAAACAGCTGCAAAATTTGCAGTGATTCACACTTCTTTTAGGGCTTATGTTTCAGAAACTAATCAAATCAAAAGTGCACATTTGCCATTCCTATGCGCAAGCTTTTCATGGAGGAGCTTTCTTTTTCGGTATCTTTGTTATCCTTCTTCTCCCATCCCTATTTCTGTCTCCTCTCTCTGTCTCTTACTCTCCATATTACTCCTTCACATATCTTTTCTTTTGCATCTATCATATGTATGCAATATGTACATCAGGTTTACATAATATGTACATATATATAAATGTACATATATATGTATCTTTATATTTATATCTCTTCTTTCCCTCACTCTTACTCTTTCTTCCCCACTTTCTCTGCTACTCTCAGTGAATGGAAGCTAATATATCTGACGACTTCATTCCATTATTTAGATAAAGATAATGCTGTCTCTTTAAATGGGCTACAGATGTGATATTTGCAACTTATTCAGAGTTAACTCTCTCCTTAAGGGAGCCATCTTCAGTAGGACTGGAAATGAATCACAGGGGAGAATGCTACTGTGCATAGGCAAGGTTATCTGCAAGACATTTAAAAGCCAAATGATGTTCCAATTTAAAAAGTTTCAGAACATTGATTGTTTTGAGAGAGAAAGTTCAGCAAAGAGGCATTAGCTGAGGTTTGGCTAGAATAGAAATAATGGAAGAAATGGGGGAAAAGATACCTTTCAACATATGTTTATCTCTAATCTGGGTTACCACTCCCCCAAATTCGAACTTTAAGTATGGGTTCCCAAGGGAATGGGGTTCCCAAGCATTAACTACAGTGTTGCTTCACAGTCCTAAAACTGTAGCCCCCAAGTCCCTATCAATGAGTTTATTTTAAAACAGAGGACACAGTTTCCTTAAGGCCAAGGCTTTTATTGAAATAGAATTTTGATCACATAAACCTAGGTTTCATTCTCCCGGGAACACACAATGAAAAGAGTGGATATTCAATCATTTTACAAGTAAGGAGGTACATATCTGGCTGAGGCACATGATTAGGCATAGTTTCTCCTTGGATCCTTCAGAACTGCACAGCCACTGCTCTTTTTGCATTGTCCCCACAAACTTTGGTTTCTTAGTCTCTACTACACGTTGAGTTATTGGACCTTGCTGGATTCGTCTTTCCTCGATGTTGCCGTGTGGTACTTCAATGGATGTTCCTTCACTGATTGGCTGAAGCCACCACTGCCTTTAGCTTTGGCTCCAGTTGACACACTAGCCTAGGATTCTGCTAATGACTTGCAGAAGGATCTATATATCATATTCCAAGGCCAGCAGGAGTCTTGGCTTTGGGACCCTCACCTCCTGAGAAGGACCTCCATTCCAGACATTGGCCTCTAAAGTCCATTCATTAACACTGACCCTACCAAGAGCTTCCATTGCAAGATTCCATTGTCATTGTGGGAGGAGGGTGGGGAAAAGGAAGAGGAACTTCCTCTCATAGCTGTAATCTCCAGGAGTTGTGAGTCTTCCCTAGCTAGTTTCTTCATAGTAATTGTCTTTGTTATCGACCTTTTCCACAACTCTAATTCCTCTGCTTCTTAAATGTTAAACTCCTGCAGAGATTATGCCACAAAGGGCAAGTTTGCTGTGCTAGACAATCCTCAACCCAGTGTCCTAGTTCTTTTATATGTAACATGACAATGAAAGTTTGAAAGGGGTTCCTTTATGAGATGCTAATGGTCCATGTTGAAAGGGTTTAAAAGGGATTAGCTCTTACATCTTATTGTCTCTGTTACTTTTTCCTTACATTCTATAATTTAAAGTGAATTAAGAGCTCTCCATTGGTCAAGGGTGCCTAATCAATACTTTGCCACAAGGGCGTTACTAAACACCAAGTCACCAAAACAAAATAATAACTTACATTTACTATGAAGTAGTAACATAAACTAGACATTAAAAGCATTTCAACATGATTATCTCATTTAATTAAAAAAAAAAAGATAGACCGGTCACACAGTAAAATTAGTGCTCCATAGTAATTAAGCACTCCAATGTTATCCTCATCCTACTGGTAGCCTCCTGATGTGAAAAGAACTTAAGGTAAGGAAACTGTGCACTATAAGCAAATATGGATAGATGGCAGTCTGCATAATTCAAGGTAATACCTATGCTGATGAGATCATAAAACCATTGGGATACTTCAGATTTCTGCAAGAAACTTGTAATTAAGTTGAAGATCTATAATTATCCCCATTTTACAGATGATGGACTGAAGAATATTGTGATAACTAAATTCACACAGAAAATAAATGGTAGTGTCTAACTTGAGCCTCCTGATCCATATCACTTTGCTACATTTCCTTCCTATTTAGAATTGAAAAGGAATTTTCATTTTTTTTAAACTACCTTATTTTATGAAAAAGCTGAATGTCCAAATGGTTGAGCAATTTATCCAGTACTATCATGTCACAGTGGATAGATCCTGGTACCTGGAATTGGCAAGACGTAGTTTTGAATCTTATTTCCAAAAGTTCTAGGTGGCACAGTGGATAGAATGCCAAGCCTAGAGTGAGGAAAACATGAGATCAAATCTGGCCTAAGATGCTTACTAGCTGTGTGAACCTGTGAAAATCACTTAACCCTGTTTACTTCAGTTTCCTCATCTGTAAAATGACCTAAAGAAGTGGAAGAAGTAATGTATTTGCATCCCTACTCTATTCCAATTAATATCAATCAATTTGATACATTCCATAGGGGTAACGATTATAAGTTCTGTATATTAGGGCCCAAAACTGTGAGCTGCAGATTGTAAGATAACTTGTGTAATTATAGGAAGCCAGCTAGAGACCCTCTACCCTGTTTTGACTTGTCATGGTGACCAAACCCAGTGTGGCAGAGGTGACTCAACTACATGAAAAGTCCCCCAATTTATTTTTGTACTTCTGGACCATTCTCTCTTGTCCAGCACGATCAGATGACTAACTGTTTGACCATCTTGTAACCACTTAGTCAGTGGAGATGTCCTATGCTTTGCTCAACTTGTAACTCTGCTGACATATTGCTTTGCTTATGTTAGCCTGTGCATCATATGTCAACCAATGGAATTAGTCTGTATTTGGCATAGCTGCTCTTGAATGTCTAGATATCTAGCCCTATAAAAATAGGGCCTAGGAAGGAGGGGGCATCTCAGATTGTGAGAAAGATCTGAGGTCCACTTCATTAGAGGGGACTGTGGACCTTTTAATAAAGTGTCATTGGCTCAGAGCTCTACCTCAGTCTTTGTTATTGTAGGTTGGATATTTTTATTCTCACAGAAGGCAATGACAAATCACTCTAGTGTCTTTGCCAAGAAAACTCCAATTACAGTAGCAAAGAGTCATACACAACTGTAACAACAAAAGTCATTGGCAAATATTTTATCCCCATAAAAATGGGGATATAAAATGGAGATAACAATACCGGAGAAAATTCTTCTTCTCTGGATTGTTGTGAATCTCCAAAGAAACACTGGATTTAAACAAAAAATCAAGAAAGGATTCCATATATTTGTCACATAGTAAGCACTGCAAAAATGCATGTTGGCTTGTTAGCTAACAATTTTCAGTTCAGGTCTCTACTACACTGAGTGTTCATGTCTAAAGGTGTCTAAAGCCTCAATCAGGGAAGAGTGAAAGTTACAAAGCTTCATGCGCCCAACAATATAAATGAGTACTTGTAAGGAGAGACAGAGACAGAGGGAAAGACATACAGAGACAGAGAAAGAGACATAGGGAGAAGACACAAAGATATAGAGGCAGAGAAATATACTTAGGAAGCTATGGTTTTGTATGCAGTAGCAGCCCAAGTGCATTGTGCTAATAAGTTGAGACCTACTGCCTGATCTTGCATTGCTTCCTTTCTGTAGCTCATCTGGGACTTATCTAGAGTTCACAGAATGGGTGAAGTGCCCCAGACTGCGTTAAATTATTTTCAGTACTGCTGTTAACATGAGGAAAGCTATCCACAATTAAGTTAACCCAACTGAGTGCAAGGTGGACCTGCTGTAATGAACTCTCAAACTTATCTGGGATTACTAAATTTAGTAGCAATAAGCTCTACATTCAAGGGAGAATGTATTTCCCCCAAGACATGGAGAAATGAGCACTGGACATAATGTGTGACTGTGCAACTCTGACATAAAGCCAAAGGCAAACTAGAATGTAAAGGAAAACAGAAAGTCCTGCATTAATGCTAGAATGTCTACCTTTCAGCTCTCCTGGGTTCAATTATCACCTCTGCAGGTGAATTCTAAGTCTAGCAAACAATAAGCATTGATTAAATGATTACTATGTGCTTAGCTCTGTGCTAAGGGCAAGAGACACAAAGACAAAATTGGCACAGTTTCTGTCCTCAATAAGATTAAATTTCATCAAAGAGAAAAAAAGTACATCAATAAATAAAGTACACACACACACACACACAGAGTATATAAAAGATTTGAATGACAGTCCTGCATTCCTAATTTCTTTCTGGACACCTTAAGTTGGATATCTCACAGGGATCTCAAACTCAGCACATCCTTAATCATCCATATCCAAATTCCATTATATAGCAAGGTGCCTAGAACATGGTAAACACTTAATAATTGCTTGAAGGGTAAGTGCTTGTTGCATTCCTGATTTATGATGAGGAGACTACTATCCTTCAAGACACCCAGGTTAAGCATGGGGTCATCCAGGAATATTTATAGGCACCAGGGAAGTGCATAGGAGATGAGGGAGATTGAAAATTAGAAAGATGAGGGGAGGGTTGTGGGGACAATATGCTGAAGATAATAAAGAGGGATGGAATCAAAGGTATTAATAGAGGGGATAACCTGAATAATGAGAAGGGTATCAAGTCTTTTCATCAAGGTATGGAGTAAACAAGAAAATAGTGAAGGATGATGCCAATGAGTTTTGTTTCTTTCACTTCACCCATATCCCAAGAATTGCAGTATCTACCCTATCCGATCTGCCCTCTCACAACCTAATTCCTAGTTCAGACCCTCATCACCTCTTCCCTGGACCACTGACATTGTTTCCTCATTAGTCGTCATGTTTCCTATCTACCTCATCTATTATCCATTCTTCACATAGCTGTCAAATTAATATTCTTAAATTCTCATCTGATCATAATATTCCTCTGCTTTAAATTCTTTAGTGGCTTTCTATTGCCCCTAGGAAAAATAGAAAACTCTACATACCATTACCATTATAAGCCTTCCACAAATTGTCTTTTACCTACCTTTTTAATATTATATTACTTCCCATTCAAAATACTCCATTAATATGAAATTAGCCTGCTAGCTTTTCTCTAAATACAGCCTTCCATCTTTCCTCTCAGTGGCTTTGACCAGCTCCCAATGTCAAGAATAAAATCTATCCTCACCGCTACCTTTTAGAATCCCATACATTCCTTCAAAGCCCAGCTCAAAGCTCCTACATACAGCCTTTGCTTTTAGTACATTGATAATTTCTCCTTTAAATTATTTTATCTGTATGTCTATCTACCTATCTATCTTTCTATCTGTCTATTCTATTGACTTCTCGATTTATGAACCGTATCCTAATTGTTCCCTCCTCTTTTCCAATAGAAACCTCTTTTAAACCATGGACAGATTTAAATTTAATTTAATTTTTGTTTTGTTTGGTTTTCCTTTTGTATGCTCAGTACCTACATAGCACCTTGTTGTTTTATAACAAGGAACTATATTGATAGCTAAATTTTAAATTGTATTTGGAGGTTTGCAGTGCCATTTGACTCATGTGATTCTCACACTACAACTGGGAGCTAAGTGCTAATATTTTCTCTATTTTTCATAATCATAAATAAAAATAATTGCAGAGTGGTATTGAACTGAAAGATAGTTATGCTGTTGTTTGTAGTATATATTGAATCGCATGAGCCAAACACCAGACTTCATGATTATTTTTTCATGATCTTATATACATAGGAGTTATCTCATACATTAAAAATAAAATGGAGGCCATATACAATTACCTTCCTCTTCTCCCTTCCTACTTGTCTCAACCACCCCCTCCATCTCATAACTCTTTGATCACTTTCCACTACTCCCACTTTTATGCCAACCTATGATCATGTGGCAGCACTTCATAAAAAGCTTCCTCCCTTTTCTTTGACACCACGACCTCCTATCTTCTTCAGCAGATTGCCCCCACTAACTGTCCCATCATTTTAAATGTCATTATTCTCTATGTACTATATGGTTACTACCCAACAAACCAAAATAAAAAAAAATAAAAAACTAAACTCTCCCCCATTCATAAAACTGAATAGATCCAAACATCTTTTCAATCTCCATTTGTATGCCTCTCATCTCTTTCTTAGTCAAACTTCTTGGAAAAACTATCCATACTTGGTGTCTGCACTTCTTTTCTCGTCACTGTCTTCTAACATCTTTTTGATATGACTTCTGATCTTGTTGAGGAAGTAAAATTGTCATCTCCAAAGTTATAAATTACCTTTTAATTACCAAACCTATTGACCCTTTCTTCGTCCTCATATATTGAACACTTATACATATATACATACATATCTACCTATATGTATAGGGAAGGGAAGGGAGGAGAAGAGAAACAATGAGTTGGTCCAGATAATCATTGGATGCCTTTAAAACCATTATTTTTTAAAGCCTGTTTTTTTTTTTCCCAAGCTGTATTTCAAGAAATCATAAATGAAAATTGTATAGGAAAATCCCAGCTTAGAAAAAAAAAATCCAGCCCCTCAACACCAAGTTATCTTACAAAATAAGCAACCCAAATTATATTGCTCTAGACAGAGTATCCATGTGTAAGGATATAGCTCCCCAACTGGCAAGATGGACCATCTATGGCAAGGAGCTGTAGTTGTGTGTGGCTGCAAAGGAGGTAGAATAGACAACTCTAGTGTCATCTCCCCACATCCTTCCCTAAGAGAAACTTTCATTCCTGCCAGGTGCTTCTTCTCAGAGCTTGTTTTGGGGATCTGTCAGCCCTCAGTTCTTGCCACATGGTATGATCCAATGAGAAGTGAGGTCACTGCTTTCCTGGTCTGTGCATGACCACAAGCAGGAGTGTTCTGCTCTGAAACCATGGCCAGGGCCCCTGTATCCCACCTATAAATGCGAATAATAATATAACCTACTTCCCAGGGTTGACAGAAGTGGCATGGGTGACTGAATCCACTGCAGCTATTGAAGCTTTGCTTGAAGACACCCAAAAGAGGGGAATCCAGAAATAGACTGAAAAAGAAGAAATCATTTGTTCAAGGTCATGGGGCTAGATAACGTCTGGATTAGAAACACAGTCTCTCACTTCATCCCCCAGAATGCTTATTACAAACCTCTGTGGTCTCAAATGAGATCATATATTAACAGCATTTTTCAAACCTCAAAGCACTACACAAATAGTACTTGTTATTATTAATATTATTATTGCTATTATTATTTAATCTCATTTTTCTGTTTTGATCTTTCAAGTAAACACAAGAATAACTCTCCTGTGTCCATCACAAAGTTGTTGTGGGTCAAATAACTTTATTGGTGTGATTTGCTCTAAAAGGTGAAATGTCATGCAGATATTAAAGGATTCTAGTGCTTAGCAGAGTGCCTTACATATACAAGGAATATTTGTTTGTTGAATAAAAGGCAAGGTCAGTCACTCTGCCTGCATCTGGCCTGTGTGTTCTCTACTATATGTATTCATGCATAAAAGATTCATGCTAAATATGAACTGAAAACAGAATGTCAGAGGAAGCAAATTCATTCCTATGTGAACTCAGGTGTGTAACTAGAATCATCACCCACAATCTTCCTTCACTGTATAGATGAGGGACAGAAAATACAGAAAAGCTGGCCAAGCTACACAGGCAGTTCATGATACAGCTGGTCTCCAGATACTCAGTCCAGTATTACCTCACCACAGCTCACTTTTTCTATGCATCCCTGCTGAATAATGCAGGTGTGTTATAATCCAATGAAAAAAAAGTACCTCAATAGAACAGAACAGCAAGAATTCTTTGCTGAAACCTGGCCAGTGAATTGCTCTCACTTTTTCAAATTTCAACAGTTGTACATTCATTGTAGACCAATATGCAATTCTATATTTAGTGGCAGTGTGCATAGCATGATATAATAAACCTAGAATTATTCTTTTTGATATAGGGTAATTACAGTAAAGAACATTATAATTACTGACTACCTATAGTGTTGCTATAGTTTAGAAAATGCCTTTTATTGTATAAAATCATATAATTGCACAGTTTTCATTTTGAGGGAGGAAAATCGCTTTCTCTGCCATTTCAAGTAAGATTGCTGTATAAAAGGGCACTCGTTTCCAGATGCTCCCCATGTTTTCATATTTATGCAAACTTCTCTATCTCCACATGACAACACACTGAGGAAGAAAACACAAGAGGTATGCATGTGAACATCTAGCATTCAAACAGAATGATTTAGTGGAAGGAACATGGGAGTCTCCTGCATGTATGTCAAAGACTGGCTAGCTGATGGCAGTAAGTCAGCTTTCTTTATCTTGTCACATTTTAGGAGTCATTCTTTCTTCTTTCCTTTTTTTTTTCAGTCAAAATGACTCCAAAATTATCCACAACTGAGTAAAATGCATGCTTTGATTTACAATATGTGAAATAAGACATTTTGATAGCTAAAAGACTCTAGATATTTTACACTAGATAGTCATTTTATATCTTACCTAAATTTACTTTTGTTCTCTTCCTTAATTGCCTCTGTCCCCCTTCCTCTACCTTTTTTCCTTTCCTTCCCATTTCTTCCTTTCTTCCTCCATTCTTCCCTTTTCCTTTCCTTGATGCCTCTGATGTTCCCCTCTTTAACTCTACATTTCCTTCCTTCCTTTTTCCCTCCCCCCTTTCTCCTTTCCTTTATGGGGATTAAAATTGTCCATCCTATAATAAAAGAGACTGAGGCAGAGCTCTGAGCCAAGGACACTTTTTTAAAGAGTCTATGGTCCTTCTAATAAAGTGGACCTCAGGTCTTCCTCATGATCTGAGTTGCCCTCTTCTTCTGGAACCTTGTATTTATAGAGTTTGATACCAAATATATAAAAGAGTCATGGCAAAACACAGAATCTCACTGGTTAACATATGACCCATAAGCTAAAATAAGTAAAAATGGTAGGTCAGCAGGGTGATGAGTTGGGAGAATCAAGGAATATCTCCATTGACTAGGTGGTCATAACATGGATGGACTCCTCCTTATGGTAGGCAGGAGGAGATGGTACAAGCTATGTATATATTCCAAGAACATATCAGGGGGACTTTCAGTATCATGCCATGGTTGGTTTGGTCATGGAATTTGAACAAAACAGTATTGAGGCATCTGAGCATTTTTGTGATCGTACAAATGCATTCCATGGCTGTTAAACAAGTAGTGAACATTATATTAAAGTTTGAGGCCTATTACAGGGCCCTTCTATTAGAATCTATTTTCCTATGTGATTTATACAAAGTATGGACTACTATATCACTTATTCTTATACCTGTTATTCAATTATTGACTAAATATGTAATACTAAATGAATATATTACAATAATTACAAACAGTCCCCCCCTTTGATCTACAGAGAGACCCCAGTCTTTGGCAGTCCTCCATGGGTGAAGCAAACACAAAAGGGGGCAGTCCCATTACTGAGGCACAATGAGAATGCATTAGAGTGAGAAGGCACAAGAAGGTGCATTAGAGAAAAGGGAAATAGGCATAACTTGTGACATACTGATTATGTTCTGCTTGATTAAACATTAACTCAATAAACGTCTGAGGTGTCTCTTTCACTGACCAAGAATCACGAAGGACAGATACTCCTGGTAAAACATGCCCTAGAAAATATGTAAATCAGGAGAACAGAGGGCGTTCATTCAAGTGCAGCAATGCAAGCATTGTCTGCCCTACATACAGGTTCTAGAAATCTTTTGAGTTTATGAAAATGATTCAAACAATTTTGACAAACAGCCACCCCATTATGGTGCTCTATGCTGTAGAGGAACCATACCTGTAGACAACACAAATAGATCTAGATGGCTATAAGATAGGGAGTGGAGGGAAATAAGGAATAGGTTTAGTTCCATGAACAAAAGAATAATCAGTCATTGCTGTTGGTGGTAGGACAAAAGGTGAAGTAGGAGACTGAAAAGGAAGATGCAAGGTTCCAGTCATTGCAGGCCCAGGAACAGATGGATTAGGAACCATTTCTGGAGAATGTGAGGATGATGATGATGATGATGATGATGATGATGATGATGATGATGATGATGAAGGTGCTGTGCTTGCTCATCCCATGTGATACAGTTGTCCTGTCTTTGAAACATCATCTGATGCGGTCCTGTGGTCCTCTGGAGATCTCTCCTCTTGGGAATACTGGGACAAATGGAGCTTCAGAGCAGCTTCTAGTGTATTTCCTTTTCCAGTTCAGGTCACTTGCAGAGATCTCCTTCTCTGTTAAAAAATCTCTGACAAAATAGATCTCAATGCAATTCTAGCTTGCTGTTACAACAACCAGGTCAGGTAGTGAGAGCCAGGTCAAACCTTAAGAGCACTAATATCGATATCACTGCACCAGAGAATTTACCTTTTTAGGTTGGCTAAGTCAAATAACAACTGAAAAACTTAAAAAACTCTGAGCCTAAATTTTATCTTTATAATGACCTAATCTTATTACAACTCTTTATTAGATCTAACTGAAAAAAATGCTCCAGTTGTTTTCCTTTCTAGCCATTCATCCGTCCCTTTATTTTCTCCCTTAGGAGAATGAGATTTTTCTAGGGAGCTGTGAACAGAACACCTTTTTTTTTAAGATGATGACCCCTGATATACAGCTGGATTCATTTAAAAGGTGCCAAAATAATTGCAATTTTCAGAAAAAGTTCTAGGATGGGATGTATAAATGCATTGAGTAGTCCATTTCAAGAAAGTTATTTATAATAAAACAAGTTTGCCTTTCAGACATGCTCAACATTCAGGTGGTAATAATAAACCCAAACAAAATTGGCTTTTCCCGTTCAGGTAATACAAAATATTCTATAATTCTTTTTTTTTTAACCAAAACTGAAGATATTTCTGTTTTAGGCTTAGTAATTAGTAGAAGAGTTTGGTCCCCATAAACTATTCCATCAATGCCCAATTATCCTGACATTAAATTCAAACAAAACACCACTTGTAAAACTTCATCGCCTCTATGTTCTGATTCAAATGACAATTAAAAATGATCACTCACTAGTATAAATTACTCAATCAAAAATCACCAATAAGGTTCATTTTCTTTTGCACTTGCCCTTATCAATGGAATTTGCTTTGTGAGGAGAAAGGCAGGGACATAGCAACCTTATTTCTGTTTGATTTCAGGTATGAGTCATAGATAGCCAATTGTATGACAGAATATTCAGATGGCAACAGGCAGGAAAAAGTCTTATTCAACAATATGGGATAAGTCAAGAGAATCCTACTTTCACTTTCACAATGTCATTCTCTTGACTTTTCCCAGAGACAGACATTCACCTCCAGCAGTCCTCAGACTGCAGGGGCACATGGCATTTCCCTTGAATGATGAACCAGTAGCCTTATGCAGAGTCAAGACATTTATACCTGGATTCAAGACTTAGAATAGCAGCAAATTGACTTTCCAAGAGGTTTTTCCTCAAACAGCAAAATTTCACTAATTATAGCTTAGGGCTATACACACACATACATAGATACAAACACAAGCATATGTAAACACATGTATATACATGTACACATAGACATATGTATGTCTATTTCCCTCAAAATCACAACCAGAATTTTTTCAACTATTCACAAATTTCATCTATTCACAACTGTCATTTCCCACTTTGTTCTGCAGATGAAGCCAAAGGGAGAACATCAGACCATTTCTAGAATACAGTGGCATGAGAATGAGATTAGATGCCCCAGCACAGGCATGTAGGAAAGTGGGTCATACCTGGGCACAATTTCAAGGACTGACTTGGGCACAATTATAATCTTTTTCTGTAAGTGCTCAAAAAAGGGTGCAAGTTAGTGGATGGCACCAGTGGATATGTATGAAAGGCAAGCTGATTAAAAGCTACATAAGGTGGACAAGTGGCTGTTCATGCAAGTTGCCACTGGGGTGGTCTGGAATAACCTATTCTTTCTTAATTAAATTTATTACCCCTTGTGTGTCACAGTGACACCCTGGCCCCTATGAATTAAAACATTTATTCCTGGTGAGGAGTGGCTTAGCTGTCTCAGTTATCCAGACCCAAGAGACCTTTTTTTTTTTTTTTAGCATTATAATGCTGTTTCCACTTCTTCATTACAAGTTTGCACACAGCAAATAGTTGGTTCAAAATAATAGTATTGAAAGATACAATTACATGAGTTTCCAAATGATTCCACATGACACCCACTTAGTATTCAAAAGTTTCATTTCTCCACTTTGGGTAGGTGGGTCCCTAGTTCTTCAAATGGTAGTATTACAGAGTTTCACAACACCTGTCAGCAGGGCTCATCCCAAAGTTCCTCAGAGACAAAGATCTCCTAACAGGATTTTACGATGCTTTTCTCCCAACAGCAAGTCGTTTTCTATTATTATTATTATTATTATTGTTATTATTATTACTATTATTATAGTTTTCTTTAAACAAAATATACTCCAATAATCATATAACAGATTTATTTATAATGCAATAATATTCAGATTGACAAGAGGAAAAATCTTGCTTGAACAGCTTCACTTAGCCTTCTTATATTTAAAACATCACCAATCAGATGAAAATAATTTAGTTAAATACTTTTCAAACTTATCAATTCATAGAAGTCATTTATTTTACTACCCTGGTTTTTTCATGCTAATCATAGTGGTTTTATATAATGCTTACCATGTACCAGGTTTTTTCTATGTCTTGAAAGTTACTTATGCCTTTTATTTTTTTTGGTAATACTTTAAAATGTTTAGCCTATGATTTCTCGATTTTGTTAACATTCCATGCCAATTAGAAAAACAAATACCTATAAATGGGATAGCATTTTGTTCGATAGTATTTTTACAAGGTCTGAACACTACAGTGCTCATCCTTTATGCAAGCCAGGCACTATGTTAAGCACTTCACAACTATGTGTTTCTTCCAACAACCTTGGGAGATAGGTTTGAGTATTTCTCATTCCCTTTGTATATACAAGGACCAATTATGTTCTCTAATTTACTATCATTATGGTATTTTCAACCCAATCAATTTTGATTTATAAAGACTAGCAGCAATAACTAAACTTCATTTTGCTGAGGTTCCATTATTTTTAGTTGGTTTATATTAAAAAACAAAGGAACAGAAAAAAAAAAACATGGTGACACTCCCAACTTCCCATTACTGCTTTTTTGTTTCTTTAAGTTATCCAAAAAGCCAAACCAATTCCTTTAAATTTTCTAAATTACTAATCCTTTAGCATGACTACTTAAACCAGAACAAAGAAATAATCCTTTCTCTATTAACATGCATTTTAGGAAACCTATTTTTCAGTCTTATTTTGAATGGGGAAGGAAGACAGGCAACAACTATCAAAGGGGCATTACTTTAAAAATGTTCCTAAATCTTCCCTCTTTCAGTAGGCTTAAGACCCTCTCTGAAATCACCTTTTCAAAACTCTAGAACTCTTTACTTTCCTTTTTTTTTTTTCTTAGGCAATTGGGATTAAGTGACTTACTCAGGGTCACACAGCTAGTAATTGTCAACTGTTTGATCTGAGGTCTGATTTGAACTCAGGTCCTCCTAACTTCAGGGCCAGTGCTCTATCCACTTTGCCACCTATCTGCTCCCAGAACCCTTTACTTTCAAGCACTAAATTTGTGCTGTCAGTGTAAACAGACCAACTTTCCTTACCCTTTAACTTTTCTGATTTCCTTATGCAACATTATACTTTCTTGGTTCTTTATTGGTTACAAATGCACGGTTCTTTAAAGACTTTTGGGCAATTGGAAATAGTTACAATCACATATTTTTATTTGCTTGTATTTTTTTTTGTTGGTGATAGGCAAATGGACCCTCAAAACAACTCAGCACAAGTTCCTCTTCATATGGTGTCATAGGTTTCAGCCAAGCAAGACAGCTTTGGAGAAGAAAAGCTCTATCTCCTCAAAGTTAACCTCCTTTATACTGGAAAGGCATTCATCCACCTATTTTGTCAATGCCCAAGAGGATTGGCCAAAGTACAACCAAGGCCCAGGAATGTAACAGGAACTGCACTACCAGAAAACTATCTCATAGAGATTGTGCTTTTCTGAAGGGTCCCGAGCGTATTATTATTTTTTTTTTCTGTTTCCTTTCAAATCACTCAAAATTCAGTTGATTTATTTTGTTTTTTAAATAATTTGCAAGTTCTGCTTTTCCCTTTCAAAAATTTCAGTATTTTATATCTTTATAAACCATATGCTCATTTTAATTATATCTTTTCTAATCTGAGAACCTTCTCTTAGGTGTGCATGCACTTAATTTATTTCTATGTCTATTTTTATATACACATTCTTGTTTAATTCTATCTTCAATGATTCTTTCCTTAACTAACTAAAGCCATATTTTACAATTTGAACTTATTTTCACTAAACAACTGATTTCAACATAAGTTTTATCTTGTTTCTAATTACCTGAACAATTGACTTAAACTGCAGTGGTATCATTAAACTTCAGTTACCTTCAGTTGCTCTCTGATTTCAAAACCAGTTTTCTTTTTCTGGGAGAATGTTGGGAATAACCTTCCATCTGTGATCCCCAATCAGGACTTAGTTTGGTGGTTTAAAAGCAGTAAACAACAGAAGGGTAAATGAACCCCAATTCTGCCCACTTTTATTTTTCCTGAAGTTGGTCTGCCTTTTCATAATAAACATTCTGTCCTATGATAAACTTATACCAACTTTAAGTGCGGTTTTAAAGTATGCCTTTATTCTACATGAAAACTAAAGCTGATTCCCCGTATTAATAACCTAAACTTGAGACTTAGAGATTGGCTAGCTGTAACTTCTTCAAGCTCAGGAAAATGTGGTTCCTTTTTAAATTCTGAGTTGTGGAATTACTTAAGCTCACAATATTTTTAATCTAATTTCTCCTATACTATTCATATTTCACTGAATTTTTCCTGAACATATCTCCTGACTAATAAGACAATTCTTAAAATTCAAACTGCATGGGCAGAGCCAAGATGGTGGAATGAAAGCAGTGACTTGCTTGAGCTCTCCCCCAAACACCTCCAAATGCTTATTAAAATGACTCTAAAAAAATTCTAAAGCAGCAGAATCCACAAAAAGACAGAGTGAAGCAAATTTCCAGTCCAAGACATCCTGGATGGTTGATCAGAAACATATATCATGCCAGGAAGGGAGAGGAGCTCAGTATGGCATGGGGGCACAGGCCTCAGTGAACCTGGAGCAGGCCTCAGAGGACTGAATCATGGGCAGCTGTGGTGGTTTCCAGAATTCTCAACCCACTAATGCCAAAGACAACTTAAAAGGTCAGTGGGAAAAGTCTGTTTCTGCTGTGAGGGAGAAGCTAGGTCTCAGAGCCAGTTCCAGAGCACAGAGCTCAGGGACGAGGCCGGTGGCTGAGTCTTGAACTTCTGGCCCACAGACTAAGAGGGAATTGAGTGACTGATCAGAGGGGTACTGCAGGGATCTCTTTGCCAGTGCTGAGGCAGGAATCACTTGCTCTGCCCGTGCTTGGATCTGGGTCACAGTTCTGGGCGGCGGTCCTGGTTTGGGGGAGCTTGTAGTGGCAGCAGAGAGGAAACCTTCCTCACAGTTCCAGAACAGAAAGGAGTGTTGTGGTCACTAATAGACCAGAGCACAGACCAGGAAAGGAGTAAATACCTCACCCCTTACCATACCACCTTGCAAGAACTGAAAATTTACAGGTCCCTACAAGTATCTCTGAAAACAGCTATATAAACCCCCAAAGCTTGGGACAGTACATTCTCCACATTGAAAGCAGACTCTTGCCTTAACAAAGAGTTTAAAACTCAAGTAATTGGCTGGGATCATGAGCAAGCAGCACAAAAAGAGTCCGACTATATTATCTTTATTTAGTGACAAAGAAGATCAAAACATACAACCAGAAGAAGACAACAAAGTCAAAGCTCCTACATCCAAAGCCTCCAAGAAAAATATGAATCAGTCCCAGGCCTTGGAAGAGCTCAAAAGGGATTTTGAGAATCAAGTAAGAGAAGTAGAGGAAAAACTGGGAAGAGAAATGAGACTGATGCAAGAAAATCATGAAAAACAGTCAACAGCTTGCTAAAGGAGACCCAAAAAATACTGGAGAAAATAAAGCTTTAAAAAATAGCCTAACCCAAATGGCAAAAGAGGTCCAAAAAGCCAATGAGGAAGAATGCCCTAAAAGAAAATTGGCCAAATGGAAAAGGAAGTCCAAAAGATTACTGAAGAAAATACTTCCTTAAAAATTAGAATAGAGCAATTGGAAGCTAGTGACTTTATGAGAAATCAAGACACTGTAAAACAAATCCAAAAGAATGAAAAAAAGAACAATGTGAAATATCTCATTGGAAAAACAACTGACCTGGAAAATAGATCCAGGAGAGAGAATTTAAAATTATTGGACTATCTGAAAGCCATGATCAAAAAAGAGCCTAGACATCATCTTTCAAGAAATTATCAAGGAAAACTGCCCTGATATAGAACCAGAGGGCAAAATAGAAATTGAAAGAATCCACACTCTCCTGAAAGAGATCCCCAAAGGAAAACTCCCAGGAATATTGTAGCCAAATTCCAGAGTTCCCAGGTCAAGGAGAAAATATTACAAGCTGCCAGAAAGAAACAATTCAAGTATTGTGGAAACACAATCAGGATAACACAAGATTTAGCAGCTTCTACATGAAAGGACTGCAGTGTATGAAATATAATATTCCAGAAGGCAAAGGTGATAGGATTACAACCAAGAATCACCTACCCAAAAACTGAGTATAATCCTTCAGGGGAAAAAATGGTCATTCAGTGAAATAGAGGACTTTCAAGCATTCTTGATGAAAAGACCAGAGCTGAATAGAAAATTTGACTTTCAAATACAAGACTCAAGTGGAACATGAAGAGGTAAACAGGAAAGAGAAATCATAAGAGACTTATTAAGGTTGAACTGTTTACATTACTGCATGGAAAGATGATATTTATAAGTCATGAGACCTTTGTCAGAAGGTGGAAAAATTATATGTATTTATATATGTATAGATAGATAGATAGATAGATAGATAGATAGATAGATAGATAGATAGAGGCACAGGGTGAGTTGAAGATTAAGGGGTCATATCTGGAGAATAAAATTAAGGGATGAGAGAGGATTATACTAGGAGAAGAAAGGGAAGGTAGAATGGGGTAAATTATCTCACCAAAAAACAAGAAAGAAAAGACTCTTACAGTGGAGGGGAAACAGGGGAAGGTGAGAGGGAATAAGGGAATCTTATTCTCATAGGATTTGGCTTAAGGAGGGAGTAACATACACCTTCAATTGACTATGGAAATCTGTCTTACCCTACAGGAAAATGGCAGGGAGGGAAGGGGACAAGAGAGCAGGGGGATAATAGAGAGGAGGGCAGATTGGGAAAGGGGCTAATCAGAATCAAATACTTCTGAGGAGGGACAGGGTCAAAAGAAATAGAATAAATGGAGGGCAAGGAAGTAAGTAGTTAGTTTTTCACATGTCTACTATGGAAGTGTTTTGCATAACTGCACATGTATAACCTATGAGTTGTTGCCTTTTCAATGAGGTGGGTGGGGAGGGAGGAAGAGAGAAAAATTTGAAACTTAAAGTTTTAAAAACATGTGTTTAAAAAAATGTTTTCACATGCAACAGGAAATAAGAAATACAGGAAATGGGGTACAGAAGTCTATCCTGCCCTACAGGAAAATAGAAGGGGAAGGGGATTAGAGAAGGGGGGCAGTGATAGAAGAGAGGGCAGACTAGGGGATGGGTATTCAGAATGCATGCCACCTTGGGGTAGGGGGAGGGATGAGATGGGGTGAAAATTAGGAACTCAAAATCTTGTGGAAGTACATGTCAAAAACTAAAAATAAATTTATATTGGAAAAAAAAATCCATTGCTGAATCTCTCGTAACAAAGTGGAAGTAAGAAAAACGGAGCAGAAAAATTCCAGTAGCCTATGTTTAAAAGTTATAACTATGGCCATATAATTTTTATGAAAATAGAATGTGTGTTCCAGAGCTTATAAATTTAGCCAAATTCATTACAAATTCAAACAGTCCCTCCTAGTTCAATCAGGGACCCTTCTCAGATAAAATGAATTTAGGGTAAATCAAGGCAGAAACATCAATCTTGAAGAGATTTACCTCAGAGAATTCAGAGAATTTGGGTGCAGACAGCAAGGGTAGTTCAACATCCCAGGGCCAGTGTCCATGGGGAAGTCATCAGTGAAAATTTGACTCAGTCTGCACTTCCTTTTTGGGTCCTTTGCAGGGGCTAGCCTAACGAAGTTGAGATCCACATATTACCAGTGCCATGTGGTGTGCCATTAATGTGGGGGTTAAAATTAGCCAACCTACAATAAAAGAGACATAGAAATATATATTATTATATATTTATAGAGTTTGATAGCCAAATATACAAAAGAGGTATGGTAAAATACAAAATCTCATTGGTTGACATATGACACATAAGCTAAAATAAGAAAAAAAAATGATATGTCAGCAGGGCCACAAATTGGATGAAGCAAGGAATATCTCCAATGATTAGATAGTCATAAGACAGATGGGATATTTCTTAGGTTAGGCAGGAGGAGATAGTACAAATTATACATACACTCCAAGAACATATTGGGGAGACTTTCCATACCATGCTACCACTCATGTCAGGTTTGGTCAGGGAATTTGAGCAAAACAGGATAGAGATATTTTTGTCAGCATTCTTGTGGTTGTGTGAGTACACTCCATAGTTGTTAAACAAATAATGAACATTACATTAAAGTTTGAGACCTATTATAGGGCCCTTCTATTAGTACTTATATTCGTATGTTACTTATACAAAGTAAAGATTAATACATTGCTTATTCTTATAACTATTATTGGGTGACTTACTAGATATGTATTACTAGATGAATATATTAAAATAATTACTAATAATCCTTAATCATAATGAATTAATACTGATTAGAGTTTGAGTAGGGGTACTCAATGAATCATTTATCTCATCTTTTATTTCCCCTTCCTTCTTTTCTCCCATCCTCCCTACTTCCCTTCCTTTTCCTCACCTTTATCCAATTCTTTCCTTCCTTCCTTCCTTCTTTCCTTCCTTCCTTCCTTCCTTCCTTCCTTCCTTCCTTCCTTCCTTCCTTCCTTCCTTCTCTTCTCCCTTCCTTCTTTCTTTTCTTCCTTCCTTCTTTCATTTTGTCAAGAGTAAAATTAAACAAAGGTAAACCAAGGCAAGTTTATTTTCAAAATAACATTTTATTGCTATAGCACAAACCTACCAACAGAATGCATCTTTGATGGCCTGTTTCTAGGCCAAAACCACAGAGCTGAAGACTTAACTAATGTTCATAGGGTTAGAACAAAGAACAGAATAGGGTAGGTGGCATTATGGGGTTGAGAACAACATGCCTGGTCACATAGCTGAAGCAAGGAAAACAACATGACTCGTTAGAATTTGGGAATTGCAGTTTCTAGCAACAACTCCCTCTTTCCCTCCTGTGACAAGAAGTGTTCATTGTTTAAATGTACCTTCAAGGTTGAAAGACAGTGGGCCAGACTTCTTTTGATAGCAAGCCAGCAATCTTGAAGGACAGCTTAGAGGTGTCAAGATACTGGACCAGACTTTCTGGTGTCCATCCACATCTCCCAATCACAGTAGAATTCCTTGAGGCAAGAATAAAACAGTGATTAGCAAGAAAACTCGATCTCTAAACTCAACTCATTATAGGTTAGCTGAACTTCTGCACTAAGTTCAGAGACAAAGAGCTATGACTTAGGCAGTTATAGAAGAAAATCAATTAATTGTATCTTGGATCAACAAAAAAAAGAGAGAATCAATTTTATCCCTTCCTTCCTTCCTTCCTTCCTTCCTTCCTTCCTTCCTTCCTTCCTTCCTTCCTTCCTTCCTTCCTTCCCTTCTCTACTCCTCCCTTACTTCTTCCCCTTTTCTCTCCTTTCTCCAAATGCTTGCTTTCTTCTTTGGTTCCTTCCACCTGTTCTCCATTGAAGTCCGGTGATGAACATCTTAAATCATATCTCTGTGATCTAGGAATTCCAATATCTTCCATATACATATCTCTTTATTTGTACACAGAGTCATAAACCTCAAAGTACTTTAAAAATAGTTAAAATAGTTAACATCTGAACCAACAAAAACAAAAACAAAATAGTTAACATCTGAACCAATAAAAAGTAATCTTACCCACCAGGGCATAACATTGGCCTGAAGTCCCTGAAGTGGCTCCCAATACTGACTTGTTGAGGTCTCCAGCAATGAGCAATCAGGGTTTGCTCTCCACATTAACATCCTCCTCTGTTTCTTTCTGAAGACCCCTGTCTCTCTACATGCAACATGCTAATTCTGAACGGCCCTTGTCTCTTGCTGTTCTCAGTAAGAGTCACTGCTCCCTCTTGGTGCTCCCATGTGCTATCCTCAGGAGCTCAGCTCAGGCCCCAGCATTTGGCATTGTTACAGGTATATAGGAGGTGCCATTTGTTCCTTTTCTCTGGAGACTAGCTCTAGCTGGCTCCTTGGGGAAAACTACCCTGGGGGTGGGGTAAGAGATCTTTGTAGTTCAAATACAAAAACCAAAACCTTGCTGAACAGCCTACCCACTGTTCTTTTAAGCTTTTCTTGAGCTCTAAGACCCAAGGTTTTCACATCTTTAACACAGTTTCTCAGAAGCTATTGGAAACATCTTTGTTTGCTCCTTAGAAATCTCTGTTCTCAGTTCCAATTATGCTAATAGTAAAACATTGCCATTTGGATCCTTTTTCCTCTCATAAACTCTGACAAGGTGTCTTCTTGAATCAGTACTTATCGCTGGGTTGGGAGTAATTTATCTTCTAACAGTTGTCTCTTCTTGAACTTACTTCTTGGAAACTGGGCAGGCCTATTGAAATGATTATTGTTGCTTCCCAAAGTATGTAGGAAAGAAAGAAGGGAAGGAAGTGAATCTCCTTTGTTTCTCTTCACACTGGGAAGGGTAATATTTGCAATCATTACATTCCTTCAAATATAACCAATTTTTGTCTGATATTTTGGAAGAGTTCATCTCACAATTCACTACTGCAATATAGGTTACATATCAGACACTTCTTGGTTGTAGAGCTATCCTTTTGGATATTGTTTATTTTAATTGTACAAGTCAGTGTCTGATTCATGAAAATCATTTCAAGATAGAAGATAGCACTATACTCACTATTATAGCATCATAGTACTTTGGGTCACATGGAAAATTGTATAGCTAGTACATGATTTTAATTCTACTTACTCTAAATCCATCATGCCATATGCTAAATCATGCTAGGGAGATATGATTTTAGAAAACTAAATGTAAATAAAACAAGAGATTTTTTGGAGTTTTGGGATTTGTTAATATTGGTTAAAGTTTTTTTTTTTTATTGAATGAGTTTTAAGGAAATATTATATACACAGTGTCATATGGGATGAAATTTTCAGACCATTTCTACTCATGGTTCATTAATATAATATATTTAAGAACTAGTCTCTTGACAAAAAAACTTAAATGTGTATAAAAATATAAAAATAATCGCAACTCTGATGGAAAAAAGGAAAAGTATTTTAATGTCATGTAATTTTACTTTTAATTAATTTAATAGTCATCTATAACATATTTTACTTTTAATTAACTTAATAGTCATCTATAACCTTTATGGACAAGGTTGTATATTATATATTCTGTAGTTTACAGATAGAATATTTGTACAAATCTTGTTCCACAGGTACAACCAAACTGTCTGTTAATGGAAGGTCCCATGGGTCTAATTTAGCACCAGCCTAGGGCAAGAATTCTAACACACATAGAAAATATGGATGGACATATTGGTCTTCCCCACTCATTCAGAAGTTTCCAATCAATCAATCAACTAATATTTATTGCTCCCCAACTGATGCACAAGATATTATTGGTTAGGGGAAATAATACAATTATTTGCAACTTGATTCGTAAGGAATTAGTTGTCTTGAGACAGAATGAGTTAGATAAGACTTTTCTATTGATTTCTGCTTTGTTTACAAGTGTGTCAGTCTGGAAAGAGGACTAATCAGAGTCAGAAGAACCTTGCCCTAATCCCAGGTCTAAGATTTGTTAGCTAGGTGACCAATAGCAAGTACTTCTATCTAGCACTTAGTATCCACATCTGGAAAAGAAGGAGGTGGGATTAAATGTTTTCTAAAGTTTCTACCATCTCATTATTCTATCATTTCATAGTATGCATTTTTCACATTTACTTTTAGTTTTGCAAATGTACATCATTTTTCAATGAATATAAAACTAAGGTAGGAATATTACACAAATAGTGAAGACTGCATCTGTGGTATTACTGGTGGAAAGAAATCCTCTACTGATTCAGATCCAGAACTCTGTTCCAATTTACAATCTTATCTGTTTGGGGGCCACTGAGAGGTTAATTAGCTTGTCCATGCTTATCCCATTGATTTGTATTAGAGGCCTGACTCGAACATGGGGCTTTCTAACTTCAATGTCAGTCATCTATCCACCAAACCATGTTGCCACTAAATCAATCCACATACATTTATTAAATGCCTACTCTATGCCAAATACTTTTCTAGGGCTAGAAATGTACAAAGGCAAATGGCTAGATAGACAGATAGATAGATAGATAGATAGATAGATAGATAGATAGATAGATAAGCAGATAGATCACAATTCCTCTCAGGAAGAATACTATCTCTCAAAGTCTGTTTCTATATGGCTTAAATGGAAAGTGGGGACAATTTTTGAATGCTTCCCTTTTACGTGGGGATAGTAACAGACTTTCAGAGAGCTGATTTTGGCAAACTGTGTAGTTCAAAACATTTTTCCCTTACTAGGAAAGATGTACCTCTTGGCCCAAATCTTCTCAGGTATTTGCCTAATTCTCCACTTTTATTGTGTAGACATTTACAAAAACAATTTAAGGTAAGAAAGATGCAGTCCCATGTTCAGATATATTTTCTACACAACACTAAAGATGGAAGCTTGTTTGCATTTTTTCTCTTAACAGGATGTTTGGCAACATGGAGAGGCAGTCTAAATCTAGGAAAATGGTCCACCACTCCCCACCCACATTGATGACTTTGATGCCTTTTTTATCTGAGCACTTAGTTACCATGGTTATGGGCACCATATGCATGCATAGATTACTTTGATATAAAGAAACATACAAACCAAATTTCAGCTCCCATTCAGCATCTTCTTTCAAAAGACACCTCTTTGTATCCTCACCATTGTTGATAGCCAGCCCAAATCACATGTGCTTTAAAAAATTAAGCTCCAAACACAAATTCTGAAAGTGTGAATTCCTAGTAGTCACCTTCAACTGATAGAGGAATATCCATCATATTATCTAGTCAGGGGTTTCTTGTTAGTGAACAGATCGTATTTCAAGTGGTCTCTGGCACCTAATTCTTTATCTTTTCTGGCAAAGAGAATAGGAGGGTTGATCGTCTCAAATTCCATATATAGAGACAAATAATTCATACAGTTGAAATAAAAAATTATCTACACTTTTCTTAAATAAGATAATATATATTTTCCCATCGTTTCCTTTCTCTGCTCTTCTTTTTTACATTTCTCTTCCTCCCTCCCTCTCTTCCTTCCTTCTTTCTCTGTAATATACGAGTAAACATCTCAATTCTACCTCACTTTTCCCATGAAGGTAAAGGCTTTATCAATACACAGAAATTATTTTATCTTCAAAATATTTGTATTAATTGATACTAATATAATTGAGAAAATAATTTTAAGAGATTTTCCCTAAGAAAAATATTTAAACAAAACATTGAAAACCTTTACAAATTTTGTTCAGTAATTTGTAATTTGTGAGTATGAAAAACCCCACAGATACTGGATAGATTTCTCAGTTCCATTGACTTTTATAAACTATATGACTCATTGACTCATTGAGTAAAAGCTAACCTTTTTTTTTAATTAAGTACATTATGAACTCATCATCAAAATTTAACTTTTTTTTTTTTAAGGGGAAGAGGAGGTTGGGGGAGGTGACTATCACATAGGACCCAGTATTATTCTAGCCACCTGTTAGATGCACAATAAAGTATCATTGACTGACTAGAAACCTTTTTGTGTTACAGTGTTAGAATGTCTAAAATGAATGTGGTATAGTGGAAGGAAGAATGGTTTGGGAGCCAGAGGACTTGTTTTCAAGGGTGTGCTGGTAAAATTTAATAAAACTTGCCTTCCAAAAAAAATCTGTGTTTAACATGTGCATATGTGTGTATGCAGACATATATGTGTGTGTGTATATATATATATATATATGAATATACACATATGTGTATATATCAGCCAAGATCACCTTCTCACCTTCCCACACTGCATTGCCCCTTCCAATTGAGAACATGAGAATACAAAAATTACAAATATATGTGTGTGTATATGTGTATGTATGCATACATAAATCCATGCACATGTGTATGTATGTATGTATGTATGTGTGTATGTATGTATGTATGTGTGCACACACAAAGAAACACACACACACACAGAGTCCATCAAAAAAATTACCCACATTGGCCATGTCCAAACAACAACTTTGTTCTACTTTCTGTGTCCTTCACCTCTCTAGTAGGAGGTGAATGGCACGTTTCATTCTTAGTCCTTTGGAGTCTTGGTTGGTCATTATGATGATGTTATTTCAGCACAACATATCCATCACATTTATATACTATAACTTGTTCAGCCTTTTCTCCATTTATGGATTCTCTCTCTGATTCCTATCCTTTGTCACCTTGATAAAGAACTAAATATTTTTGTATATATTTAGAGTTTATTTTGCTTAGGACTTATTCATTGCACAATCCATCCTCCCTCTAATTCTCTCTCTCCTCTTCTCCTCTTTCCTTTCTATTTTCCTGTTGAATGAAATGAATTTTTCCACCCAACTCTGCGGGTGATCTTCCTTTTTTGACCAGTTCAGATAAGAGTGAGGTTCAAATTTCAACTGCTCCCCCACCAATCTTCTCCTCCTTGTTTGTATACATGTCTACTTATCATTCTGATTACGTGATATAATTTTCTCTAATCTTCCTTTCTCTTCTACCTTAGTATATTTCTCTCCCCTCTCTCCTTTTTCAATAGGTATTCCAAATATTTTAATAAGAGTTCTCTGAAAGGCATTTAAAACACCAGTTCATGAGGATAAACTCCTTTGGAGAGAGAGACTACAGAACACTGGAAGCCATGGAGACGAGGAATTTTCTTGATTTGGGGCAGGATCTGAGAGTCCACTGTTTTCTGATCAGCCTTGCACTGCTCCGTAATCTAGTATTTCTCTTTTTCTGTGTCAAAAATCTCTCCTTCTTGTTGTTTCGGTTTACAGAACTTCTTCTTCTTGAAGTAAGCATCAGTAAAATGATTTTGAATTTTTACACCTGAAAGGTTAACCCTGGTAGAGGTGGCAATGACAAATTTCTGATGGGTCCTTCTTGGAGGAACACGGTTGATGGGCGGAGGTTCAGTCACCAGTAGCAAGCCACCAGCCAGCTGCTTTTGGAAAACCACCCGCTTGCCCCTTTGCCGGCCAGTGAGCATGATCATAACCATGCCCGGGATGATGCTACCTCGAAGTCTCCTCACCTGCTTGCTGAAGGGCTTTTTGCCATGACTTAGTAGTTTTCTAGACATATCTTCAGTAGGGTAATGCTTAGGCATCTTGAGAATCTTTGCCACACGGGTTCTTCCATTTTCATCATGACCAATACTAACGGCTTAAAGTAATTTTTCTTTGAAATGGAAATTCAGAGTTTTGGCTATAATGTTCCTGGGACTTTTCATTGGGACAGTTTTTTTTTTTCAGGAAGTTACCAGAGGGTTCTTTGTGTTTCTACTTCCCCTCTGCTTTTAAGAGATCTCGGAAGTTTCCTTTTAAAACTTCTTGAAATATGTCTAGGTTCCATTTTTGGTCGTGGTGCTCAGATGGTTCAATTAATCTAACTTTTTCTCCTCAATCTCTTTTCCAGGTCAGTTGTCTTTCCTATTAGATATTTCATATTTCCTTCCATTTTTTAGTGTTTTGACTTGGTTTTGATATTTCTTTTTGCTTCATGAGCTCATTGGCTTCTATTTGGCCCACTCAAATTTTCAGTGCAAGGTTTTGACCTCTTGTACCTAAATGTTAATTCCCCTTGCCAGTTCTTTCTTCCATAGCTCTCATTTTCCCCAATTTTTCCCTCAAGAATTTTCATTCCATATATATAATATGCATGTATATGTACACATACATATATACACAAATACATATATTTATATACACATAAACATATGTGTATATGTGTGTGTACATATGTGACCTTGGGGTCTCAGTTACAGCACTACTGATGCTTTCTTTCTTTTTTAAGGCAATTAGGGTTAAGTGACTTGCCCAGGGTCACATAGCTAGTAAGTGTCAAGTGTTTGGTCTGAGGCCAGATTTGAACTCAGGTACTCCTGACTTCAGGGCCAGTGCTCTATCCATTGCGCCACCTAGCTGCCCCTGATGCTGTCTTTTCAACTTCTTTCTTTGTCCCTACACCACACATGGTCTTCCTTACTAACTTGCTATCTCAGGACAGCACAGGTCCCCTTTTCAACACACTCTGAATCTGCAACCTAGAATTGGGCAGTGGGTGACAAGTTTCTAGTTGACATCTGTCCCAATTGCGGTGCCGTGCTATGAGTCTAGGGGTGCCCCAGTATGAATTTTGGGCTAGTACATAGCCTTTCCCAGTGCTCTGGTGTGCTCTGTGGCTACATGTGCTCCTACCCAGACCCTGTCCCCAGTATCTGATTACCTCTTTGTTTCCTTATGTCTGGTCTGGACAAAAGTGCTCATTGATTTTTTTGGATTTCTCTATCAGGATATGGAATTTGCATTTTATAGATCTGTTTGGTCAGGTTGCTGATGAAAGCTCATCTGCATTGCTTCCTTCTATTCCTCCATCTTGGCTCCGTCCTTTGCAACATATGTTTGAATTTAATCTGAATTATTAACATTTTCTCTATCATGTTCTTAAGTATAGACAATAAACAAGGCAACAAATCAAATTTTGATTTATAGCATTTGTTAATTTCTGAGATGCAAAGGTTCACACTGGTGATTTAACAACCAGCTCTACAGAGTCATATGAGATGACTCCAGCACACCCTTGCCTGTATTCAAATCCTTTTTCCAGTGCATCCTACCTGTGTGATTTCAGCATGTCTCTTAACCTCTCTGGTCCTCAGTTTCTTCTGTAAAATGAGGGCATTGGATATGAAGGTTTCTAAATTCCATTCCACCTATAAATCTATGACCCAATGAAATTCACAGTTAGAAAACAAATCATAGATTTCTTTCCTTCATTAGTGTAACTTGCATTCCTAGAATGCAATAGTTATGTCTTTTTTTTTTTTAAAGAACGATCTGGAATCCTGGAATTTTAAAGCTGGTCTTGGAGATCATCTAGCCCAGCTCTGTCATTGTACCAGTTGGGAAGCTGTTTTCAGCCTCTCCTCTCTCCTCAGCAGTTAGCATCTTACATCATGTAAGCTACCCTCTCAGTTAATAGCTTTGGCATCATGAACTTAAAGTTTGCTCCTAATGACTCAAAGGCATTTAAAATCCATATTAACTTATTACAATTATTTGTATTACAATTCTGCGTTTATCATTTCCTAAGAACCTCTCAAACACCCATTGAAGCGCTTTGGGGCTTGGCAATTGATGAGGCCATAGCCCTTAATATCTTCCCAAGCCCCGAACAAAAGACTACAAGGTACTTGTAACAGTTCACATTCCCAGGGTGATCGCTCCCCACCCCCACTCGCAGCACACAACAGTGTCGGAGAACACTTGAGCTCCCCAGTGGTTAGTTTGGTTGACATCCTAGTCATCTTTGAGCCACAAGCCAAGGGGATATTGGCAAACATTGTTCAGTACAAAATAAAGTAATAATCTTTATAGGAATGTCTACACACAACTAAACCTGTAGGGTCTTAAGAGTCACAAAGTGATTGTGAACATAGGTCTCTTGGGTTAATAGCTGGGAATCAAATGCATTAGAAAGTCCAGGAGGAAGGGACTGATAAGAAATAGTCTTTGTTCCTCTGGATATAGAAATGCTTAAGATAAAACTAGAGTACATTTTAGAGTGTGGCTGAGTCGAACTTCAGAGTAAAACATGAAGTGAATATTGAAAAGAACAGCAGGGAAGCACTTTTGATTTTTATGTAAGACTCAAGTTTTTGAACTTCAAAAATAAATTATTTTTTTTGCTCATTTTTAATGGTTCCAAAGTTTCATGCTCTCATTCACTAACACTGCATAGGCTTGTTTTAGAATCTTTTTTTAAAAAATCATCAGTGCATCTAAGTCTAGATCTTGATTTTTTATGGAAGAAAAACAAATCTGTTAAGAGAGATTGAATTTGCTCCTGAGATATTCTACAAGTAAGAAATAGAAGATTAATGGATCATTTGAAGGCTAAAACAACTCTCCTGTCTGTGAAATAGAATCATAGATTCCAATATGGAAGAGATCTTGGAAGTCTTAAATTTAATCTCATTTTTACAGATGAGGAAACTGAGACCCCGGGATTAACTACCTTAGCAAAGATACTACAAATAGAAAGTCACAGAGCTTCAATTTTAACCAATATTTTCACATTCTAGAGGCTGCATTCTTTCTGCTGTACCATCCTGCTTTCCTGACTTGAGATTTAGAATACAGATCACCCCAATTGCAAAGCTTCCAATGTAGGATGTTTATTAGCTCTTATTTGTGGCCATGTGTGAAAGGTAAACACTAAATACTATAACTGAGAGGCAGCATAGTAAAGTACGGAAAGTGCCACTGCTATTTGTCCTTTGTTGTAGAAGAGGACCAATGAAATCATGGGGTGATGTCTTGACTTTTTTGTGAATTGGATTTAAGTGAGGCAGAATTTCACAGTCATCCTCCTCATTCTCTCTTCCAGAGTCTTGGCAGTGTATTAGCAAGACAAAAGTCAGGATGACTGGTGATGGCACAGGACGCAGTGCATAATGTTATCATCTTCTATGTCTGAGCAAGCTCTAAGTGCTCCACAGCACCTGCTTCAGCCACCTTCAGGGCCATTGAAACAAATTGTTCTTCTCTTCCCATTCTGCTGGGGAACTTCTTCACATGCTTGGGTTAGAAATTTCCCTAACTCATTGACAGGTTTGAGGCCTGTCGTTTACCTAAACTGGCATAGAGTGCCTATGGGAGGAAGACTTCAGTTCCAATCCTCTCTTTTCTATTTAATAGCTCAGTGGCCATATACGAGTTGCTTCATTTCTCTGAACCTCATATAAATTTATCAGATTTGCCCAAAGACTCCTCACAACTCCTTCCTACAAACAGGTTTTTTAATCCTTTAACTTATTGAATCTGATGCTTTACCTTTAATTGAGCTAACCATTCCAGACCTTTTGTTGCAGATTTCTCCCTTACCTATTTTTTTAAGTCTTATTTTTTTTTCACATCATAACGATTTCTCCTTAACCCTTCTCTTTTGGATCCCTGTATTAGAATGTTTCTCAGAATGATTGAGCTAATTTCTTTTTATTTTTTATTTTTGCTTAGGCAGTTGGGGTTAAGTGACTTACCAATGGTCATGCAGCTAGTAAGTGTCAAGTGTTTAGTGTGAGGCCAGATTTGAACTCAGGTCCTCCTGAGTTCAGGGCCGATTCTCTATCCACTGTGTCACCTAGCTGCCCCTCTATGTTTTTATTGTTTGTTTGTTTGTTTGTTTGTTTTTTGGTTAGGCAATGGGGTTAAGTGACTTGCCCACGGTCACACAGCTAGTAAGTGCTCTATCCAGGTGCTCTATCCACTGCACGACCTAGCTGCTACATCACCAAGTTACCAATATAATTGATTTCTTGAAGCTCCTTTAATACAATTTCCACCTTTTTGATCTTATTTATCATTTTAAGGACTGTGAGATTAAATGCTTCAATAGGCGATTCTTTCATTTTTAATCTGGAAAAAAAATTTCAACTGTTTCTTGATAATTTACAATTTGACTTTTGAAAACATTCTCTCTATTTTCCTTGGGTACATTTCTATATCAGAAACAGGTCATGCAAAGATTTTTTTTTAATTTGGCACTTTCTTTTACTGTACATGTGTTGATTTTGTTCATATAAAAGTTTTAATTTTTCTCTATGTTTTTCTG
The DNA here is from genome assembly GCF_003287225.1 of Phascolarctos cinereus. NCBI lineage: Eukaryota > Metazoa > Chordata > Mammalia > Diprotodontia > Phascolarctidae > Phascolarctos > Phascolarctos cinereus. The sequence goes on along the minus strand of NW_027555847.1, from coordinate 43,586,645 downwards.
CCTCCTTCCTTCCTTCCTTCCTTCCTTCCTTCCTTCCTTCCTTCCTTCCTTCCTTCCTTCCCTCCTTTCTTCCTTTCTCTCTCTCTCCCTCCTTCTTTCTCTCTTTTTCTCCTTGACATCAGGGGCTATTTGCCTCTTTTGGTATCTCTAGCACTCAAAGGTGTTCCTGGAACCTATCATGTGCATAACTGTTTTTGATTGATTGATGTGTAATTTCAAACATTTAGGAACTTCCTGTGAGAACATCCCTTCCGCTGACACAGATTGGCAAATGTCGTGGAATTTATAATCTGTAGAGAGTTGCTTATAGTACTAGAGGTTAAGTGACTTGCCCAAAATCACACAGCCTGTGTATATGTCAGAGTTAGAATGTGAATAAAGATCTTCCTGACTCTGAGGCTATGGGTCTTCAGCTTCTCTCTCCATATGTGTTTCTCCAGAAGAGATTATTCAGAATCACACATGTTTAACCTCTGAAAAAGCCCTGTTGCCAACTCAGTAAATCCCTCACTCCAATATGCAGTTCATTCTCAGCCCACTGTCTGCCAAATGGAACGCATTTCTTGCTCCACATACACAGGATCATGCCAAAGACTCCAGGATTAGGTTGGATTTTGGTTACATTCACCAGTGTTCTTTCTCTGATAGAAGTATTAATCAATGTTGTGTTTTACTAAGCCCAAAAGGTTACTTTCATAATCCATCACAGGCAGGGGTGTGCTGCTAAATGTTTAACAGCTAGCTCTCTGATAAAGCATTGTATGCAAAACAACTTTAAATTTTAATCTACATTATGGATGTTTTCTTCGTTACTTTCTTAAGTTTAGAATATCAACAAAAACAATAAAGAAGTCCTGATTTGGAGCATTCGCTGATTCCCAAGGTGGAAATACTCATATTTATAATTTAATAATTCACTCTTGTGAGCTGGGGGGAGTTGGCTCCAGCACACCTCTAGTCTATCAGTCATGATGATATTTGAAGTTATTTGTATTTTCTATTTCTCTTCCAATAGCACTAAGCATAGTATGAAAACAGTATTGATTTGTCATAAATATTTCTATCAAGGTTCACAGGCTACTCCCTAGTTCTAGCATTCTGGAATTTGGCCAAAAAAAAATGTCATACCAGTCATTTATCTTTAATGATTTTATATACATCACATCCCTTTTCCCCAACATTGAAGGAATTTGTTTGGGTATATCCTAACAGAATCATAGGATAATTGAGTTGTAAATGATCTCAGAAGTTATCAAGTCCAATGTATGCCTGAACCATGAATTTGCTCTATGACATCCCCTGTACATGGGCACCTAGCTTTCACTAGATGACTTCTAATAACATAGAATGCACTCCCCTTCAAGGGAGTACATTCCATTTATAAATACTTTTAAATACTAGAAAGTTTTATTAGGAAATTTTGTTTGCCTTATGATGAGCCTCAGTTGACTCCAGTTAAATGTTAACACACTAGTCCTTTTGGAATCTAATCCTTCCTTCACATGATGATGATACTTCTCTACAGGAGTCATATTGTCCTCAAATCTCTCCTGCAGACCAAAAAAGCTCCATCTGACTGATGTATTAATTCTTTGGCTCTGGTTATTCAGTTAGGTATAAATATATCTACTTGTGCTATCAAACGTGCACAATGCCATCTTTCCCATGAGCATAACGTTTTTTCAGGTCCTTGTTGAAATATTCATATACTATCCAGGTTATATAGCAATATTGTTTGAAAAGAAAGTGAGCAAGCACAGCATGATTAGGTCTTAATGAATCCATTCTGGCTCATAGTGATCACCTCATTTTAATTTCTTTCTAAATCCTCACAAAATAGCCTTTATTTTAATAACCCTTTTTTGCGCAAGATGCATCAAACTCACTAGATTGTGGTCTGAGGAATCTGCTGTGTTCCCCTTCTAAAAATTTTAGCTTTCCTAAGTCTACTCTTACCAGACTTTTCTTCTCTTTTATGTTCATCCTCAATCACCTGTCAGCACTTTTATCTTTCATGTTCTTTTAAAATCTCAACTTATGGGGATAAACTCCCCATATAGTTACTGTCAGCTTTTTAGAATCTTTCCTCACTCCCTTCTCTTACTCCTCAGAATAATTTACAAATAAATTATGACATTTTCCTTTTCAGTATCTTTCTATGCTTCTGATAGGATCTTTACCATTTAGAGTCACAGGCCAAAGGCTGCTTCCTGTGCTTTATTTGAACTTTTTGAGATCTATTCTCTGAAACTTGTATGCAAGAAGTTAAACTCCTCTCAAAATTCTCTTCCTTAGCTCTTACAAATTCTAATAGGGTACACTTATATGGAAACTCCTTAATACTTTAGAATCCTTTAGATCCCCTCCCCACAAAATTCATTATTTGACATTTTCCTCCATTGAAATCATCGGCTCTTTTTTTTTTTTGTAACTCACTTGCTTACTAGCCTTGTGAGACCTTCCTTCAGTTTTAGTCCCATCATCATGTTACTGTCTCAAAGTGCTCAATACCATCCTCAATTTTATTGTAAATTCCCCCCTCTAGTGAACAAAGCCCCTAAAGCCAAGGTATTCAAGCATTAATAATCAATTTACTAAATTAATCTGTCCAATAATAAATAAATTGATGGGTAGCCAAAGAAAGACAAAGGGAGAATCTGAAACACCTTAAATATGGTGTGTTCTTTCTTATAGGTAACTCCCCCGACAAGTGAAATTTGACCCTGATTGGTTGCAATTTAATGAGGAGGTGGGCTAAAACTCTTCAGCTTCTGCCGCAGAGAAACTGGCTTAGTTATGAGACTCAGCAGCCTCAAGGCATCTGGGCAGAGGAAACCATTTCTATCCACACATCTTCTTTCAAGTTTTCTCATTCATGAGCTTAGCATTGATCTAAACTCTAATGGCAAAAATCAAGGAGTTCCTTCCCCAGGGAAAGGGCTCACTTATACTAGATTCTGTTTATAATATAAACAGAAATCAGTTTCCCAGTTCCATGGGATCCTAACCAACCTAGTTAAGGAGCATGTGCCTTGGAGGCTAGTAGTAATCATATCACTCAGTCGTGTCCTTCAGAGACTGACTGACCTTAGCTGGAGTGGGTAATTAACAAAAAAGAAGAGGAAAAGGATGGATCAAAAATAAATAACTGGTCATTAATATAATAGTATAATATTAATTTCTCTCACACTTCCCATACAACTCATTAACAATGTGAAACATAACTAATCTCAGCTCTAAACTCTGAAGGTGCTTGATGGGAATGATTCTCTACTTAGAAAACTAGTCATTTCTTCCTATCATTTGGTGTTTCACTATAAATCCACAACCAACCCATGAGAAAACACTCCCCTTCAACATTATAACAAATTGTGGATGTGTGTTTGTTGCACCAATTCTTGTACATAAATGGCACTGTCTGAAATTTTGCTGAAAGTCATAAAAATATTAATTAATAATAGCTAATGGTTTCTCCTTTTCCATATACTTATTTAACTATTAAAATGGATTCAGGCAAGATTTCTCCTGGAAAGACCACGATAATTTCCTAAATAGTTGGGTTTTTTAAATTGTGTTCAAAAATACTTCATTGTATATTTCCTTTCGCTCCACCTTAAGTTTATAACTTGCTGTCTTTAAATCTCTGAGTCTGTTGTGGGATAGCTTTGAAAGTTGAGCTTCATTGAAATGGAGCGAAGATGGCAAAGTCAGGGATTCACCTGAGCACTCCCCTAAAGCCCTCCAAATATCTTTAAATAATGACTCTAGACAAATTCTAGAGGGCAGAAAAAAGACAAAATGAAACAATTTCCCAGCCCAAGACAACTTAGGAGGTCAGCAGGAAAGGTCTTTTCACTAATGTGAGAGAGGATGCAGTCCAGCATAAGCCTGGCTGCAGAGACTGGGCTCCAGCAAACCAGGACTCAAGGCAACTTTTCAGTGGCAGCCGTGCTGGTTTCCAGACCTCTCAGCCCACAGATGCCGTACACAACTGGGAGGGTCAGCAGGAAAGGTCTGACACAGCTGGGTGAGAGTGGAGCAGAGGCCAGTGTAGGCTACACCTGCACAGCCCCAGCCCCAGCAAACCACCATCAGGCATTGGGAGCCAATGAATCAGCAGCAGCAGCAGCTGCTTCCAGAGCTTTCAGGCCAGAGACACATAGGGGTCAAACTACTTGTCAGAAGGAGATTAGAGGGTTTGTTTGCTATCCCTGAGGCAGGACTCTTTTACTTTGCCCATACTCAGATATGGGTCACATTCCTGAGTGTCAGTCCCAGGCCAAGAAGGAGCACTGGCACATCAGAGCTCGCAAACACAATGGAGCAGGGACCCTCCTCACAATTCCAGGGAAGAAAAGACTGTTTATGGAAACTCACAGACCACAGCATAGGCTAGGAGAGTAGTAAGCATCTCTCCTTAGAGCATTATCACCTTGGAGGACTAAAAACTTGCAGATCTCTAAAAGTATCTCTGAAAACAGCTGCACAAAAAACCTGGAGCTTAGGACAGTGCACTCTCCACCCTGGAAGCGGAGCCCTAACTTAACAGAGTTAAAAGTCAAATAATAGACTGGGAAAATAAGCAAACAACAGAAACAAAAAAAAAATTGACCATATAAAATTATTATAGTGTCAAGGAAGATCAAAACACACACTCAGAAGAAGATAACAAAGTCAAAGCTCCTATATCCAAAGCTACCAAGAAAAAAGATGAACTGATATCAGGCCACAGAAAAGCTCAAAAAAGATTTTGAAAATCAAGTAAGAGAGGTAGAGGGAATATTGGGAAGAGAAAAAGCTTGGTAAAGGAGACAGAAAAAATACTGAAGAAAACAAGACTAGGCCATATGGTAAAAGGAGTACAAAATGGAGAAGAGCGCCATAAAAAGAGAATAGTCCAAAAGGGGGAAAAAAAACAACAACAGAGGCACACACATTCAATGAAGGAAAACAAAAACAAAAACAAAAACAACTCCTTAAAAAGTAGAATTGGCCAGATTGAAAAGGAGGTACAAAAGCTCAGTGAACAACATAATTCTTTAAAAATTAGAATTGAGCAAATGGAAGCTAATGACTTTATGAGAAATCAACAATAAAAAAAGAATTGAAAAAAATACAATGTGAAATATCTCATTGGAAAACAACTGACCTGGAAAATAGGTTCAGGAGAGATACTTTGAAAAAAAAAATATTGGACTCATTGAAAGACATGATGAAAAATAAAGAGCCTAGACATCATCTTTCAAGAAATTATCAAAGAAAACAGTCCTGACATTCTATAACCAGAGATTAAATAGAAACTGAAAGAATCCACCAATCACCTCATGGAAGAGATCCCAAAATGAAAACTGCCAGGAATATTATAGCTGAATTCCAGATTTCCCAGGTCAATGAGAAAATATTGAGGGCAGTCAGAAAGAAATAATTCAAGTATTGTGCAGCCACAGTCAGAATAACACAAGATTTAGCAGCTTCTACATCAAAGGTTCAGAGGGCTTGGAATACTATATTCCAGAGGGCAAAGGAGATAGGATTACAACCAAGAATCACCTCCCCAGCACAACTGCCTATAAACCTTAAGGGAAAAATGATGTTCAACAAAATAGAGGAATTTCAAGCATTCTTCATGAAAAGACCAGAGCTGAATAGAAAATATGACTTTCAATTACGAGGCTTAAGAGAAGCATGAAAAGGTAAACAGGAAAGATAAATTGAAAGGGACTTAATATAGTTACCAGAGGTGGGGAACCTATGCCCTCAAGGTCACATGGGGCCCTCTAGGTCCTCAAGTGTGGCCCTTTGACTGAATCCAAACTTCACAAAACAAACCCTTTTAGTAAAACTATTTGCATTCCTACATGGGAAGATGATACTTGTTACTCCTAAGAACTTTCTCATTATTAGAGCAGTTCAAAGAAGGATATATATAGAGACAGAGGGCACAGGTGTGAGTTGAATACAAAGAGATGATATCTAAAAACAATAAAATTAAGGGGTAAGAGAGGAATGTAATGGGAGAAAGGGAAAGGGAGAGATAGAATGGGTCCATATCTCACATAAAAGAAACAGGAAAATGCCTTTACAGTGGAGGGGAAGAGAGAGGAGGTGAGGGGAATGAGTGAGCCTTACTCTCATCAGAAATGGTTCAAAGAGGGAATAACAGACACATTCAATTGGGTATGGAAATCTATCTTATCTTACAGGAAAGTAGGAGGGGAAAGGAATGAGGGGGGTGGTAGAAAGGAGGGCAGATTGGGGAGGGATAGTCAGAAGCAAAATAGTTTTGAGGAGGGACAAGGTGAAAGGAGAGAAAGAATAGTATTTATTAATGGAGAGGTAGTGGAATAGAATGGAGGGAAATACAGTTAGCAGTAGTAATAGTGGGGAAAAAAATTGAAGCAAGTTTCTCTATTAAAGACCTCATTTCTCAAGCATAAAAGAACTGAGTCAACTTTATAAAAATGAACCATTCCTGAAATGATAAATGATCAAAAGGTATAAACAGTTTTCAGATGAAGCAAAGTTATCCATAGCCAAATGAAAAAAAAAAAACGCTCTAATTCACTATTGATTGGATAAATGAAAATCAAAACAATTCTGAGCTACTACCTCATTCCTATTAGATTGGCTAATAGGACAGAAAAAGAAAAGTGAGCAATGGTGGAGGGGTTATGGGAAAAACGAGACATTAATGCATTGTTGGTGAAGTGAACTGATTCAACCATTCTATAGAGAAAATTAGAACTATGACCAAAAGGCTATAATACCATGCAGACCCTTTGACCTTGCAATACCACTACTCGGTCTGTATCCCAAAAGAGATAAAAACAAAAAGGAAAAAGGACCTATATGTACAAAAACATTTATAGCAGCTCTTTTCTGGTGGCAGAGAATAGGAAATATAAGGGATGCTCCCTAATTGGGGAATGGCTGAACAAATTGTGGTATATGATTATGATGGAATACTGTTGAGCTAAAAGAAATGAGGAGTGGAATGCTCTCAGAAAAACCTGTAAAGACTTACATGAGCTGAGGCAAAGTGAAATGCACTGTGTACAAAGTAACAGCAACATTTTAAGATGAACAGCTGTGAATGACTAAGCTATTGTAAGTAATACAACATTCCATGACAACTGTGAAGGACTTAGGATGAAAATGCTATCCATCCCCAGAGAAAGAACTGATGGCGTCTGAATACAGATTGAAACATATTTCTTTTTTACTTTCTTTATCTTTCTGATGTGTTTTTGTTGGTCTATGTTTTCTTTCACAACATGACTATTATGGAAATGCTTTGCATGACTACACATGTGTAACCTATGCAGAATTGCTCACGGGGGGGAGGAGCAGGAGGAAGGGAGAGAATTTGGAAGTTTTTAAAATAAATGTTAAAAATTGTTTTTATATGTTAATGGGGAAAATAAAATACTGAATAAATTTTTAAAAAGAAAATAAAGGTGGGATTCACATTGATAATTCACCATTTTCCTAGAATAGTGATTGTCCAGCAGCTGCTTCCAGCTCCTGGCTGTCCATACAACAGCACGACATAGTCCTGGGAAATAGAAATTATTTTTCTATTTCTTTTCCCCTTCTTGGATTGTTAGGGAAACTCTCTTCAGTGAATGTGAGGCTTTGAACAAAATAATAACTAAATTTTTTTAAAAAAAGCATACCTGGTATCTTGCATTTTCTGCACCATTATTTTACTGTGAAGATGCTCAGCTGCAGACTATCATTTGTACATGCCTGCTGTGTCCCTGTGATTTTTATTAAGGATACCCTGTATACAACCACTAATCCTCCCAAAAATTCAACTGAAAAGTAATAGAATGAAGCTGATTCTCTTGTATCTTGGGCCTGCTGCTTTAATTCACTTAGAACTGATTTCATTCCTTTTAGGACTAAAGGAAAATAGGTTAATGCTAATTTACATGGCTGCTTTAGCAATAATATTCATTAAGGCCATTAAAGTTCAGAGTAATGTCAAAAAACCTCACTTTTGCTTTCTTCAGTACTGAAATGTTGTAATGAGAAACTTACTGACCCCTTTCTTGCAAGTGACCCCAAACATATGAATCTCCAGGATATGATCAGCAATTTCACAGTTCTTGTTCTCTGTCAAACGGCTGCATAGTGAAAGATCCTACAAGGCAGATTCATTGGAAGACTTTTTTTTTTCAGATGCAAGGCTAATATGTGATGATTTGTAAGTACATTGAATTATCTCACCATTTACCACATGGGCAGCCTAGCTTCATTTCACTACATAAGAAGCATCCGTATGTTAAACAGGATTAGAATATCTTTTAAAAAAATATGTAGAACATCAATTGAATTGGTATATGGGGAACTCTTGATATGAAAACTCCTCTAATAATGCTGATTAATTCAATTCAATAAGTATACATTTATTCAAGTTCTACTATGTGCTATAATCAGTGTTATTTGCTGGTGATAAAAAGAGCACAAAATTTTAAAAAAAGTCCTTGACTTTAAAAAAGGTTTTATTCTCCCTGGGGACAATGGCATACAGCTAAGTAAATTAAAAAAAAAAAAACAAAACATACAACAGAATACAATCGCATAGGAAGTCAACAAGTTTCCCTAAATCTGAATCTTAGAGAGTGGTCAGGGGCATTGGGATGTTAACCATTTGCCCAGTCACACCACCAGTCTGAGGTCGGGGCAGGGTTTAAAAGGAGGTTTTTTTTCCTGACTCCAAGGACTATTCACTATTTGCTTCACTTGCAGTCATATGGCAGAATATGTGCAATAATATTAAATGTATATCATAAATAATAGTTTAACTACACCTTCTTTACCAAGGGTACTTGTATAAGCCAACCCAGATGGTCTTAGGCAATTCACTAACCTCCCTAGGCTTCAGATTCCCCAGCTGTAAAATAAAAGGATGAAAAGAAATTCCTCCTAATTTTAGTTCTATGATTCCATGGTTTGTAAGCATTTCATCATTTCTTTTCAAATATTATAATTGTTTTCTAAATTTTTAGCCAAGTAAGTCAAAGTTTGAATGAAAGACTTGCATAAATATTTCAAAGGATTTTTCTCTGGAGACTTTCCTCATAGAGGAAACAATAACAACAATAAAAGATGGAAAATGTTTGGAATCTGTTTCAATTTATCAATAGTGCAAAATGATTTCCTTATATCAAGGCAAACTGTCTGTGCTTATTCCATGTCTTCATTATTGTCAATTTCATTTTCAAATCTGTCAATTGACCATTTAATAATTAATGATATTTATAAGACTTTTTGATTTTGTTGCAAAGAACAACTAACTAACCATCAGAATTTGCCAGATAGACTATATATGATGACATGCTTTTGTACATATGACACAGAAGCAGAGAGGGCAGATGAATTCATGATAAGGAATAGAATAGAGCATTTGCAGCCATTATGTTTTGCAGCCTCAGAATCTTCCTTAACCGTCCTTCCTTCTCCACCTCTGTGTCTCCTTGTAGCGTTCCAGTTCAGTTGTGAAGTCTTGTGGATTCCATTCCACAGCATTTCTCAAATCTGCTTTCTTCCACTCCCTCAGCTTCTCCCCTTGATCAGTACTCACTTAGATTGTTGCAGTGACTTCCTCCAGTTCCATCCATCCTTCAGGCAGCAGCCATCTTGAAATTTCTAAAATACATCTAGATTTGAAGCACTCATGTGTGGAATAAAGGTCACATGAAGAGACAGGGAATTGGCTAGATAAAGCCTCCCCCCGCCACAGCCCCCTACCTTCTAAATAATGGACTATTGCTATAAGTGTAGATAGTTTCTGAAGATTTACTAAATTCAAAAGCACCAAGCCTGCTGCTTTGGCCCAGTTTCCTAACATTGGAGTGAGACATAACTTCTGGGGTCTCAAGCGAATAACATTAGAGAAGAAACACTTCAATCTCTCCCACCCACTTAGGGTACCCCAAGCAGGAAAGGCTAATATAGCTGGCAGAGTTCTGGGACAGTGGGCCTGGGCATCCTCCCTATACAACCTTACATCTGTCTACTGTTCCCTTCTGTAGGCTATGCTTAGGCTTGTAATTTTCACACTCCTTAGAACCCCCAGCTTTCTTTAAAGCACATCTTAGGTGGCATTTCCTATACCAGTCCTTTTCTGATCCCACAGTCTGTTAGTTCTGTCTCCCATTTGAACCTTCTTTAAATATACTGAACAGACTTTCCATGTGGCCATTTATTTGGTATACTCCCTCTTAGAATGTAAGTTTTTGAGGGGCAAAGATACTTTTTAAAATTTTTATTTTTGTCTTCTTCTTTAACAAGGGAATATGGGGTTGAGATGGGACTAAACTTGTGATTTCTGTGGCACAAGGAACTCCTTATAGGAAGCTCCCTCTCCCAGTACAAATTGGAACCTACTTGATATCTTAGATTTGTAGAGAGGGACTTTGAACACAGTAGGCACTTAATATTGAACTGGTTTGAATATATTATGTCTAAGGCAGTCCTCCCCAGATACCTCATTGCTGTTAGAAGTTTTAAGGCTTTATCGGTAGAGAGCAAGCTCTAACATCCAATTATATCTAACATTCAAAACAAGTGCAAACAAGCTGGTAAGCATGATCCTGGTCAAGGACAAACCGCCAAAGCCCAGAAAGTCCCACCAGGTAGCTTCAAAGTTATGACTTTTTTTTAACCAGAGCAGTTGAACTCCTAAGTCATGGAGGGGTGCTGATCTTCGTAAGTGGAGGGAGTTATCATGCCTTCAAAATCATTAATTGGAGGAGCAGTGTGATGTAGTAGAGAGAGGAGTGGACTTTGAGTCAAGTAGACCTAACCTCATCTTGCAACTCAGATATTTACTAATTGTGTGACATTGGACAAGTGACTCAATTTCTCTCTATCTCAATTCCTTCAAGTATAGAATGAGGAGGTTGGATGTGATGTTCTCTAAAGTGCCTTCCAATGCCCTTTGGTTCTGTGAACTTTAATATGGAAGTAATAAATGGTTATATTAGAAGTTGCAGTTGTTATATATTGTTTTATACTGACATCCTTGGGAAGGAATGAAGGGACAGGCCAATGGAGTGTGGAAAGCATGCTCTTGCCATACGTGAAGAATTTCAGCAAATACTTCAACATCTGTTTTCAAACATCTAGAAACTACACATCCCTTTTGTTCTTAAAATATATGTTTGCGAGCAGCTCAAGCCTGAGTTGTTTCTTCCTCTAGGTGTAAAGCCCCACTTGGGAGTGAGACATCTTTCCTTATCAAAGAAATGTCTCATTTGTAATCTGAGGCCACATCTCCACAATTTGAAGTAGAGACATGATGTGATTATCTGGGTAACTGTTATACTTTGTTGGTTTGTTTCTAAGATGATTTGACAGCGCACTTTTTTTTTCCTCTTTTTTTCTGAAATAAATGAAATGAAACATTTTTACTTTTCCCTTTTTGTTCCCTTGAATTATTCAATTAATTGCCATAATTATTTATTGCACTCTGTGTGGAGAGATACAGCATGTAAGGAACCTTCAGCAAGATCAATTTGCAAACTGTTAGTGATTCTAGTCCTGTGTGTGCGATTATATGCCACGTAAGGGCAGGGAGTTTCCCATCTATCGTCCCTGGTGCCAACATGGGGCCTATGCCTCCTACAAGTTTAGTCTGGTTATTTGCATCTTTTTGTCAGCCTCAACTGAGTGAAAAACTGCTAAGGAGAAGAGGTGTTCCCTGATTTTTCTCACTTATCTCTGCCTCCTCACTAGAGAAATTTCAAAAGCCCGAGTAATTTCCTCATTTCCATGATCTTAAATATCCCTGAAATCTCTTGACAGTTAAAGAACTGGCACTTTCTGATGGAATATAAATAAGAGGAAAGATGGCTTTAATAACTTAGTTCTCTATTGAGAGAGAGAGTGAATAGGCTTGCCAACAAGATTTGCCAAATCTAGGAAGTTGAGGCTGTTATCAGAGTCATTTTAATTTTAACCTTTCCACAAAGTCTAATTTGTGAGCTATATAACACTTACACAATTCATTGAGTTCTCTAGTAATGAATAAAATGTACATATTTCAGCATTAAAATAAATCATTCAGCTAAAAACATAAGTATATGGCTTCAGACCAAAAGGTGGCTGCTATCATTATACTTCAACAGGTTCTGTTTAAATTAAAGGGGGTGTGTTTATTATAAGTATGTGTGTATATCTATTCTCTCTAACTATTTGGACATTTCCAGAATTCCAGTCTTATACGACCCTCTGTCCCCACCAAAACAAAACCAATCTCTAGGCATGCATTCCACTGATTCCATCCTGGATGACCTGTTAATGCTATTTATTTATTTAGCTGACTCATTCCTAACTGACTGGCACAATTACCGGGGAAGTAGAGTAGGCAATTCAATGCACTGTTTCCTCGGAATTTATGAATTTGGGGGCTACTTCTGCTTGCAATCTTATCAAGCAGTTTAGGAATGAGTTTTGAAAATCTTGAAAGCATCTGAAACTAAGAGGGTCCCAAACATCCAAGCTGCCTCCACATCTCAGAGAATGATTCATTTTTATTATTTTTTTGAATGTTATCAGAATATGTTACCTACCGGCGATAACTATACACATGTGAGTGCATGCACACACATGCATGTATAAATAGGCACATACATTCATGTGTATATATATACGTATATGTAGTTGTACACATAAACATGGATATACATACATGTTTACGTATGCATTTATACATATATTTCTCAGTGATTTATGATAATGTAATATTCCCTCTGAGAGCCCCCCACACTCAATCTCACACTGGCGTTCCCTAGAGCAGGGGTGGAGAACTTGGGGTTTCAAGGCCACATGTGGTCCTCTGGGTCCTCAAATATCACCGTTTGACTGAATCCATACTTCACAGAACAAATCCCCTTAATAAAAGGATTTGTTCTGTTAAACTTGGAATCAGTTAAAAAACTACACCTGAGGACCTAGAAGGCCACATTTGACCTTGAGGCCTAGGTTCCTCACCCCTTTGACTACTACCTCATGTCTAAAACATAATCTGTGAATGCACAGTACTAAAACTTTATCTCATGAGCCACTGTCAATGGACTTACCTTTTAATAGTCAAATAGGAAACATGTAGCTCAAAATAAAACCCTTTAATAAGAAGAAATAGTAAGAATTTTAGCTATTAAATATTCTCTCCATAAATTTGTGGCATACTACCTCAGAGATATACCCACTATCAATCAGAACAATGGACACTAACTAATAGCAAACTGCAGTGAGGAAGAAACATAAGGAATACATGGGCACATACTTGGGGAACACATACAGCCAAAAAACTTCATGTATCTAGAAGACCAGAGGCCTTGCATCTTTTCTCTCCTTATGCTTTTTTAAAATACTATTTCTTGTTAAACACAATGTATCATCTAGAAAGGTTGTTCATTTGGGTACCTGAGGCCTTTCCTTTCCATAAATTAACTCCCAGCTGCCTGGGCTAGTCCTCTCTTAAATCCATAATTAGCTCTCTGCTCTGCTATCAGATGTCATGATGCTTGAAGGTCCTGCCTACTTTTAAGGCTCTATCCATCTCACATTCTGGGAGTGTGGTCTCATATTAGAAGAGTAATTCTATTGCAAGACACCATGGTCAATAAGAATGGAGAAGAAGGAGAATTTTCCTTCATTTCTGATGCACTGTGCCAGAGGTGCTGAGGTATCACTCCACAAAGTTTATTCTAACCTTAATTTCCTCAGCTTTCACCAGGGTTGGCAAGCATATATTTTCATTTATTTTATTTTAAAATTTATTATTTATTTTAATATTTTTTAATGTTAGGATCCAAATTCTTTCTCTCCATCCTATCTTTCCACCACCCACCAAGAAAGCCAAAAAAAAAAATATATATATATATATATCAATTGTAAATGTAAAATCATGCCAAAGATATTTCCATATTAGCCATGTTGAAAAAAAAAATCCAGAAAAATATAGATGAAAAAAATCATGCTTCAATCTGCATTCAGATTCCATTAGTTCTTTCTCCAGAGGTGAATAGCATTTTTCATTATAAATCTTTCCAAGTTGTCATGGATCATTGCATTGATCAGAATAACTAAATCATTCACAGTACAGCATTGAACAATTTGCTGTTACTGAATAAAATGTATTCCTGGTTTTCCTCACTTCATTTTGCAGAATTTCATCTAAATCTTACCAGGTTTTTTTGAAAACTTCCTGCTCATTATTTCTTAATGCACAACTGTATTTCATCACAATCATATATCACAGCTTGTTCAGCCACTCCCCAGTTGATGGTCATCCCTTCAATTTCCAATCTTTGCCACCATGAAAGAGCTACTATAAATATTTTTGTACAAATATTTTTTCCATTTTCTTTCATCTCTTTGGGATACAGATATTGTAGTGGTATTACTAGGTCAAGGAGCATGCACAGTTTATAGCTCTTTGGGCACAGTTCCAATTTGCTCTGCGGAACGGTAGGGTCAGTTCTAAACTTCACCAACAGGGCATTAGTGTCCCAATGTTTTCACATTACCTCTAACATTTCTCATTTTTCTTTTCTGTCATATTGACTAATCTAAGAGGTATAAGGTGGTATTTTAGAGGGGTTTTTTTCTTCAATTTTTATTTCTCTAAACAGTATTTATTTAGAAGATTTTTTTTTTTTTTCTGGGTTTTTTAGTAGCATACATAGTAATACCAAGGATTTGTGTTGGTTTGTTTATAGATACATTTATATGTATATGTGTATATATATGTATATATATATATATATATATATATATATATATATATATTATATATATACACGCACATGTGTGTGTGCATGTTTGTGTGTGTATATATATGTATATAAAAACTTTGCTGAAGTTGTTAAATGTTTCACCTAGTTTTTTAGGGTTTTTTTTTTATTATTTTATATATAAATTTGATTATTTTTAGTTTTAAACACTTCCACAAGATTTTGAGTTCCAAATTGTCACCCCATCTCACCCCTCCACCCACACAAAGATGGCATGCATCCTGAATACCCCTTACCCTACTCTGCTCTCTCCTCTATCTCCCCCCCTTCTCTTATCTACTTCCCCTTCTATTTTCCTGTAGGGCAGGATAGATTTCTGTACCTCATTTCCTGTATTTCTAATTTCCCAGTTGCATGTGAAAACATTTTTTTAAACATGTGTTTTTAAAACTTTGGGTTCCAAATTTTCTCCCTTCCTCCCTCCCCACCCACCCTCATTGAAAAGGCAAGCAACTCAATATAGGTTATACATATGCAGTTATGTAAAGCACTTCCACAGTAGACATGTTGTGAAAAACTAACTCTATTTTACTTATTCCTATTCTGCCCCCCAATTTATTCTATTCTTTCTTGTGACCCTGTCCCTCCTCAGAAGTATTTGCTTCTGATTACCCTCTTTCCCAATCTGCCTCCTCTCTATCATCCCCCTGCTCTCTTGTCACTTTCCCTCCTATTTTGCTGTAGGGTAACACAGATTTCCATACCCTATTGAATGTGTATGTTATTCCCTCCTTAAGGCAAATATGATGAGAATAAGATTCCCTCATTCCTTCTCACCTTCCCCTGTTTCCCCTTCACTGTAAGAGCCTTTTCTGTTCTTTTTTTGTGTGTGAGATAATTTACCCTATTCTACCTCTCCCTTTCTTCTTCTCCTAGTATAATCCTTTCTCATCCCTTAATTTTATTCTCCAGATATGACCCCTTCATCTTCAACTCACCCTGGGCCCTCTATCTATCTATCTATCTATCTATCTATCTATCTATCTATCTATCCATCTATCTACATACATATAATTTTTCCTCCTCCAACTACCCTAATACTGACAAAGGTCTCATGAGTTATAAATATCATCTTTCCATGCAGGAATGTAAACAGTTCAACCTTAATAAGCCTCTTATGATTTCTCTTTCCTGTTTACCTCTTCATGTTCCACTTGAGTCTTGTATTTGAAAGTCAAATTTTCTATTCAGCTCTGGTCTTTTCATCAAGAATGCTTGAAAGTCCTCTATTTCACTGAATGACCATTTTTTCCCCTGAAGGATTATACTCAGTTTTGCTGGGTAGGTGATTCTTGGTTGTAATCCTATCTCCTTTGCCCTCCTGAATATTATATTCCATGCCCTGCAGTCCTTTAATGTAGAAGCTGCTAAATCTTGTGTTATCCTAATTGTGTTTCCACAATACTTGAATTGTTTCTTTCTGGCAGATTGTAATATTTTCTCCTTGACCTGGGAACTCTGGAATTTGGCTACAATATTCCTAGGAGTTTTCCTTTGGGGATCTCTTTCAGGAGGAGATCGTGGATTCTTTCAATTTCTATTTTGCCCTCTGGTTCTAAAATATCAGGGCAGTTTTCCTTGATAATTTCTTGAAAGATGATGTCTAGGCTTTTTTTGATCATGGCTTTCAGATAGTCCAATAATTTTTAAATTCTCTCTCCTGGATCTATTTTCCAGGTCAGTTGTTTTTCCAATGAGATATTTCACATTGTCTTCTATTTTTCATTCTTTTGGATTTGTTTTACAGTGTCTTGATTTCTCATAAAGTCACTAGCTTCCAATTGCTCTATTCTAATTTTTAAGGAAGTATTTTCTTCAGTAATCTTTTGGACTTCCTTTTCCATTTGGCCGATTTTTCTTTTTAGGGCATTCTTCTCCTCATTTGCTTTTTGGACCTTTTGCCATTTGGGTAGGCTTTTTTTAAGGTGTTATTTTCTTCAATATTTTTTGGGGCCTCCTTTAGCAAGCTGTTGACTTGTTTTTCATGATTTTCTTGCATCACTCTCATTTTGCTTCCCAGTTTTTCTTCTACTTCTCTTATTTGCTCCTCAAAATCCCTTTTGGGCTCTTCCAAGGCCTAGGACTGATTCATATATTCATTGGAGGCTTTGGATGTAGGAGCTTTGACTTTGTTGTCTTCATCTGGTGGAATGTTTTGATCTTCTTTGTCACCAAAGTAAGACAATATAGTCGGACTCTTTTTGTGCTGCTTGCTCATGATCCCAGCCAATTACTTGAGTTTTAACCTCTGCTTCCAATGTGGAGAATGTACTGTCCCAAGTTTTGGGGGTTTGTACAGGTGTTATCAGAGATACTTGTAGGGACCTGTAAATTTTCAGTTCTTGCAAGGTGGTATGACAAGGAGTGAGATGTTTACTCCTTTCCTGGCCTGTGCTCTGGTGTATTAGTGATTACAAGCACTCCTTTCTGTCCTGGAACTGTGAGGAAGGTTTCCTCTCTACAGAAACTACAAGTTCCTCCACGCCAGTGCTGGCGCTCCTCCTTGCCCCAGAATTGCTGCCCAGAGCTGTAACCCAGATCCAAACATGGGCAAAGCAAGAGATTCCTGCCTCTGCACTAGCAAAGAGGTCCTTCCAAATCCCTCTCTGATCAGCCACTCGATTCACCATCAGTCTGTGGGCTGGAAGCTCAGAACACAGTCACTTCCCAGGTGCCTGCGCTCTGTGCTCTATGCTCTGTAACTGGCTCTGAGACCTAGCTCCTCTCTCAATGCAGTAATGGACTTTTCCTACTGACCTTCTACGTTGTCTTTGGAGTGGGTTGAGAAGTCTGGAAACCACCACAGCTGCCCGTGATTCAGTCCTCTGAGGCCTGCTCCAGGTTTGCTCTGGCCTGCACCCCCACCACACTGCACTGCACTCCTCTACTTGCCTGGTGTACTATATCTTTCTGATCAATCATCCAGATTGTCTTGGGCTGGAAATTTGCTTCACTCTGCCTTTTTGTGGGTTCTGCTGCTTTAGAATGTGTTTAGAGCCATTTTTTTTTAATGAGTATTTGGAGGGGTTTGGGGGAGAGCTCAAGCAAGTCACTGCTTTCACTCTGCCGTCTTGGCTCTGTCCCTTGGGTCTTTCGGATTGTCCAAGTATACTATCATATCATCTGCAAAGAGTGATAGTTTCACTTCCTCATTGCCTATTTTTAGTTTTTCTCATTTTATTACTGTAGTTAGCATTTCCGGTTGGTGGTTTTCCTTTGTTCTCTTTTTTTTTAATCAATTTTATTAATTTATTGATTTATCAACAAACACTTCCATATGCTTTTCAGTTGAAAATTTTTCTCTCCCTTCCTCTCCCCCCCACCCTCCCCAAGATGGCACACAATCTGATATAGGCTTTACATTTACATACCCATTAAACATATTTTTACATGAGTGAAGTTGTAAGTAAAAATTAAAATCAATAGGAGAAACCATCAGAAAGATGAAACAAAACTCAACAGAAGGTAAAAATAAGTGATAGCGATTCAACTTCCATAGTTCTTTCTTTGGATGTGGACAGCTTTTTCCATCCTGAGGTCTCTGGAGATGTCTTAGATCCTTACAATGCTGAGAAGAGTTCAGTTTAACAACATTAGTCATCGTATAACGTGACTGTTATTGTGTACAAAGTCCTTGGTTCTGCTCACTTCACTCAGCATCAGACCATACAAGTCTTTCCAGGTTTTTTCTGAATTCAGCCTGTTCATCATTTCTTATAGCACAACAGTATTCCATTACATTCATATACCACAACTTGCTCAGCCGTTCCCCAATTGATGGGCATCCTCTCAATTTCCAATTCTTTGCCACCACAAAAAGAGCTGCTATGAATATTTTTGTACATGTGGGTCCTTTTCTCTTTTGTTTGATCTCTTTGAGATATAGCCCTAGAAGTGCTATTGCTGGGTCAAAGGGTATGCACATTTTTGTAGCCCTTTGGGCATAGTTCCAAATTGTTCTCCATAATGGTTGGATCATTAAACAACTCCACCAACAATGCGTTAATGTTCCAATTTTCCCACGTCTTCTCCAACATTTATCATTTTCCTGTTTTGTCATGTTGGCCAATCTGATAGGTGTGATGTGGTACCTCAGAGTTGTTTTGATTTGCATTTCTCTAATCAATAACGATTTAAGCATTTTTTCATATGACTATAGATGGCTTTAATTTCTTCATCTGAGAACTGTCTGTTCATATCCTTTGACCATTTATCAATTGGGGAATGGCTTGTGTTCTTATAAATTTGTCTTAATTCTCTATATATTTTAGAAATGAGGCCTTTATCAGAGAGACTGGTTGTAAAAATTCTTTCCCAATTTTCTACCTTCCTTCTAATCTTAGTTGCATTGGCTTTGTTTGTGCAAAAACTTTTCAATTTAATGTAATCAAAATTATCCATTTTGCTTTTCACAATGTTCTCTATCTCCTGTTTGGTCATGAATTCTTCTGTTCTCCATAGATCTGATAGGTAAACTATTCTTGTTCTCCCAGTTTACTTATGGTATCAGCCTTATATCTAAGTCATGAACTCATTTTGGCTTTTTTTTTCTTTTTGGTATATAGTGTGAGATTTGGGTCTATGCCTAGTTTCTGCCATACTCTTTTCCAGTTTTCCCAGCAGTTTTTTTCAAAGAGTGGTTCTTATCCCAGAAGCTGGGGTCTTTGGGTTTATCAAATAATAGTTACTATAGTCATTGACTACTGTGTCTTGCATATTTAACCTATTCCACTGATCCACTCCCTATTTCTTAGCCAGTACCAAGCAGTTTTGATGATTGCTGCTTTATAATACAATTTAAGATCTGGAATTGCTAGGCCACCTTCCCCTGCATTTCTTTTATTAGTTCCTTTGATATTCTGGACCTTTTGTTTTTCCAAATGAATCTTGTCATTATTTTTGCTAACTCTATAAAATAATCTCTTGGTAGTTTTATTGGTATGGCACTTAATAAGTAAATTAGCTTATGTAGGATAGTCATTTTTATTATATTAGCTCAGCCTACCCATGAGCAACTGATGTTTTTCCAATTATTTAGATCTGATTTATTTGTGTGAAAAGTTTTGTAATTGTGTTCATAGATTCCTGGGTTTGTTTCGGGAGGTAGACTCCTAAATATTTTATAATGTCTACAGTAAGTTTAAATGGGATTTCTCTTTCTATCTCTGTTGTTGGCTTTTTGGTAATATATAGAAATGCTGATGATTTATATGGGTTTATTTTATAGCCTGCAACTTTGCTAAAGTTGTTTATTATTTCAAGTAGTTTTTTACTTGATTCTCTAGCATTCTCTAAGTATATCATCATGTCATCTGCAAAGAGTGATAGCTTTGTTTTTTCTTTGCCTTTTCTAATGCCTTCAATTTCTTTTTCTTCCTTATTGCTAAAGCTAAGGTTTCCAGTACAATATTGAATAACAGTGGTGATAATGGACATCCTTGTTTCACCCCCGATCTAATTGGAAATGCTTCTAGCCGGTCCCCATTACTTATAATGCTGCTGAAAATTTTAGATATATGCTGTTTATTATTTTAAGGAAGGCCACATTTATACTATGCTTTCTAATGTTTCGTTTTTAAATAGAAATGTGTTGTATTTTATCAAAAGCTTTTTCTGCATCTATTGAGATGCTCATGCGGTTTCTGTTGGTTTTGGTGTTGATATGCTCAATGATGCTGATAGTTTTCCTAATATTGAACCAACCCTGCATTCCTGGTATAAATCCTACCTGGTCATAGTGTATTATTCTTGTGATAAGTTGCTGCAATCTACTTGCTAGTATTTTTCTTAAAATTTTTGCATCTATATTCATTAGAGAAATTGGTCTATAATTTTCTTTCTTTATTTGACTCTTCCTGATTTAGGTATCAACACCATATTTGTATCATAAAAGGAATTTGGTAAGACTCCTTCTTCACCTATTTTCCAAAATAGTCTATATAGTATTGGAATTAATTGTTCTTTAAATGTTCGAAAGAATTCACATGTAAATCCGTCTGGCCCTGGAGACTTTTTTCTGTTTTCCTTTCTTCTCAAAGAGGACCAACGACATCACTATATTAGAGTCAAGTTACAACGCGACTTACTGTAACTGATCAGACCAATACAAGGTTGGAATGCTCCAACACAGGTCAGGCATGAATAGCCCATGTGAACATTTGGGGTGAATTCTCTAAATTTGTTCATCTTGCATTTTTTTTTTTGCCTTCTTCAATTCTGCTTTGCTCATAGAGCTCAGCAGCTTCTTTAATGGGAGCACATCTTGATGGACGGTCCTGTGGCAGTGTCTCCCATGTTACACAATCAGTTGCAAAGTTCTTCAGAGAAACCTTGCAAGTGTCCTGGTATCATTTATTTAGACCACCATTCAAGTGAATTCTCCATAAATTAGTCTAGTATTTCTGAATAATAGTGGTGATAATAGACATCCTTGCTTCACCTGTGATCTTATTGGAAAGTCTTTTAGCTTATCACCATTACAGATAATGTTTGCCGAAGTATTTAGATAGATGTTATTGTCATTTTAAAGAAAGCTTCATTTATTCTTATGCTTTCTATTGTTCTGAATAAGAATGGTTGTTGTATTTTATCAAAATCTTTTTCTGCATTCATTGCTATAAACACATTATATTTGCTATTAATATGGTCAATCATGCTGACAGTTTTTTTTTAATATTGAACCAGTCTTGCACTCCTGCTATAAATCCAACTGGTCATAGTGCATGACCTTTCTGACATATTGCTAGTATTTATTTAAAAAAATGCATCATTATTCATTAGGGAAATTGTTCTATAGTTTTCTTTTTCTGTTTTTGATCTTTCTTGTTTAGGGATCAGCAACATATTTACATCATAAATGGATTTTGATAGGACTCTTTCTTTGCCTATTTTTCCAAATGCTTTATATAGTATTAGAGTTAATTGTTCTTTAAGTGTTTAGCAGAATTTACTTGTGAGTCCAACTGGTTCTGGGAGTTTTTTCTTATCCAGCGCATTTATGAGTTGTCCAAATTCTTTTTCGAAGATAGGGTGATTTAAGTATTTTATTTCATCTTCTATTAATCTGGGCATTTTTTTTGTAAATATTCAGCCACATTACTTAGATTGTCAGATTTATTAGCATATGCTTAGGCAAAATAAATCCTAATAGTTGCTTTTATTTTATCTTCATTCATTAGTGGCTCAATCTTTCTTTCCTTTTTGATGCCAGGAATTTGGTCTTTTTTAAAAATCAAATTAACCAATGCTTTATATCTTTCGTTAGTTTGTTTTTTTTTTAATAAAACCAGCTCCTAGTTTCATTTATTAATTCATTTTTTACTTTCAGTTTTATTGATCTCTCCTTTGATTTTTAGGATTTCCAATTTAGTTTTTCCTCGGTTATTTTTTTTTAAATTTTCATTAGTTAATTTTAATAGCTTTTTTTTAATTGCATGTCCAATTCATTGATTTGCTCTTCTTCTATTATATTGATGTAATCATTAAAAAATATAAATCTTCCCCTAAGTACTGCTCTGGCTCTCCCACAAATTTTGGTATGTTGTCTCATTGTTGTCATTCTCTTTAATGAAATTATGGATTGTTTCTATAATCTGTTCTTTAACCCACTTATTCTTTAGGATTAGATTATGTAGTTTCCAAATAATTTAACCTATATTTATTTTTCTATTTATATTTATAAAATAGCTTATAGCCCTTTAATGAATGTACTTTTTATTGCATTATTGTCTGAAATGGATGCATTTAATGTTTCTGCATTCCTAATTTTGGTGAGGTTTTTATGTCCTAATACATGGTCAATTTTTGTGACGGTGATATATACAGTTAAGAAAAAAGTATAATCCTTTCTATTTCTATTCAATTTTTCTCTAGAGCTCTATCATATCTAACTTTTCTAAAATTCTATTCATCCCCTTAATTTTTTGTTGTTGTTGTTGTTTTTTGTTAGATTTATCTAATTGTGAGAGGTGAAAGTGGAGTTCCCCCACTAATATAGATATAGTTTTACTGCCTAATTGCTCCTGTATCTCATTTAACATTTCCTTTAAGAATCTGGATGAAATGCCATTTGGTCCATATATGTTTAGTATTGATATTACTTCATTCCTATGCCACCTTTTAGCTAAATATAATTTCCCTACTTATCTCTTTTAATTGAATCTATTTTTGCTTTTTCTGAGATCATGATTGCTACCTGTGCCTTTTTCACCTCAGCTGAAGAAAAGAAAATTCTGCTTCAGTCCCAAGTTTTGTATCTCTGTCTCTGTCTCTCTGTCTCTGTCTCTGTCTCTGTCTCTGTCTCTCTCTCTCTCTCTCTCTCTCCCTCCCTCCCTTTCTCTTTCTCCCTTTCTGTGTCTTTGTGTTTCAAAACTGTTTTTTATAAACAACATAGTTTTAGATTCATACTTGTAATTCTTTCTGCTAGTGCTCCTTTCTGCCTTGAAATTGAGAACAAGAATCTTTTCATCAGGAATCCATAAAAGTCCTCTATTTTATTGAACATACATCTTTCCCCTGAAGGATTTTACTAAATTTTGCTGAGTAGGCGATTTATGGTTGTAATCCCAACTCTTTTGCTTTCTGGAATATCTTGTTCCAAGCCCTTTGCTCCTTTAACATAGATGCTGTTGAAACTTGTGTTGTCCTAACTGTGGCTCCACAATATTTGATTTTTTTTTCTTTTGGCCTGTTTGCAATATTTCTCCTTGACCTGAAAGCTCTAGAATTTGGTTATAATATTTTTCGCAGTTTTCATTTTGGCATCGCTTTTAGGAGGTGATTGGTGGACTCTTTCAATTTCTGTTTTACCTTCTGACTCTAGAATATGAGAGCTGTTTTCCCTGATAGTTTATTGAAGGATAATATCTAGGCTCTTCTTTGTTCATGGCTTTCAAGTACTCCATCAATTCTTAAATTATCTCCCCTGGATCTATTTTCTAGGTCAGTTGTTTTCCCAATGAGATATTTGACATTATCTACCACTTGTTTTCAGCCTTCTGGTTTTGTTTTATGGTTTCTTTATTTTTCATAAAGTCATTAGCTTCCACTTGTCCAATTATAATTTTTAAGGAATTATTTTCCTCAATGAGCTTTTGTACCTCTGTTCCCATTTGACCAATTCTGGTTTTGAGGAGTTCTTCTCTTTGGTGAATTTTTGTATATCTCCCCTCCAAATCTTGCCTCTCCCCTCCCCAGTTTGGTCATTTCTACTTTTTTTTTTTTTGGATGAGGCAGTTGGGGTTAAGTGACTTGCCCAGATTCATACAGCTAGTAAGTGATATGTGTCTGAAGCCGGATTTGAACTCAGTTCCTCCTGAATCCAGGGCTGGTACTCTATCCACAGTGCCACCTAGCTGCCTCCAAATACTCCCTTTTTAAGTAATTAAACTGGAAGCAAAATAGGTGTATCCTTTGAGAAATGACAGCATATTGTGGCATATGAGCGTAAGAGGATGCTAGTAGGTACGAAGAAAAGACAAATGTCAAATATTCAGAGAAAATTGTGAAGCTTGGATGAAGTACTGGAGAGAAAACAAGTAGAACCTGAAGAACAAATTACAAGATAATTATCCTGATGTAAAAGAAAATAACATAGAAAGATCTTAAAGCTTTCATCAGTATAATAACCCATAATGACTTCAGAGAAAAAATTGTGAAACATGTAGAGATTTGGTGACTTGTAGGATCAAGGATGAATTTTGAGCCATGCCCAATATATTGATTTGCTTTATTGGAAAAAAAACCCAACAATACTTTTGTTGTTGTTGTTGTCGTTGTTACAAAGGTGATTTATCCTGGAAACTGATTTCTACAAAGGAAGGATCATTAGGAAATGGCAATGATATGCTGTGATTGAATTGAAAGTTGAGAGATGCAAGCTTGTGTCTCATCATTTTTCCTTAAATGAGTCCCTGAATGTACAGTAAATCAAATGATCATCACCAGAGATTCCTAACAGCATCAACCCAGATTGATAGTTGTTCTCAGGGCAACTGATTCTAAGGATGTGCTGGACCCAACTCAGCATGCTGATTTTTCAATTTTCATTGTGAATATTTACACATTAAAAATAAACACATGCTACACATAAGAATTTTATTGGTTGATTTATTGCCTAGACTTAAGAAAGTGATGTAGAAAACAGTAATAAACCAGGTTAATCTTAAAATATTATTGTATCGATTTTTCCCCATAAGAGCTGGTTGTTAAACATTTATTAGAATTACAGTGATTGTCTTGTCACTTGCTATTTACAATCCCTGCATGGGCTACATTTCTGCTTCTGAAGTCTGTATCTATATCTCTACCAATTAATTCATTCCATCCAGGTACAAGTCAACCTTTTTAGATCCTGTTTGCTTTTGTATCACTCCTTTATATCCTTTTGTATCTCTTTTATCAGAGTCGTTAGTTTAAGAGTTGTTTAATCAAAGTGGCATCTCAGACTTGCAATATCATCCCACCCTCAATTTAATCCTGTCAGTGGTAAAGAGGGCAAAATTTCAGAAATTTGTTCTCTAGTAATAGGTTTGTACTCTTAAATGGGGAAATTGCTTAAAATGTGATAGAAATTTGGGAACCACAGAATGATGTCTCCCCAAACTCAGCATGTGGAAGTACAAATAGGAGTTGGTCATATCCATTCATATACTAATTTAAAAGAAGAGCAAGCCAGCAGCAATTCACCTCTTCTCCTCTGATGTGGTCAGCAGATTTGATCTTCCCATCTTCCCACCCTTTCCAATTCCATATCATATCAACCCCTTGCCTTTCATCTGATCAGGTATATGTATAAAGATATCTCCAGGGGTATGTAGTTAATGTTTAACAACTAGCTTTCTGGGAAGGGAGAAAGTATGCCAGACATACTTTTTAAGCTTTTTCTGCATTATTAATATTTTCTCAATTACTTTCTCAAGTCTAAACAAATCATCAAAACAATAAATCTGTCCCTGATCTACAGTATTTTGGGATTTCAGCTTATAGTGAAAATTTAACAATTGCTCTCTTACGTACTTAATATTCCTCTGTTCCTGTAGTACTGATAAAGTATATTGGGTTTCTTTACAGGGGCATAGATTTGCATAAAATGAGAGTTTGTTTATAAGGAAAAGAAGGAAGTTAAAGAAAAAGACTTGTTTCTGATTGTTATTAGTGTTTTCCTCACCAACACCCCCCCAACTCCTCCCCTCAGAACTTAACTTGTATCAGTCTTGTTCAGAGGGTAGCCTTAGAGCCAGAAACACCTAGGTTCAAGTTCCCTCTTTGATACATATTGGAAGTGTGACCTTGGGCAAGTTAATTAACCTCTTGATGTCTCCAACAAATTTTCTAAATTCATAAGCTACAGAGAATATGTCTACCTGTTTTGATAACAGGAGACTCCTAACTGGGAATATCTTATGTGACTGAAATGACAATACCAGGTCCAATCCTATTCTTTTAGTATATATTTATCTATTTATAAGCTGTATCCTTCAGACTATAGGTGTCTTGGTTGTGGGAATATTTCACTACTTTCTGTGTCACTAGTATCTAGCATAGTATTTGACACATTAAGTAACACTTATTAAATATTTTTTATTATTATTGAATATTTATTAAATATTATTATCATTGTTCCCCCATTCTCAGAATTTTCATCTTTGGTCCTCCCTCTAGGTGCCACATTCTAGCTTTTTAAAAATCTCACCTGCTACTCCATTACCTTCATAGGTTCCATCTCGCTCTGTCACTAAACCGGAATAGTCAGGACATGCATAATACATAAATCCACCTTTCACCCAGTAGGAATCATCACCTTAATCCTGTCTGTTCTTTCAGAAACACCTCCCAACCCCAGAAGCTTTGTGCCAGTCTGTAGTCATAAGCACCACTTTTTAGGAAAAAGGATTATCAAAAGAAGAGAGAATTTGGGAGAGATTTCTATTCCAATGAGATTTGTCATTTTTTTAGTGAATAGAAGTAGAAATCTCTATGGTTAACAAAGCCCTCCAATTTAACAGTTGACCCAGGCAGCAATTACTTGCAATATTCACAAGTATCTTATTTTGGAATGAAAATATTAGGGAGAAAGGGAGGCAATTTTGTGAATAAATACAGCAGGCATTCCTTGGCTAAGAATCTTTTGTAAAAATGACTAAAGGGGCAAGGGAATTCAATTCAATTTAATTTCTTTCTTTCTTTTTCTTTTTTTCTTTCTTTTTGTCAGGCATTCTTTTCCAAGTTTATTTTAAAAAAGCAAATAAACCAAAGATTTTTGGTATTCTATACAGTGGACAATAGATTCTTCTGAAAATGAAAAGACCTCCTCCAAAACTTCTCATCCCACCAACCTCATATCCCATTCCAACTATCAAGTTCCTGTAAAAAGAAAGGGGCTCAAACTTTCTTGTGCATGTCACATTTTTTAAAAATAGCATGAGCAATTCCATTTTGCCTTTATCAGCCATTTTGTGAAGTTAAGTTTCAACTCCTTGGAAGTCACCTGATTTTAGAGAAGTCACAAGATTACTCCCCCTCCCAATAGCCACTCAATTT
The DNA here is from genome assembly GCF_003287225.1 of Phascolarctos cinereus. Classification (NCBI taxonomy): domain Eukaryota; kingdom Metazoa; phylum Chordata; class Mammalia; order Diprotodontia; family Phascolarctidae; genus Phascolarctos; species Phascolarctos cinereus. Next base: position 43,559,295 of record NW_027555847.1, on the reverse strand, counting down.
AATAAATGTCACAAAACTACCCTTCTCCCTCTTACCTCATTGTCTCCTCATCCCCTCCTCCTCTCCACCTACAAGAAGCCAGATGTCTCAATCCCTAAGTTTTTTTTTCTTCCTCCTCCTCCTCCTCCTCTTCCTCCTCCTCCTCCTTCTCGTCCTCTTTCTCTTCCTTCTCTGCTCCCCCTACTCCTCCTTTGTTTATAATACAGGTATGTCTAAATGGTATGGTGATCTAAGAAATAAAACATAATCTAGTCCCTCTCCACCCCTCCCCCATCACATTCAGAGAAAGACAAAGATAAGAAAATGAGGAAAATCCATTCAGAAAGTCCCCAGGCAGGAGTCATACATTCTTGAATCATAGGGATATATTTCTCTCACAGTCTTCTTCAAACCATCCTCAGTCAATAGAATCTAATGTGGAGATATATAGGTCACATTAGTTGCTGGGTCCCAGTAAGAGGGCCCATAGGAATTTGGGGTATAGATTGTAGCCAGCCACCATTGTTCATATTGAAGTTAGCTGAGATGATAGAGGGTCAGACCCCTGCTGAATGCACAGCACCCTGTCTGGAGCCAAAGGTTATTGTTTGTGAAGAAATGAAGGAAAGACTTCCAGGATTTATACCATTCATGCCCAGGGACAGGAAGGTGCTGCTGCCATGAGTAGAGTCCCAAATACAGTCCATGGGTCCTGGGAAGCATGGAGAAGGAACCCAGAAGTCAGGAGTATCTCATCCAAACACCTTCTCCTAGCCCAACTGTGTAATCACTAAAAGCATTTTCAGGGGAAATCATGATATGATAGGATTCTAAAGCAGTTGGGTGCTTGAGGGGCATAGGTCCAGAATTCCCCTTCAGGCTACCTCTCTTCCTGGGTACCAATGACAGTGTCCATGAGGATTGAGGGTAGAGACTGGAGCCATTTTCCACTACTCAGGCATAGGTTAGATGAGGAAAAAGAGGGCCAGTTCCATTGAGTTATTGCAGCATCCTCCCTGGGGCTGTAAAGAATGGTGTGTGGAAAACAGGAGGGCAGAAATCTGTGCTCCCTGCCATTCATAGCCAGGGACACAAGGGTAATATTGCTGTGAGTGGAGTCATAAACATTGCCCAAGGTTGGCTAAGTGACCTTGGTGAATGGCCCAGTATTCAGTGGTGTCTCCTTGGCTTACAAGCATTCTTTCCTAGCTTTAGGAGCTAGCTACTAGAATCAATATCAGGAGAGGATGTGGTCATGGAAGTAGCTTTTACCAATGAAAGACACTTATTCTCACTTTCTTTACGAAAGTAACTTTCTCTAAGTACTTCGGCAAAGCAATTGTAATTAATTTTGAGTTGTGTGATCTTAGCATTTTGATACTCAGTTACAGCAAGGAACTCTTTCAGAAAGTGAAATTGTGGGTGAAGGGGAAGAAACTGGTGTCATGTTTTGCATGTTTTTTCAGAGGCGAGTTCTCCAATACCAAGAGAGTTGTTGGTATTTGTGGAGGGATTACAATAAGATCATCTGGTTCTTCTTATTGGTAGCTGCCTTGTTGCTAGTCTTCTTGAGTTTTTCAAATTTGATCTCTTGCCTCATCCAGTGGGGGAGTTCGGGTGGATATATAGCTGGTTTTCCAGCATGCTGTTCTGTCTTTTCACACTGAAATCATTTGCCATCCTGATAATTCCAGTGGTGTTGATTAACCAGCACTATTTCCAGAAATATCCAGTAATGGGCAACTGGGTCCATCACACGGATTTTATAAGCCAGGAACGGGAACATCTGCCTGCCCTGCTTGGTAAGAATCATTTAGGTCTGCAGTCTGTAAAGCTTGAGGCACAGGAAATGGTTGCATAGGACTACTTTCAGTTTTCCTGCCATAGCTGCCCTTCTACAGCTGTCTCCGGCTTCAAAGGGAATAGTCACCTTGGGGGTGGCCAAGAACTGGGAGTTCTGGATCCTTTTAGGTCAGCATTTGCCAGGACTATCATAGTCTTGAACAAGCTGGAAGTCGCCAAGCACCAGCACAATTCTAGGGATGGGGGTTGAAGGGTTATTTCATTTGTTGCTCCTCCAATTTAGTGAGAATCTTAAAACCTCTGCTGACTGACAGTCAAGTTCCTAGGCCTTCTTTTATATCCCTTTTTTGCTCCACCCTTTACCTATGCAGGAGGCTGGGCCCTCCATCTCTCTTTCTTGACTTTTGGTAATACCAAGCATTGCCAGGGATAGGTTACCTCAAACTGCTAATAATTGGCATCCTTATCTGATCTTAGTGAAAAGAAAGACCTCTAAGTTTTCACCATGACAAATATTTGTCATGGTCTTTAACCTGTAACAACTCATATTCACAATCCCTAAATCTTGTGCAGTGTTTCCTCTGTACTTCTCTAGGCTAAAGAAGGTAAGCCTTCACTTCCTATGATGCTTTCCTGTTATAGTTCACAATATTCAGTTAAGATTTTCAGCAAGTAGATCATCTCAATAGAATCATTGGCTTAGAACAGGGGAGGGGAGCCTGCAGGCTCGAGGCCACATGTAGCCTTTTAGGTCCTTGGATGTGGCCTTTTGACTGTTTCCAAGTTTTATAGAACAAATCCTTTCATTAAGGGGATTTATTCTGTGAAGTTTGGATCCAGTCAAAGGGCTGCACTTAAGGACCTAGAGGGCCACATGTCATCCCAAGGCTGCAGGTTCCCTACCCCTAGGTTAGAACAAGAAAGGGTCTTGAGATCATCAGTTACAAATCCTGTATTTTATTTTCTCCAGTTTTAATTTGTATTCAGCTAAACTTCTTTCCGTGACTCCTACCATCCCTCAATCCATTGAGAAAGTAAAAAAAACAAAGCTCATTATTTCCCTATACAATCAAGTAAAACAAATGGCCTCATTTGCCATGTCTACAAAAAAAAAGTGCCTGAATCTACACTCTACCTCTACTTCCACACTCTATTTCCCCAATTTATGGGCTCTTTATTAGTTTCTAATTCTTGGCCACAATGAAAAAAATGAAAAAAGCAGCTAGAAATAGTTTTGTACATATGGAGCCCTTTAATTAAATGTTTTTAGTATGTGGATCAAGTAGTAGTCTAGCTGAGTCAAAGTGTGCGTACAGTTTGAGAGCTTTTCGACATCATTCCATTTGCTTTCCTGAATGCTCAGACTAGTTCAGAGGTCCACCTAGAGCTAATTAATGTACTAGTTGTCAGGCAGTGTTTCCAGCATTTTTGATTTTCTCCAGCACTAAGGCATACATTCTAGGTCACTACCTCCTGGGTGGATGAGGAGTGGATTAGAAAGGCCGAATTTATGAAGGAAGGTAACAATGGAGACAAAGAGCAGGGAATCTGTCAGTCTGAGCAGAGAAGATTAATCTTTTGACACTGCCAAGATGAGGGTGGAGGAACCCCGAATTCCCAGTTGCCCCTGTTTGGGGCTCCATTCTTCATGATGCCCTGAGGACTCAGCTACTCTCTCCTAGTCAGAACAACAGCAAGGGAGACAGCAGTCCATCTTATTGTTCCCTTCCCCGCTCCAGCAGAGGATCTCTATGACCACTGACCTTGCCGTTTGAGCTACTGCCACTCACAGGCAAGCAGGCTCTTTGACCCACTGAGCGGTGGTGGGAAGCTTCTAGAGTTCACCTGATTCCCTGCTGCCCACTATGTAGTCACAGGGGCTCCCAGAAGACCCGTTCTGAAGCAAGACTGATGGATCTGAATCTATTGGTACTTGGAGACCAAGACCTCGAAGTTGGAGTGAGAGAGCTCGAAATAGCTGGGCGAAGTAGGACCCAGACTGCAGTAGCAATTGCACCAGAGCAAAGGACTCCCATATCCGAGAGCTGCGATGGTTCCAGTGCGTCTAGTTAGCGGCCAGCCTGGACCTCCTGTACACTCCTTAACCTAGCCCCAGCCCAGGCAAGGAAGCAGGAAACATAGAGCCAGATGAACCCAGCCCAGGAAGGGTGGACTTGGAGACAGCTGACAACTAGGTGGGTGCTGCCAGAACAGTGGGCAGGAAGGATCCCTAGAACTCTTAGATATTTCCCAACCCTGAGCCAAGTATTCCCATTGAGATCAGGAACACCTGCACTGTGAACACTTTTTCCAGAAAAAAGAACATGGTACTCTATAACCATTCCCTGTGGCCCAAACTTTAGAGAAAACAGACAGGAATGATCATTATCTGTCACATCCCGAAAGTGCAAGGCTGATAGGTTGAACACTGGGACCTCCAGGAGCTCCACAGTTGCTTCTCCCTATGTTTATTTTTTAAAACATTATTTATTTATTCATAGATTTCCAAATTACATGTAAATAATTTTTATCAATGATTTTTTTTTTAAATTGAGTTACAAATTCTCTCGCTCCTTCTTGCCCCTCTCCTCTCCATGAGAAGACAAACACTTTGATTTTGATTATACATGTGAGGTCATGCCAAGTATATTTCCTCATTAGCCATGTAGTTAAATAGCTAGATAAGTAAATAAGTAAATGGGTAGATAAATGAACGAAGGAAAACATAAATAAAATAAAACTAAAATAAAGTGGTTGGGTTTTTTTTCTGTTTTTTTTTGTGGTTTTTTTGTTTGTTTGTTTGTTATGTCTCTATCTGCATTCAGAGTTTATGAGTTCTCTCTGGATGTGAATAGCATTTTTTCATCCTGAGTCCTTTGGAATTGTCTTGGATCACTTTTTTTTTTTTTGGATGGGAAGAGCTTATTGGTCTTTTATTGTTGTTGTTCTGGAAGAGGACAATGACATCACTAGCATGATGTCTTAACTTTCAAGTAAATTCAATTTAAATGAGGCACAGTTGCACAAAGCCATCCACTATCTCCTCTAGAGTCAATGAAGTCCAGTGGCAAGACAAAAGTCAAGAGGACTGGTGATTGCCCAGTATGTAGTGGCCTTTGCAAAGTAAGGTCTTTCCCAGGTCTGAATTTGTCTGAGGCAATGCTCATTTAACAATAAGTTCTAAAATTGAGAGAGAAAAATGGCCTGCTTTGCCATCACAAAGATAATCTGGTCTGGAAAGGGTAGACCCTCTGAATTCCTAGCCAGAACAGAAGACAATTGCTATTTACACTCATTCTGAGCCATCAAAACCCAAACAATGAGCAAGAGAGGCTTGGCCTGGGCTATAATTGGCCATTCAAAGAAAGCCAGAGTAATTTGGGTTTGAACATATAATCACATAGCTTCATTTGAATCACAATAGGATTCTTCAAAGCCTGTTTTTTCAGAGCTATATTTCAAGAAATTATAAATGAAAACTGCAAGACAAAAAGTTAATTATGTCAGCTTTGAAAAAAAAAGATTCAATAAATAAATAGGATATTTAAAAATCTTGCCCCCAACACCAAGATATCTTAATAAATGTAAGTGACCAAAATTATATTCTTTTGTTCAGAGCATCCCTCACTCTCCACATGAACAAAGGGACCACATGTGATGATGAAAGGAGTACGGGGAAGAACATTGCGCCGCTCAAACTGGCAGCTTGGGTACCCAGAGCATAGTTACTGCTACTCACAGATTGTTGTTAGTCCTCCTTTTTTGAAGAACACTGATGACATCATGAGGGTGATCTCTTGACTTGTGAATGAATTGGATTTAAGTGAAGCAGAGCTGCACAAAGTCACCAGCCTCATTCTTTTCTCTAGACTCATTGGAGTCCAAAGGCAAGACAAAAGTCAAGACAACTGGTGATGGCACCAAAGTAGCTAAATCTCTAACAGATGTTTATCATTACAGTACTGTTATTACTGTGTTTAGTGTTCTCCTGGTTCTGCTCATCTCGCTTTGTATTTTTTCTGAAATCATCCTGCTTGTCATTTCTTATATCACAGTAGTATTCTGTCACAGTCATAATATCACAACATTTTCATCCATTACCCCAATTGATGAACAACTCCTCATTTACATTTTTTTTTTGCTACCACAAAAAGAACTGCTTTAAATATTTTTATACAAATGGGTTCTGTTACCTTTTCTTTGATTTCTTTGGGATATAGAACTAGTAGTGGTATTGCTGGGTCAAAGGCCCTTTTGACATAGTTCCAAATTGTTCTTCAGAATTGTTGGATTAGTTCACAACTGCACCAACAGTGCATTGGTGCTCACATTTTCACTCGTCACCTCCAGTATTTCTCATTTTCCTTTTCTGTCGTGTTGTCCAATCTGACAGGTGTGAGGTAGTATCTCAAGAGTTGTTTTAATTTACATTTCCTAATTAGTTGTAATTTAGAATATTTTTATTTAAGCATTGAGGGCTTTGATTTCTTCTGAAAATTGCCTGGTTATAACCTTTGATCATTTCCCAACTGGTGAATGGCTTGTACATTTATAAATTTGGATTAGTTCACTAAATATTTGAGAAATGAGGTTTTATCAGAGAAATTTCTTACATATGTTTTTTCCAGTTTCCTTTTTTCTTTCTAATTTTGGATGCATTAGTTTTGTTTGTGCAAAAGCCTTTTAACTTCATGTAATTGAGATTATTTTTTGTTGTTGTTGCCTACTGTGATCCTATGCCCTGTTTCAACATAAACTCTTATCCATAGATCTGGCAGGTACATTTTCCCATGCTCCCATAATTTATTTATGATAGCACCCTTTATGTGTACATCATTTATCTGTTTTGACCTTATCTTGGAATAAGGTATGAAATGTTGGTCTACGCTTAGTTTCTGCCAAAATGGTCTCCAAAAGTTTTGTCAAACTGTGTGCTCTTGTCTCAAAACTTGGATCTTTGGACTTCTCAAAGACCATATTACTATGGTCATTTATGACTGTATATTGTTTAACCAATCTATTCCACTGATCCACCACTCAATTTTTTTTTACCAGATACAAGATTGTTTTGTTGATTACCACTTTTTAATACAGTTTGAAAACTGAAATTGCTAGGTAGCCTTCCTTAATTTTCTTTCCTTTGATGCCCTTGATATTCTTGCCTTTTTTTCCTTCCATATGAATTTGGTTACTATTTTTTTCTAGCTCTATAAAATAATATTTTTTGGTATGGCATTGAATAAGTAAATTAATGTAGGTAGAATTAACATTTTGAATATTTTGGCTCAGCCTACCCATGAACAATTAATATTTCTATAATTATTTAGATCTCTTTATTTGTATGAAATGTACTTTATAATTATATTTATATAATCCCTGACACATTGCATAATCTTGGTTCATACACTCCCAAAGGTTTTATATTGTCTGCTATTTTCTTAAATTATATTTCTCTGTCTTTTCCTACTAAATTTTATTGGCAGTATATAGAAATACTAATGATTTTTGTGGGTTTATTATTATATATTGCAACTTTGTTCAAGTTGTTAGTTACTTCAACTGCTTCTTTAGTTGACTCTCTAGGGTTTTCTATATTCTATCATCATCTGCAAAGGTAATAATTTTGTTTCCTCATTGTCTATTTTTAGTCTTTCAATTTCTTTTTCTCATCTTATTGTTTTAGCTAGCATTTCTAGAACAATACTGAATAATAGTGCTGAAATGGATATCCTTCTTCAGTCCTGATTCTATTGGGAAGGCTTAATTTTATCCCCACTGCAAATAACACTTGCTTTTAGTTTTATATAGATACTACTTGTCATTTTAATAAAGTTTCTTTTGATTCCTATGTTTTCTAGTATTTTTAATAGGAATGGGTATTATATTTCATCAAAGGCATTTTCTTCATGGACTGACACAATCATATGCTTTTTGTTATTGCTAGTATTGATATGGTCAATATGGTCAAACAGACCTGCAATCCTGTTATAAAAAAATCCCACCTGCTCATAATGCTCATAATGTCTTTGAGATAGATTGCTGTATTTTCCCTGCTAATATTTTATTATTACTATTATTATTATTTTGCTTTGTCATTCATTAGGGAAATTGATCCATAGTTTTGTTTTTTGCCCCTCTATTTTTGTTATATGTGGTTTAATTTTCAAAACTATATTCATGTACTGAAAAGAGTTTGTTAGGACTCCTTTACTTATTATTTCAAATAGTTCATATAGTATTTGAATTATTTTTTTTTATGTTTGGTAGAATTCACTTGTGAATCCATCTGGTCCTAGAGATTTTATCTTGGGGAGCTCAATTGTGACTTATTCAATTCCTTTTCCAAAGTAAGGGTTACTTAATTATTCAATTTCTGCCTCTGTTAATCTGGGCAGTTTTTATTTTTATAAATATTCATGCATTTCCTTTAGATTGTCAGTTATACTAAGATATAATTGGGCAAAATAGATCCTTGTAATTGCTTTACTTTCATCATCATTGGTGATTCATTCACCCTTTTTCTTTTCTCTATTTAGCTCTGGTCTTTTTATCAGGAATGCTTGAAAGACCTCTATTTCATTAAAAACCCATTTTCCCCTTGAAAGATTATGGTCCGTTTTGCTGGGTAGGTTATTCTTGGTTGTAATCCCATATCGTTTATCTTTCAGAGTATCATATTCCAAGCTTCCCCCCTCTTCCTTAACATGATAGCTGCCATATGAAAGGAAGATTTTAACAGCAAAAAGAAAGCTATACCTAATGAAAAAAAGAAAGATAGATGATTGATAGCTAGCTGGATAGCTAGATGGAATTTTACAATTTTTTTAACCTGATATGTGAACTCAACTTTTAAACTATATTTTCATCACTCTATTTCAATATAATTAATGTCCTTTCCTTTATAATCCTATTTATGATTTTATACACATACCATGTGTATGTATACACACACATACACATATATGTGTGTGTATATACACATATGTGTATATACATGCATACACATATACATATACATGTATGTGTGTGTGTGTATATAGATGTGTATATATATATACATATATATATGTATATATATGTATATATATATATGGAGAGAGAGAGAGAGAGAGAGAGAGAGAGAGAGAGAGAGAGAGAGAGGAGAGAGAAGGAAAGAGGGAAAAGGGAAAAGGGGAAGGAGAGAATGTAGACATCCGTACTCTGAAAATTTTACCAAAACCTTTTTGGTGGCATCTGCTTAAAGAGAGAACTTTAATCAATCAGTATATAAGCAATCCTCAAGCACATAATATGTACTAAGCCCTGGGATTATGAAAACAAGCAGAAAGCTACAGTCTCTGCCCTAAAAGAACTTATATTCTAACAGGAGAAGACAGCACATTGATCAATCAATAAACAATTATTAATACCTACTCTGTGCTGTGTTGGAGATACAAAAAGAGACAGGCAAGTCCCTTCCCTTAAGGCATTTACAATCTAATAGGGAAAAGACAAGATTCAAATGCAGCAAACTCTATAAAGGATACCCTTAAAATAAAGCTGAAAAGGGAGTGAGATATAGCCTGGAGAAAAGAGGGTAAGAAGTAGCCTGGGGAGGGCAACTAGGTTGCACAGTGGCTAGAATGCTGGGCCCGGAATCAGGAAGTCCTGAATTCTGGCCTCAGATATATACCTGCTGTGTGACCCTGGTCAGGTCTCTTAACCCTGTTTGCTTCACTTTCCTTACCTGTAAAATGAGCTGGAGAAGGAAATGGCAAACCATTCCAGTATCTTTGACAAGAAAACCCCAAATGGGGATATGTAGAGTTGGACATAACTGAAAATGACACAATAACATAGCCTGGAGAGGAATGATACATGGTTAGCCTGTGGGGGTCCCTTTAAATGGAGACCCTAGGAGAAACCACTCAATCCAAGGGAGATACTGTAGGGGTGGGGAGAACATGTATATATGTAATATGTACAAAGTAGTATTTTTTTTAAAAATACCTAGATATGTTATGCTTTCTCTCCTACAAATGGGGGGGGGAGGGATGTGGCTTATGGTAGGTGTGGGAGAAACCAAAACCATAGTTGAAAGCTATAGGGAATCAAGTAAAAATCTAGTTGAAACAATTTCCAACTATAATGTTGCAGGATGTAAATCATCCCACATAAATCATCCTCATTTCTAAATGTTGCAAACAAAGTAAAACAGGAAGTTATAGAGGAATTCCATTTAAGATAATTGTAAACAACATAAAATACTTCAGAGTGTACCTACCAAGACAAATCCAGGGATTATATGAACACAAAACACATTTCACATGAATAAAGACATCTAAATAATTGGAGAAATAATAATTGCTTATGGGTAGCCCAAGCCAATACAATGAAAATGACAATTCTGTCTAAGCTAATTCACTTTTTTGGTGCCATACCATTCAAAGTACCAAAGAGTTTTGTTTAAAAAGTCAGAAAAAAATAATAAAATTCATCTAAGAGAAAAAAAAACAGTATCAAGAAATTTAAAAAAAATGTGTGAAGGAAGGCAATGTAGCAGTTTTATATTTCAAACTATTGCAAAGCAATAATTAAGCAATCATACCGGCTAACAAATAGAGTGCTGTATCAATGAAATAGATTATGTAAACCCCACATAGTAGTATGTTATCATAATATAGTTTTTGATAACCCCAAAGATCCAAGCTTTTGGGGTAAGAACATACCATTTGACAAAAATTGTGAGGAAAACTGAAAAGTAGTTTAGCAGAAACTAGATGTAGACCAATATTTCATACCATGTACCTAAAAAAGCAAAAATTGATAGGTGACAGACATAAAAGGTAATATCATAAGTAAATTATGGGAGGATGGAAAAATGTACCTGTTTTCAGCCAGAAGAGAAAACAACTGCTATTTACATACATCCCAAGCCATCAAAACCTAAACAATGAGGAACAGAGTCTTGGGCTGCAGGAAAGGTGTAGTTAAGTAGCTCTATCTGAATCACAAATGACTCTTTAAAAACCTGTTTTTTCAGATCTATGTTTCAAAAAATCATAAATAAAACTGCACAGGACAAAAAGTAAATTGTCTCAGCTTTTTTTTTTTAAAGAAATGATATAAATAAATTTATGAAAGAACAAGAGGAAGAAGAAAATAACATTTTCCATTTTGAATTACTATGTTGGATCCTCAGAGAACAGCTACTACTATTCAAATATAAAATGATAAGGAGAGTTAAAATAAAACATATTCATAAAAACCCTAGTTCACTGTTTCCCACAAATACATACCACATCCATAGTAGGAATCAGCTTAAACTTAGACCATTATAGTATTGGAGCATGTATATAAGCACTATGTGTAATAAAGGTTTGATTTACAATACCTGCTCTGGAAATCCTTCTCTCTTTGTAGAGACTTCATAGAGAATCCTTTGTTATTGCTACTGTTGTTGTTTCTGACAATGAATTGGAAATTGAACTGTTGCCCATCAATTGCAGAATGGCTAAAACAGTTGTGGGAGAAAAAAATTGTGATGAAGTACTGTTGTGCTATAAAAATGATTAACAGAATGGCTTTGGAAAAACCAGGGAAGTATTATATGAACTCGTGAAGTGAAGTGAGCAGAACCAGGAGAATATTGAACACATTATTGGCAATATTGTAATGATGATCAACAGTGAAAGACTTAGCTACTCTGATCAAGATAATCATCCAGGACAGTTCCAAAAGAACTGTGATGAGAAATGCTATGTACCTCCAGAGACAGAACTGATGAATCGTGAATGCAGATTGAGGCACACTTTTCAAGACTTTCTTCTTAAAATTTCCTTTGTTTGTTTTGTTTTACAACATTTTTAATGGAACATATGTTTTTCGTGACTCTGCATGTATAATCCATAGCAAATTGCTTGCCTTCTTAAGGAGAGGGGTAGGGCTGGAGGTAGGGAGAGAATTTGGAACTCAAAATTTTAAAAAAAATATTGCTTTTTAAATTTGTAATTGAGTAATATTAACAAAGTAAATATAAGTACACTTTTTAAAAGTTGAACTAATTCCCTAAGGGGTTCCCTGTAGGAAAGGGGTGTGTGTGTGTGTGTGTGTGTGTGTGTGTGTGTGTGTGTGTGTGTGTGTGTTTTGAATCTAGCCACTATAGGGATAAAATCCAATGAAAGAAGTGAAGGATAAAGGGAATAGAAGTCACATGAATGAGAGATCAAAAGTCACAGGGGAAAAGGGGATGATAAAAGACTTGGTTACATAAAGGAATTTAGGAGTTTGTGAGAAAAGAAGTAGAACACTTTTAGGTATTGGAAAACCAATTCTATGATATTCTCTATGTATAGCTGGGGTAAAGTGAAAGAAAGGTCATGTGAAATCAGTAGATTCAGGAATTGAGAAATTAGGGCGTTTGAGGGACCATCAATATATAATATATATATATATATATATATATATATTATATATATATATATATAATATAGATATATATATATAGATATATATATATCTCCTAATGTAAATGATTGCAGTTGAGAGGAGAGAATAACTGTTAACCAAGTACTTAATTAATTGAGAAAGAAAGGATTAAATTGTCCCAGGAGTCAATAGGTAATGGTCACCATTTGTATAAGTTTGAATTAAATCATTTTCAAAGGAGATGTTGCAGAGTGACAGGTGATATAGGTAGTTTGAAAGTGACAATGAGGACAAAGAGTATTATAACACTGCCACCTTCACCAATTAATTAATTAGTATTGGAAAAATGTAGCTTACACTCAAAAGGTTGGCAAGGAAAGCTATATCATCAGGAGACAGACAAATTGAGTGAGTAAAGGTAAGGAAGGAAGAGATTTTAGATGAATGCCTTTTTTTATAATGAGGATGCTGTGACAGGTATCCAGGTGAGAATGGTGGTGGCTCAGTGTATATAAAGAAGGGTGTGTACATGAGAATTATTTTGGATATAAAAACAATATTAGGCACTTACTACACACACACACACACATATATATATATAAATATGTATACACACATATAAAATATACATACATATAATATACACACATATATACCTACATATACATACCTACATGTGTGTGTATATCTATATCTATATCTATATCTATATCTATATCTATATCTATATCTATATCTATATCTATATCTATATCTATATCTGTATCTGTATCTATATCTATATCTATATCTATATCTATATCTATATCTATATCTATATCTATATCTATCTATCTATCTAACTACATATAATGAAAACTATGAACTTCTGCAGATCATATCCTTGCAAATATATCTGCCAAAAACAAGACAAAAGAAAAACCAACAACCTAGCAATCTTGGCTGAAAATAGCAATTTCAGGCAAGAAACTGAAGATCATATGGGCACAGATTACCTTATCCTTATTGTTACCAATCATATTCAAAAATATCAAATCCTTTAATTTATGTGTTTGGACCTTAGCCATCACCTAGTCCATTTCAGAAGGGAAAAGCAGCTTTGGCAAGTAAACAGCTTAGTGATTTCTATTAGTGAGATTTAGAATTTTGAACTGTGAGTTAAAATATTGATATAGTAAATTACTGATAAAGAATGGAATGCACTTAAGAGTGGAGCAAATACAAGGGCTTTCCATTGAAAAGGAAAGGGAAAATATCATGGAGGCACCACCAGGATTTTGAAGGATTTAGCACTTTCTAGATTAAAGAATAAAAGGGCTTTGAATATATTCTGGAAGCCAAGAGAACGAGGATTACAACCAAGAATCACTTACCCAGCTAAACTGAGTATAATCCTTCAGGGGAAGAAAACGACATTTCATGAAACAAAGGATTTTCAAGTATTCCTAAGTAAAAGATCAGACAGAATTAAAAAAAAAAACTCATCTGCAAACATGACATTCAGAAGCATAAAAAAAGTAAACAGAAAAAGAAAAAAACATAAGGAATTCAATAAAGTTAAATTGTTTATATTCCTACATGGCAAGATTATACTTGTAACTCTTAAGAACTTTATCACTATTCAGGCAATTAGGAGTATACATAGCTAGAGGGTGTGAGTGTGAGCTAACTATGATGAGATGGTATTCCCACCAAAATTAAGGAATGAGAAAGAACTAGGAGATGAGGGAAGGAAGGTAGAATGGGTAAATTATCTCACATAAAAAAGGCACAAAAGAGCTATTACATTAGAGAGGAAGATGGGGGTGGCAGGGAACACAAGGACCTCACTGTCATCAGAATTGGGTCAAAGAGGGAATAACATACACTCAGTTGGATATAGAAATTGATCTTATTCTAAAGGAAAGTAAAAAGGGATGTAGATAAGAGAAATGGGGAGTGATTGATAGAAAGAAGGGTGAATTTGAGGACAGACTAATGAAAAGTAAAACATGTATGAAGAACGGCAGGAGAGAGAGAGAGAGAGAGAGAGAGAGAGAGAGAGAGACAGAGAGAGGTAAACAAAGAAAAATAAGATGGAGGGAAATACACAGTTAATTATGATTAACTGTAAATGTGCATAAGATGAACTCATCTATAAAGTGGAAGAGGGTAACAGAATGGATTAAAATTCAAAATCCTCCATTATGCTCTTTAAAGGAAACATATTTGAAGCAGAGACATACAGAGTTAAGGTTGAAGAACCTTTTCTGCTTCAACTGAAGAAAAAATGAAATGGGTAGAAATCCAGATTTCAGACAAAGCAAAACAAAAATAGATCTAATTAAAATATGTAAGGAAGGAAATATACATCTTACTAAAAGGTACTATAGACAATAAAGAAATCAATACTGAACATAATATGCCACAAGTGGTATAGCATATAAATTTTAAAAGGAAAAATATGAATTACAGGAGAAAATAGACAAAACTATACTAGTGAGGAAACTCAACTTTCCCCTCTCAGTACTAGATAAATCTAACCAAACATAAACAAACCAAAAAAAAAATAATAAAGTTGAGGAGGTGAATAGAATTTTTGAAAAAGTTAGATATGATGGATCTCTAGAGAAAATTGAATAGGAATAGAAAGCAACATACCTTTTTTCTCAGCAGTATATAGCACCTACAAAATTTAACCATGTATTAAGGCATAAAACTTCATAACCAAATGAAGAAAAGCAGAAATATTAAATGCATCTTTTTCAGATTGTGATGAAATAAAAATTACATAAATATAGGGCAGTAGAAATATAAATTAAAATTAATTAGAAGCTAAATAATGTAATTTTAAAGAATAAATACGTCAAAGACAAATCAGAGAAACAATAATTTCATTAAAAAAATGACCACAATTAGTCAATATGCCAAAATTTGTGGCATGACATCAAAGCAGTATTTAGAGGAAACCTTTAAATGCTTACATCAATAAAATAGAGAAAGAACAGATCAATGAATTAAGCATGGAATAACAAAAACAAAAAAAAATAGAAAAAAGAATGAATTAAAAAAAATAAACAGCAAATTGGAAATCCTGAAAATTAAAAGAGAAAGTAATAAAATTGAAAGTAAGAAAAATATTTAATGAATAAATAAAACTAGAAGCTGGTTTTATGAAAAATAGATAAAAATCATTAATTTGGTTTAAAAAGGAAAAAAGAAAACAAAATTTCCAGTATCAAAAATGAAAGGGTGAATTTGCTACCAATGAAGAAAAAATTAATGCAAATATTAGGAGCTAGTTTAACCAAGTATATGCCAACAAATCTGATAATCTATAAGAAATGGAGGGATAGTTACAAAAAATATATATAAATTGCCCAAATTAAAAGAAAGTACCTAGAATACTTAATTCCATTTTAGAAAAAAGAAATGAAACAAACCCTTAATGAACTGCCTAAGGGGAAAACAAAAAACAGACAAACAAACAAACAAAAAAACAGGGCCATATGTATTCACAAGTGAATTCTACCAAACATTTGAAAAACAATCTTAGTACTCACACCACAGTAGAGTACTGTGTGCAGTTATGGGTACCACATTTTGAGAAAGGCATTGAGAAATTGAAAGGTGATCAGAGAACAATCAACATGATGAATAATAATGACTTCTTGACAAATGAGGAGTCTTCGAAGAAACTATATATGGTACCATGAGAAGCCTGGGTACGGAGAGCATAATAACCACCTTGGAGTGTTTGAAAGGATGTTCTGTGGGGGGGAAAGGACTGTATTTGGTTTACATAGAAAAACCAGGGATCAATATGTAAAATGTGAAAAGGTACAATTTAGGCCACTTCGGACTGCATTTCTTTTTGTTTTTCAGTTGTTTCCTATTCTTTGTGACCCGATTTGGGTTTTTCTTGGCAGAAATAGTGGAACAGTTTGCTATCTCCTTTGCCAGTTCATTTTATAGATGAAGAGTTGAAATAAACAGGTCTCAGTGGCTTGTCCATGGTCACACAGTTAGTAAATGTATGAGAATGGATTTGAACTCAGGTCTTCCTGACTCCAGACCCGGTGCTCTATCACTGCACCATCTAGCTGCCCTTGGTCTGCATTTAGAGAGTTATTATTACCAGAAAAAGGAACTAATACTTCTACTCTACTCTACTTGCCAATTCCCTAACAATTAAAGCTGTCTAAATGTACATTGACCAGCCCTGAGGGATTTTGAGTTCTCTTTTATCAGAAGTTGCCAAGCAAAAGATAGTATGTCATAGATTTCCAGCATCACCACCATTATTTGCATTTATTTTTCTCTTTAAAGTTTGTATATCTCTTTACTTTGACACAGCTGGTTGAAAAAGGAAGACCTCATCAGTTTCTCTATCCCTTTGTGCTCCTATATAATGCTACTTTGATTCTGCTGATGCAGCACAAATTCATCTGGGCAGCGAGGTGGTGCAGTGGGTAGACTGAGGGGCCTGGAGTCAAGAGAAGCTGAGTTCAAATCAACCTGAGACATTTACTA
Organism: Phascolarctos cinereus; assembly: GCF_003287225.1. Classification (NCBI taxonomy): domain Eukaryota; kingdom Metazoa; phylum Chordata; class Mammalia; order Diprotodontia; family Phascolarctidae; genus Phascolarctos; species Phascolarctos cinereus. Next base: position 43,542,594 of record NW_027555847.1, on the reverse strand, counting down.
GCTGTTTTTCCCTGGGCAAGTTACTTAAGTTTGCTTGTCTCAGTTTCCTCAGCTGTAAAATTAGCTGAAGAAGGAAATGGTAAACTACTTCAATATTTTTGCCAGAAAAACCCCAGATGGGGTAATGAACTGTCAACCACAACTGAATGACTAAGTAACAAATTTGGTATCTTTACTCAACAGCTTTATGCTATCCCCCCTTACCCCCACCCCCTACCCCTCCCCTGGGCATCTTGATCTTTATCCTGTTGCTTTAGCACCTTCATTAGCATACAGAGCCACCTAAATTATAGTTTTCAGGACTGAACATGCATGATATGCTTGACAATATGTCAAGCTGGAAAATCTTTGATTAAAAGTTATATTACTCGTTACTGTTGCAAATCAAAGCAAGAACAATGCTTGTTGATCAGGTTGAGGAGAGGATTTCTCCTTCATTACTTTCTGTGATCGCTCAGAAAACACAAAAACAAGAAAAAATCTGAAACTGATGATTACTAGATCATACTGTGAGATGTGAATAGGGAAATTTCATAGTTTACAGAGAAATGGCCCCTCATTGACCACCAGCACCAGTCTCCAGCATCGTTGTAGACCACAGGACCACACTTGTTTTTATATGATCCATCCTAAAAGAAATACCACTGACATTGATAATGATGTTAACGTAAGCAAGATGGTCATTTGCAAAAAGCAGTTGCTGTGTTCTCCTGGTGACTGGTAGCTCTCATTATTGCTCATTTTCCGAAGGATAATAGGTAGAGTATGTGAGCAGTAAAATCTATGACTTAAATGACTATCTTCAAGGAAAGTCAATGGGTCCTACTAAGTTTAAATGTGTGTATCACACATGAAAAACAGAATACAGTAATGAGACAGAGTTAAGTATCAACTCTGCAGAAGGCCTGAGGTCTTGTGAGCAGTGATGCACATGTTTTGCCCACTGTAAGGGAGTTCATATTTTGAACCAATCTCTCCTTCTGTAACTCAGCCATTGGAAAGCAGGTTCAGAGCTAAATGGTGTCTCAGCTTTTCTACATGACAAAACTGTGTCCCAGAATGGTGATGTAACTCTTCCCATGGTCACAGAGTTAGATTGACATCAGAGATGGGGATGAAATGCAGGTATTCTAACTCTAAACTTATCATTCTTTCTGAAATTTAAACTTAAAGAAAATATGTGGAGGGCATAATTTTTCATTCAATTATTTTGAGCCATCATGCCAAATCACGGAGTTGGCCAATTGCACGAGCATCATAGTAATACAGCCTAGAAATGTGTAGCTATGACATTGTGTACTCATAATGAAACAGTCAATTTAAAATCAGTTAATTTTGATATTGTCTTTGGATGATGGTGTACGAGAGGAGGAAAAAGCATAACCTTGGAATCAATGGAAATGCTGATTTAGGATTAAAAGAATTCACACTGAAACAGAATTTCATTTCCTTCCTGCTATCCCCTTCAACCTAAGCTCTCAAGTAAAACTCGCCTATAATAAAACCCACGTAGGTCAAATTACTATATGTTTCAATCAAATTCAAGGTCCCTCCCCAAAGACTGTTCAACCAATAGTAAAGCTTCTCAAAGAGACCATAATAATGTCAACATTATTAATCTTCTAGTTTGTCAGAATGCAATTTTTAACCTGTTCAAAGGGCTTTCTCCTGAGATTTTATATTTCTTTACAAACTCGCAACATTACATGGTACTTTGTAGACAATCAGAGGGGCTGAGGTAGTATATACTGTGCCAATGCTTCCTCATGCATGTTATGTTTCTTATAACACGTTTTTCATTGCTCCCTTGAAACTTAAAGGAAAAAAAAAACACGGTAAGCTCTATTATATTTTCTTGAATATTGGCTCCGTTGTGGTCAATTGGGCTTAATATATAGATGTTTAAGGCTGAATACTAATTTAAAAATGAATATCATTTGTTATCTAGTTGAGAAATATTGCCCCTATATTATGATTTATCAGATTATTCATTTTTAGTTCCTGCATTATTGAACCAAGAATATCCAATGGATCTTTCTGAATTATGATAATCATTTATGTCAAATAAGCAACTTAGCTTATGTGTGAAACTGTAAAACATAAATCATTGAGAATACAGAAAAATCAGTTGGCCCATGAGTAGTAGCGAATTGCACATACATAAAAATACATTTTTTGATACATCAGAATAAGGTAATTTCTTACTACATACCAGGAAAATGGATGTCAGTCAGCAAGTCTAAGACATGTGACTTCATCCTGTAAATAGCAACCCTTCCCTCAAATGAGAAAAACAATGTGATTTTATTATTAAATTGTTCTCCAATTTGGAGATGAAAATTGAAAATCTATCTTCATGTGCACCAGTCATCTCAGAGGAATTAATTTACGTTTCCTTCTCTTTTTTATCACATTTCTGTAATATTGGAAATGGCACATGGTTTTAATTCAATAGAATTTGATTAGCATTTAGTAAGCACCTACTCATGTGTCAGCACAGTGCTAAGGACTGAAGATACAAATACAAAAATGAAAACATTCTCTAATTCTGGGAGCTTAGATTCTACTGGAGTTTGACTAGATTATTTCTAGACTCCTCAGCCAGTGCTTATTTAAACAAAAAAGATACCCTTTGATAAAGATTCAATTAATTGTATATTTTTTGTTTATAAATATTAAAAGTGTATGTCTGAGTTTGGGCCATTTGTATTCTTCCAAAGTTTTCTGTGTTGTATAAGAAATTTGAGTGAGTGTTATCTACATTGTAAAAGAATCAAGCAGTAAAAATATTCATAGTAACTGACAGAATAGATAGCTATTTAGATCTAGAAGGGGCTTTAGAAATTGGCTTTTCTTTTACAGCTATCTGAGGTATCTGAGAGAAAAAAAAGACAAAGCTAATAATGTACCAATTTGAAACTTTAATGTAGGTCTTCTGATTATTGATCCAGGGATATTTCCATGGTACTGTCCTTTCCCATAAAATGCATCATAGAGTAGATATTAGTCCCTAATTTCCATTATCTTAAGTGGCTTATTTCATCTGGTTTCCCCTTTAAACATCACTAGGGATGTGTTCATAGAGTGTCATGAATTAAAATTAATCATTAAAAAATGTTCTCACCAGATTCCCAAATTGGCAGCAAAAAAACAAAAACATGATGTAAATAAAGAACGCTATTTTTTAATATTTGTACATTGAAATTTGATGATTCAATGATCTCCTCTGACAATGGTTTTCATGGAGGCAAGAAAGAACCTGAAAGAATCCAACCTAATTGCTTAGCATTACAATTCACACGATCACACCACCGACCCTGTAGAATTGCATTGTTTATTCAATCAATAAATAAAGAATTTTAAACTAAAACAAAACACCCCCCAAAAAAACCAAACAAAGAAAAACAACAACAACAACTGCGAAACCTAAGAATCCAAATAGGCGCCAGACAACTCTGGCTATTTTAACATTGCTGAATTCTTTATTTCAGTGGAATTCAAAGTTGATATACTCCATGAATTTAAAATGAATGGTTGTGTCAAGTTGCTGCTGTTATTTGTCATTTGTTTTCTCTTCCAAGTATCTTTTAGAGCGTCATGTAGACAGAACCCAAACTATCATGATATGCCATTTTGGTGTCAACTTAGTCTGAATTAATTTTGTTCAAGATCCTGATCGATCCTACATGTGAAATATTATATCAGAGACCAAATATGAAGACAATTGAATGTTAATAAAGATTCATTTCTTTCATAAATAACGACAGAAGGGAATTGAACAATTCGATAGTGTTACTTGTGTGCAGATAAGCTCCTTATTAAAAACAAATGTACCATTAGTGATATTGTCAGTTAAGATACCCTGGCATATATGGAATAATATACAATTTAAAATGCTCTGACTTTTACAAAAAAGACAATTGCATAACTGTAATTGATTCATGTATTGCAATTTTCATTCCGTTAGTTAGAATTTATATCCAAAATTGGAAATGTCAATCAAAGAAAATGAATGCATGTTTTGTACATGTTATTAATAAACCAAGGCAGGGGATTCGGGGTAAGAAATCAACTTCAGTAAGGTTATGAGTACTGCATGTTATGTAACAGTAAATGCCCACGCTCACTCTACTTAGGTGGTTTGGCAGAGTTCTTTGGTCTATTAAATTTGTGCATACGGGTTCAGACTAAATCCTTGTGAAGTAGTGGAAGATCCTTTCATACTATTTATTATTGTACTCAGGGAGGTGAGGGAGACTTTTTGTGAATTCAGAATGGATATGAAACTGTATCAAATTATGAAACCTAAGAGTCTGTCTCATGTTTCAGAGGATCAATAGAGTAGAGAATTTTCTGTGAAAAGAGGGATAAAATCAATGGAGTAAAGAATACAGTGGGTATATGAGGCCTGTCCATTCTCTGCCTATATTGAATGACCTTTCCTAGAAAAATGTGATTTCTGAATTTTACTCCCTCTTTCCATATGACATTCTAGCATGCTATTGTTCTTCATTTGTAATCTCTTTGAACACTGGCCTCAGCCACCATTCTTTAGAAAGCATTAAAATGCATAATGCTTAAAGAATGAAAGGAATTTTATTTTCAAGATCAAATAGATGGACAGTGTATATAAGCCCTACCTGAGTAATGAATAGCTAAATTTTCTAAGGAAGATGAAGACTCAGATCACAAATATGAAACTTTGGTTATAATTAAAACAAAATGCTAGTATATGTTTGACCCTTTGGATTCTATTTATTTGATAAAGGGCTTTCTCACTGTGATACTTGGAATACAAAGCATCTCCATTTTGCAAATTGTTATTCATATAGTTGGAAAAATCAAAGTATTCAGAGGAAAAAAAAAGAGTTAAGAAGTATTTACGTGCAAAGAATTTGCCCTTTCCATGTTAACAAAATATATGAATAATACTATGAGTGCCACTCCACCAAAAGGGAAAAGTAATGAGACTTAAAAAAAGTTGGAAAACCAATGACAATAAACTAGATCATGCCCTATGATGAAGTGCAGTAAGCTCACAACCACACTGCTCTAACCCTGATCCACACAGTAATGGGAAATACTATCATCAACACTCATACACACATATCTGATGAGAAATATATGTCCTTGGCGGAAATTACATTATCTCTTACAATACATGGGTCAGGGAGGGCTTATCTTTTATTTTGTCTGCAGGTAGTAAAGCTATCAAATATGTTCTCAGACCTAATAGGCTATTTTAACTCATCAGAATTTTATGTAACCCTGTCATAGGCACATGGTAAATGTCTATATTATAAATCTTAACTTTTATTCTTTGGGACTACCTTTCTAATAAAATTGATGTAACGCAATGAGTTTTTCTCTAAAGCCAAATAAGGAATTTTTTAAGAGTTATTTCAATTCAATACAAAGTTTAAGATGCTCCTAGCTATGTGCAAGATATTGTATTATGTATTAGGAATACAAAAATGAAATAAAAGAGTACCTACCCTCAAGAAACATGCAATCCGGAAAAGGATATAAGAAAATTATATAAATAACACTTCCATTTACCCAGCAACCTCCTTAAGCTACTGTATCATTTATTTTTATCCCCCCACAAAAAAAAAATCTTGAATTATTTTGTCCTATAGAAAATTGGTAACTATTGAAGCTTTGAAGACAGGGGAACAGTTTGCAAATTTTAGTATTAGGCAACTTATTCTGGAAATGATATGAGGAGTGATATAGAGGGGAAAGAGAGGAGGTAGAAAGACAAAACTACAATAATTCTTGTTACAATTGGAATGGAAGGGAGGCAGAATCAGGAGAGGTGAAGATAGACTAACAGAGTTTAGTGTTTAGGGACCATTATAGGAATGGAATAATTAGAGTCAAAGATATTTTAAGCTTTTAAATATGGAAAATGAAGGAAGGACAAAGTCTCAGTAACAAAGTAGAAGAAAATTGGAAAAATAGGTGATTATAGGGGAGGAAATGATTTTATTGTTAAACATTCTTACGTGGAGGATTTGATGGGAACAACAATATGAAGGGTCTGAAAAGGAGAAGAAAATATGGGAGCTAAGTGTTTAGGTGAGGGTGTGTATGTAAGATATAATTTCTAAATAAATATGATAATTTTGCCTATGGGATTGGATGAAATCACATGAAGTGAAACTATAGAGAGAAGTGGTAGAGGATCAAGCTTACAAGAGCCTTGAAGGCTCAGAATTGGTCTCTGTTGAAAGCTAGAACACTTGAGACTGCAACCCTTTCATGGAGAGAGGTTAGGAACTGCTCCTGGGAGAATGTCAAAGATTGGAGCATGTGTGGACATCCTGCCATGCCCTACCGTATAGTTGGGAGGAACCTCTTTCCCATATGGTACCTGAAAATGGCCTGACTTCACATCATCCATGGTTTGACTGCATTGGTATATGAAGTGACTTGTCGACTAGTGGTTTTCTGTGAATGAACCATGAAGTAGTAGGGAAGGGCCCCACCTTGTAGCCATATTGGGCCTGAGATTTTATTTTATTTATTTATTTTTTTGTTTCTTATTTTATCTTCTAGATAATGATAGTGGAGCATTCACTCTGGGACAAACATGTGAGGCACAAGGATCTGGGAGTCTAAGAATAAAGGCCAGATTTTGCTGCTAGCCTTGAAGATACCTTGAGAAAAAAAAAAGGTACAAGACTACAACCCAGGAGAATCCAGCAATCATATTGGCTTTGGATGTGAACATGGCAGGAGCAGAAAGGATTTCAAATTGAGCTAAATTGTGATGCAAAATCAAGAAATATTACATTTAACTAAGGAAGAAGACCTACAAATGAAGTAGTAAAAATCCCAAAGAGGAAGGATAATCATGAGAATCCAATCTGCCAGAAGCCAGGGGAGAGAAGTAAGGGTTGGTCAACAGTTCCAGATGTAATTCTAAGTTGTGAATAATAGTAACTTATAAATAAATGGAAAAGAGCATTTACTAAAACCTTTGTTGTTTGTTGGAATAAAAAGGCAAAGAATGGGTTGAACCAAGGGCTCTGTGCTTTTATTAGCAGAGTTTATTGAAATTAGAGTGATCCTTTTCATGTTCTATGCTATGGCTTCAATTTCTTGTGTCTAGCAAATATGGAACACATAAACACATACCACACCACATCATACCACACAACACCACACCACACCACACCACACCACACACCATTTTGGTATTAAAGGACTTTCTATTAAAGTATAGTGGAAATTTGATGATTATCACTTTAATAGCATTGCCATATACACACTCACACTGGGATATGTGGCCTACCCTCCAGAATATGTGTGTGGAGGGGTAGAAGGGTATAGTCCCCATGCCTTTATATGACCATAGGCTTTAGTATAATCACCCTAGAAAAATTTCCACCTGGTCCAAAGTTAGTTACAGTTTTGCTCTCTAATTCCTGATAAACAAACAGATAGATAAATAAATGCTACTTCAAAGTGAAAATCAGATCCTCAAAGTAGACTTAAGGAACACTGGCTTAATTAGCTATCTACAGTCATCAGTTTAATGAAAACAAAAACAAAAGCGAACATCTTCTTGTTAGACTAAAAAAAAACTGCAACTGCCCAGTATACAAACAACGGTGTATATGTGTAGGAGGGAATTACCATTGACATGCTGTATCTCATTTAAATAGAAAACAATAATCAATCCCTCCTTTTAAATATTTTAAATGGAGAATACTATTATATTGGATTTCCTGTTGATGATTTTCACCTCCCTTTGAAACCTACAGTAAAAGTTTTCTTCTTCCCTCACACTCTTGACCTTCTCTCTTTCCTTCCTTCTTTTTTCCCTTTCTTCCTCCTTTCCTTGTTTCCTTGTTTCCTTCCTTCCTTTCTCCTTCCCCCATCCTTCCTTAGTTATCACCTTCCTTTGTTTCTTCCTTTATTCCTTCCTTTTTCCCTTCCTCCTTCTCCCCTTTCCTCCCTCCTTTGCTCCTTCTTTCCATCCCTCTAGCCTTCCTTCTTTCCTTTATTTTTTCTTTCCTTCCTTTTTCCCCATCCTCCTTCCTTCCTTCATTCCTAAGTAAAAAAGCTATTTTTTAAACTAAATAATTTTAATTTGATAGTCAATCAATATATCAGACTAATTAGCACTTTCTGACCTAGAGTATATCACTGTACTAATTGACCATTATGCAGAAACATGCAGACTGTATTCTCCCTTTGCCATCGCTGATGTAAGAAAAAACAAAAAAGAAAAGAAAGAAAAAAAACAACTTCACAGAGAACTCAAGTTAAATGGATTTAGAAAACAAGATTTTAGAGGTTACTGAGGAAATTGTGGTACACTTCATGCATTTTCTGGTTTGATCAGTATTTTCAAAGACTCTTTTCTCTCTTAAGACAAAGTTTAACATAAAGTGACAAAACTGTTTATTGTCCACAGGAGTTCAAATATGCTAATACATTAGAGGGGTAAAAGGTATCACATCTTGGCAGCAGATTCTGGTGAACTTAGCAGAGAAGAGTTCCACACCTGGACCTTTTCCATTATTAGTTTTCTGTGCCTTTTTTGGGTCCCATCAATTATTTAATAAGAAAATGGAGATATGTGTGGGGGTCTGCAGAGCCCATATGGTGGAGAAAAGGCAGATACTTGCCTATCCAAAACTCATCCAACCACCTTTAAATAATGCCATAAAATAATTCCTAGAAGAGCAGAAGCCATAAAAGGGTAGAATGAAATAATCATTCAGCCAAAGACAACTTAGAAGGTCAGCAGGAATGTTCTGTTATATCTGGGTGAGTGTGGAGTGCAGTCGAGCACAGGCCATGCTAGTATAGCGCCAGTCCCAGCAAGCAAAGAGCAGGCCTTGGGAGTCTCTGAATCAGCAGAGGCAGCAGCTGCTTCTGGAACTTTCAGTACCCAGGTGGTAAGGGGTTCAAACAAGTGGTTAAAAGGAGATTATGGGGGTTTCCTTGCTGGCACCAAGGCAAGACTGTTTCTTTGCCCATACTCGGATCCAAGTCACAGACTTAGGTGGCAGTTACCGAGTGAGGAAGAGCACGAGCACACCAGAGCTTACAGCCACAATGGAGAAGGGATGCTCCTCACAATTCCAGGGCAGAAAAGAGTGCTTGTGGTTGCTTACAGAACAGAGCACAAGCCAAGAGAATAGTAAATACACCTCTCCTTAGATCATACCACTTTGGAAGAAATGAAAACTTATAGGTCCCTAGAAGTATCTTTGAAAACAGCTGCACAAAAACTCTGAAGCTTAGGACAATGCACTGTCCACCCTGCAAGCAGAGCCCTAATTTAACAAAGAATTAAAAGTCAAGAAATGGGTTGGAAAAATGAACAAACAACAGAAAAAAAAATCTGACCATAGAAAATTAATATGGTGACAAGGAAGATCAAATCACACACAGTCAGAAGCAGATAACAAAATCAAAGCTCCTACATCCAAAGACTCCAAGAAAAATATGAATTTGTTTCAGGTTATGGAAGAGGTCAGAAAGGATCTTGAAAAGAAAGTGAGAGAGGTATAGGAAAAATTGGGAAGAAAAATGAGAGTGATGCAAGAAAATCATGTAAAATGAATCAACAGCTTGGCAAAGGACACATAACAAATATTTAAGAAAATAGTATCTTAAAAAAAACAGTAGACCAAATGGTAAAAGAAGTCCAAAAAGCCAATGAGAAGAAGAATAACTTAAAAAGTAGAATTGGACAAATGGAAAAGGAGGTACAAAAGAAGATAATTCCATAAAGAAAGAAAATACTTCCTTAAAAATTAGAATTGAGCCAATGGAAGCTAATTATTCTAAAAGAAATCAAAACAAAATAAAACCAAAAGAATGAAAAAAAAGGCAATGTGAAATATCTCATTTGAAAAACAACTGATCTGGGAAATAGATCCAGGAGAGATAATTAAAAAAAAATATTGGACTATCTGAAAGCTATGAGCCAGAGAGAGAAGGATAGCCTAGACATGATTTTTCAAGAAATTATCAAGGAAAATTATCCTGATATTCTACAACTACAGAATAAAATAAAAATTGAAAAAAATCTGCTGGTCACTTCCTGAAAGACATCCCAAAATGAAAACTCCCAGGAATATTATAACCACATTCCTGATTCCCCATGTCAAGGAGAAAATGCTACAAACATCCAGAAAGCAACAATTCAAATATTGTGTAGCTACAGTCAGGATAACACAAGATTTAATAGCATCTACATTAAAGGTTCAGAGGACTTGAAATCTGATATTCTGGAGGACAATGGAAGTATGATTACAACCAAGAATTACCTACACAGAAAAAACAGTAAAATCTTTCAGGGGAAAATGAATATTCAAGGAAATAGAGGGCTTTCAAGAGTGCTTGATGAAAAGTCCAGAACTGAATAGAAAATTTGACCCTCAAATATAATATTCAAGAGAAGGATAAAAAGGGAAATCCTAAGGGACTTAATAAAGTTAAACTCTCTACATTCTTACATGGGAAGTTGATATTTATATCTCATAAGAACTATCTCATTATTATGACAGGTAGAAGGAGTATATATACAGACAGAGGGCAAAGGTGTGAGTTGAATATGAAGGTATAGTATCTAAAAAAATTAAGAAGTGAGAAAGGAATGTACTGGGAGAAAGGGAAAGGGAGAGGTAGAATGGGGTAAGTTATCTCGCAGAAAAGATGTGAGAAAGACCTTTTAAAGTGGAAGAAAAAGGGGAGGAGTAAGGGGGAGTGAGTGAACCTTACTCTAATCAGAATTAGCTCAAAGAGGGAAAAAAAAAAACCACATACACTCAATTGGGTATAAAAATCTATCTTACCCTAAAGGAAAGTAGAAGAGGAAAGGGAGAGAGAAGGGGGGATGATACAAAGAGGGCTGACTGGGGAAAGAGGTAGTCAGAAGTAAAACACTTTTGAGGAGGGACAGGGCAAATGGAGAAACAGAACAGAAGAAACAGAGGGGAATAGAATGGAGGGAAATACAGTTAGCAATAGTAACTGTGAGAAAAAAAAATTGAAGTAAATTTCTCTGATAAAGGGCTAATTTCAAAAAGTTATAGAGAACTGAGTCAAATTGATGAAAGCAAGAACTATTTCCCAATTGATAAATGATCAAAAGACAAAATAATTTTATAGATGAAGTGATCAAGCTATCTATAGCCATATGAAAAAACAATGTTCTAATTCACTATTGTTTGGAGAAATGCAAATTAGAACAATTCTGAGGTACTACCTCACACTTAATTGGCTAAAAGGGCAGAAAAAGTAAATGACAAATGTTGGAGGGAATGTGGGAACAATGAGATATTAAGGCACCGTTGGTGAAGCTGTGAACTGATCCAACCATCCTGTGGAGCAATTTGGAAGTATGCCCAAAGGGGTAAAAACCCTGCATACCCGTTGACCTAGCAATACCACTACTAGGTCTGTAGTAGATAAAAGAGATAAAGAAACAAAGAGGTAAAAAAGAGATTAAAAAGTAAAAAAACTTATATGTACAACAATATTTTTAGCTGCTCTTTTCTGGTGGCAAATAATTGGAAATTGAGAGTATGCCCATCAATCAGTTAATGGCTTAACAAATTGTAATATGTGCTTGTGATTGAATACTATTGTGTTAGAAGACATGATGAGCAGGATACTCTCAGAAAAACCTAGAAAGACTTACATGAGCTGATGCAAAGTGAAATGTACTGTGTACAAAGTAACTACAGTGTTGTAAGATGATCAGTTGTGAATGACTTGTTCTCAGTAATAAAATGATCCAAGAGAACTCTGAAGGACTAATGAGGAAAAATGCTATCCATCCCCAGAGGAAGAACTGATGGTGTCTGAATACAGATCAAAGCATATTTTTATTTTACTTTCTTTATTTTTCTTGAGGTTTTATTTTTTGTTTATATTTTCTTTCACAATGTGATTAATGCAGAATTGTTTTTCATGACTACACATTTATATCCTATATTGCAATGCTTGTTTTCTCAATTGGAGGGGAGAGTGGAAAGAAGGAGGAGAATTTGTTTTTACATATAACTAGGGGAAAATAAAATACTATTTTTTAAATGGATGTTTATGGTACCATTTGAGACTGTCAGGGAATAGCATTGAATAAGCCAACTGATAGAGAAAGCTGCAGATTTTTCTGCTTCTCTCTTTTCATCTTTTCAAAGGCACTTCAGCTAACCTGCTCTAAGGCAACTCCATTAGGAAAGATTTTAATTAGGAAGAGTTAAGAAACAGCTTAATGATCTAAACAGAGATCAGCAAAGAGGTTACCAAGAAAAATCTGCTCTTTTTCTTACTAGTTGACAAGAGAAATAATTTTACAAGAAAGTAGAAGTCATAAAGGCCAAGTAGGCTTTCTTTTGAAAATTGCTGGCTTGAAGATCATTTTATTTGCAATTAACATTGGAAAACTTGATATTTGTATGAGTACTGTGAGACCATCTAATGATTGGAAAAGTTGGTTTTATAGATCAGCTAGGTTTTGCAAGCTCATTCATTACTTTTAGAGACAAGTAATTAAAACTTTAAGGCCCCCAAAATAATTATTGGTCAAACTATTTAATCTCTCTTTGCCTCAGTTTCCTTACTTGTTGCAATCAGAGAGTTGGACAAGATGACCTCCTCTATCATCCTAGGAAGAAATCCATTTACAGATGCAGCTAACTAAAGAGATTGAGAAAATGAAATAAAGATAGACAAAGCTAGAAAAGGAAACAAGCATATTCTGTCTTCCCTTTATCTTTCACAGTTATTTTTTTTAAAATTAAAAGCCATATTCAATAGCAGATTCCAAATGCATGATCTGTATGAGGATTTGTCTACTCTTAGTTTAGTGACAGAAGGTCAAAATCAGCGCTTGAATTAAGAAGAGAAATGAATCTTTAGAAAATGCATGAAGGACTTCTAGTTCCAAAATGGTTGAGTGAGAAAGGAACCCTCTGAAGCCCTCTGAAGTTCCCTTCCTGACCAACTAGAAAACTGCCTCAGAATTGATCTAAGAGCAGGGAAGCAACTTACCAACATGGAAAGAAAGGTCTGTCTCACTGGCGAGGGAGGGAAGCAAGGTTCAAGAGCATCAGGAGAAGCCAGCCTCATAGCAGGGACATGATGCAAGACTCCAAGCCCAGTGAGTTACCACCCTCCCGCAATCCGACAGCCTCCTAGGCAAGTGAACAGTATTTCTAGCTATAGTGTATGAATGTAATGGAATAGTATTGTGGTATAACAAATAAAAACAGGATGATTTAGGGAAAAAATGGAAAGACTCATATGAACTGATGCATAATGAAATGAACAGAACCAGAGAATGTTGTACACAGTAACAACACTATTGTTTGATGAAGAACTGTGAATGACTTAGCTATTCTCAGCCAAAAACAATGTTCCAAGACAATCCCAAAGGACTAAAGGTGAAGCATATTATCCACTTCCAGAGAAAGAACAGATATTGATAAAATACAGACTGAAACATAAACTATTTTTCATTTTCTTTTATTTTTTATTAGTCTTCTCATGTAAAATGATTATATGGAAATGCTTTACATCATGATGGTTAGCTATTCACAGGACTAATCGATTAGATTTTTGCCACAGCCTTAGGAAGCTAGTAAAATGGGTATTGTGATGCCCATTGTTGTTGTTGTTCAGTCATGTCTCTTCTATGTGACTCCATGTCCGGGAGGTTTTCTTTGTAGAGACACTCGAGTGATTTGCCATAACTTTGTCTAGGCTGTCACCATTTTGCAGATGAGGTACAGAGTCAAATAGAGGTTAAGCTACTTATCCAGAGTCACATAGCTAGTAAGTGTCTGAGGCTGGATTTGAACTCCTGACTCTCTAGACCCATTGCTCTGTTCACTGAGCGAAATAGCTTTCCATAATCTCCATTGTACATTGAGGCAAACTAAGACTTAGAAAAGTTATTAATCATGTTAGGCTCAAATACTAGTAAGTTTCAGAGGCAGGTTTCACACTTAAGTCTCTACTGACTTTAGCAGTTGCGTACTTTACAATGTGATGAATGAAATAAATTGTTACAGCTTAATGATTTCTGAAAACTGCCAGACAGCTAGGACTATCATTATATAATGCTGTCTCTTCTGTTATATTAACTTCTTCAACAAGTAGATGACGTAAGGTTGCCTCTCAAAAGTAAAGGAAATTGAAGTTCTGCTTCCAGAAGCCAAGATGGTGGAGTAAGACGAAAATTGTTCTTACCATCCTTATTAACCTCTAAAAGCCCAGAAAATATTGCCCTGAGAAAAACCCTAGAATAGATGAACCAGAAGAAAGATGGGGTGAAGCTGTACAATAGCTCAGGTAGCTTCACAGATTAAGGGGAAAGGCTCCTCTTACCTTGGGTGAAGGGGAGCAGTACAGAATTGGAGGTATCCCAGCAAGCTAGCTGGAAGCCCCACCCCAGCATGCCAGGGAGAGATCCTCAGGTGGTAGAACAGGCAAACACCAACAACCGGACCCATGAGTGCCTCAGTACAGGCAGGGGAACCAGTGGAAACCTGGCTTGGAAAATCACCATGTGCCTCAGTGTTCTCCAGCAACCAATTCTCCCAGTGCCTCAGCAAAACTCAGGGAAATGCTCCAAGGGCCCCAGGCTGAGAAACATCTTGCAGCAGCAAAACACCCCTCTGAAAGCAACCAAAGATAGAAAAAGGCGGGAAAAGAAGGGCCTGGGTAAGCAGGCAACCTCCAATCCTATCCCTAGAGTTCCAGTGTTGCTGATTCCAGCCCAACACCAGGTAACCTGCCAGAACAATACAGCCTCCAACTGCCAGCAGTTGAGGCACTAGCACACAAAGCCAGTGATCAGGCCCTGGTCTCCCAGCACAAGAAGCTTGGGTCAGTGCCTTCTATTCTCCATCAGGAGAGCTCAATTTTTTTAAAGGCCAGGAAATAAGCAAACACCATGAGCAAAAAGAAATGTACTATATATTCTTATTATTGGAACAGTGAAGATCAAGGCAGAAAATCTGAAGAGGACAAAACTGTCAACAAACCCACATCTGGAACCTCAAAAGGGATTATGACCTGGTCTGAAGCCTAAATGGCCTTCTTGGAAGAGAAGGATTTTAAAAGTCAAATAAGAGAGTTAGAAGAAAAATTGGGAAAAGAACTGAGATGTATGCAAGAGAGAGTCAACAGCTTGGAAAAGGAAGGACAAAAATTAATTGCAGAGAAAAGGTCCTTAAAAAAATAAAATTGGCCAAATTGAAAAAAACAAAGTACATTGAAAAAAACAACTCCTTACAAAGCAGAACTGGCCAAACAGAAAAGGAGACACAAAAACTCACTGAGGAGAAGAGCTCCTTAAAAAATAGAGCGAGCCAAAGCAGGTACAAAAGGAAGTACAAAGAAAACAATTTATTAAAAATTAGAACTGGGCAAATGGAAGGTAATGACTCTATGAGACAGCAACAATCAGTCAAACAGAAACAAAAGCACGAAAAAACTTGATATTTGTATGAGTACTAGGTCTCAAAGGAAAAAAGAAAAAAGTAAAATATCTCATTGGTAAAACAACTGACCTGGAAAATACAACTAGGAAAAGCAATTTAAAAATCATTGGTCTACCTGAAAATCACAAGGGAAAAAAAGGCATAGACAGAATCTTTCAGGAAATCATCTAGGAAAACTGCCCTGAGGTCCTAGAACTAGAGGGTAAAATAGCCATAGAAAGAATCCATTGATCACCTCCTGAAAGAGATCCTAAATTGAAAATACCAAGGTATATAGTAGCCAAATTCTAAAACTACCATATAAAAGAGAAAATGCTGGAAGCAGCCAGAAGGAAACAATTTGAATATCATGGAACCACAGTCAGGATTCCAAAGGACCTTGCAGCTTCTACCTTAAAAGATCATAGGGTATGGAATATGATATTCCACAAGGCAAAAGAACATGGATTATGATCAAGTATGAACTACCCAGCAAAAATAAGCATAATCTTTCAGGGGAAAAGATGGACATTCAAGGACTTCCAAACCTTCCTGTTAGAAAGACCAGAATGCAACAGAAAATTTGATTTTCAAATGCAAGACTTAAGAGAGACATAAACAGGTAAACAGGACAGGAAAAAACAACATCTTATTAACAAAGGGCAAACTATTTACATTCCTACAAGGGAAGATGACACTTGTAACTCTTGAGAACTGTATTGTTATTCTACCATATAGATGAAAAATTTTAGATAAAATATTAGCCAGTAGATTACAGCAACCTATCAGAAGAATAATACACTACAGCCAGGTAGGATTTATACCAAGAATGCAGGGCTAGTTCAATATTAGGAAAACTATCAGCATACTTGATTATATCAACAACAAAACTCACAGGAACCAAATGATCATCTCAAAAGATGCAGAAAAAAGCATTTGACAAAATACAACATTCATTCCTATGAAAAACACTAGAGAACACAGGAATAAATGGAGTCTTCCTTAAAATAACATTTAGCATCTACTTAAAACCTTCAGCAAGCATCATATATAGTGGGGACAAGATAGAAGGTTTCCAATAAGATTGGAGGTGAAACATTGTTAAATATCGTTCTGGAAACATTAGCTTTAGCAATAAGAGAAAAAAAAAGAAAAATTGAAGGTATTAGAATAGGCAAAGAAGAAGTGAAGCTATCACTCTTTGCATATTATATGATGATATACTTAGAGAATCCTAGAAAATCAAGTAAAAAACTACTTGAAATCTAAACAACTTTAGCAAAGTTGCAGGATATAAAATAAGCCCACATAAATTATCAGCATTTCTACATATTACCAACAAATTCCAACAGCAAGAGATAGAAAGAGAAATTCCATTTAAAGTTACTGTAGACATTACAAAGTATTTAGAAGTCGGCCTACCAAAACAAGCTCAGGGACTATAGGAACACAATTACAAAACACTTTTCACACAAATAAAATCAGATCTAAATAACTGGAAATACTTCATTTGTTCATGGGTAGGCCAAGCTAATTTAATCAGTGCAATACCAATCAAAATAACAAAAGAAATATATTGATCTATTAAAAATAATAACAAGATTCATTTGAATAAAAAAAGATCTAGAATATCAAGGTAACTAATGAAAAGAAATGCAGTGGAAGGTGGCCTAGCAGTTCCAGATCTTAAATTGTATTATAAATCAGCAATCATCAAAACTACTTGGTACTAGCTAAGACATAGAGTGGTGGATCAGTGGATTAGGTTAAATATGCAAGACAGAGTAGTCAATGAATGTAGTAATCTATTATTTGATAAACCGAAAGAATTTAGCTTCTGGTATAAGGACTCAGTATTTGACAAAAAACTGCTGGGAAAACTGGAAAAGAATATGGCAGAAGCTAAGCATAAATAAAAACCTCACATCATACACCAAAATAAAATCAAAATGTATTGATGATTTAAATCTAAAGGCTGATACTGTAAGGAAACTGAGAGAGCAAAGAATAGTTTACATACCAGATTTATAGAGAACAGAAGAATTCATGACCAAACAGGAGATAGAGAACATTATGAAATGCAAAATGGATAATTCTGATTACATTAAATTGATTTTTTTTTTGCATAAACAAAGTCAGTGCAACCAAGATTAGAAGAAAAGTAGAAATTTGGGGAAAAAAATGGTTTACAACCAGTGTCTCTGATAAGGGCCTCATTTCTAAAATATACAGAGAATTAAGTCAAATTTGTAAGAATACAAGTCATTCCTCAATTGATAAATGTCCAAAGGATATGAGTAGGCAGTTTCCAGATGAAGAAATTAAAACCTTCTATAGCCATATGCAAAAAAGCTCTCAATCATTATTGATTAGAGAAGTGCAAATCAAAATAACTCTGAGATACCACATCTTACCTATCAGACTGTCCAACATGACAAAATATGAAAATGATAAATGTTGGAGATGTAGGAAAATTAGAAAACTAATGCATTGTTGGTGGAGTTGTGAAAGGATGCAACCATTTTAGAGAGCAATTTGGAGCTATGCCCAAAGGGCTATAAAAATGTGCATAACCTTTGACCCATCAATAGTACTTCTAGGTCTGTATCCCAAAGAGATCATACAAATGAGAAAAGGACCCAGATGTACAAAAATATTTATAACAGCTTTTTTGTGGTGGCAAAGGATTGGAAATTAAGAGAACACCCATCAATTGGGGAATGACTGAACAAGTTGCGATATACGAATGTAATGGAATACTATTGTTCTTTAAGAAATGATGAAGAGGCTTTTCAGAAAAACCTAGAAAGACTTGCATGGACTGATGCTGAGTAAAGTGAACAGAACTAGGAGAATGTGTACACAGTAACAAGCACATTGTGTGATGATTAACATTGATTGTCTTAGCCCTTCTCAGCAATGTAAGGATCTAAGATATCTCCAAAGGTCTTATGAAGGAAAATGCTATCCACATCCAAAGAAGAAGTATGCAGATTGAAGCATGCTATTTGCTCTTTTTTTTCCTTCTGTTTTGTTTTGATTTCTCTTTCTTTTGGTTCCTCCTACTGATTCTATTTCTTCCTTATAAGATCACTAATGTGAAAATATGTTTAATAGGAATGTATACCTATAGCCTATATCAGATTGCAAGCCATCTCGGGCAAGGAGGCAGGGAGGGCAGGGGAGAAATATTTAAAACTTGAATACTTAAAGAAGTGATTGTTGATAAATAAATTAATAAAAACGTAAAGGAAATTTATGAATACATTGCTGTTTCCATGCATTTTTTTTAATTGAGGAAATTATTATTGGCCGAATGGCCAACTAAACAAATTATACACCAATTATCTGAATGAATTGCCTGAAACCTCTGGAAAAAGTCGTCTGATTGATAAAATTGTTTGAACTTTTATTGAATAAGAAATATCCTTGGAAGTCCATATTACCCCACTGTACTTAACTTCCAATTTTCTTCTCTGTTGGTGAAAGTGACCTCCTTTTCTTCAAATTTCTCTAAGCATAATTATACTCTCCTGTATAACTTTTGTATTTGACAGTAAGATATTTGTGAGCAGCATCTGTACTATTTTATCTCAGCAATTAGCGTAATTCTTTCAATCAGATCCAAAAATCCAACAAATTTGGATTAGAACTACAATTTTATTGGAATAGGTAATTAATTTCCAGTGAGGAAAATACCTTTCCCAATGCAGAACAGTACCTGTTCCTCAACTTAACATCCTAGAGAGTTATCTGTCACACTGAGAGTTTAACGATTTGTCCAAGGGTTACATAGGGCAGCTAGATGGCCTGTGGATAAAGTGCAGGCCCAGAAGTCAGGAGAACCTTACTTCAAATCCAGCCTTAGACATTCACTAGCCATTTGACCCTAAGAAAGTTACATAAACCTGTTTGGCTCAGTTTCTTCATCTGTAAAATGATCTGGAGAAGGAAATGGCAAACCATTCCAGCATCATTGCCAAGAAAATCATAAATGGTGTCATGAAGAGTCAGATATGATTAAATATGCAAAAACAATAACAAGGATTATGAATCTAAAATGTGTCAGAGATAGGACATCAACCTAAGTCTTTATGATCATCAAACCTATGTCTATTATCTAAAATTTACTGCACTTATTGTACATAGTGGGTATATATACATATATATATAAATATATATATATATATATATATATATATGTTATATATATATATACACATATATACATATTAAATGTTTATTTTATTGAACTGAATGTAATTAAAGAAAATGGAGATGAAACTATATCTTCTAGGAAACAAAAATTCAATTAAATTTAAGAAATATTTATCAATCTCGTCTTTGCAAGGCAATATTTTTTTTCATAAATCCTCCATGATTGAGTATACCAAAGATACTAGCAGCCTTCTTCTAGATCCTTCAACATGTTATCATTTCTAAAACAGTTATTCTTTACTCATGTCATATGACTTGTCTACTGTCTTTACCAGTAACACATCTCTCTGATGACATTCTTTTTGCACTTTTCAGTTGTCATTTTTCATTGGAAATGTACAGCAGCCTCCTAGTGAACATCTCCAACAATATTTAGGTGACATAAAACTTCAGTTTTACATTGACTGTACCATTCCATGACACACAGCTAAAAACATAAGATGATCATTTATTTTAAGAAGCTAAGAATCTTTTTTTTAATATTCATTTTTAGTTTTCAACATTTACTTCCACAGATTTTGAGTTCCAAATTTTCTTCCCATCTTATCCCTCCCCCCACCTCAAGACAACATGCATTATGAATACCCTTTCCCCTAATCTGCCCTCTCTTCTATCCCCGCCTCTTCTTCTCATCCCCTTCCCCTTCTATTTTCCTGTAGGGCAGGATAGATTTATATACCCCATTGCCGGTATGTCTTATTTCTCAGTTGCATGTGAAAACAATTTTTAACATTTGTTTTTAAAACTTTGCATTCCAAATTTTCTCCCTTCCTCCCTTCCCACCCACTCTCATTGATAAGGCAAGCAACTTGACACAGGTTATACATGTGTAGTCATATTGTGAAGGACTAATTATATTTATCTTAATCTTATCCCACCTGCTGTTTGTTCTATTCTCCTGACCCTCCTTAGAAGTGTTTGCTTCTGATTACCCCATCCCCCAATCTGCCTTCCCTTCTATCAGCCCCTGCTCTCTTGTCCCCTTTCCCCCTACTTTCCTGTAGGGTAAGATAGATTTCCATACCCAATTGAGTGTGTATGATATTCCCTTCTTAAGACAAATCCAAATGAGAATAAGACTCACTTACTCCCCCTCACCTTCCTCCACTTTCCCTCCACTGTAAAAGACTTTTCTTTTCTATTCTATGTGAGACAATTTACCCCATTCTACCTCTCCCTTTTTCCTTCTCACAGTATAATCCTTTCTCACTGGAGATGATTTCCCTTCATCTTCAACTCACTCTGTCTCTCTCTCTCTCTCTCTCTCGCTCTCTCTCTCTCTGTATATCTATCTATCTATATATCTATCTATCTATCTACACACACACACATATAGTTTTTCCCCTCCAACTACTCTAATATTGACAATGTTCTCATGAATTACAAATATCATCTTTCCATGCAGGAATGTAAACAGTTCAACCTTGATAAGTCCCTTATGATTTCTCTTTCCTGTTTACCTCTTCAGACTTCTCTTGAGTCTTGTATTTGAAAGTGAAATTTTCTATTCGCTATGGTCTTTTTATCAAGAACGCTTGAAACTCCTCAATTTCACTGAATGTCCATTTTTCCCCCTGAAGGATTATACTCAGCTTTGCTGGTTAGGTGATTCCTTGTTGTAATCCTCTCTCCTTTACCCTCCAGAATACTATATATTCAATCCCTCCAGTACCTTAATGTAGAAGCTGCTAAATCCTGTGTTATCTTGATTGTTTTTCCACAATACTTGAATTGTTTCTTTTTGGCTGCTTGCAATATTTTGTCCTTGACCGAGAAATCTGAAATTTGGCTACAATATTCCTAGGAGTTTTTCTTTGGGGATCTCTTCCAGGAGGTGATTGGTGGAATCTTTCCATTTCTATTTTTCTAGAATATCAGGGCTGTTTAACTTGTTAATTTCTTGAAAATTAATGTCTAGGTTCTTTTTATTTTATCATGGCTTTCAGATAGCCCAATAATTTTTAAATTATCTCTCCTGGATCTATTTTCCATGTCTGTTGTTTTTAAAATGAGATATTTCATATTGTTTTCTGTTTTTTCAGTCTTTTGGTTTTGTCTTACAATGTCTTGATTTCTCATAAAGTCACTAGCTTCCATTTGCTCCACTGTAATTCTTCAGGAAGTATTTTCTTCAGTGAGCTTTTGGCCTTCCTTTTCCATTTGGCCAATTCTGCTTTTGAAGGCATTCTTCTCCTCATTGGCTTTTTGGACCTTTTTTGCCATTTGGGTTAAGCTATTTTTTTAAGGTGTCATTTTCTATAGTATTTTTTGGGTCTCGTTTAGCAAGCTTTTGACTTGTTTTCCATGATTTTCTTGGAACACTTTCATTTCTCTTTCCAGTGTTTTCCTCCATTTCTGTTACTTCTCAAAATGCTTTTTGAGCTCTTCCATGGCCTGGGAGCAATTCATATTTTTCTTAGAGGCTTTGGAGGTAGGAACTGTGACTTTATTGTCTTCATCTGGTTGTATGTTTGGATCTTTTTTGTCACCAAAGAAAGATTCTATGGTCTGACTTTTTTTTTTTTTTTGCTCATGGTCACAGCCAATTACTTGAGTTTTAAAGTCTTTGTTTATGTAGGGATCTGTTTCCAGAGTGGAGAATTTACTGTCCCAAGCTACAGGGGGTTTGTGCAGCTGTTTTCAGAGATACTCCTAGGGACCTGTAAATTTTCAGTTCTTCCAAGATGGTAAGATCCAGGGCAAGGTGTTCACTCCTTTCCTGGCTTGTACTCTGGTCTACAAGTAACAATAAACACTCTTTTTCTGCCTTGGAACTGTGAGGAGGATTTTCTCTTCACAACCACTATAAACTCTACCATGTCAGTGCTCCTCCTTCTCCTGGGACCACCACCCAGAACTATGAGCCTGATCCAAGAATGAGCAAAGCAAGAGAATCCTGCCTTAGCATAAGCAAAGAGATCCCTGCAATCCCCCTCTGATCAGCTACTTGATTCCCCTCAGTCAGTGGGCTGATAGCTCCAGAAGCAGCTGCTGCCCTGTGGTGCCCCATGCTTCTCTCTCACAGTGGTCATAGACCTCTCCTACTGACCTTCCAAGTTGCCTTTGGGGTTTGTTGGTTGAGAAGTCTTGAAACAGGTCATAGCTGCCCATGATTCAATCTTCTTAGGCCTGTTCCAGGCTCCCTGAGGCCAGGTTTTTGCCTGTGTGCCTATGCTGAACTATGTTCCTCTCTCAGTCTGACACAATGGACCTTTCCCATCAACCATCCAGGTTGTCTTGGGCTGGAAATTTGTTTCACTCTTTTTGTGGGTTCTGCTGCTATGGAATTTGTTTATAGCCATATTTTACAAGTATCTGGAGGGGTTTGGGGGACAGCTCAAGTAAGTCACTGCTTTTACTCAGTCATCTTGGCACTGCCCCCAGAAGCTAAGGATCTTAAGAAAAAAAAAATCCTTGATATTTTCCAAAGAAAACACAGTTTATTATACTCTCCACCTCTGGGTGAATTATCTTCATGCAATGTCTCTATAAAAGAATGCTCATGTTGCTGGAGCTGCTTCTGCTGAACACTTCAATGTATAGTGATTTAAAGTTTACATCATTCTTTCCTCAAATCTGGTACTTAATTCTATTAAATATGTAGCACAAATATTATAATCCACCAATATTTTGGAAATATCTAATTCTTGTTGATGGGAATTAGAGCTTATTTTTTCCCTCAACTTATGTATTCTTCCTACTCAGATAATAGGTCCCTTGACCTTCCACACTGATAAACCCTCCTTGGATGCAAAAGAAGCCATTGCGTCTTCCTAGGAAAAACTTAAGCTTAGATAGCAAATCTTTCTGCATGTTCATTTAGCCCAAATTGCAGGGCAAACTTAAACATTTTACAGCCCCATGGGAATCATTTGTCTGATTCATTGAAGATTAAACAGATGTCCTCTCATTTAGATTTCAGGGTCCATAAAGTGTGATAAGATTTGGAAAATGCTTCTCAACAGGAAGATATAAAGACATGGTTTTGCTTCCTTTTAGGTCCCCTATGGACTACTTCCTCATTCTACTTCTTTTATCCACTCACATCTCCCAGGGACTGCTTGCTCTCTGGAGGTGAAGCTCATGTACATTATGTTAACAGTGACCTTCAAAACAACCCCACACAAATCAGCTTGTTTCTGGTCAAGATTTACCAATCACTAATGCAGGCGATGGACTATGTACCATTAAATAATAAATGAAACATTCACAAAGGAAACATCATTTTATTTGTAAATCTTAATTTGATAAAAAGAAACAACGCCAGGGCAGCTAGGGGGCGCAGTGGATACAGCACAAGCTCCGGAGTCAGGAGGACCTGAGCTCAGTTTTGGTCTCAGACACGTAACACTCACTCACTAGCTGTGTGACTCTGGGCAACTCACTTAACCCCAATTGCCTCACCAGAAAAAAAAAAAAAGGAAAAGGAAAAGAAAAAAGAAACAATGCAAGGAGACTTTTTTTTGTTCTGAACTAAGCTTCTTCCTTAAATGTGTTAAGGTAATATATCAACATGTTGGAAAGCAAGTATGAGCATGAATCATATTGGAAATAATAAAAAGCTTTATTTTTGTAGCATTTTATTGTTTATTTGTATTTGTTTGTGGCTATCTTTATGTAAAAATATCTTTCTATCCCACTTTTGTTTGCCTATGAAGTCTCTATGTGGATATTTGAACTTAATATATCAGAGAAGGAAATATCTCATTTTCTAACCATTTCAATGGGATATAGCAACCTAGGTCTGAAATAATGAAGGGCCAGTGATGCCCATGACATAATTAAGGAAGAAATAGGGTATTATTTAATTATTTGAAAATTATCTGAAAAAGCTCTGGGGGCTTCAGGCCAATGCAATTTTGGAATATTGTACTTCCTGGAGAGACTGTTGGTCTATATCCCACATCTCAGGCAAATGTTGCCTGATGAACTCAATGTAATTTCTCAATTCCTTCTCCTTAATGTCCTTCTAGTCATAATGTAAAGTTGATTGTGGTAATGGTATTAAACAATATATTAATCTAATTAAGCCAGTTCAAGAATATTTTTTTCACATATTGTATCCGATGTGGACTATATCAATATATATAGACATATACTCATATGTCTACATACATATGAATGTCTTTCATAAGATAAGTCAATTTCAATCCATGATTAAAGACTCACATTCTGTCATGGATATAAATTTAAAAATGTATAATGAAAGAAAGCGAGAGACACACAGAGAGAAATAGAAATGGAGAAATGCACAGACATGTAAAGACAGAGACAGAATAACAGAGAGACAGAGAAATGGATTAGAGGAGGAACAAAGATGAGGAGGGAAGAGAAAGAAGAAGAAGAAAAGATGAAGAAGAAGAAGAAGAAGAAGAAGAAGAAGAAGAAGAAGAAGAAGAAGAAGAAGAAGAGGAGGAGGAGGAGGAGGAGGAGGAGGAGAAAAAGAAAGAAAGAAAGAAAGAAAGAAAGAAAGAAAGAAAGAAAGAAAGAAAGAAAGAAAGAAAGAAAGAAAGAAAGAGGAGAGAGAGACAGAAAGAGAAGGAGGGATAGAAATAGAGATAGGCAGAGAAGAGAAAGACAAAAAAAGAAGAGAGAGGAGGGAGAAAAAGAGACAGAAACACAAAGAGAAACACAGAAAGACACAGACACAGAGGGATAGATAGAGACACAGACAAAGAGTGCTCATTACCGCAGGTAGAACATTTTTTCTCCCTTATTCTCTTTTAACATTTCAATAAGCCACTCAATGAAAACTTAAATTGTGCAGCTCAAGTCAGTAAAAGCTTCTGACATAATTAGGTTTTAATGTCACATAGATAGGGGGCTAATAATTCTCTTGAGGCAAACCCTCAGCATAGGTTCAAGTTGATGTTTTTTTCTTCTTTAGACCTATCATTTTCTTGTGGTTTTTAGTGACCTCTGATCCATCCATTGAAGAATTTCATACCTTTTGTTGTTATTCAAAGTTACTCTTTTTTATTCCCCAAAGGTGTTTTCCCTGCTTCAGTGTTATTGAAATATCATAAGCAGATTTCTGTGTTATATTTCATGAATACCAAATAGAGAAAGAAAGAAAAAGAGGAAGATTCATGTTCCCCTTGCCAATTGTGGGGTAAAATTGTAATCGTATTCATTGGAACTTGTTGCACATCTCATTTTGATTAATATCTAACTGTCTTACTTTCATCTAATTTTTCCTTTTTAGGTAGGACATATTTTTCACTAAATTATGGAGGGGAAATAATTTCCACATTAATGTCACTCAGCATATTCATTTTTTTCTTTACTTTCAACTACATACAATATGGAAAATCAATAAGAAGAAAATTCCTGACTCTAAACATTGTTAAGGAAGTAAGTGTGTGATGGAAGCAGAATGCAGAATATTGTGACTTGAAGATCCTTCAAAATAAGCTCAGTTCTCATCTGTAAGTAGTCCTCTTTAAATATTAGGAAATCAGCTAAATTAATTCTCACAACCTACCCTTTACCTGTGAGTCTATGATATATTTTGATTTTTTTCAAGTAGTCTTTATCCTCATCAAAGCCAATTGGAGTAGCTGAGTAGATGTGGCAGAGTTCAGTGGATCCTGGATATTACGTCTAAATTAAATTCCTCATGTTTAACAAGGTATAGACTTAAATGAAGAGAAATTGAGGAGAATTTCAAGCATGTAATAAAACACAAAGAAAGAAACCTTAGAATGTATGTCTCTCTGGTTTGACTTGGTGGGGGGTGGGTGGAGGGAGTATATAGAAGAAAGGATTAAGGATTAAAAAAAACCACAACAGATTGGCTGCAGGGACCAGGAGTCTATCCTTTATTGGTTAGGCAATAAGAACCCATCCAAGATTTTGGATAAAATGGTTATATGATAAAATGCTGCATTAAATTGTCTAAAGAAATCAAAAGGGACAGTGTTAAAAAAGAAGCTCACTGGAAATATTTTAAAGATAGTATGATGAGTTAATTTGGATTTTTTTTAGATCATTATTCCTTTTCATTTTTATTTATTCTTTTTCTGTTTTTGGCTTTGTTTTGGTAACAGGACTAGACAATGCACCTGATCCTTTCTGGCATGTACAAGAGATGCCTTACCTTGTTTATGGTCTTCAGCTCATGTGATAAAGAGGAGTCTATTTGACTGTGTATAGATGAGAAATGGAATGCATTCAATAGGCATGTGTCACACAGGGCACGGATTCTTATCTGACTTTTTTCTATCTGGTTGCATTCTTGTAAGACAGTTATATAAGGCAAGAAGTTTTGGGCCTTATTCTATTTTGGACTCTGATGGGGAAGAATCTGAGGCATTTTCCCTTACATCATCTTACAATTATATAACTCAAGTAGGGAAAAGATCATTTAAATGCCAAAACCTAGGTTACTAGTACCTTTTAAATGGACCCCCATTCTGACTCCATAGCTAATCAAAAAAGCTTTTCTTCCCCATGTGTTTAGAAAGCTGGAACCCCTTAAAAAGTCTTATTCTATATGGGGATTGCATGAGCTGAGTCTTCTGTACGTGCTTATAAAGATTAGCTTATTGGAAAGGCCATTGTTATATATACATATACATATATAATATATATATATATATAT
Organism: Phascolarctos cinereus; assembly: GCF_003287225.1. Classification (NCBI taxonomy): domain Eukaryota; kingdom Metazoa; phylum Chordata; class Mammalia; order Diprotodontia; family Phascolarctidae; genus Phascolarctos; species Phascolarctos cinereus. The sequence goes on along the minus strand of NW_027555847.1, from coordinate 43,515,312 downwards.
ATGTGTGTGTGTGTGTGTGTGTGATACACATATATGTACATACACACACACATACACACACACACACACACACACACACACACATATATATATATATATATATATATATATATATATATAATATATATATAATATATATATATATATATATACACACACACACACACATACATACATATATAAATTTCCATCGTTTTCCCAGAACTGGACCTACTCCATTTCACACTCCTTTGTAACATAGGGAAAATATAGATAAGCACATTAGCCAACAAAGTAATTCAATCTGACGTTGTATACTGCATTTAGCGTGTAATTAAGACCATCTGATCATTAAAATAGTCATGATTAGAATGTTTGGGCTTTTTCTTTTTAAAGTTGAAATATATTTTTCTAAAGTATTGTAGTTATTCAGTATCTCATTGACGTAGATGGCTTTCTTCTAAATTTCTTCACTCAAATCTTTCCAAGTTTCTCTGAATTCTTCATCACTGTTTTTGATGTTATAATAACATACCATTATATTCATATGATGAAACTTTTTCAGCCATTCCATGTTCTGTAAAAAAATTTCAGGTTTTTGTTTCCAGATTTTCACTACCACAAAAGTGGTATTCATATTATGTTTCCTATAGGCCCCTTCTTTCTAGTACTGGTTGTCTTGGTAATTGACTGTCCTGCAATGGGATTGCTGGGCCAAAGGATTTGAAAAGCTTAGTAGCTTTTCTCTCAATCCATTTTTTTTCTAGGACAATTGGATGATTTCCTAGTTCTGCCAACATTGTTTTATTCTACCTGCTTTCCCACAGCCTGCCTATCAACTTTATCCTTTTTGAGGGTATTACAATTCTATTCTTCTATAGTTCAGTATATGGCAAAATCTATACTGGCCATTGCTGTCATTTATGCACAGTTGAAAACTATTGAATAAATTGGTAAAGGCATTGAGAAGTGAAGAAAAATAATATAGAAGTTACATGATAAAAAAAAATAAGATGAACTAAAAAATGAGCATTGCTCATATGCAAAAACTTAGCTATCTCTAGGAGAAAGAAAAAGGTTGTATATGTCAAGTTACAATTATTTGCCCAGTTATGGTCCTTAATGACTACATCAAGTGTAAAAGTGACACATAGATCCATCAGGGACTATATACACAGTTTATTAAGTCTGAAATAATAAATGTATGATTTCCACAGGATAGGGTAAACAGCCATTAAAATAAGATATGGTATACATTTTCTGTACTCATTAGTCAAAGCATAAAGCATATTAACATTGCCTAAATAATTTACTTGTGTTAAAATAAAGGGAAATGCTTAAAACATTAATAGGTTGCTTTACAATCCTAAAGCCAATAAGCTGTTATATGACAGTTATGTGCATAATTTATGGCCTCATTCAGCAGAAATGGGCTGCAGCTTTTTCCAATGAATACCTCGGGTTTGGCCACAAGTTTCCCCACATTGCCAAATTGTCCCCAATCAGAATCGAAATCCCAGCCATCTCTTGATTTGACACTATTTGCTGTATTTGGTTTCTACTCCACCATTGTCATCATTATCCCCACCCCCTCCAAACCTTTCATATTCCTTTTGTATATTGTGTGCCCCCATTAGATTTTAATGTCCTTGAGGGTAGAGTATGTATTTTTTTTTCTTATTTGTATCTCCAGTGCTTAGCATTGTGCTTGGCATAATAGTAGGTGCTTAATACATGCTTATCTTATCATGTGTCTCAGTAAATCAGTCCAAATGAAACATTTAGGAATCTTGTTCTGCTTGTTCCTATAGACAGTCCGACTATATTATTCACTACAGTGGTATAAGGGAAAATATTCTTCCTTATTTTTCTATAAACAAAATGAGTTCAAGAGTTTTGCCTCACTGCATGTGTTGAAGCAAAGATGGGATAACTTAATAGACTTGAAGAGGGAAAACTGAATCAAGTACAAGTGGTTGCTGAGATTCTTTCCAAATCTGTGGTTCTGTGATTCTTTGAGTCCTCTTGTCTCCCCTCTCCTCCTCTCCATTGCCCTCTCTTCCCTTTTTTCCCCACTAAATAACAATATAATTGGATACAGCCATCATTAGTGTTTATGGTTGTTATTGTTGTATTAAACAGAACATGCTTTCATGTTACTAGTGAGGAAACTCCATCTACCAAAGCAAGTTGACATTTATTTGAAAATTTTAATTTTAGAAAATTTCCTAAGGCACTGAGAAGTTAAATAACTTGACCATTGTCACACAGTCAAGATTTCCAGAGGCAGGAGCTGAACCCAGTTCTTTCTGCTTCGAGACAGATATGTATTCTGTTTCTCTCTCTCTCTTTTTAATGTTGCTTGTGATCTTTATTCTCTATGTGCCATGCTGCCTTCAAAGTGTGTTACATCAATACTATGAAACACCATCAGTAATAAAACACAGCATGGTTGAACAGAGTTGCCCAAGATTTCGTGGAGCAAATAAGACTCATTGATGGTCAGAACTTAGGTAAGTATAGAGAAGTAATGAGTAGCATTGCTTTTTGATTAGAGAGTATACAGGGCAGGACCCTAAATGGAGGACTTCTGCCTCTTGAGTTAATACAGTCACTACTCTCTTTCATGGTCATTAATGAGGACATATTAAAGGAATGGTGATATTTATTGTAGAGAAAGGAAGAAATAAAGGAGACATGATGTCTGGCTTCATGATGTATTTGAAGAGCTCTCACTTTTGAGAGGGTTTGGAAGATATAGAGAGGGAAATTTAACCTTGATATGGAGAAACTTCCTAACAATTAGTTACCAAAAGCTGTGCAAGCAAACCCAAAAGATAACTAAGTGGATAGCTAATTTAGTTCAGACTAAACAAGAGTAGGAAAAAAATTGTACCAATATTCAGGAAATTGGAAGGTTTCTTGAATTCACACCAACATTCTGCCAGTGTTATGCTATGGCTTTGAGTCATGGCACATTCAAATCTCTGAACTTAAAGTAGATATCAGAAGAGAATGAAGAGGTTCATGATGGGGTATCACTTATTGTAATACACAGGAAATAAATAATCTTGAAAAACACTACGAAAAGGAATGTTGTTTAGTTGTTTCAGGCATATACAACTCTTTGTGATCCATTTGGGGTTTTCTTGGCAGTATGTTATACTGGAGTGGGTTGCTATTTTGTCCTCCAGCTCATTTTCACAAATGAGGAAATTGAGGCATAGAATACCCACCCCCTCATCACTGCCATGTTGTGATGGAGGGTTTTGTGTAGCTCAATAAAACTATGAATTATGCTGTGCAGCTTTACTCAGACCAGCAAATACCCAATATGCCAGCTAATTTGGAAAACACAGTAGTGGTCACTGGATTGGAAAAGACCCGTTTGTGTTCCAATCCTAAAAAAGGCCAATACCAAGGAATGTTCAAATTACCAAACAATTGTGCACATTTCACACACCAGCAATATTATGCTTAAAACTTCTGCAAGCTAGGCTTCAGCAAGATGCGAGCTGAAAATTACCAGAAGAGTAGGCTGGTTTTCAAAGAGGCAGTGGAAGCAGAGACCAAAGTGTAAACATTGGCTGTATTGTGGAAAAAGAGAGGGGAGTACCTGAGCATCTTAGTTGTCTCCTGAGGTACCTGTATGCAGATCAAGGAGCAATAGTTAGAGCCAACTAATTGCCTGAAGTTGGAAAAGGAGTATGACAAGGCTGTATACCGTGACCTCATTTAACTTATATGTAGAGTACGTCACATAAAATGCCAGGCTGGAGAAATTAAAAGTCAGAATTAAGTTTGCCAAAAGAAATATTAACAATTACAGGGGCAGCTGGGTGGTGCAGTGGATAGAGCACCGGCCCTGAAGTTAGTAGGACCTGAGTTCAAATCCAGCCTCAGACCAAACACTTGACATGTACTAGCTGTGTGACCTTGGACAAGTCACTTAACCCTGATTGCCTCACTAAAAAACAAAACAAAACAAAATTACAGATACGCAGAAGAAAAAGAAGTGGTGTCAGATTTTATGTTCTTGTACTCAAAAATCACTGCAGATGTAACTATAGCCATGAAATTTAAAGATGCTGGTTCTTTGTAAGGAAAGCTGTGGCAAATCTGGACAGCATACTAAAAAAGCAGAGATACTACTTTGACAACAAAGGTCTGTGTAGTCAAAGCTATGGTTTTTCCAGTAGCAATGTATAGCTGTGAGTGTTGGACTATAAGAAAAGCTGAGCATTGCAGAATCAGTGCTTTCAAATTTGGGTGGTAGAGAAGACTTTTGAGAGTTCCTTGGACGTGAAAGAGATCAAGGCAATCAATAATTAAATTAATTCAGGCTATTCCCTGGAGGGCCAAATTCTGAAGCTGAAACTTATTTTGGCCAAATAATGGGAAGACGGGACTCATTGGAAAAGACTCTTATGTTGGGTATGATTGAAGGTAAAAGGAAAAAAAAAAAGATGACAGAGGATACGATAGGTAATATCATGGAAACAGTGAACATGAAATAGGACTGACTTCAAGAGACAGTGGAGGATAGAAGGGTCTGGTGTATTGTGGTCTATGGGATCCTGAAGCATTGGACACAACTGAGTGGTTGAACAGCAGCAACAACAAAATGAAGAAAACAAGGTTAAGCAACTTGCCTGAAGTCACATAGCTAGCAAGCTTCTAGAATCTATGTTCTGCTGCAATTGTCTTTGGAAATCTTTCTGCACTTTTTTGCCATATAAGTTATTGGAGTCAGAAAACTGTGCTGTTGGTAATTTTTATATATGTATATATGTATGTATATATATATATATATATATATATATATATAATACACACACATATATGTATACGTATATATTATATATGTATGAATGTATGTATGTATGTATATATGAAATTCACCAAAAGCATAGTTTGTTTATATATATATATATACACATATATGTATATGTGTGTGTATGTGTGTGTGTGTATGCGTGTATCTATCTATCTATCTATGTAATATCAATAAGTGTTTGCAAAGAGTGCATATCACTAAAGCTCTAATTTAAAGGATCTTATCCATGTTAAATTGTTAACATGGACAAAATCTTTCAAATCCAACTTTAGTGTCATGTCTTCTTTGTAAACAACTAAATAACAAAATGCAGGTTTTATAAAATGCAGTTATTTATTAATTTTTGTGTATCTGAACACAATAATTCAATAAATAAAATTTCATTTATTTTCTAGGTCAATAGTTCATGTACCTAAGTGTTGGATGAATTCTGTTGGCATGCTTGAGACAGTCAGTTCTTTACTTTATTTGACCATAACTGTTTAGTTCAGGGCTAGCTAGGCGGACACATAACACTTACTAACTGTGTGACCCTGGACGAGTCACTTAACCCCATTGCCTAGTGGGGTAAAAAAAAAAAAAGGAAACCAAAAAAAAAACCCATAATTGTTTAGTTCTCCCCAACTTGAGTGAGAATTTTTTCTCAGCTGGATAGCAGCAAAATCCTTGACCCCAGGTAGCACACAGAGACATCTCTCCCTTCACCCTAATCACAATAAAGGCCAAAGGAGAAAGCTCTTCAGGCCACAAGACTGCCCTTGAGCACCATGGTAGCACTAATCTTCCCAGACTCTACCTACACTTGACCACTCATTTTCATTATGTTCCTTGTTTACTAACATGCATGGGGTTATCTATAAGCTCTTTATGGCAGAGATAATTATACTTTGCCTTTCTGTCTTCAGCACATAGCACAAGTCCTGGCACATATTAGCCACTTTTCAAATGCTTTCTTGTTGACTGATTGATTGATCCAAAATATACTAGCCCCTTTCTTTATATATTGTAATCTCCCAAATACTCAAGCTGAAGTATTGGGGCTATCAATCACCCCTAATTTCAGGTGTACTCAACAAAACTAGTTCCATGAAAGCACTCTAGGATGACATCTCCTGGAATGCACAAGATTCTTCTCTCCTCTTCCACTGTCTTTTCTACTCTCTTATCTTTCTATCATACTAAAATACAGGGGAAACTATTTTGAATTGAGGGTTTCAACTAACTGCACACCAAAATTATGAAACTTTTTTTTCTATTTCCTATGTCTATATACTTATACAATATAAAATCTTAGCCCCATTAAATAAGCTTTTTAAAGATATGACATAAAATTTCCTAGACAAATAACACAGCTAAAAAAATAAACAACAAAACTATGAGAACAACAACAAAAAAATAATGCTTTATTTGTTATGTTTTTGCATTTCACCATCCAATCAAATTAATACTGTAAAAAAAAAGCAAAAATATAATAGAAATGAATGTTCATCTTCCTAAAATCATGTGCACGTCATTATGTAGTCCTCCCTCTGGGATGTACCTAAAACTTTCTCTTTCAGTTTGGTCTCCCTGGAGATAAGAAGCTCAGGTTCAAGTTACTCTGTATGTTTGCACTTCTAAAATAGTGTCTCACTAGCCTCCACTGGCACATTCACCTTTGATAGCCTATTTGCACAATTGGCTTAAAATATTGATATTTCCTGAAATAGCATAACATGAAGAGTAGCAAATAAAATATTGTACTTAGGAATCCGGAGCACTCTTCCACAAATATACCTAGAATCCATAGGAAGAGTGGGAACACACATAGAGTACACTAGTGGAGAGACACATTTAAGAAACATATGGTGATTGCAACTCACATTTCTAATGCTACACGGACCTGATTTCCTTCCTCTTCTTGGGGTGTCCTTACACTCTTCCCCTCGGGTACAGTAGCTTAGCGGGGCTCAGCTAGCCTTCCTGAACCTGTTCTGCTCTGTAGATTAGTACCTGACTGCTAGAGTTGACTTACTCTTACAGCAGTGGGACTCTGAGTCTGCTCTCTGCAGGGCAAGACATATACTACTGTAAAGTGATTTTATCCATGGTGGTGATAGGAAATGGAGCGGGGAGGGGGATAGAAATCTCCCTCTTTTCTGTGGCTAGAGCTCAGTCTTCTCAGGGCTGTCTGCTGCATTGATTGAGTGCCATGCCTTGCTGTTTAAAGGCTAGGTTATGTCTGATGTATGCTTTGGCCAGTCCACAACTAGCCTAGTTAGCTGCTCTAGAATTCTATCAAGTATCGTTGTAGAACTTCACATCTTGTAAAGGAGTAACTAATAACCAAAACCTCTCCCTACTTCCTTCAAGACCTTAACTCTCTGTTGTCTCAGTTATTTACCCTTTGACTTTCAGAAATTTCAACATCACATTGTCTCTGTCTTTACACATTACCCTCTATAATTTCATCAGGTGAGTTGGGAGTGGGTTTCCATTGATCAGGGGAGCTTTAATCAGCCTCAACTCCCTAACTACAATTGTTACAGTAGAAATTGAGGTTGTTGTTGTTTTGACCTTTATTTTTGTTATTATCTATATCTTGCAGTCTTAATCTTTTGGAGAAAACACCTATTGTTTGAGAAAGAGGAGTTTCTTTGGAAACAGGGTGATGTTTCTGGCCAGTCATTTTGCTTATTGAATTTGATGATATCTAGGATCAGAGTTGAATTAGATGATATCTAGCAATTCTGACACCAGGGACTAGCAGCAGAAAGCACTCATGAGGAAATCTTACTTCAGAGAGGTGGGAATGGGGGTGACAAGAACAACAATTTCAAGGCAATTCAAAAACTTTAGCAAAAAAAAGGCTTACATCACTTCCTCTCCACATGCTCTGTGATTTAGTGACACTAGCCTTCTTGCTGTTCTTGTATATTTCATCTTCCAATTTCATGCCTTTTTATCATCGGTTTCTGATGCCTGGAATGTACTTCCTCCTCACCTTTATCTCCTTGTTTCCCTGGCTTTTTTTTTTCCTGAATTGAGCCAGATATCACCTTCCCAAAGATGTCCTTTCTGGGTAAGTATAATTGTTCCTTCAACTCTCAGAATCCCTAAAATATGGGTGCTTACAACAACGTGCTGTGTGCTATTTCCTAGTTACTATTCTGTCTCAGATAGCTTCAAACTCTAACATAACATGATTTTATTATTAAAAGGAGGTACACAAGGAGAAAGAAGTGCTATTGATTGAACAGGTAAAAAGCAATTTAGTTATGCCAGAGTATAAGCAGGTAGGGAAATTCCAAATTCTTTAGGAAAATAAAGAAACAGCTTAGCGAGCCCAGATTAAAGTAAATAAAATTTGTTACATAGTGAAAAACAAAGCTCTTATACATTTTTGTCTTGATTTATTGCCATGAAACGTCTTTCTTTTTTGTGAACTCACTGAGAGAGCCTTTTGATTATTATCCATTCAGTGGCTTTTGTTTTATATTTTTTTTAGAAACTTTTGTTTAGGCAAAGCAAAATTCTTTCTCGACTGGCTATATCTAACTTCTTAGTTACACATAGGATCCATGTCTTAGGTCCTAGACCAGCATTTTTACCAATATGGAATATGGGCATTCTCAAATTTGTGATTTTGCATATGGAGTTTAAAGTCATTTGGGACATTTGACACACACACTTTAATCATAACTACTTTTAATTTTGTGGAATATTACCAGAATATATTGGCTTTCCACAATGTCCTTTTATAGGTCATCCTGGCATTCTTAGTTGTTTTCCATATATACCAATAAGCACCCTAAATCATAACTCTGCTTATGTCATAATTGTTTAAAAAGAAAAAAAAACCTTTTGAAATTTGCCTCTCAGTATGTCTGCAAGTAATTTTGCCTTTTTATTATATAGACATTATATAGTCTGTCTTCTCCCTATTGCCATTTCTTAGATATCTAAAAATTCTCCTTTCTCAGATGGTAAACTAGATGCAATAGATACTAGTGTCGAGAAAATCAATGTTTGACTTTCACTTTTTAATATTTGTTGAAAATTGACTTAAAGGTCACAATACAAAATTCCTATTCTAGATTATATAAAGACAACATTCAACTACTTAAGAATGTCACTTGACACTCAAATACTTATTCATCTACAAAATGTGCACAACCAATACTATTTAACACATTTAGTATGATTTTCAGTCATTGAGAAGAAGTCTATTTGGTGAGATTCCCATCTAGGTTTCACAGCCTGGGCTATCTCCATGAATAATTCAAGGTGGGAATACTATATTTCATTCATTTATTTAGGGCTATTATAAAAATAGCCTTGGTTTCTCGGTGGAGAATACAAGAATAATGACCTGATTAACTCATGAGTTGTGATTTAGACCAGAGGTGTCAAACATGTGGCTCATGGGCCATATGTGACTGACAATGCTACCAATTGTGGCCTAATCCCAATTAAAATGTAATTGAAAAATATTCAACCAAATAAATGAAAAAAATACAATTAAAGTATACAATATCAAATTTTAAAGTTAATTGAATATACACCTTGCAGGAATCTGTACATTTGGTTTAGTGGCCCTTCTTTTTGATTACTTCTGACACCACTGATCTTCATTGCTGTCAGAAATACAAAGATTATTTGCCAATTAATAGTCTAAAAGCCATAGCATGTGGACAGACAATATGATTTCCTAGTATTCCTGTGACAGCAAGAGAAAAAGAGAAGCTCCCAGAAAATTGTGGATGGTTTGCCATACAAGGAATAGTTTGATATTGATGAAATCACATTTCCATTGGATTATAGGAATATGCCTAATATATGTGAAGGTGATTGATTATTTTAAGAGACAATGGGGCAAAGACATTCTGGTACACTGACACAAGATATTGGCCAGTGAATGCAGATATTTTGAAACTTTGAGCCTTCATTATGTCAGAACTTTTCCTATTTATAATGAGCATGATGATGGGAGACAAGTTTATGCATTTATTTGATTCAACAACCTAACTTAGTAGAAAACATTGAATTACTTTGTTTATTAATATTTTAAATAATTATTAAAAAAAACATTAGCTTGTTTCAAAAACATATGACATTAGATCTGTCTGTGGAAAACATGTGGATGGAAAATAAAAGTGGAAATGTGGACAACGCATTTTAGTCCGTCCCACCACCAAACTGACTAAAGTCTTAAATTTTGTGCTCTAACTTTTTAGTAGCTATCAGATCCTTGATTCAGTGTTCCCTATTCAGGGACATGAATATCCTTTGGGACATTTTGTGCCTGAGATGACAAGAATGCTGTTGCCAAAATGAAATTTGGAACCTAATTTTAAATTGAATCTGAACCTCCAGAGTAAACAATAGATGGAGGCTGCCTATTAAATCATCAACTTTTAATTAAATCCTTTTCAACTCTAAGTTCCCTATACTAAACTTGGTGATAAATGCATTGTATTTTAATGGGGTTATATTTTGTACTAAACCCATATAAGAAAAGTTCCATATGTTTTTTACTGTTACCCAGAAAAAGGAAATTCTCAACTTTAGTTTGGTGATCAGTTTTCAGTAAGTATATTATATGATAACCAAATTAAAGATTGGTGCCCCATGAGATTCCTGTTAGGCTGAAGTCTTAGGAAGTATAGAACAGAATAAAATAAGGTGAACGGTATAGGCTGGTTTAGGTATAAGCTTGTACTAATCAGCAAGTTGGTTCAGAAACTTCTAGAATGACAACTTGTAACAATGTGCTGTCATAAGGCATATATTATTTTTTTTAACTTTACCAAAATTATATTAGATGTCTGCAGTGTCAGGGAAGGTTACCAAAAATCCATTAAGTTTGGTTTCATTAAATCTTTTTTGATAGAATAAGTCCTATCATGAAGGTATCATGCCCCTACCTTGGAGCCTGCTAGATCAATAGCACAGTAGATAGAGCAGCAGGCATTGAGTGAGGGAGACTTGATTTCAAATCTAGTATCTCAGATACTTACTAGCTTGTGACCCTGGGTAAATCATTTAACTTCTTTTTGCCTTCGTTTCCTCCTCTGTAAAATGGGGATAATTACAGTACCTCCTCTTGGTTATTATGAGGTTCAAAGGAGATAATACTTGTTAAATGCTTAACACAATGCCTAACAGGTAATAAACGATGTGTAATTATTAGCAATAGCAATAACTATTACTATTATTGTTATTATCATCATTATTAATTACCTGAAAGTTATAAATTATACCAGACTAATAATCATATATCCTAAAGCAAAAGAAAAACAAAAAGTCAAAAGGAAAGTTCTCTGGAGTACCATTTTTAGTTCTCAAGGTGTTAGAATATGCATCCATTAATAAAACCCGTGTTAAGAATTTAACAAATTTAGTTTTAAAAATCTCATTATACACAAATAGGAGTAATGTACTGGGAATACAAAGAAAAAAAACATAGTCCTTGACCTTAAGGAGTTTAAAATTTTATAGGGAGTATAACCAAATATACAAATATCAGTTTATAACACCAAAACCCAGTTTATAGCCCAGGTATAAAAATTATAGTATAACTGAAATATACAAAAAACAGCTATATCAATGTGATAAGCAGAAAAGGAGAAATAAAAAGAAAGCTCTGTGAATAATTGGGGGAAGAAATAACCACTGCCAGCTAGAAACATGGAATAGGAGGTTGGCAAGATTAGTGAAAAGTTAGCAGGTTATCTGTGGTTTGCAAAAAAAGTTGATATTTCAGCATGTGGAATTAAGCAAGGAGTATCACTGAAGTTTCTTCCAAGCTTCTGGAAAGCAATAACAAATTCATAGAGGTGAGTGCAAGAATGTGGAATAGAGAATATACAAATTTGGATGCAATATTTAGGCCATGATGAGGAATAGTTCTGAGAGAGCAAAAACAAAACAAAACAAAAAAAAAAAAATTCAGAGAGTAAGATTGTTAGAGTCTGATTTCCACAAGAAGAATTTTAGGGAAAGTGAGGCTAGATAGTGGAAAGAGAGATAGACTTGGAGACACAAAGCCTAATCTCCATGACCATGGATGAGTCACTAATACTCTCTCATCCTTAATTTGTTCATCAGAAAAATGGGAATAATATACAGTACAGAAAATTTGAACTATTTTACAGGGTGGTGAAATATGCTGTAAACTCCAGAACATTTAATAAATGTTAATTTTCATTTATTTAATAATTTTGCTTAATTTAGTAGGACATCTATCAATCAATTCATATGCCTTTATGGTACAGTGGAAAGAACATGGTTCAAATCCTATCTACAACATTTACTATTGGTGTGACTTTGAGTAAATAATTTATCTTATCTGGGGCTTAGTTTCCTCTTGTGAAAAATGGTAGACTTTGAATTTATAATTTTTGAAATTCCTTCTAATCTGTGAACCTATAAAATATGATCCAACCATGGTCTAGGTTCTTTCATAGACTTTAGAAACAGATAAAAATGACCATTTCTGTTTTCAAATCCTTTACATTCCATAGAGACATATTTGCACACTTAAGTAAATACAAAATATATGAAATATAAATATGAGAAGGTACCAGCAATAGGAATATCAAGAAAGGTCTAGTGTAGAAGGCAATGATTATCTGAAATTCAAAGGAAGTGAGACATTCTATGAGTTAGAAATGAGGAGATGCATTCTATGCAGCTGAAAACAGTCTGTACATAAAAGAACAACAAAATAAACACAAAAAAACAAGGACAAGTTCAATTGTTGCATATGAAGAACAGTCAAGTTAGGTGAAGGATAAACTAGACCTTGGAAGACCAGTTAGTTGTGCATTGTAATTGTTGTTCAGGGGAGAAAAGCTGAGCTATTTTGGAGTTGTCAAAGAGTTCAAGAAGGGGAGTGACCCATAAAAGGTTGCAAAGGTAGGTAGGAACCAATTTGTGAAGGCTTAAAATGTCAAACAGTAGAGCCATTGTAATTTATAGAGGAGGAGAATGACATGGTCTGACAGTGCTGTAGGAAATTACTTTCACAGTGGTATGGAGGATGGATTAGAAGATGAGGAGATGAGTTATGAAGACCAATAAAGTGGCTATTTTATAGACCAGGAAACAGCAAGAAATAAACTACAGGGAGCAGCAGAGAACTCACCATTTGTTTATCTACACCTGTTTCCTCTAAGCATCTCCCCTTTTCTTATAGCTGATAACATGAAGTGACCAGTAAGGGGTTTGTTATCTTTCTAGCTAATTTCCAAGGATATCTTGGTGAAGAGATTTCAGTAGGATAGTTGGGCTAGGTTTTCTGTACCCAAGGTCTTACTGGAATATTGTAGGTCAGTCCACTGATTGGATACTAATTTGGCTATTCACAGTGGGTTATTCAAGTAGGTAGAAGTGCCTTTTGAATTCCCTCAGTTTACAACTATAATTTTTAGCAGAAACAGATTCTATTTTTGTAGCAGTTTAAAATGACTTTTTCAAAACTTCAGTGAATCACACTTCCTGTTAACATACACTGAGAACGTGTATTTTCACTGACCTTTGTGTAACACAATGAGATCTTACATTCTCTGTAGTCAATTACATAATTATAAAATGGATTTGTTGTAGAATTTCATTTGCAAAAGTCCATCCCTTCACATATCATAGATCAAATCTGTCAAGGAAACATTCAATATTTGTGTTGACAGTTGTGATGAAGATTCTGCAATATCTTCCTTCTCTACTACTGGCTATTATTATGGACAATATTGTTCATAATTTTCTACTCTTCTCCTCTGTAAGTCTACATAACCAAGTTTCTATTCTAAACCTGTGTTGCTCTTGTTTGGTATTTATTTATTAAGGCTTGACAAGAAGATCAAATTAACCACAGCACATGGGACTTTTGTTAGTGGGAATGTTCAGAAGGTTTGCAGTAAGACAGAAATCAGAGTACGATTATTTGTGTAATTCCTGTATCTTCATGGAATTTTTCTATACAGTATCATGAGAAATCAAGGAGTGTTTAAGAAATACTTTATGAAGATAATTGAAATGAAGATTACAGTTGTCCATGTGACTTACTGAGTAGGACATTGGCCTAACAATCTAAGAATCAAGGCTCTAAACCTACCTATGGTATTAATAATTTTTGTCATTTTCTATCGCTGGGTTTCAGTTTTCTCATACAGAAGATGACGGATTTTAATTTGATGGTTGTTATATTTTCTTCCAGCTCTAAAACCCAATCATTGTGTATGTTATAAGTTGACAAAGCATCACTGATAAGAAAAGACTTTTGAAATATATCCTCTGGTGAAAATTCTTGGCTATATAATTCCTAGTTCAATGTGTCCATTATCATACTGCCCCCAACAACATTAATTTAATTGCTAATTAAAAAGTAATATTTGTTTTGCTCTAGGATACATTATTCTGTTATATATGGGATACTTCTAACAAAATAAAATTTCTTTCCAAACTTAACACAGTGCTTGACACATAGTAGGTGCTTAATAAAAGTATTGGCTAATGACTCCATTGAAAACTCACCATCATTAAGTTTATCATTTATCCTGATACATGGTTTGAATTACACTTGCAAAGTACAATTGATACTTCACTTCCAATTGCTTTCCATGAATGGGGTTTCTATTTGACATGAGAGCTTAACTAAAGAACAAGATGATAAAAATTATTGGTCATTTTTATGAACGTGGCTTATGGATGTCAAGGACACTGAAAGACATAACACAAAATAAAATAATCTTTAAAATATCCCATCGCTAACAAACCCAAGCAAACTAAACAATATTAAATGGTTGCTTACTATGATTATTCGCTGGTCTTTGGTGGAGAACATTGAATGTTATGTATAGATGTTATAAATCCTAACTGCTTGCTAACACTTAATATAAGGGGCAGCTAGGTGGCACAGTGGATACAGCACCTATCCTGGAGTCAGGAGGATATGAGTTCAAATCCTGGCTCAGAGGCTTACTAGCTGTATGACCCTGGGCAATACGCGTAACACAAATTGACTTCAAAAAACAAAACAAGCAAACAAAACAAAACAAACCTTTAATATAAGGGGGGAAATGTTACAAGTGAAACTTGAATTATTTCACTATGTGACGAACTTTCAGAGGAAATTGCTTCCAAAAGTTAATGTTGATATCATTTCCCTGTGTTTTTTTTTTTAGTAAGTCAATAAATCTTTTTAAAGATTCCACCATGTGTCAAGCACTGTGCTAAGCACTAGGGTTACAAAGAAAGGTATAGATAGTGTGTATTCTCAAGAAGGTCATAGTTTAATGAGAGAGACAAGATGAAAATTATTATGTTTAGAACATCTATGTACAGGATAAACCAAAGATAAGCAATAGAGGGAATGCATTAGTATTTAGCAAGATCAGGAAAAACTTACAGAACATAGAATTTTAACTAGGACCTGAAGGAAAACAGGGAAGCCAAGAGGTGAGAGGAGGAGGGAGAGAATGGCAGGCATGGGGGAAACACAGTGATAATGCCTGGAGATAGACTTTTATTCTGGAGAAACGGCAAGGAGATGAGTGTCATTTGATTGCAAAATACAGGGTGGGAGGTATGTGGGGAATAAAGTCTAAGAAGCCTGGAAAGGTGAGGGCAGGGCAGGTTTTGAAGGGCTTTGAACACTGATCAGAGGATTTTATGTTTGATCCCAGAGGTGATAGGGAACTATTGTAGTTTATTGTTTAGGGAGTGGAGGTGACATGGTTAGACTTCTGTTTTAGGAACAGCATTTTGACAACTGAGTGGAGAATGCAATGGACTGGGAAGAGACTTGATCCATTGAGACCAATCAGAGGCTCTTAAAATTCTCCCTGAATGAGGTAATAAGATCTTGCACTAGGGTAGTGGTAGTGCCAGAGGACAGAAAGGGGGAAATGAGAAAGATGATATTATCAAATGTTGTTGTTCAGTATTTTTAGTCATGTCCAACTTTTTGTGAACTTATTTGGGGTTTTCTTTGCAGAAATCCTCATGCAGTTTGCCATTTCCTCCCCTCGCTTGACAGGGTTAAATTACTTGCCCAGGGTTGCACAGCTAATATCCGAGACCGTATTTGAACTTAGGTCTTCCTGACTCCAAGGCCTGCACTTTAACCACTGTACCACCTAGCTGTCACAATGATCAAATAAGATAATATTTATAAGGTGCTGAGCACAGTACTTGGCACCTAGAAGGCACTTAGTAAATGCCTATTTCATTCCATTTACTCCATTTTACAAATATAAAATCTACAGGCTTTAGGAACAGATTGAATGTGTGGAGAGACAGTGTGAGGACAGGAAGAGGACAAAAATTTGTGCGGTGGGTGACTGGGAAGGTTGGGATACTTTGAATATTTAACGTTGCTTAACTTGCTTGGGTTTGTTGGTGCTGGTGTATTTTAAAGATTTTTTTATTTTGTATAATGTCCCTCAGTGTCCTTGATACCCATGAGCCAAGCTCATAAAAATGACCAAAAAATTTTATCATCTTGTTCCTTTAATTAACAGAGAAGTTAGAAAGAAGGTAGAATAGGAGGAAAGAGAATAAGTTCAATTTGGGGTAGATTGAGTTTAAGATGTTTGTAGGATATACATGGAGTATCTTCAACTTTATTTATGGCTTCATCCACTTGTAATGTAAAATGCAACTTCAATTTCTCAATTTATAGATTCCAGAGTGGCTTATACAAGTGGGAAATTCTCCTTCCTATGATATTATCTGCAAATGGAAATTTATCAACTTGCTTTGCATATGATTCAGCTAGCATCATTCTGAAAATAAACAATAGATTCAGTCAGTCCCACGGTTTCTCCAACTGAAATGTTTTTGTTTCTTTCTCTTTTTTAACTTTGAGTAATTATGTAAACTATCTTATGTAATCTACTCAATCCTTTTAATGTCATACAGGGGATTTATGAAAAACATAAGCATTTTTTCCATATTAAAACTGTCTAAAACAAAAGATAATCACCAAAATTTAAAACAAAGCACTAGTTTTCTCTGGAGATGGTTTTCTGTCTTGCTAATGTGTTTTGTATGTATACTTCCAAAATATTTCAAGTTATTAACTTACTTGCTCTCTGCAACTAAAACAATCATACAAAGCAAGTAAAAGTATTTTCTCTCTATTTGTAGCAGTATTTGGGATGCTGAGTGATACCTATAGTAGATCATGTTTTCTCAGTGTGAACTTTTTGTTTTGAATTCCTATAGTTTCACTATTTAAAATATGTATGTGTTCACTAGTACTTGTCATGACTCCTTCAGCGGATTTTCTCTTTAAGCTCATTCTCTATTTATCCATCATGA
Source organism: Phascolarctos cinereus (assembly GCF_003287225.1). Classification (NCBI taxonomy): domain Eukaryota; kingdom Metazoa; phylum Chordata; class Mammalia; order Diprotodontia; family Phascolarctidae; genus Phascolarctos; species Phascolarctos cinereus. The sequence goes on along the minus strand of NW_027555847.1, from coordinate 43,498,193 downwards.
AAATATTTTTTTTATTTTAAAAATATAAAGGACAACAATCCCTACAAATTTTATTAACATTTTATTGATATTTGTATCATTGCTGATATTTGCAACATCCAGATTGCATCTCCCTTAAACAACTAAACTCAAATGTAATTCTTGTAGATTTCAGATATTTATGTACAACCCTCCATGATTTATTATCATTTTAATAACTACATGATTACCTTGTTCATAGTAGTAGTAGAAATTTTGTGTACTATAATTATAAAACTGAATGAAATTGATAAACACAATGAATACTGTGTTAATTGAAATTAACAAACAGTATTGCTAAATTATTTTTTATTAATTTAATGTTCAATTGCAAAAGAGATATAGTAATACAACTAATCTGTGTTATAGGTCTCCATCTGCCCTATGGCAGTAACAGAGACAAACTATATGAGTGCCACTATTTGCCACCTACCAATTCAAATTTGAGCGCACATATACACAATTGCATTCACACACACACACACACACACACACACACACACACAAGCACAAATGTATGCAATTTCCTCTGATAGTGAATGTAACTCACTGATTATAAAAACAGGGCATGTAATATATAATGATTATATGATATTGTATGTGTATATATGTGTGTATATACACATAATATGTTCACTGAGTTGCATTCACTGTAAGAGGGAATTTGTTGTGTTAGTCTCACTTCATCAACTTTGAGTAGAACTTTAAAAAGTGGATATATTTTTTTCTGGGAGTTATATCTAGATATAGTGACTAATTTACAGCATGGTTTCATGCCCCCTCTGATAATGTCTCCCCTAACTCTCCTAACTCACTTCTGGAAATGTATCTATGAATATGGCCCAAAGTTCCGAAAACTGATGTAGGTTAAATGGAATTCAACATCATAAAAATCTACATTATTTCTCTTTATTCCTTAAGTAAAGTAAGAATTCCAAAATGGAATGTCTCTGAGCGAGCTTCCCCAAAGCTTTCCTAATTTAATCAACACTGAGAGCCCATTTTCCCCAGCAGATTTGTTCATTTATAATACTGAAACATTTGGCTGTAACTGATGGGATTTCCTCCCCTTCCCGAACTTCCTCCATTAAGTGGCTTCAAACCCAGTGCAGCAGACTTAGAAGTGTGATCAACCATCACTATGCCAACACCTGTGGTGTATTAAAGACACCTGTAGTGTGTATAAAGGCTGGCAAATGTACAGCCTGTCATACATTTTAGCTCCTTGGGAATGTGGTGTGTTGGAAAATGTGCCTGCTTTCATTTTCTTTTTCCATATGCAATCTTGTTTCTATTTATATAATTCCTCTCTGTGTCTTTGCCTGGTCTTACCAGGAAGGAGCAGGTCTGAGAAATTATCAGTGGAAACTTTTAAACAGACTATTAATGGAGTCCTTTGAAAGTCTCAAGAGCAAATCACTATGTAAAGGGGAGCCCATTATAATCTAACCAATAAATAGCTTTCTTTATTTCTTCACATAGGTGAACTTTTATTTTGTTTTGTTTCAGGTTTGTTGCTATTTTTTAACAACTATTTACCTGATTTCTCCTTTGAAATTTAATTTTTAAATGAACAAGCATATCTGCTACCATCTGCAGCTTTCTTAATTAGGGAAAAAAGGAACTCCAGTGGCCTATTGACTTTAAAATGCTGTTTTCTTTTATCCCCATAGCATCATTGTGTCATTGAGTTGAGGATGGAAGGAACGCTAATGGTCAGCTCTTCCAACCTCCTCATTTGATCAATGAGGAAATGGAGACCAAGACAAGGGAAATAACTTATTAACAGTCACAAGGGTAAGACATGGCAGAACTTTAATTTTTTTTCAGAGGCATAGCTATATATTAGGATCACAGGATTAGCACTTTAGAACTGGAGAGGAACTAAAAGGTTACTGAGCATGAACTCTACTTTTATGGATAAAGAAACTGAGGCTTGCTAATTTAATGACTTGGATATCATCAAATATCCAGTGGGGGATGGAAATTTTGTACAAACTTAGGTCTTCATCAGTCTTATCCCTGTGCTCTATCCACCATGAAACATCTTTCTTGTTTTCTTTGTTTTCAATTGTAACAGCCCTCATTTAAAAAAAAGTGTGTGTGTGTGTGTGTGTGTGTGTGTGTGTGTGTGTGTGTGTGTGTGTGTGTATATATATATATATATATATATATATATATATATATATATATATATATATATCCATAGCTATTGACAGCTCTATTAATTAGGGTTTCTTTCTAAAACTTACTTTTTTCCTGACAAAGCTGCTAGTAAATAAGTCAAATACCCAGGATTTTCTTTTGAAAAAAGCCTCTTCTACTGGCTTTAGAAAGCATTAACTTATTTTGAAGTGTAAACGCCTGGAGATTGAATAGAAAAAAAAAAGCACCTTAAAAACCTAGACAGATCAAAGTAATGTCAGAAAGAACATTTTAAATTAGAGCCTTGGTGCTTTTTGCAGTATTCTTAAATATATTCTCAAAATGTTTGCTTAGAAATTTTTGTCCAAAACTATGGTATTGACTGGGTTCAGCTAGGAGACATAGTGGATAGAGTTCTTGGCCTGGAGTCAGGAAACCTCATCTGCCTGAGTTCAAAGCTGACCTAAGACACAACTAGCTGTGTGACTTTGGGCAAGTCATTTAATCCTCTTTGTCTCAGTTCTTCATCTGTAAAATGAGCTGGAAAAGGAAATGGCAAGCCACTACACTGTCTTTGCCAAGAAAACTCCAAATAGGGTAAAGAAGAGTTGTACATGACTGAGAAATGATTGAAAAACAAAAATCGAGGAGGGCAACTTTTCCTACACAATCTCAAACCATGCTTTCTTTAACTACATTTATATTTAGTGGGAAAGATGATTTAACACAGTAGATAGAAATTTGTCACTTGGAATGAAAAGTTAAGTTCAAATCTAGATGACACAAATATGGTGTGTGACCCTCAGCAAATAACATTGCCATATAGATGACTCCCTTACTTTTTAAGTTACAGATGACTTGCTTATCTTTTTTGGGAATTTCCATATTGGGAGTTTGTTACATGGATGAAATCAAGATCTGGACCCACCGTATCTAGGGAAGTAAATCGTTAAAGTGAGAATATGATGATCACCTTCAAAAATTTGTGTTTAGGGATTTCTTCTCAAAGTCTGAAATGTTTGCAACACATACTTCCCTAAAAGTATTTTTATAGCAGAACCAGGCTATGTATAGTCTGAGATTCAGAGACAGCATAGGAAAATGGATAGATTAGCACCTGAAGTTAAGAAGTCCTGGGTTTAAATCCTGCCTTGGCTATTTACTAACTGTTGAACTCTGGGTAAGTCACTTAACATCTCTGAACATTACCTTCCTACTCATAGCACAGGAAATTGTGAGACTCAAGTGAGATAAATTATGCAAAAAGCTTTGTTCAACTTAAAGTATATATGAAGGTCAAATATTAATCCATGCTGGTACATCACATCTGGGACATTGGATTCATGTTTTGATGCCATAGTTCAGGAAAGACAATGATCAACTGGAGTTAAACCAAAGAGGGTGGCCAAGATGGTGAAGTTTCCTGATCATAGCTGATGAGTATGGTTTAAAGGAACTGGGGCTTTTTAGCCTGGAGAAGAGCAAGCTCAGGAGGGACAGGAGAACTGTTTTTAAAAATACATATTTTTGTTATGTAGATAGAAGAATGTGATTAGATTTTTTTTTCCTCAAGAGGGCTGAACTAGGTGCAATGATTGTGAATATTGCAATAAGGTAAATTTATCCCTGAATTCAGGAAAAGGGCTTTCCAAAAGTGGGATGCATAAGTGTTAAGAGATGTTGGATCCCTCTTCCAGAAAAGGCATCAAGTGAAATAGGATAGCAAGGGAAAATGAATGAATAAATAAAACCAAACATGGCACTGAATGAGGAAATATCTCTTTAATCCACTGCAATTACTTCCATGCTTCTAAAGTAGTGTTACTTATATCTCTATTTAACGCTTCTGATGTAGCATTAAGAAAATATTTGTGTATATATATATATAATACATATATACATATCTACATCTCTCTCGATATATATGGCATGCATAAATATATACCTATTTGTGTCTAAAGGTAGCCATCTCTAGGGTGGGGGGGAGAAAAAAGAGGGAAAAAGAGAAAAAAATAAATTTACCTAACTTTATTGTGTATTTAAAAGGAATATCAAGTTGTACACAATCAATTTACATTTTCATGGGCTAAGATGTTTTTTTAATTATACTATATTATAGAAATGCTACTTTTATTCCATAAATTAAAAATAAAATAAGTAAATGTGGGAAAATAAAGGAAGGAAGGAAGGAAAGGGAGAGAGAGAGAGAGAGAGAGAGAGAGAGAGAGAGAGAGAGGGAGAAAGAGAGAGAGAGAAGAAAAAAGAAAGAAAGAAAGAAAGAAAGAAAGAAAGAAAGAAAGAAAGAAAGAAAGAAAGAAAGAAAGAAAGAAAGAAAGAAAAGAAAGAAAGAAAGAAAGGAAGAAAGGAAGGAAGGAAGAAAGAAAGGAAGGAAGGAAGGAAGGAAGGAAGGAAGGAAGGAAGGAAGGAAGGAAGAAAGAGAAGAAAGAAAGAAAGAAAGAAAGAAAGGAAGGAAGGAAGGAAGGAAGGAAGGAAGGAAGGAAGGAAGAAAAGAAAGAAAAAGAAAGAAAGAAAGAAAGAAAGAAAGAAAGAAAGAAAGAAAGGAAGGAAGGAAGGAAGGAAGAAAGGAAGAAGGGAAGAAAGAAAGGAAGAAGGGAAGAAAGAAAGAAAGAAAGAAAGAAAGAAAGAAAGAAAGAAAGAAAGAAAGAAAGAAAGAGAGAAAGAAAGAAGAGTCAGGCTAAAGTCATATCACTGGTGTTGAAAATGGCAGACCAAATCTTCTATATATATATATAATCATCTTTCCTTTCAAAGCTTAGAAAGACTGGTGAAAGAAAGAAAGAAAGAAAGAAAGAAGAAAGAAAGAAAGAAAGAAAGAAAGAAAGAAAGAAAGAAAGAAAGAAAGAAAGAAAGAAAAAGAAAGAAAGAAAGGAAGGAAGGAAGAAAGGAAGGAAGGAAGGAAGGAAGGAAGGAAGGAAGGAAGGAAGGAAGGAAGGAAGAAAGGAAGGAAGAAAGAAAGGAAGGAAGAAAGAAAGGAAGAAAGAAAGAAAGAAAGAAAGAAAGAAAGAAAGAAAAGACAGAAAGAAAGAAAGAGAGAAAGAAAGAAAGAGAGAAAGAAAGAAGAGTCAGGCTAAAGTCATATCACTGGTGTTGAAAATGGCAGACCAAATCTTCTATATATATATAATCATCTTTCCTTTCAAAGCTTAGAAAGACTGGTGAAAGAACACTGGTGTCTTGGGGCAAATGAACAGAGAGGCCTCTTGTTACAGCTCCCATATCTCTCATAAGGTCCATATAGAATGCCCAAATTTAGTATTCCATTGCTAGATCCCTCTTCCTCTACTGTGTTATTTGTTGGTCATTTTTCTCTACTTTACTTTTTTGAATGTGCCTCTGTAGTCTATACCTCTCTTATCTGGACCAGAAGAGGAAAAGAAAAATAGAAAGCTTCCCATAGTCTAAGCTGTTTTACCCAATCAGCTTCCACACCAGAAGACATTAATCAAAACACAGTGGCCTCATGCAGACTTTTGGGAAGTGTAGTCCATAAAATGTGTTGAAAACAGTGAGATTTTTCTCAGCCCCTAGCATGGTGGGAAATGAAGTTTCTGTAGAGATGCTTCATCTACATTCAATTAAAGGTAACACAATTTATTTTTATTTATAGAAATTTTCAATAGCTCTTGAGATAACTGGAGATACATAAATAGGGTAGGGAACCATTGGGCCAGAGGGGAGGGATAATGTTGGTTTTCTCTACACTATTGAGAAAATGCCAAGAGCAAAGAGACACTTAATAAACAATATTTGTTGTTAACCATAAAACCCCCCAGTATAAGTAGAAACAAAATGACAGCAATATTCATAAGAACATTACTCAAGGGGAAAAACACAACAAAACAGTGACACAGTGTGATGCTCATTCTTCATTTCTAGCAGCAGCAGAGGACAAAAATTAATAGGAATTGTTCATCCTGAAAAGAGATGAAATCAGGCCCTGTAGCTATGTTTTACTTAAGTGTGCAGTAGGGTTTTGATTTTGTTTAGAAACAAGCATACATGAAACATTCGAATGTCAAACTTAACAAAATCACATTTTAAATGGAGGTGGCCTTTCAAAAGAAAAAATTCTTTTTAACAATACAACAGACTCTATTAATCGTATAAATGTAAATATGTTGAGTATAGAAATGTGATGGGAATAAAAGTTTAATATAAGCATGTGTCAGAGAAAAAAATGTTGTTTAGAAAATTAAATTATGTATCTAATTTAACTCATAGTCTAGTAGAAAGAACATAATATATAAGATTAGAAAGTTGGAGTCTTGAATTCTAGTCTTGGCTATGCCAATAATTTACTTCACAGATAATTGCATAATAGAACAAGAAATGGAGGGGACCTCAGATGCCATCTAATATAAACCCTCATTCTTCAGATAAGCAATTGAGGTTCAGAGAGTTGGGGGAGCTATATGGTATACTATAATGGATAGACAGCCGAACCTGGAATCCAGAAATCTTGATTCAGATACTATCTATGTGACTCTGGGAAAGTCACCTAACCTCTATCTGTCATGTTTTCCTTATCTCTAAAATAAGCACCTATACTCTTGGGGTGTTGTGAGGATAAAATGAAATAATCTTTGTGAAGTATTTTGAAAAGCTTGAAGTAGTATAGAAAAGCTAGCTAATATTAATTTTGCCCAAAGTTACACAAATTGCGGGAGCAATATTTGAACCCAGGTTTCCTTGCTGAAAAAAGGATCTTTCCCCTGGACCAGTCTTTAATGCCATAAAGATATATGTTTTCATCAATTTGGGATATTCCATTGAATGAAACAGATCTCAACTATTCCAGACCTTTGGAAAGGTTTTTCATAAATATCTATGGATCAAAATCATTTAGTATCTGGAGACCAACCCTCTGATCATGAACCTTTCACAACTTAATAATTTCCTCTTTAGACACAATGATGATCTCTGAGAATTCTTAATTATTACGATAGACAGTTTGCCAGAATGAACACTCTGCTTTCATAACTTTTGAGAACTCAGAGTCAGCTGCATGCTGCTTTCAACCATCTGTTATCTATTTATGTAATATTGGTTATGCCAATTCATGGAAAGACTGCTGGATTTGAAATCAGAACCTCATTCTCCTTAACTGTGTTGGAGTAAATAATCTCTGAAGTTGAATCCCTTCCAACTCTGTGCTTCTATGCTCGTGAAAGATATTAACTTTTTCCCCCTTTTTAATTTGTATCTTTACTGGAAACCCCTGTTTGGTGTACTTGGCAAATAACATTTTACTATTTTTTGTTGATTCACTGATTTACAGGTGGCTAGCCATTCTTGCGCTAGGCTCTCTCTGCTCTAAACATACCCACTCATTTTGTCAGCTATTCTCACTCTGACATTTATTTCAGCTGAGAAGAATCATCACCATCAGCAGCAGCTGCAGCTTTATTATCACCATCACCATCATCACCATCATCATCATCATCATCATCATCATCATCATAGCTAACATTAATGTAGCACTTTAATATCTCATTTGGCATTCGCAACAGCACATTCACAAACAACAAGTAGATACTATAATTATTCTCCACTTTCTAAACAAAGTAAGGTTGAGAAAAGTTAAGCAATTTCCTCAGGCCTGCCCCTCCACTAAGTGTCTGGGGCAACACTGAAATTCATGTCTTCCTGACTCTGAGCCTAACCCTGTTTCCACCAGGCGCTGAACACGGGGTAAATAAGAAAACTAGTTTAAATTCCTACTTTCATTACTTCCTCCATGACTTTGGATAAGTCATTTAGTTCTCAATTTCCCATTTATGAAATGGGTATAATAATATTTGTACTATATGCCTTCTGGAGTTGTGAGGATCAATCTATGTCATAAATTTTGTGTGCTTTTTATCCATAGAGTTTGATAAAAATGCAAGCTATTATTATTTCAAAGTCTCAGAGAAATGATTCAACACTTTGTGCCCTCCCCTTCTTTACACATGAGAGGAGAAGCTCATAAAACACTAGGGTTAACTTCAGCATTTCAAAATATTCAGTATTTAAATGACTAACAACTTTATAGGATGATAAACAACAACAAAGTAGTGTTAAATCTTTTAAAGGTAACAAAATTAAAAATAGAAGATAGGGAAATATCAAATGCTATGAACCAGATGGATCAGTTGAAGAAAACAAAGTGGCATTTGTTAGGGGGTTGCTATAGAAGGGAATTCTACTATGCATTTGTGTTTGTGTGTGTGTGTTTTAACAAAGTGGAAATGACAAGAAAAGTAACTTAGACTTAATTTCAATTAAGACAATGAACAAAGCCTGAGCTTAAACTATCTAGTAACTTAGTAATGTCCACATATGAAATCAGAGATATTTTCAAAGTAATTAGAGGATAATGAGTACGTACAAAAATTCAATCTTCTTAACTTAGAAAATCCATTTATTAAATAGCTCCATGGTGGTTCTATGTTGTGGAATTACTCATCTTTTGTGATTGGCACATACTCCTCTGTCCAATGAGTCACAAAGACACTTTGTTGAAATGTTCAAGAATTCCTATGATTATAACAAAACCATTGCTCATAAGCTGAATATGCTAATAAGAATTTTGCCAGACTTTAAAAATCATTGACAAACCCATATGGAAGAACACATTATTGTTCAAGTGGATAACTGCTTCGAATGGCTTTCATGTCCCTCAAAAGGAACTTTAGGCTATTGCTAAAGGACATATGTGAGGTGGAGGGACACATCAAACCAGACTCTTGGATTGGGTTGACAAAACATAAAATTGTGAAAGCTAGAAAGTTTGCCTTCAGTTTCTTCTTGTCTGAGACATTCAGTGTCCATATGCTAAGCCTGAATGTGAATTCCCCAATTTTGGGGAAGTCAGTACCTCCCATCTCTACTCTGAGTTTCATCATCTTTAAAGTAGTGAGACTGAATTAGAGCAGAGATTCTTAACCTTAAGTTTGTGAAAATAGAAAAAAAGGTTGATAATTGCATTTCAATCTAATACGTTTCCTTTGTAATCCTATATATTTTGTTTCACATATTAAAAAAAAATAAAACATTCTTCTGAGAAGCAGTCCACATGATTCTCCAGCTTACCAAAGGAATCTATGACACACATGAAGAAGGTTAAAACTCCCTGGAGTAGGGGACCTTACAGGGCTCTCAAATTCTGAATCTATAATCCCATAGTCTTCCCGTCCATTTCATCTTTAATGACTCTTAGAGGAATATGACCTAGTTGGGCCTCTGCAGGTTTGTACTGACTTGTTTGCACTATGATTGCTTTTCTCTGCTTTCTGATGCCATATTTATCTTACTCTTCCACCAGCCTTCTCTTATTGTTTTATAAGAGTTTGTGAAAAACAAATAAACAACAATAACAATAACAACAAAACATGGCAGCTAGGTTGCTCAGTGGGTAGAGAACCTGTCCTGAAGCCAGGAGGACCTGAATTCAAATCTGGCCTCAGACCAAACACTTAACTGTGTGACCCTGGGCAAGTCACTTAACCCCAATTGCCTTAAAAAAAAGAGTTTGTGCTCTACACTTGTGTCGTACATAGCTGTCATAGCTCATACGACCCAGATATTTGTTTTGTAATAACCCTCTCCTCATCCCCAAGAGCTGCTAATTTCCACCTTTCTCCCCTTACTCCTAAGCACACTGTATCAATAATTGTACTGAGGTATCTGTGAACATATATCTTTCCAGGAGCATGTACGCTGTAGGGCTTAACACAGCATTTGACACATAGTGAAGTCCTTAATGAATTTCTTGTTGACTCATTGAAAGGCACTATTACCATTAGAGCAGGAACTACTTCACTTTGATTTTTGTATTGCCAACTATTAGCATCTACTAGGCACATATTTAATTATTTTGAGTGATTATTATTCTTAGCTTTCCTTGTATAATTCATGTATGTCTTCCTCCCCACCATTTAATTTTAAGATTCTTGATTCTAAATCTGTATCATTTTACTTTGTGACTGTGCTAATATAAAAGACCTTTCACACAAATGGTTCTTAATACAGGCTTGTTTAAAAAAATGGACAAATCAATGAGAAAGTGCATGAATAAATAATATGTTATCCTTCATAAGTACCATATTTTCATTTTTTGAGTGATCTTTCTTGTTTATCACTCTGATGGAGCCTGTGGACTCCATCATGTGTGTGTGTGTGTGTGTGTTTGCGTGTTTGTGTGTGTGTGTATGTATGAGGAAAAATTTAGAAGATAATGAAAATAAACATGTAATTTGTTTCCCCAGCAAAATTCATGGATGGTCTGGAATCCTCCCTAGGTACTCTCTGGACCTGTGGTTAAGAATTCCTATTCTAGAGGGAATGCTTTAACTCCAAATATGGACTATAATCATGGAGAGTTTCAAGGGAGGTGCTGGGTTTGACCAGATAGTGACTTATCTGGGGCAAACTTAGGCATTTCATTGATCCTAAATCATGCTGCATATGCGATTGTATTTACTGCTTAGGACCATAGTTACCAACTTTTACAGAATTACAAACCCTTTAGGGATTCTAGTCCAAACTGCTGAGCCAGACATTGAAAGGTCTCAACTCAAAGTTACCCATATTCAGTCTGAGCAAAAACTCCCACTCTTTCTTCATTGCTTTTCACTCAGACTCAGTAGAAATCTGCATAGACTAACCCATTTTCACCTTCTGCATCTTGAATATCTTTAACTTCACTAAATAACACCTTAATAATTTATTTTGCTAACACCATTGCAGCTCAGGTGGCTTTCTGGCCAATCCTACTTCACTGCCTTGACATCTTGTATTGTAGTTTTTTGTTTCTTTGTTTATTGGCATAAAACTGGGATTTCATCTTTGGAGTGAAATTCTGGCGAGGAAATTCCTGCTACTGAAATATTTTTGCGACTTTTCTACAATTCAGAGTTTTAGAAAGGTACCTATTGGAAGCCAAAGTGATTTGTCCAGGGCCATGTAGTCAGTCTGTGTCAGAAATAAGATTTCAAAGTAGTATATACTGACAGAACTTCACTTATCTATTCTACGTCATATATATGCAGTGTAATTTGTGATGCACTGAAAGATGATCTTCTTCAAGTATAGCAATCAGGATGACTACTCCAATAGAAAGAGAGAGAGACAGCTAGAAATAGAGAGATAGTGATGGAAGGAGAGAAGGAGATAGACACAGAGAGAAAAAAAAGAGACAATGATAGTCCAAGTGAGAAAGGCAGACAGAGACAAAGACACAGAGATAAAAAGACAGAGAAAGAGGAACAGGAGAGAAAGAGACAGAGAAATAGAGACAGCAAGATAGAGAGAGAAAAAGACAGAGACAGAAACAGACAGACAGAGAGACAGAGAGACAGAGACAGAGAGAATGTTATATCATTGACAGCCATGTCACTTGCCCTAGGGTTTTCTCAATCCTAACTTTCGGGCTTTAATAACTCTTAATTGTTTTATGAAATTTGGGAATTGCCACGTTACCAGCAGGTCTTTAGAGACTTAAAATCTAATAAAATTGATATTTTCAGCATATATGTCTGAATTTTCCCCATGAAATAATTGAGAGAGCTATTGAAAACTAAGCATTGATATCTGCTGCAGAATTATTTTAAATGCATATTGGCAAAAATAATTCATTTTAATGGGGTTAATCTTTGCAGAAATGGATAACAACAATATATTTAATCAATCCATATCCAGTTTAATCACATTTAGAATCCATTGGGAATTAAGGCTCTGCAAGGACAGTGGAATGCCTAATTCTCTAATCCCCTTATGGTGCATATTGGACTTTGGATTTTGGCAGCATTTTCAGGATGGGTCTTGATCCTCTGCACTTCTCAGAATGTGTCCAGCATTGTAAGTATATGTCATCATTTGTAACTGAAACAAGTTCAGTAATGTATTCTCTCCAAATGCCTGACTTGGATATTTTTGAACTGAGCATTAGTCAATCTTTTCTTCCTGGCTATTTGTGAACCACCTTTCTAATTCTTGTGCATATTGAAGGCAGTTTAAGAAATGAGATTAGGTACCCTCAGGAAGCTCATATTCTAATTTGTCCATTTCCCTGTATTTCTTTCTTGGGTTGGATTCTGAAAAAGTAATTATGTATCTTAAACATAAGAAGCTATGCCATGCATCCAATTTTATATATAGAAACCATATTATTTGGGTTTTTTGAATAAATGGAATGAGAATGAGAGTAATAAACTGTAGTCTTATCCTCATTCATCCACGTATCTAACTCTCTGCCTATCTGTCCTCTCCATCTGTCTTTATCTCTCTGCCTCTCTTTCTGTTTGTCTCTATCTTTATGTGTCTGCATCTCTCTGTCTCTAGCTCTCCATCTCTGTCCTTGTCTATTTCTGTCTCTCACTGTCTCTCTGTGTCTCTCTGTGTGTGTCTCTATCTCTGTCTCTGTTTCTGTCTGTCACTGTCTCTCTCTGTGTTGTCTCTCTCTGTCTCTGTCTATCTCTCTCTCCCTCTCTCCCCCTCTCTCCTATTTATTTGTGGTCTGGAAAGGGTATTTCTCCACTACAGAGAACTTTCAGTGAGGAAATTATTTATCAGTGCAGCTCAGCACCTGTTCTGCGACTAAATGTCCTTGAGAGTAGCCTGTATCATTGAGATTTTAAGCGATTGTTTAGGGTTACCCAGGAAGCATAACTCAAAGAGGGCAGATGGGTGGCACAGTAAATAGAGTGCTTGCCCTGGAGTCAGGAGAATCTGAGTTAAAATCTGGCCTCATATTCTTACTAGCTGTGTTACCCTGGGTAAGTCACTTAACCCTGTTTGCCTCAGTTTTCTCTAAAATTTCTGTAAGAAGGTCTGGAGAAGAGAATGGCATACCATTCCAGTGTCTTTGCCAAGAAAACCCCAAATTGGGTCACAAAGAGTCAGACACAAGTGAAATGACGCAAAAACAACAAACAACTCAAAGGTGAAACCTGAACCCACTTCATCCCAACCCAGAAGCTCACTCTGATTTCAGTATTAGTGTTCCTTTTCTGATCTCTGTCATGCAAAAATTACGAATCATTCCCCATCAACAGAGCAGGAAATAAAATTGGAATCATAAATCTCATCCCCATTTCAGCAGGTGATATAGCTTTGATACTGAAATAAAATTTATGAACAGATTTTCAATTAAATATCTCATTGTATGGAAGTAAAATCATAGAAATAATAAAATTTCTTGTATGACTTCCCACAAAAAGTCTGGGTAAATTGCGAACCTCCTATGCACTTTTCTTAATAAATCTTCCCTCCCTCATAAGTAAGCAACTTTATGGAATAAAAAGTTTTTTTGGTAGAAATGATGGTTTATTGAATCTCCTACCACCTATACAGGATGCCAATAAGCATAAGTTACTTCTAAAGATGTGGACTCTTGGATGGATTCTGGAATATGGTGAGAAGCCATTCATTCTGAAAGGTCCATTTAGGAAACAATGTGGTAATCGTATTGCATTAATAGGGAGCTATATCAATGGAGAAATATTCCCATCAAATTAAGATATATGGGAATATATGATAGGGATCTTTTGGCTCAGCAATTGGAGTGGTTTGGAATATATATATATATATATATATATATCAATATCAGAACAGATGAAGCCAGGATGCACCAGAATTCCAGAAGGAGAGAATCTTAGAGTTGGAAGGGACCCTGGAGGCTGCTACCTAGCTTACCCCATAAATGAAGGCAAATGCCCTGTTCCATAGCTTCAACAAGGGCTCCTTTAGCTGCTCTTTGAAACTGGCTGATGAGGAGTAGCCAAATAACCTCTGGAGACAGACCATCCTGATTTTGGACAAGTATATGTGTTAAAATTATGAGAAGCAATGAATGGAGGGCTGGACCTTGACTCAGAAAGACCTGAGTTCAAATTCAGTCTCAGGTGTTTACTAATTGTATGGCCTTGGGCAAAATACTTAACATCTGTCTTTCTCAGTTTCCTCAACTGTAAGATGGGGATAATAATAGCATTTATTTTGCATATTTGCCATGAAGATCAAATGAGATTATCTGTAAAGCACTTAGAACAGTGTATGATCAAAGTAGGCACTATATGAATATTATTATTTGCCTTTTTATACTTTCTGCTCATGACTCTATTCTATTCTCCCTGGTTTAGCCAAACAGCAAAGTATTTATATAGCACTCTACATTTTATAAATTATTTCACAGATATTAATCTATTTGATCCTCAAAACAACTCTGTGATGTAGGTGTTACTACCCCTGTTTTACAGATGTTCAAACTAATTTGTCGAGAGCAACATGGCTAGTAAGAGTGTGAAATGAGATTTGATCTCTGTTCTTCCTGACTTCAGTTCCAGAGCTCTATTGTCTCATTTCTTTTATAGATGAAAGCCTTTCAAATACTTGAAGACATGATCATGTCATGATCGTGATCATGAGGACATATCAAACTTCCCATTTCCTTCCTTCCTAGCCATATTCTCTTCCCCAAGTTGAATATTTGCAGCTCCAATAAGTTATCGTCATATGGCTTGATCTCCAGGTCTCTATTGTCCATCTTGGTCATCCATCTCTGAACACTATTCGATGTTACCATACACTTCCAGCTTATTATCATTTCATATCATTTCACTGCTGAGTCATGTAAACACGTGATCCTTCCTATATGAAGATGACACCCACCATCCAGAAGATACAAGGATAATGAGGCTTTTTTTTCCTATTCTTTTTCCAGTTTGCCATAATCTAGTTGCTCATAACATAATTTGGGAAGTGATTATATATTTGAGGATAGGATTCACCATAAAATCCCTTTAAATATCAGTTCCTCCCAGAAGTTAAAAATGAAATGTAATAGGATTTAAAGCTAGATGAAAGCACAGAAATAATTTAGTCTAGACTTTTCATATTACAGATAAGAAAATTGAGACCCAAAGTTGCTAAATTATTTCCCCAAGATCCTATAGGTAGTACAGAAAAGAATTGGGATTCAAAGTCAGGATTTATGACCTAAAATTCCAAGCTCTTCCTGCTGCAAAACATGTGGAGCTGTTGTTGTTATTGTGGATTCTGTTGTTCATTTGTTTCACTCATGTCTGACTCTTTGTGGCCCCGTTCAGGCTTTTCTTGACAAAGACACTAGAGTAGTTTGCCACGTCTTTCTATAGCTCATTTTATAGATGAGGAAACTAAGGCAAACAGTGTTAAGGAATTTGTACAAGGTCACGCAGCTAGTAAGTGTCTAAGACCAGATTTGAACTCATTTAGATGTGTTTTCCTAACTCCAGGCTCAGTGCTCTATCCACTGCAGCATCTATCTGACTGAAACAAGATGTTGAACCTATTTTCCCCTAATCCCCTTAGTAAATCAGTGAGATATGGTGAAAAGTACATTGGATTTGGTGTCAGAGAACTTGGTTTTAATCCTGAATCTGATAATTCTTCCCTGTGTGATCTTGGGTAAATAATTTCACTTCTCTAAGTCCCAGGTTTTTCTTCAGTAGAATAAGTGATTTAAATAGATGACCACTAAATTTTCTCCCAGTTCTACATCATAGGGTCCTATGGCCAAGAAAAACACCAAACAAAAAAAAAAACCTCCCCAAATACCCAACCACTGTAAAACAATTGACTAGAAGCAAAACTAAGTGGTTCATGCTGACTTAGATGGCTGTTTGTCCCATCAGCTGAAAGAGTTAGCCCATTCTGGATGATGCTTATATTACTCTGAAGTAATCAGATAACAGACCACTGACAGTTAAGGAAATAGGTTCTCTAAGACACTTCATCAAATTTAAAAATGGTCTGTTGTGGGGGAAGGTTTATAGCAAGAGCATTAAACATCAAATCAAGCCACTTTCTTATTTTTCTCCACCCAGCTATACCATACCAAAACATCCAAGGCTAAAAAGGAAAAAAAAAAGTAAAGGAGACAAAAGTGATTGAATTGTGTGTGGGGATGGGATAGGGGTGAGGGAGTATTGACTCCAAATACTATGTAGTAAGATAGTTGAATTTCTGCTTTCTGAACTGTTTGAAATGAATAAACTTGGTTAAATGTTTTCAGAGTAAAGCCGAAAACATAGAATTCCTAGTGATTTTCCCATCCAGTGCCCAGAGAAAGTGCTTAAAACAAAGGCAAATCTAGATCACATGCAGAAGATAACAATCTGTATCTCCCTAAACCCTCTTCCTTTTTGATATATCATTTTTGAATACGAAAAATGCTAGAGGAGTTGTCTAAAATTCAATGGCATAGGTATTGGAAATGGTCCATCAAGCTTTGGAATAAAAGTTAATTTTTTTTCCAACTTACCCCTACCTGCTGGACCTCACTATTCCTCACAGTTAATAGTCCTACAACTGTATAGATAATTGGTCTTATTTTGCTGGTCAAGATCTGTTAAGCACAAAACATTATAACAACATAATACTCTTTCCATAGACTTGCCTTTGCCAGAATATAATTATAGCTCCCAAATAGGAACTATGAATACTTTGCTTCTTAGTAGAACTCCAGGACATAAAAAAAATCATTGGACTAATAAGAATATTTGATCAAGTAAATAAAATGCTGACATGCTATGTAAGAGGTGTGGAAATTTGCCAAGGTGATCATATTCTAGGAAGGGGTAATATTATTTCTAAGACAATTTCTTTGGGGGAAAAAAGAACAAAAATAATAGATACACACACACACACACACACACACACACACACACACACACACATATATATATATATATATATATATATATATATATATATATATATGTATATGTTTCCAACAAGAAATTACAAAGGAAAAGCACAATAAGTCTGCGATTAAAGATATGTATGATGAAAGAAGATAAGCTAGTCATGTGTTAAGTAAAAGACAGCCAGCAGACTGATGGACAGTCAATGTGCTCTATAGATATTGTTGGGGTATCAACGGAAAGTAAGAAAGGCCTGTGGTTAATGCGTAGATACCCCGTGGATAGTGTATGAGATATCCTTAACAAAAGTTGCATAGGCATGGCAGCCATAGGTGGGTTAACCAGCAGGAAAAGTGCAGACATACCTACATCAAGGAGATGATATAGCCACTAGGGTACTTGAAATCTCAAAATATTTTTGTATAAAAATATTTTGAATAGTTATTTAAAAATAGCACATTAGTGTATGTACTAATCACTTACATAGTATATTATGCATAGGAACTGTATTTGGAGTTCAGAAGACCTAAGTTCAAATCTGGCCTTAGACACTTAATGCCATGTGGCCCTTTATGTGTCACTTAAATTCTCTCAGCCTCAGTTTCCATTTTGGTAAAATGAGGATAATTAACTATGTACCTCACTGAATGCTTGATCAACTCTAATGAGAAAACATATGTCAAGTGTTTCACAAACTTTAAAGCTCCATATAAGTGTGATGATGATGATGATGATGATGACAATGATGATGATGATGATGATGATGATGATGATGATGATAAACATGATTATCTAGCATGTGACTTCTGTCTAGCCTACGCTTATGCATGTTAAAGATGTTTTAAAAGTAATTGTATTCATGAATAAATGTTTGGCATATGGAGCTGGTTTTAGAATAAATGTATTTAGGATGCAAATTTTGCTTCTGTCACGTGTTGGAGGTATGACCCTAGATAAGTCATCACATCTCAGTACCCCAAGCAAATCTCTCACACTATAATTCACAGAGAGTTTGTGTATGTCTGCATTCCTGGGGGAATTTCCTCAGAAATTATACAAAATAATTATGTTATCTCTTGATATTTTCCAGGGCAACTGAGGCTTTGATTTTAAAAAATGATGATTATGAATTATGGTAATTTCTTTTTTACCCTGACCTGTGATTTCTTAAGTACATCATTGTTCAGTCATGTCCAATTCTTTGAAACTCCATATACAATACTTTCCAGTTGGGTTTTCTTAGCAAAACTACCTTCTTCTGTAGATTAATGCAAAAAGAGGTTAAGTGATTTGCCAAGGTCACATGGCTACCAATTGTGTGAAGTCACATTTGAACTCAGGCCTTTCTGACTTCTGATCCACTGCTCTATCCACTGAACTGTTTAGGTGTTCCTGGACTTCATAAGTATAGGACCCTCCTAATGAGGAAACTTCCTTCCTACATACAGATTTTCAATTCATATGAAATTCATAGTATTAGAGATACTCAGTTCCTCAATATCTCAGTGCCTGGGGCAAAAGGGGGTTGAATAACTGAGAATCTACCCAACTGATGTATGTGAGAAGCAAAACTTCAACGAAGGTCTTCCAAATTCCAAAAAACTTTGTTCTGTCTACAAAGTAATATCACTTAGGGACACATTGTAGGACACTTCAGTTTTTTTTTTTTAATACATAATCAATGTAAACAAGCCGATGAGTAGCTGGCAGAACATAACTTTGCAATTAAACATGGAATGACATTTGCTATTAGGTCACACAATTCAGGGGGCAGCTAAATGGCACAATGACTAGAGCACTAGGCTTAGGATCAAGATTACTCATCTCCATGCGTTCATCACCAACCTCAGATACTTCTTCGTTGTGTAACCCTTATGTGCCTCAGTTCCTTATCTGTAAAATGAGCTGGAGAAGGAAATGGCAAACCACTCCAGTATCTCCTCTGCCAAGAGAACTCCAAGTGGGGTCGTAGAGAGTTGTTCTTGACTGAAGCAACTCAGTGAGAATAACACAACTCACAATCACAGGTTCTCACAGTCAAAATGGACCTCAGATAGAGATTTCTTGGTTATCTCTTACTTTAAAAGGTACCATAGACAATGAAAAATATAAAAAAAAATTATAGCAAGTTTCTCTGATAAAGAATTCATTTCTTTTATATATAAATATATACATATATGTACATATGTATATATATATATATATATATATATATATATATATATAGAGAGAGAGAGAGAGAGAGAGAGAGAGAGAGAGAGAGAGAGAGAGAACTGAGTCAAGTATATGAAAAATAAGCCATTCTCCAATTGATAAATGGTCAAAAGTTATAAACAGGCAGTTTTCAGAAGAAGAATCAAAGATTATCTTTAGTTATATAAAAAAGGCTCTAAGTCACTATTAATTAGAGAAATAAAATAAAACACCTCTGTGGTACCACCTTACACTTATCAAAAATGACATGCTGGAGGGGATCAGGGAGAATTGGTACACTACTGATTTGTTGGTAGAGTAGTGAACAATTCTAGTCATTGTGGGCAAAAAGAATTGGAACTAGGCCCCAAAGGCTATAAAACTGCATACCTTTTGACCCAGCCATACCACTACTAGGTCTGCATCCCAAAGAGATCAAAGAAAAAGGAAAAGGACTCAAAAGTTAAAAAAAAATACAATAGATCTTTTAATAGTAGCAAAAAAAAATGGAAAATAAAGGGAAGGATTGTAATTGGGTATTGGCTGACCAAGTTGTTGCACATGATTGTTGATGGAGTATAATTGTGCTATCACAAATGACAAGGTATGTGTGTGTGGAGGGGTGATTACAGAAAAAAAAATGGCACAACCTATATTAACTGATGTAAAATGAAGCGAGAAGAATTGGGATATCATTTTTCATGGTAACAGTAATGTTGGAATGAGGATCAACTGTGAAAGACTTGGCTACTCTGATCAAAACAATTTTCCAAGACAATTCCAAAGGACTCCTGATGAAAAAATAATGCTACCCACCTTCAAAAAGAGAACTGACGAACTCTGAGTGAAAATTGAAGAATAATTTTCTCACCCTCTTAGTTTTTTATTTTGTTTCCTTTTTTCATTATGGCTAATATGGAAATATGTTTTACATAATTTCATAATATAATTGATATAATATTGCTTGCCTTCTCACTGGGATGTGGAGAGGGCGGATGGAGAAAGAGGATTTGGAACTCAAAATTTTTAAAAAAGTTAATAAATAAATTATACACTTTTAAAAAGTAAAAATACATACAAACAAAAAAAAAATTCTAGTAATTTAGGGCAAAGAAAAAAGACTCTAAGAGGTAATAAATTTCTGACTTTCATTAATAGAGGGAGTTTTCTCACCTGAGATGTCTCTGTACTAATGAAATTGTAAGTCCAGTTACTATCTATTACATATCATCTAAAATTGTGTCTTGCATATAGTAACAACATATAAATATATATACATATATATATATATATATATACACACACATATGTATGTAGTATATGTATATATAAACAAATTATATATATAATTTATGTGTGTAGCACCTACTATGTGTCAAACGCTGTGCTAAGCCCTTTACAAATATTGTCTTATTTGATCCTTATAGCCACTCTGAGAAGTAGATACTGTTATTATGCCCTTTCTACAAATGAGGAAACTAAGGAAAACAGAAGTTAAAGTGACTTGCCCAATGTCACATAGCTGGCAAGTGTCTGAGATAGGATTTAAACCCAAGTCTTCCTGACTCCAGGCCTAGCACCCTATCTGCTGTACCACTTAGCTATCCACACAGTGGGTACTCATTAAATATTTGATAAATAGATTAATGTATTTGTCCTTGACCTTCTGTGTCCATTAAGTCAAAGCAGCATCCAATAAAAACTAACTTCAAGTAATTAGGGCAAATGAACTCCCCATCATCTGATATGTGAAATTAGCTCTGAGATAAATGTTCTAAACTGAGTTTGTAAAGTCAATAGGCGGTGAATATCTTATGAGAGAGAGTAGTTACTCTGAGCTGTGATCTCTTCACCATGCCCCACCCCCATTTTACAAGCCTGTAAGAAAATGTTAGGAAGAATGAAAATAGTCAAACCATTCACATACAATGGGTTGAATGAGCCTTTCCTTTAACCAAGATATTTTCAATTGATCCGGCCCTTCAATTAGAATGAATATATATCTGTGCAGACATCGACTGCCAACACCCAAGAGGTAAATTGGCTAAATATCAAAATGCCTGACCACATGTCACTAAAAATATAAAATACATCATTTTATTTTGTGGACTACATGTGCATTATACAGTACTAGTTTCCATAAATATCCTGACCACAAACACTAACTCCACATAGTATCTAACTCAGATAACTATGCCAAAAACCCCAGGCTGTTGCAAAGCAGGAGAGAACTCACAGCATCTGTTGTTGTGACTTATGATTTGAAATTGGGCAACCAGAGGCTCAGTGATACCATTGAAGGCCTCATCTGTACTATGGTAGTAAACTAGGTGAAACGTGAAATAGTCAGTCTTCAAGGTATTTTCAAAGTCTGACATCAGCTAGACAAATGCTATGGATGACTGATTGATTTTCTTTCAATTTTCCATTTGGACACTTGGTGAGTAGAAAAGATACAGTTTGTATATCATTGTATTGGAAGGGCAGAAATAGTCCCATACCAACCGCCAACAGGTACTTCAATTATCTGTGTACTTATTTCGTTTGTGTTCATAAGACTCCTTAGACCTGCTGGCCTGGGATATTCCAGGGAATGATGATTGAAAACTTTGGTGTTTATGATAGGAAGGATATAAACTGTGGTAAGCATTAAGATGGAGAGAAAACAGAAACCACGGGAGAGCCCCAATATTCTTTTTATCCCACTGAGCACTTTAATGAATATATTTAAATGCTTGGAATAAATCTTCCTGTTTATTTCAACAAAAGTCAATAACATTGCAATTCCTAAGGGGCTGAAATACTAAGCATTTCCATTTTCATTGCTTCACTTTAGAAAATTCAATGTGACTAACCAGTCAACATAGGCTAAATTTTGATAGTGATGTTCTTGGGGAGAATTCCACCCACCCCATTTACCAGACAAGTGGACTAAAATCACAGAAATCACACACACTTATACATTCATATACAAACACTCACACACATACATACATATACACATGTGCACATACACATACATAAAAAACCCTAATTTTTAACATGTTCTGGTCTCTCTTTTCAAGTATCATCAGCTCTTTTTGACTTTGAAGGCAGGTATCACATAAAACAAACCTTATTTTGAGTACATTTAAAGAAAAAAAATGAATAATGTAGGCTATTACTGATATAACTTTTTTAAAAATTTCCAGCTTTTCGTTGTTGTGTTTTCCACTGCTGTCTCTTCCAACTGTCATCTTTTATTCCAGAATGTGGCCACCATCTTTCAGAATCCATAGTTCTCCATTCCCCTCACTGGAAGGTGGAGGTATATTTTCCATCAATCATCTTATGAAGGCAAATTGATCTTTACATTAATCTGAAGTCGATAATCTTGTGGTTTTAGTCATTTTACAATTAACTTTAAAGTATGATTCATTATCATAATTATTTCTAGATATATCATCACTTTCACACACATACTGATAGGTAACAAATACCACTGGGTTTTTCATATATTGGAAAGTCTAGTTAATTTCTATGTCTACTCAAAAAATAAAAAAAAAATAGAATAAGATGCCCCTTCTCCAAATCAAAGTAGGCTCATCAATTAAGTAACATCTTTTCTTCCTCTTAGCTCCACAAGAGCTTTGAATGCAGAACAAATAAGCCTTTCCCATCTGATCACACCTTCAACTTGGTGTTGTCATTCATTGTTCCACAGTGGTCCCTAACTTTGGAATTATCAAATCAAAGGCATAATTTCTGCCTCAAACTGACCTCTGTATTGTTTCTTTAACCAGTCTTTTGCTTCAATGTTCTCTAAGCAGTCTGCCTTGCATGACTGTGTGAACATGCAATTCACTTAGTCTCTAATTCTGAATGAAGTAATGCATTATAGCCACCCCCAAGTCACCTGCAATTTATCATTTTACCAAGCTGACTCAGGCTCAGAGAATGAAAATAACTTGTCCAATGGCATATGGCTGTAGCCAAAGTTGGAATTTGGGCTACTGGTTTTCGTGACTCTTGGGTCCAGAGATCTATTCTCTACAGTCCAAAGGTGTTCTGGAAAATCAGCAAAACTCTGGAGTGCTGCACAAACTAGATTAAAATATAACTGGGAAATGTTTGACAAAATAAATACAAATATAATGCAATATAGACAATGTTAATTTGTCATTATCTAAGTCAATATATAACCCTCAGATATCCCCTTTTTGTTTTTTAGTTTGATACCACACTATATGCCATATTACCCTTATTGTCAGGAGATTATTTGTGGCTTTAAACCTAGCCTATACAATTGCTTTCGCTGAGCTAATTTATCATCAATAAATCAGTCAGAAAGTGTGTATTGCATGCTTTCTTTGTGTCATGTACTATGTTAAAGTCTACAGATACAGAAAAAAGCAAATGGTCCCTCCCCTCATAGAGCTGAAATTCTAACGGGAAGACAACATATAAATAATTATGTATATACAAGAGATGCTCAATTTAAATAGGAAATTATCTTAGAGGGAAAATACTAGCATTGGGGAGAGGTGAGAGGGTGACCCTGCAGAAAGTGAGGTGATCTAACTGCTGTGTAACACCTGACACATAATACTATAATTTCTTACCCATAGTAGGTGCTAATCAATATCTAAAAATGAATTTATTGGTACGTAGGTCTGGATTAAGTGGAGAATCAACATAAAATGCAGTATTTGACCTGATGGATGGGATAAGTAGTTTGAATCATCACCAATGATAAAGTAATTCAAATAGCAATTATATTTCAATTCGAAATGCAATATTCTGGTGCACATTTTTCTCCTTATGTTTTAAAAAGTCGTATATTCAAATTAGCAACAACTGTGGTCATGAAAGACTTACAGAAGTATGATGGATTTACAACCTGGTCCAGTATTTTCATTTGTGTGACTGGAAATATTTGATAAGCTAAGAGTATGAAAATATTCTGGAAGTTGTTTTCTTCTGTCTGCTTTTAACATTTCAGAGTCACATCTGTCCATCTTGCTTTTGCTGAACCTCAAATGTGGGAGAAAATGCCTATCAGTAGATGCACCTTTAACCTGCTTCTGTGGTGAAATCACCAGTATACCATGACCTTGGTATATCAGTTATCATTCTAAAAGTCCCTGACACAGTGACTATACATAAAATGATAATTTCTATGCTGGTGATAAAAAAATATATACCATATTTATGGGAAACAATCCTATTAAAACAAAAAGGCATTCTTGGGCAAAACCTACTAATAATGGATCACTGGACATGTAGGCTGGAAGACTTGAGTTCAAATACAGGACCAGATGCTCTCTAGTTTGATGACTCTGGGAAAGTCTTCTTACCTCTAACTGCCTCAGTTTGTTCATTGGTAAATTCAAAATAGTAATAGAATCTACAGACTCTACAGAATGGGAATAATAATAACAAAGACCAGAGTTGTTGGGAGAATAAAATGAGATAAGATTTTTAAAGTATTGTACAAATACTTCTGCTGCTGCTCTGGTTGACGTGGTGGACAAAGGGGTTATGAGTCCATGTGGACTTGTTCAATACAATAATCATTTTTGGCCTTCTAGGCACAAAGGATATATAGAGAAATATAAGTATGTTTTTTTTGAATTGAATCAAATTGAAATAATTCTTTGTCCTTAAGAAGCAAAATAAAAGAGGAAAAAAATTTTTTTTATAAAGTGGAAAAAATGAAAGAGATATAACATGTTCAGAAATTTCAAAAGAGAAAAGGATCACTTTTAGAACACAGGAGTGGAAAGCCAATCATAGGAACTTTCACAGAATACATTGTAAGTAAGCTGGGCTTTAAAACAGGTAAAATTCAAACCTGGTAGAGATTAGAAAAGCAGCTAGGAGGCTCAGTGGATAGAATGAAGTCTCAAAACCTCATCTTAATGAGTTCAAAACTGACCTCAGCCATTTACTATCGGTGTGACCCTGAGCAAGTCACATAACCCACTTTGCCTTAGTTTCTCAATTGTAAAATGAGCTGGAGAAGGAAATGGCAAACCACTCTAGCATCTCTGCCAAGAAAACCCCAAATGGGGACACAAAGAGTCAGACGTAACTGAAAGGACAGGAAAACAACTACAACAAAAGATTAGAAGGAATATATTCTAAGTAGAGGCAATGAGAAAAGACATAGAAGCAGGAAATTGTATGATTTATTTTGGCATAAAGAATTTGAGCTTTAATTATTTTTTGGTAGGAAATATAAGCATAGTGAAGATTTCTATATGGGCAAATTCATAAGCAAAGTTTTGTGTTAGGGAGATGACTCTGGCAGTGTGTTTACAATTAGTTGTAATTGAGGTAGGGCAACTAGCTAGGTGAGTCATTACAACACCAATTAGAGATAATAAGATGCTGAATGATGTTGATGGCAGCAGGAGTATAAAGGTTAGGATGGAGGCTAGAGGTCCTGTGGAAATAAAATTCATGGGAAATTTTGATTGACTGGTAATAGAGGGAATGACGAGTTTGGATATCTCTAAGGATTCAAGCTTGAATTTGGGAGTATGGGAAACTAGCTCTTATGAACAGATAACTGATGGAATTACAATGCCCAATATTTCTTCTACATGGTCACCAACGTGATTTTTTTCTTTTTCTTCCTTTTTAAATTTTTTTAAATTTTTAATTAATTGATTTTGATTTGTCAACAATCATTTCCATAAGCTTTTGAGTTTTAAATTTTTCTTCCCCTTCCTCCCCCTTCCATCCCCAAGAGGACGCACAATCTGATATAGGATATTCATATACATTCCTATTAAACATATTTTTACATTAGTCATGTTGTAAGTAAGAATTAGAATCAATGGAAGGAACCACCAGAAAGAGGAAATAAAACACAACAGTAGAAAAAAAATAGCAAATAGTATTCTTCAATCTGCATTCAAACTCCATAGTTTTTTCTTTGCATGTGGATAGCATTTTCCATTATGAGGCCTTTGGAGGTGTCTTAGGTCCTTGTATTGCTGAGAAAGGTTAAGTCTATCAATATTAGTGCATAATATTAGTACCTAACTGATTAGTACCTAACTTCTTGAGCCAAATCTGATGAGCGTAAGGTTCAAACAATCCTCATCTCCCTCCTTTCTTTCCCTCTGCTGTAATAGATTTTTGTGCCTTTTCCTGTCATGTAATTTACCCTTTTCTGCCTCCTCCTTTCCTTTTCTCTCAGTACATTTTCTTAGGTCAGACTAATCCACTTACTTGGATCCCTTTAACCCACTTGATTAGATTTTTTTTATAGTTACATCAAAGTCAATTTATTCCCACCCCCTTTGTGTATACCCCTTTAATATTTTGTAATAACAATACAGTTCTTAAGGGTTACAAGTGTCATCTTTTCTTGTAGGGATGTAAACATTTTGCCCTTATTAATAACATGTTGTTTCTTTCTGTGCCGTTTACCTTTTTATGTCTCTCTTGTATTTAAAGACCAAATTTTCTGTTGAGTTCTGGCCTTTTTGTCAGGAAGATTTGGAAGTCTCCTATTTCATTAAATATCCAGCTCCTTCCCTGATAGATCATGCTCATTTTCACTGGGTCATTTTTTTCTTTTTTTTTTTTTTGGGGGGGGTGAGGCAATCAGAATTAAGTGACTTGCCCAAGGTCACACAGCTAGTGAATATAATGTGTTTGAGGCCAAATTTGAACTCGGGTCCTCCTTACTCCAAGGCTGGTGCTTTATCCACTGTGCCACCTAGCTGCCCCTGATTTTTTCTTAAGAATAAATCTGGTGAAGTTACTCAACTCCTCAACAAACTCCAGCAGCTAACTTTAGCCTTGAGAATACAGATGAAACATTTCTGCTGTTTAAGGACTTTCTAAACATGACTCCCACTTCCTTGTCGTTCGGTTGGTTTTTTAGTCACATCAGACAATTCATGACTCTACTGGAGCTTGTCTTAGCAAAGATATTGTACTGGTTTGTCATTTCATTTTACGGATCAGGATACTGAGATAAAGAGGGTTAAATGACTGGTCTAGAGTCACATAGTTATAAGTGTCTGAAACCAGATTTGAACTCATTAAGATGAGTCTTCCTGACCTCAGGCCCATTATTCTATTCACTGTGTCTTCAAGCTATCCACAATTCACACCATTTTCCCATATATCTTATTTCTCTTCCAAGACTATATACTATAGTCAAACTGGCCTTCCATTTGTTCCTCACACACTGCACTTCATCTCCCAACCATGATGGCCCCTATACTTCAGCCATGACTAAAAGGCACTTCCTCTTCATCTCTGTTTTTGAGAAGAATCCGTCCTTCCCCCACCTTCCTTTAAGACACACTTCAAGCTAAACTTTCTGCACTAATCTTTCTGGACCACTCTTCCCCTCCCTCAATTGCTTATGTCCTTTTATTGATAAATTCAGTGTTTTTGTTGTTATTTATTGTATTTATTTGTATTTATTCTCTATATATACATATATATGTATACATATATATGTATACATATATACATATGTGTATATATGTGGGTATATGTGTGTGGGGGTATATATATATATATATATATATATATATATTATCCACACATAATAATCATTCACAAGTCCTTGAAAGATATAACAAAAAAATTTGCCATTTTTAATGTTTCAGAAGAGAAATAAAGCAGGTTTATGCAGCCTTGTCAAATTTATTCACTATTCTGATGAATAAGACCTAGCATAACATCGAAGTTAAAAAAGGCATCTCTGTGGTTGGTTGGTAAAGTCTTCCAAATGTTTATGTTTGTTGATTAAATTGCACTGATTAAGTCAATCACTAAGATAATGTAGAGGTTCCTAGAAGATATCTGAAATCAATCAAATGATATGACCTACCCATCCACTTAGGAAAGACCAAATGGATGAAAAATGTTTATTGTCCAGATTTCAAAATTTATTTGGGTTGACCCTACAGAAACTTTTTTGTGTGTGTATGTCACGGATAATTTTGTTAATATGGTGAATTCTATAGACCCTTCTCAGTGTAATGCTTTTATATAATTGAATTCACAGTGATGTGATGCAGTAGAATGCTGGGCCTGTAGTGAGGGAGACGAGTTCAAATCTTACTGGCTTAAAATCTTACTTACTGGCTGTGGCAATAAAATCTTACTTATTGGCTGATGCAAGTCATTTAACCTTAACTGTAAATTGGGGATTAAAAAACAGCACCTGCCTCTTAGGGTGGTTGTAAGGATCCAATGAGATCACATTTGTAAAACACTTAGCACAGTGCCTGGCATATGATAGGCTCTTAATAAATACTTGTTTGCTTCTTTCCATTTCTTTAGAGTTTAAAAGAAAAAATGTAGATTTCCCTCCCTCTGCATTCATGGATCCTCTAAAAATGCATTTAAAACAACAACAAAAAAAATTCATTTAAAACAGATCTTAAATGTCTACTACAAAGCCCCTTAAATTATTGTGTATGACGAGACAGACTCTTGCCCAGATGGACAATTAGCTCGGCCTCCTGTTGGGAGGGAGGAGTCTGGATTGCTTTCATAATTGCAAAAGTCTTTTACTGACCCCAGGCTTCTGATGAAAGGAAGGTAAAACCCTTCAATAGCTGCATTTTGACAATGCTGCTTTATGTATTTCACAGCATGATAAATATGTAGACAAAACTTAGAATACTATTTCAGAGAAATAAAGATGAGGTTCACCCAGAGTGCATTGGAGAGGTACATGGTGATGACCAGGCTACAATAATAACCAAGGAGGAAATCTAAAGGAGAGAAGTAAAAGATATTTTTAAGGATATTCATAAGAGGAAAATAAGATGGGTTGGTCACAGGACAAGAGCAAAGAATGATCAAGGGAAAGTCAGAGAGCTCCAGTGGTAACTTCAGAATGCCCAGAAAAACCAGGAAGTCTTCCAGTAGGGTGCAAACCTTTGAGAAGGGATAGGAAAAAAAAAATCACAGGATTAACAGACATAGACAGTTTGTGACATGTAACATCAGTGGGATCTCAAGTCACTGAGGTCATGTCGTATTTCAGAATTTTTTTTCTACCGTGATCTCTTTCCTGAACCATAATCCCAAGACACCAATTGGCCTTTGTAAACCTCAAACTCGATATACAATAGGCATCAAAAACTCAACATGTCTAAAATAGAATTAATTACCACACCCTTCCCACTTCAGAAATTCTCTATTATTGTTGGGTGCGCTTACTAAACTCCAAATCACTAGGCTGGTGAGTTTGATATTATCCTTATGTCTTCACTCTCGAGCCACATGTTTGATCCCTTGTTAAATTATGTTCCTTCGATCTTCACAACACCTTTCACGTGTGCCCCTTATACTATAATAATAATACTTATATAGGGCTTATTATGTACTATGTGCTAGGAACTATTCTAAGTACTTTACAATCATTATCTCATTTGATCCAACAATTCTGGGTTGTAGGTGCTATTATTATCCCCACTTTGCAGTTAAGGAAGCTAAGACAGATAAAGATTTAGTGACATGCCTGGTGTCATACAGCTAATAAGAGTCTGAGGTTGAATTTGAACTCAGATTTTCCTGACTCCAGGCCTGGTACTCCAGACACTGTACCGCCTAGGTGCTATTCGTCATCCCCGGCCTTTTGAAATAGACATCTAATTGGTATCCCTGGATCATACCTCTTTCCATTTCAATCAGCTGGTAAATTAATACTCCTAAAAGATAGGTCTGACCATATTACCCTCCTACACAATAAACTACAATGACTGTCCTTTATCTTCAGGATCAAATATTATGTTCTCTGGCATTTAAAGTGCTTCATAGCCTGGCCCGTTCCTGCCTTTCCTGTTCCGTTATACCTTATTCCTCCACAGGAACTCTGTGATCCAGGTACACTGGCCCATTTGCTATTCCTTGCACCTAGTACTCTATCTCCTGTTTTCATGATTTTGCACTTCTGTCTCCCATAGATAGAAAACTCTCCTTCTTCACCTCTGCCCAGCAGCTTCTTTGTTATCCTTCTAATTTCAGCAAATATTCTTTGCAAAATTTGGTACAAAGGCCTTTCCCAATTCTATCAGTTGCTACTGCCTTCACTTTAGATTACTGAACATCTGTTCAGTTTTATGTTACATTGATCTAATTTTTACACACTGTCTTTCACATTACAATGTGAGTTCTTTGAAGGCAGGGACTATTTTTGCTTCTGGTTTTATCCCTTTCACTTAGCACTGTGAGTAAGCATCTAATACATTATTTTCGATCGACTGATTCTGTATATTCTTATATGTGCTTTTGTTTTCTCCCCCAGTAGAATGTAAACTTATTGCAAGTAGGGATTGTTTTGTTCATTTTCTTTGTACTCCCAATGTTAAGCAAAGTGATCAACATATTACAGGTGCTTAATAATTGTTTGTCATTATTTCGTTGACTGAATGTTCTGTCAGATAGTGAATGTTCCAACCTACAAATGTCTGCCAATCCTACGTACTCTGCCATGGCCTCTCCTGAATCCTTGGGAAAACTGAGTATGCGTCTTCTTATGAATTCTATGCTTCAATGGGGAACCACTGGAGCATGTGTGCTGACAATTAGCTATCCCTTGCTAATTAGCAAGGCTGATAAGAATGATACTGAGCAGGACATTGATAAGAGTCAGGTGAGCATTTAGCTGGTATTTACAGAGTCCCTACCATTTGCCAGGAACATGAAGAGAAAATAGAAATAATAGAAGATGGAGTCCAAGCCCTTAGGTTCAGAGAGCCATAGAATACACATGAAATTTCCAAAGAAAAATTTTTAATTAACTGACCAAAGAATGAAAAATAATATGCCCTACTAATGGATTATATCCAAGTTAAAGGCAGTAATAGTCTGAGCCACATATAGTTAATTGGAGGAATCTTCCTTTATAGGGTATATGAAATCACACTTTAAAAAAAAAGGTGAAAGCAGATGTCAGAGAAAGAGAATGTTTCTAAAAGAGGGAAAATAATGTAAACAGAGGCAGAAGTAGATATTAGAACAAATTGGCATGAGAAAGTGTCCTGCCCCAGCATCATTAATTTGCGTCCAAGTATCATACAGTTATCAAAGATTCATTAACCATGTGATAAGGGCAGTAGGGTGAAAATAGTGTGACAATGCTGCAATATAGGAGTAATCAGAAGCATGGAAAGGGGTTGATATTAATGTCAGTCAACCACACACCACATCACATTCTGCCATGTCATCTTCGTGTGTTCTTATCTAAGAGTATAATTATTTCAGTTCCTGATTGAACTCCTCCCCATTAGCATGCCTCTTCCTTTCCTTCATAGCCTTCTGTGTAAATCAAGCTGCTAAAGGACAATTTAAACTCTCTCTCATGTATATATGTACATATATGTCTATGTGTGTGACATTTAAAAGCAGACATGTTAATTGCATGTAACATGATTTGTACATCACATTCAATCCACGATTTTACAAAGGAGGAAAAATGGATTGTTTTTTCCTTTGCTTTTTGCCCCAACTTTCCCCACTGAGGTCTGTGTTATGTAGGCATTGGAATGCATATTTTATTTCATTTTTGGAGTCAATCAAGCTTATGTGCCTTGACCAGGTCAAACAGCTAGTACGTGTCTGAAGCTGGATTTGAACTCAGATCCTCCTGACTCTAGAGCCTGTGCTCTATCTACTCTGTCACCTGAATAAATATTTTGTAATAAACCTCTAGCCTTTCAGTTGTAGCATGGGCCATAGGGAGAGAGGTTTTATAAAACCCCTCTCTGGGTGCAGTGGCTTAAAGTGAAAAAAGACCCCTTTTGCTGTAACTCAGCTGATGTGCTGTTTCCTTCCCAAATGGCAGGCTAAAGTTCTTTTTTTTTTTTTTGCCCTCTTTAGGAAACACATGAATCCCTTTTATCTGCTTCTCAGGTTCTTAACTATTCTTGAAACCCCCAAAATCATTGGGAAAGGTTGATGAATAGAGACTCCAAGGGCCAGTATGAGTTCAGAATGACAAGGAGATGTCCATGCCTACTTTGTCTAGGCAGCTCTTCTTAAACTGTGAGTCACAACTCCATATGGGGCCGTGAAATATTTGGCAACAGTAAAACATTTCTGGACACACAAAGACCAAATATTAAAAATCAAACACATAATGAATCTGAGGTGTTTTTGGCACTGCTTGCCTATGTTGCATCTCACAATTTCACTGTAGCCTTGGTTCTGAACACAAAGCATGTGCACTTTACGCTGCGCTTGCCCTCAGCCACGGGAGGCCGTGGAATGCTGTCAAAACACAAAATGGAGTTATGAGTAGAAAATATTTGAGAAGACCTGATCTGGGCCACGGTTTCTTCTCACATCTTCACCTTCTAAGGTCCCTGCTATCCCTGTGTTTGTTGTTACTATTCTCTGTCCTTCCTCAAAGAGCTACACACTTGATCTGGAGAGTCAAATATGATAAATGAAATATGTCAGAACATCTCTTGCACTTTCTGAAAGGGAATAGGTTAGTAACTGGGCAAGGTTCATATGATATATTACCTTGAAATTCTAAGATGAAAGTTATACTTTCTCAAAAATTAATTTAATTTTTCTTTTCAAAATCTATCAGTAATATACTAGTACAATTATTAAGTATTTACTTTTTACTAATCTTGTCAATGTACTTATACATGATATATACAAAATACATATTTGTATTATGTATATATATGTATGTACACACAAATAAGAATATATATATGAGGCTAAGTGATATCATTTGAATAGTAACTGAATAATTTGGGTTTGTGTGACTTAAATATATTAAAATATATTGCTATATATCATGGCTAATTCCCAGAAGAAGCATGACTTCAAATAACTGTCTCTTTTAAATTTCATCTTAAAATGGAATTGCTTTTTCTAATGCTTGCCCCCAAAAAGGTAGAACTAGGACTATTGGATAGCAGGATAATAAAACAACAGTAAGATTTTGGCTTAATATATCAAAGGACTTTTATATATTTTTACTGTACTCAAACAGAATAAATCTGTCTTGATGAGATAGTGAGTCCCCACTTCAATGGAGCTTTCATCAGAGTCTGGATGACCCTTTGCCAAAGATACTGAAAAGAGATTAGTATTACGTGTAATGATTACATTAGATGATCTTACATTCTTTCCATGTCTGATTCAACTTTAAGTATTCTGTTAATGCCATTTTCACCTTAAAAATCAAAGAATGCTAAGATCAGAAAGAACTTTAGACACTGAGCTGACACCTTCTCCTTTATTTTAAAAATTAAAGAAAAAGAAACTGAGGCAAAGTAACAAGAAGTGACTTACCCACAATCGCATAGCTGGCAGACAGATGAGCCAAGACATAAAGCTGGATGACTGACTTGAATTTATTTGTTCTCAACACTCAGCTATGTTCCCTAGTATCTTGGGAAGGCTATTATTCACCCTTAAGTATTCTTCCCCTAGGTATTTTAAAAGCATCTTTTCTGTTTTACCAAAAACTATTCCCTCCTTCCTTCCTTTCTGATTGAACTGCAGGTTTTGACATCTTTCTATTAATCATCTGCCAAAAGCTGAACAAGGCTGTGGTCTCACATTGATAAGACTGAGGAAGGGTACTGTAAAGAGGAATTATCACTTCTTTGCCTTTCTCTGTTAACCTTTCCCTAGCCCCATCTTTTGGTGCTTGTTTCTATAGTCAACAATGTTTATTTTGTTGCCAACAACCTTAGTTACTTTCTTCTGGTCTTATTTTGTGAGTATGCAATTCTGATCACATGGGGTCATCTTTCACAATTTGATCCAGTGTTTGCAGTTTGAATTTGAGGAGTTTGAATGAGGATACATAATATGTAATATAAGAAGTACTCCTCCCTTGCCATATTGACTTTCCTCCATCTGCAGTACCACCAGTGGGGGAGGAGGGGATGGAGATATATAGTGAAGAGAAGAATATTGCATGATAGGAAAAGGAGAAAATAGGAGTCAAAGATAGAAATAGGCACCCCTAGAATGATTTAGGTCTAATAAAACATAGAACTTTAGAATTTAGAACTACCAAAAGAGTCAGCTTGATAAGTAATTACACATACACACACACGCACACACACACACACACGCGCACACACACACACACATGCATGCCAATTATCAATACTTAAACCTCACTGGTCCTAGGAAACCATAGAAGTTTAAAGATGGAAAGAATTAGAGTTCATATATACATAAGATCACATATTTTGGAAGAAAATAAAACTTAGAAATAACATGGTATCATCAATAGAGCACTGAACTTGGAATCCAAAAGATTTGGGTTCCAATCCTGCCTCACATACATATTTGCTATGACACTGTCAGGGAAACAGCACTTAACGGATGCTTGTGGATTGATTGTATATGGGCAAGCCTTCTAAAATTTGGAGGCTTAGTTTCCTCACATGTAAATTAGATGTTAGAATAAATGCTCATTTGAATTCCCTTCCAGCTCTAAATTTATGATTTTCTGATGTAATTTAGGCACATAATTTTACAAATGAGCAAACTAACATCAACAAAGAAGTGATTTCTTCACAGATATTATAATAGATACCATGTTTTCTGATGACCATTCTTGAGGATTCTTTCAACCCTACTAGACAATCACAAATGGGAATATAATTCAAATTTGAAAGAAAAAGGAGATTTTTACCTTCCCTATTCTAAATCAGTCCAGTTTTCATAGGTTTATTGACTTAGAGATACAAGAGAATTTAAAAGACATTAAGTCTAATAATTTCATTTTCTAGATGATGAGTTCAGAACCAAAGAGGCTATTTGCCCAGTGTCACACCCCATTCAGTTAGACAATAAACATTTAGTAAGTGGCTACCATCTTCCAGATACTGTGCTAAGTTATCTAAGGATACAAAAAAAAAAATTTCAAAAGACTGGCTCTGTACTCAAGGAGCTCAAAATCTAGTGGTATGAACAAGTAAGCAAATATGTAAAAAATAAGTCATTATATATATGGGATAAATAAGTAAACAAGAGAGGAATACACTAGAATTAAGGGGGTTGGGAAAGGCTTCCTATAGTAGAAAGAATTTTAGTTGAGATATAAAGGAAGCTAGAGAAGCCATCAGGCAGAAATAAGGAAAAACAGCATCATAGCCATGTGGGACAGCAAATAAAATGTTTGAAGATAAAAGATGGACCTGTGTCATTAGATCAAAGAACAGGTGGTGGGGAGTAAGGTGAAGGAAAATTGGAAAGTTAGGAGAAAGCTAGGTTATTAAGTGATTTGGATAACAGACAGAGAATTTTATATTCAATTCTGGAGATGATAGGGAGCCTTTAGAGTTTATTGAGTAGGAAGGTGATATGATTGGACCTGCATTTTCAGAAAATAACTTTGTTGACTAAAAGGAGGACAGATTGCAATGGGGTGAAATTTGAGGCAGGCAGACACACCAGTAGGCTAGTGTGATAATCAGACATGAGGTGATGCCCCAGAGTGATAACACTGTCAGAGAAGAGAAGGTAGGCATATTCAAGAGAATTTGCAAAGATAAAACTTACAGGCCATGGGTATGGGTTAGATATGGGGGATGAGAGATACTGAGGAGTTAAGGAAGACACCTACTTCTAAACTGAAAGAACTGGCAGGATGATTTTGCCCCTTACAGTAACTTATAGGGAACTTAGGAAGGGAGAGTATTTCAAGAGATAAATAATGAATTCTGGTTTAAACGTATTGAATTTAAAAAGTCTATTGGATGTTCAGTTTGAGATATGTGAAATAAAGTTGGAGATGTGAAATCAGAGGTCAACAGAGAAGTTAGGGCAGGAAGGGTAGATTTGAGAATGGCAAGCAGAGGTATTGAAGTTAAAACCACGAGAACTGATGAAATCATTAAGGTATGTAGTATAGATCAAGAAGAAAAGAAGGCCTAGGACAGAACCCTGCAGGGCACTTATGGGTAAAGGGCATGATTTGGGTAAAGATCCACAAAAGAGACTGAAAATGAGTGGTCTGATAGGTAGGAAGAGAATCAGGAAAGAACAGTGTCCTGAGGACATAGAAGAGATTATTAAGGAGAAGAAGGTGATCACAAGTTTCAAAGGCTGTAGAGAGATCAAGGAGGATAAGAACTGAGAGAAGGCCATGAGATTTGAGCGATCACTGGTAACTTTGGGGAAAGAAGTTTTAGTAGAATGATGAAATTAGAAGCTAGATTGAAAGGGACTAAGAAGAGAGTATATGGCTAACTTCTTTTCAGGAAGTTTGGCCAAAAAGAACAGAAGAGATACAGGATGATAATCAGTAGAGATGGAAGAATTAAGTGAAGCTATCCTGAAATTGAGGAAGACATGGGCATGTTTGAAGGTAGATGGGAAGGAGCCAGTAGAGACTGGAATTAGATAATAGTGTGAAAATGACAGAGAGAAATTTGTCAGAGGAGAGAGGATGGAATGAGATCACTTGTGCATGTAGGTGGGTTAGTCTTGGTAAAAAGGGAGGCTACCTCTTCATGTGACATAGCAGTGAAGGAGGAGATATTTAGACAAGATGTATAAATGAGAGGAGATAAAGAAGAAGAGAAAAGAGAGGACTCAGTGTAAATGACCTCAATTTTTATGTAAAATATGAAGCAAGGTTCTCAGCTGAGAGGGTAAGAGAAAGGGAACCATGGGAAGTCTGAGGAGGGAGTGTACTGATAAAGGAAGTATAGTAGGATTTATATTATACAACCTCAGTTGGGCCATCATTGTGCCTAGAAACTGTAAGGGCCCAGTTGAGATTTGTAATATAAATTTTAGTAGAGCCAACCTGAATGGTTGTGTGAATTTCTCCACTTTTCTTTAGCAGAATGTGTGTAGGCTTGAAGGTGGTTCTGGGTGGATGGTGGGAGTGGTCCAAGGCTGAGGCTTGGCAAGGTGCATTTAGCAAAATGAACAGGCTAGCAACTCAAGAAAAGATAGTACAGATTTGATTTGGTTCACTGAACAGTCAAGTTGAGGATGAGAAGATTGTCTAGTACAGGAGTCATGGTTTGTGGGAGAACTGAAGGTCTGAGGGATTGAAGTTCATATTGTAAACAAAGAGCATGGTTTAGTTAGGGAAGGCAGAAGCAGCATATGGGAGTATAAGTATATGAACCCAGATATTTCTAATGCCAAAAGCATTACTTTATCTATTACATCACATTGTCTCATACTTCCATACTTTCACTGAGGCAACTTCTTCGAAAAATAATCACATACCATTCCACTAACAGACTTTCATTTGACATCCTAGATCATCTGCATACAGGAAATTGATAAACTCTAAGGTATCATCATTAATCTGAAGACTTTCACCTGGAAAATGACATTAAGGATTAGAGTTCAAAAGGAACTTAAAGACCATATTGTCCACGAGCATAATTACAAAGATGGGGGGGGGGGGAAGAAGCAACAGAGTTAAAGTGAAGTAGTCATGAAGCTAATTAGTAATAGATTAAGGATTTAAACAAAGTCCTCTACCCACATATCTAACACTCTTTCCATTTCATTATAGTGCCTCCAAAAATCCAGAATACTTGAACATATTACCATTCCAATATTTATTTTATTTTAAACATGAATTCATGAATTATTGTGTACGTTTGTGTGTGTGTGTGAGAGAGAGAGAGAGAGAGAGAGAGAGAGAGAGAGAGAGAGAGAGAGACAGAGAGAATCTTGATAACTAAGTGAATTTTTGCAGTTATAAATGATGCCACAAGAAGGAACTAAAAAAACAAAAACATGATAAAAGTCAAAAGTCTATTGAGAAACCTTTCATTTTTCCCAAAACCAATTTTAATATTTACTTTGATTTCCCTGTTTTCCCCATTTTAAATATTGCGTTTACTAAAACTTTTCTTTTTGATTTCTGCCCAGCTCCTGCATGATTTATACAGTCTTTAATCTTTAGAAACAGATCCGTACATAAAATGTACATTATTAATGTCTTTCTATCTCTTCAAAAAATTTATATTGATTATACCATATGGTGTGGAGAATCATCGATCACTTAACATATCAATTCTTTATGCAGTGATGAAGTCCAGTCTATAAATTCATGGCAGTAAATTTGTTAGTCCAATTTTTCTTTGCCGAAACTTTCAAGCTTTCGAGTTAATGAGGACCTTTATTGTGCCTGTTTGCCAGCACCATTCCATGTGCTGACAGCCGGGCATTGATTTGGTGTGTGTCTCTTTAAATCTTTGGCTTGCCTGGAGTTGTATGGTTTCAGCATCAGCCCAATGCACTTTAATTAGCCCTGAGGAAATCACAGTGGGGATGAAACAAGTTGGCTTGTTATTCTTCTGTTTGTACTAACAGCAAATAAAAGCATGTAATTGGATTTTTTAAAAGCATTGTCAGGTCTCTTGAGTCTGAACTGTTTACAGTTATGATAGCCTCATCTAATATGAGTGTCACACTTCCCCCCAAAGCATCTTTTTTCAATGCCTAAAAGGTGCCACTCCAGGAGGGCTTAGTATTTAAATCAGATACCTGCTGTTCAGGTGTAAACTTAATGGATTTAAAATAGGGCCCTGATATATCTTTTGGTATCAATGGTAGCAGCTGCCCAGTCCCTCCTCCAACTATCTCACATTGAGGAGGGAGGTCAAAACAAATTTTTTTTTTAGTTTAAATATATAAAAACCAATGATATATAAGAGTAACAGGACTTCATATAGTAGAGTCAGAAATGTAGGTCCTTCTTGACTTTCCCTCTTCAGAAAATAATATAAACATATTCTTTATAAAATTCACAAAAATATTTATTTTATAAAATACATAAGCAGTATCGATGGGCTAATACATGTAATCACAAATTCTAAGACTTCTTCCTTTATTAACAGTTAATAGGAAATTAGATTTAGAATTGGAAGGGACCTTGGAGGCCATCTAGTTCAACACTGTCAAATTCATTTAGAATCAGGGGCCACTAAAGTGTACAAGGAGCTTTCTTGCAGGCTGTGTATTAATTTAGTTTCAAAATGTTGTGTTATCTATGTTTTACTGTATTCTTATTTTTTCTGTTAAATATTTACCCAATATGTTTTAACGTGATTTGGGCTCCATTAAAGAGTGTTTTGGGCCATATACATGTTCAACACCTCTGATCTAGTCTAGGGCTCAGATTTTCTATGAAAATCCTATTTCCAGAACTGAAAGGGACCCTAGAAATCATACATACCAACTTCCTTATTTTCTAGCTAAAACTGAGGTACGTAGAGAAATGACTTATTGAAGTAAGCAGCTGACCTTGGGTTCAGACACCAATGGTATGCTTCCAGATCTATCACTCTTTTCCCTGGATCACCTATTTCATGAGATATGTGATTTCAAATAGAGAGGGAATATACAGAGATGAAAGTAATAAAAGGGTAAAAATGAAATAATAATGATCAAGGGAAAAATGAGGGGAAACACTTAGAAATTGTCATCCTTTTGGGGAAAGAGATAGCCTTCAAACTATTTTACAGCTCCTCTTTGAAAGCATACTACAGATATATATATATAGATAGATAGATAGATAGATAGATAGATAGATAGATCTATACATATATATATGTGTGTGTGTGTGTGTGTGTATGTGTGTGTGTGTGTGTCTGTGTCTGTGTGTTGTTATGTATGTAATTTTTTTTAAAAAACATCAAGCTTAAACAGAGCTCTATTATGGTAGGCACAAAGCAGGTGGGTGCTTACATTTGAGTTAATGTTTCAAAGAGAAACTTCCTTTTCAGTACTAGCTGTCATGACTTAAAGATATCCTAAGGCTTTCCAAAAAAAAGAAACTAAAATTTGAACAGAAAAGGGGTCTTTGACGATTAAACGTATTTTTTTCTTTAGAAAAACTCTCCCAGTGGGGTCATAAAGTTGAACTACAAATGTGCTGGCTTTTTCTGTTGGCCTAGGTTAGCTCTATTACATGAAAATGAAATACAACCTGTCTCTCTCTCTCTCTCTCTCTCTCTCTCTCTCTCTCTCTCTCTCTCTCTCTCTCCTCTCTCTCTCTCTCTCCTTTCTCTGTCACACATGTACATAGAGACATAGACTCATATACCTAGTACTATGACTATGAAAAGCCATTGGAATTAAAATGATTTTTAAAAAATCACCCCTCTAGAATCATAACATATTAAAGAGCTAGAAGCTAGAAAGTTCTTTTGGTATCATATCATTCAGCCCTTACATTATGCATAATGAGAAATTGGTTCCCAGAAGTGAATTGCCTAGATCACACAGTGGCAGAGTTGTTAGTAGAATCTACTTTTCGTCTCTGCTAATCTCATGCTAGCTCCATTATAGTAGTTTCTGGAGAAGAAAGTCTTTTAAATAATCATTCATTCTTTTAGATGAAATCCTATTTGCAGATACTCAGGGAGGCAAGATGGCAGAGTAACCAGGGAATTACTGTAACTCTCCCATATTTAGTTCCAAACAACCACAAAAGAGTGCCCCAAAACAAATCCTAGAATAGTATAACCAGCAAAAAGAGTGAAACTATCTTTGCCCCAAGAAACTTGAAGGATTAGCAAGAAAGGTGATTCTCACTTGGGTGAAAGGGGAACATAGTCAAGGATGGGAAGCATCCCAGCATCCCAGCAAAAAGCGCCACCTCAACAAACCAGTGGGAGATCCGTAGCCCCAGTGTGGTGGAACAGGCAAACACTAACACCAGGAACCCCTATATGGCTTAGCACAGGCAGGGAAGCCAGAAGTCTATAGCTCTGAGGACCATCATGACCTTCAGTGTAGCCCTGGGAAATAGGCAACCTCCAGAGACCAGACCTCCATGTGCTTCAGTATAGCCTGGGGAAAGTGCAGAAACATACCACTAAACTCAGCACACACTAGATGCCACCAGTGGGACCCCACTAGGCAATCTGTCAGACACCTATGGCCTCCAACAGTGCCAGACACCTCCTACCTCACCCCCTCAGCACAGCACCAGACATGAGTACCCCCTGGGGGCCTCAGGACAATATCAGCATAGTGAAAGTTGAACAACCAGGGCCTGCAGCCAGTAGCAAAAGAAGCCTGAGGGAGAGCACCTTCCACCCTGGTAATATAGCTTAAATTTGAAGGAAAACAAAAAGGTGAAGAAGAAAGAGAAGGAGGAGGAGAATCTGACCATAGAAAGTTATTGTGGTGACAGGGAAGACCAAGACATAAATTAAGAAGAAGACAACCATGTCAAAATACCTATGGGCAAAACCTCAAAGAAAAATGGAAGTGGCCTCAGGATCAGATAAAATTCATAGAAGAGCTAAAAAGGAGTTTAAAAATTATAGAAGGGAGGTAGAAGAAAAATTGGGAAAGGAGAGTGATGCAAGAGAATTATGAAAAAAAAAAAAGGCAACAGCTTGGAAAACTGCTAAAAAGTACAATTGACCAAATGGAAAAGGAGATACAAAAATCCACTGAAGAAAACAAATCCTTACAATTGTTCAAATGAAAAGAAAGTACAAAAGCTAATTGAGAAAAATACCTTAAAAGTTAGAATTGGGCAAGTGGAAACTAGTGACTCTATGACACATCAAGAATCATTGAAACAAAATCAAAAGAATGAAAAAAAAACACAAAAGGGAAGAAAATGTAAAATATCTCCTGGGAAAAACAGCTGACCTGGAAAATAGATCTAGGAGAGAAAATATCAAAATCACCGGACTACCTGAAAGTCATGATCAAAGGGCGGACCTGGACATCTTTCAAGAAATTATCAAGGAAAGCTGCCCTGATGTCCTAGAACTAGAGGGCAAAATAGACATTGGAAGAATCCACCTATCACCTCAGGAATCAGATCCCAAGTTAAAAACTCTAGGGGACATTATAGCCAAATTTCAGAACTATCAGGCGAAGGAAAAAAAAAAGTACTTCAAGTGTCCATAAAGAAACAATTTGAATACCGGAGAGTCACAATCAGGATTACACAAGACTTGGCAGCTGGAACACGAAAGGGTCAGAGGTCATGGAACATGATATTCCAGAAAACAAAGGAGCTAGGACTACAACCAAGAATCACTTACCTGGCAAAAGACAGCATAATCTGTCAAGGGG
This sequence comes from Phascolarctos cinereus, assembly GCF_003287225.1. Taxonomy (NCBI): domain Eukaryota; kingdom Metazoa; phylum Chordata; class Mammalia; order Diprotodontia; family Phascolarctidae; genus Phascolarctos; species Phascolarctos cinereus. Next base: position 43,456,116 of record NW_027555847.1, on the reverse strand, counting down.
AAAACAAACAAACAAACAAACATCTTTCTATGAAATAGAAGGATTTCAAGCTTTCATGAAGAGAACACCAAAACTAAACCAAAAGTTTGACCTCCGATATCAATACCAAAGAGAAGCATTAACAGGTAAAAAGGGAAAAGAAAACATAAGGGATTCAATAGAGCTAAACTGTTTACATCCCTACCTGGGAAGATGACACTTGGAATTCTTTAAAATTGTATCACTAGTAATCTAGCTAGCAGGAATATACATAAAGAGTACAAGTATAAGGTGATTTTTAGGGAATGACAGAAAAATAACGGATGAGAAACAGGAGTACAGTGTATGCAGAAGGAAGGAAAAGGTAAAACAGAATCAATTATTTCACATGAAAAGGCATGAAAGACCTTGGAGGGAAAGATTAGGGGGTGGGTGATGAGCATCACTTGCACCTTATTCTCATCAGTATTGGCTCAGAGAAGGAATATAGAATATAGAAATCTATTTTAACTGGCAGGAAAGTAGGAGGAGAAGAGATTGAGGAAAGGGGTGGGGTGGGGACTGACAGAAGGGAGGGTAGATCAGAGGAGGTAATAAACAGAAGCAAAACACTGGTGAGGAGGGAGAGGGTGAAAGGAGAAAGAGGACAAGCAGGAAGAGGAATAGGATGGAGGAAAATACATAGGTGGTAATCATAACTGTGAATATGAATCAGATGAACCCTGCCATAAATAGGAAACAGACAGCAGAGTGGATCAAAAATCAGAATTCTGCAATTTGTTGTTTAGAAGAAACACACTTGAAGGTGAGACAGACAGACAGACACACACACACACACACACACACTTACAGAGTAAAGGTAAAAGGCTGGAGCAGAATCCATTATGTATCAACTGAAGTAAAAAAAAATGCAGGGATAGGAATCCTGATCTTAGACAAAATAGAAACAAAAATACAGTAAATTAAAAAAAATAAAGAAGGAAACTACATCTTGCTAAAAGTACCACAAACAATGAAACAATATAAATTAATGTGTGTGTATATATATATATATATGTATGTATGTATATATATATGTATATATGTGTGTATATATATGCACAGTGTATATATATATATGTATATATATATATGTATATATATGTATATATATATATATATATGTGTGTGTGTGTGTGTGTGTGTGTGTGTGTATATATGCACAGTGATATAGCATCCAAATTCTTAAAGGAGAAATTAAGTTAATTAAGAGAAGAAATAAACAACAAAACTATACGAGTGGGGACCTCAACTGTCCCCTCTCAGAACTCAATAAATCCAACAAAAAAAAATAAACAAGAAAGAAAATAAAGAGTTAAATCGAATAATAGAAAACTTAGATATGGCAAACCTTTGGAGAAAACTGAATGGGAACCAAAAGGTATATACACCATAAGCAAATTAGAATACTAAGGAATAATTAACTTGTCATATCTATGGAGAGAGGAAGAATTCATGACCAAATAAGATATAGAGAACTTTATGAAATACAAAGTAGATAATTTTGATTATATTAAATTAAGTAGCTTTTGTACAAGCCAAACTAATGCAACCAAGATTAGAAGGAAAGAAGAAAACTGGGAAACAATCTTTACAGGAAATGTCTCTGACAAAGGCCTCATTTCTCAAATATATAGAGAACTGAGTCAAACTTACAAGAATGCAAACCATTTTACAATTGATAAATGGTCAAAGGATAAGAAGAGGCAGTTTTCAGATGCAGAAATCAAAACTATCGCCCAAAGGACTATAAAAATGTGTATACCCTTTGACCCAGAAATAGCACTTCTAGGGCTTTATCCCAAAGAGATCATACAAATGGGAAAAAGACCTACATGTACAAAAATATTTATAACAGCTCTTTTGGGGTAGCAAAGAATTATTGAGAGGATGCCCATCAATTGGGGAATGGCTGAACAAGTTGTGGTATATGAATGTAATGGAATACTATTGTGCTATAAGGAATGATGAACAGGCTGACTTCAGAAAAACCTGGAAAGACTTGTATGGTCTGATGCTGAGTGAAATGAGCAGAGCCAAGAGAACATTGTTCACAATAACAACCATGTTGTATGATGACTAATTTTGATAAACTTAACCCTTCTCAGCAATACAAAGATCTAAGACATCTCCAAAGACCTCATGATGGAAAATGCTATACACATCCAAAGAAAGAACTATGGAGTTTGAATGCAAATTGAAGCATACTATTTGTTATTGTTTTTTTCTTCTGTTTTGTTTCCACTTTCTGGTGGTTCCTCCTATTGCTTCTAATTCTTACTTAAAACATCACTAATGTGAAAATACGTTTAATAGCAATGTATATGTATATAAAAATAAATACTTGTTCGCTTTAAAAAAAATAAATTAAAACATCCTAGTATTGTTATGAAAATAGTTTTTACTGCAAACCTCCTGAAAGTGTTTCAGGGACCCTGAATGGATTAGAAATTACATTTTGAGAAACGCTGTCTTTCTAAAGGATGGCCCTCATACCACAGTGCATAAACAGCTCTTCATATCACTAGATTAAAATAATGCATTGTTCTTTCTCTCTTAATACAAAATTCACCCACCAAAATTCTCATCAAAGCGGAATAAAGAAAGAACCAACATAATTGTTAAAAAAAAAATCAAAGCTATCAAAAGGCATATGAAAAAGTGCTCTAAATCACTTTTGATTAGAGAAATATAAATAAAACAACTCTGAAATACCTCACACCAATCAGATTGTCTAATATGACCAAAAAGAAGGAAAATTATAAATGTTGGAGAGGACATGTGAAAAGCGGGACACTGTTGGTGTAGTTGTGAACTGAACTGATTCAACCATTCTGGATAACAAACTGTGTATACCCTTTGATCCAGCAATACCACTATTAACTCTGTATCCTAATGATATCACAAAAAAAGTGAACATAACATACATTTGCAAAAAGTATTTATATCAGCCCTTTTTATGGTGGCAAAGTATTGCAAAATGAGGGGATGCCCATTAGCTGGGGAATGGCTTAATAAGCTGTGGTTTATGAATGCAATGGAATACTATTATGCGACAAGAAATGATAAACAGGCACATTTAAGAAAAACCTGGAAAGACTTGTACACACTTATGCAAAGTGAAATAAGCAGAATGGGGACAACATTGTACACAGTGTCAGTGACATTGTATGATGATCAACTATGCATGACTCAGCTCTTCTCAGCAACACAATGATCCAAGACAACTACAAAAGACTCAGGAAGGAAAATGCTAACCATATACAGATAAAGAAATGATGGACTCTGAATGCCAATTGCATATTTTTTTCACTTTCTTTGTACATGCTTTCTATGTATAATGTATATATTCTATGCACATGTATAAAGTATATCAAACTACCTCCCATTTTTAGAAGAGGGGAGGGGAATGAGGGAGAAAAATATGGGATTAAAAATCTTGTAAAAATGAATGCTAAATATCATCTTGACATGTAATGGGAGAAAAATAAAACACTATTCAAAATCTTTACTTCAATCTTCTTAGAAGTGGGCATTTCAGGCTCTTGATTTTTCTCTAGTCTATTTAATAAAAAATGTCATTAATTTTCTAAAGGCACATTTATGTCTTGAAACAGTATTTTTTTTCATAAATTAAAATTATTTTAGGGCAGGTGAGTGAATGGGGAGAGAGTAAGACCAAAATATTGAACAGACCAAAGCTATACATCAATAGAAAAAAAAGAGGGCAGAGATTAAGCTTACATTGGCAGTGGAGAATGCCATAACCAGCACTTAAAAAGTACTTTATTGTAGATCAGCTTCCCAGACAATAGCTACCTCCATCTGGGGACAACTGGCAGATTTCCCTCTGGCCTCTAACACAAGGGAACTCATAAGCAGGTGGTCACAGATCAAAAAGCCTAAATTCTTCAGGTCTTTAATCCTTTTGAGGGCTCCATGACAATATATTTTCCTTCAGCCTTATAACTCCCTGAAGCTGTTCAGTCCACAAATACAAAGGGAAAAAAAGAACCTTCTATTACAAACCAAAGCTTCTAGTGCAGTGCTCTACTCAGAATGGTCATATAGATGATTATTGCCAGCTGTCCAACTGGGGCCAAAGTTAGTGAATATTTGAGACAGACAACCAGTCATTTTACAACCACAAAGTAGTACAGACATCCAAAGTACCAACTATCTATATATCCAGAATGATACAGGTAAGAAGATCTAAGTCAAGTATAACAACTTAAATGAGTAAAATGTTTTCCTCAGACCTCAGTTTTGCCCAAAAACATATTCAGGGGCTTTGAGGTATGATATTATATAAGATACAGTAGCTGTATGTGAAAGAAAAGAAAAGATATATTCTCTGTCTTCAAAAGAATTACAGTCTAACTACAAATATTTTTGTTCATTGGCTCAAAAGCCAGTCTTGAAGGCAGAAAGATGTGGGTTCAAATCCTGATTTTGAACTCTTTTGACCAATGGTCTTGTTCCACTGTCTTATAGTCTGTGTGACTCTGTACAAATCACTTAACATCTCAGATTTCTAAGTAGTTTTCTAAGTGCATTGTCTGTGGAGAAAATGCCAGACTGCCTTGGTAGAGGCAGGTTTCTTATCCAGAGTTTGCCATACTATTGAAATTACAGGTTCAGGCCCTATTGTTATCCATAAAAACACACACAAAAACAAACAAACAAACAAACAAACAAATAATACATATACATGGTAAATCTGGGTGGAGGAAGGCTCGTTCATTTAGCACATTCATTTGACTAGGTGATAATAATAGTAGACATTTTATATGACACCTCAAAATATACAAAGCACTTTACAGGCAATATATAATTTATCTTCTGTACAGCCATGTGAAAAGGGTACTGTGGCTATTATTACCTCATTATAGACTAAAAAATGAGTCTTTGTGGGGTTCCCTGATCTTTATAGGAACACAACTAGTACTCATAAAAGGCAGGAAATGAGTTCAGGATTCTGATTTCGAATTGGTATATTTTCTACCATATCACAATGCCCCTCTTTTTTATTGAAAACAAATTTTGAGATGGACTGATAATCATTGCCAGTCCTACTGCAAAAAATACTAGTACAGTCAATTTCCCATTGGATCTCAGAATGCACCATAAACCTGTAGCTTCACTTTCATATGAATAACTAAGAGCATGTGATGCTTGTGAACTTCTGTGATAGCTCCTTGCTTTTCTTCTGATGGATTTTTAGCAGCAGCTTCTTTCAAGATGATCCTTTCTTTCTTGCAGAAGATATAATGTGTCCTTTAATCTATGAGTTATACATTGCTGTAAGTGTCCACAGTTGATAAGTTTCAACTGCTACAAAGATATAGCAATGAATGTGTTTATTGTATTCTGCTTGATATAGTAACAAGAGCTCTTTGCTTGTGAGGTATAGACAACAATGAACTTCCAGATAAGGAAGCTCTTTCTACCATTGCAGGTAGGCACCTTCTCTGTAATTTATAATCTTAGGTGTCCAGAGCACTAAAAGGTTCATTGACCTCCACAAGGTCACACAATTAGGGGGAATTTTTATGTGGTGTATTAAGGGGAATTAACAACAATAATAAATTATACATCTTTAAGATTTGCACAGCTTTTACATAGAGTGTCTCAGGTAAACTGGAGAATTCTCAGGCTTGGGATTATAAGAAGAAGTCAAGGGTAGCAGCTAATAACCTCTGAAATTAAGGGAGCAGAAGATACTTTAAAAACATAAAAGGGGTAGAGAGGAGAGGTCTGGAACTAGCTACAAACTTTGACTCCCTTGTACAATGGTTTAAAACCATTGAAAGAGGAAGATATTCATAATGTTTTGCAAGAGGTTGCTTCTAGGACCTGGCAGATCTTTATACCAACCTCTGACAGGTTTGATAGGTAGGCCCCCTTGCTCTCTGCTAACTCCATACATTTGAGCATATCTGGAATGTTGGAGATATCTAGATGTTTTATGGGACAGAATGGGGGCTTATTAAGTTATATCTGTTATACCTAATAATTTGTCTCCTACTTCTGAGTCAAAGAAGCAAAGCATGAATAATGTAGGGAGGAATGAGTTTCTACCATGCAGTTTCTTAGAATATTCTACATGTCAGGCAAGAGAAAAGGGCATGAGTAGGGCATTAACAGCTGGCCAGAAAATGACCAATCACAGAGGTTTTCCTTCGCAATAGCATTCAATATTCAGGAGCATCACTCAATCTCTGAGAAGAGAGAGAAGGATGATAGGATAATTGAAGACAGAGACATTGCAGAGTGAGGAAAGGGTATGAGGGAGCTTAGAATGAAAAGATTCAATGAAGTCAAAGATGAGATTATTTAGTATGATAGAGGGTGTTGGCAGGAGCTGAGGATATGAATATATAAGAGAAGAAAAGTTTATGAATGACTACTACGGAGAGCATGATAAAAATTCAGTTACAGCTGAATTAGAACATTGCCATGAAGCCCTAATGTTCTAGTTGAAGTTTGACTCTACAGGTGTGTGGTGGGTTCCTTAGCATTTCTCCATTCATGAGACCCTCTGAATTATGAAGCCTGAGGTCAACTGTTGGTGTGCCTTTAAGATCTTGCTCCTCTTGCTATCAGTATCTCCTGGGCCTGAACTGTAACCTGCATGCTAAATAATGAGAACACTTACCCCCACTTAAACTGTGGTTTTACTTCAGCTGAAGCTACTACATGAACTTAATATCTTTCTTCATTCTGCTTCACAGAGGTCACCACTGTGAGATTTATTTGATTTCACAGCCTGCTTAATTAATTTGTTCATTCTATGCATTCACTGTCAGCATTGCTTTCTGGAGTAGTGCTACCAAGGCAATAGATTAATTTGCATGGTACAATGCATTTGGAATAATTATTACCCCATAGAATTATTATTGCACAACTTCTAAAGGGAGAGGATGTACCCCCACTGTGATAAAAGGGTTCTGTTGGGGGTTCTCAACTGGGTTCAGAATGGGGAAAGTAAATGACATGGAATAAATTTCAAAAAAAAAAGGATGTTTAGAAATTTTAATTTCATCCTGTAGCATTCTTGAATTCTGTTTGCAGTGATCTCTCTTGCTTCCCAAATGTTCTCAACCCCACCTTGAAAGCTTTGGGAAAATGAAAATTGTTTATTGCTTTACCTAGGTTGAACAGCAATAATTACCTAAGTTTATGGTAACTAATTAAGGATTGTTATTGAACCTATACAGGGGAGCAATACTAATGACAATCATGACTTAATGACAGTGGGATGTTTGCATGAATACTGCTCTCAATTTTATCGAGCTACTCTTTGCTTAGAAGCAATTCTGTTTTTAAAAGACATATTTGGTCCATCTAAACGCTATGAAGCAGAAAGAGATGCTTAAGAAATCAATCCAAATCAGAATTACATTACCATGAAGTAAACATATGAAGAACATACAGAAATTTGGAAAATAGTCTTTGAAAATATGCAGTCATGGAAATAGAAAAAGATGGGCTATGTATAATGACTGTAACTACGAATGTTTTCATCTGTGCTTGTTAGAGACATATTGAAAGAGAGAGAAGAGAGGGAGGGGGAACAAGAGAGAGAAAGAGAAAAGTAGAGAGGGAGAAAGGGAGAAGAAGAGGGAGAAGGAGGAAATAAAGGGAGAAAAGAGAGAGAAAGAAAGATAGGAGGGGGAGAGGAGATATATATATATATACACACACACACACACACACACACACACACCCATGTATATACACATAGAGACAGAGACAGACAGACAGACAGATGGACAGACACAGAGACAGAGAGAAGAGGAGACGGGTGGGGAGAGAGAGAAAGAGAGAGAGAGAGAGAGAGAGAGAGAGAGAGAGAGAGAGAGAGAGAGAGAGAGAGAGAGAGGAGAGAGAGGGAGGGAGAGAGATGATCCTAGGTAGGTCACTTATAGTCAATTCCTATCTTTATAAAATTTTGATTAAATTCAATTCCTCAAGTACTTACTTTGTGCCAAGCACTGTGATATGTTCTGAAGGCACAGAGACAAAAATAAAAAGTCTCTGCTCTGAGGAAGCTTATATTCTACTGAATGAAATTGAGCAAATTGCTAAGTTGGGGTAGAATTAGGAGTACTAACAATACCAACAACTGGGTGAATCAGGAAAGGTCTCACAGGAGCCGAGCCTGAAAGAAACTAGATGCTTATAGAGACAGAGATGAGGAAGGAGTGAATTCTAGGCATAGGAAGACTTTGTGCTTGACTCAGAAACAACCAATGGAATATCATACACATAAAACATCAAATAGGTCAGTTTTGTTGGAATTTAGAATGTGTGAGGCAGATTAACATGACTAATAATACCCCTTTGATCTATTTACAGAGCTATTGTGAGGCTGAAATGAGTTATTTCATTTAAAGTACTCTGCTAATTGAAAACATTGTAGGGCATATGTACACATGTGTGTGCACAGATACACATACACATAATATAAGACATTATATGATGTGGTGTAATATAATATAACAATATAATATGCAAATGTAAAATATACAATTATATTCATCAAAATAGGTTATCATTTTTATTGTTGCTAAGACACCATTCGTATTCCATATGCATGGTAGCGTAGAAGAACCTGGGCGTGGCCTTTTCTAGTGACAGACTCTGAGTTCTAAAGGTGACACCTTCTCCTTCCTGATAGCCCTATCCTGCTCTTTTTCTGCTATCTCCCCCAACCTCTCATATTTTGAATTTTTTGTTTCTTGAAAGTGGCATTTAAAACCATTCACATATTTCCAAGTGTCACATTAGCTCTCTCTGCAGAACAACTCCTCTACCACATTAGGGTATGAGACTGGCATGATGGACAGTTACTATTTAATAATCAATGAACTAAACAATTGATCTAGAGTCTGACATAATCAGGTTGCCAAAGTTAGAGGGTGACTACCTCTTGGATCATCAGTGTCCTTCATCTTCCTTCGAGATCTGAACACTATTGTCTCCAAGTCCAGGAACTTAATGGAACCCTGATAAAAGATTTAGTTTTATTTTTATGTTTTGTGGACATAGACCACAATGCATCTTTGTTCCCTCTTTCTTCTATATTTTTGTATCCTTTTTTTGTAAGATAAATGGGGTTAAGTGACTTGCCCAGGATCACACAGTTAGTGTCAAGTGTTTGGTCTGAGGTCAGATTTGAATTCAGGTCCTCCTGATTTCAGGGCTTGTGCTCTCCTTTTTTTTTTTCTTTGCTCTTTTCCTCATATCCCTGGGGTATCTAAAATCAGGTATGTTTCCTTATGAATGAATGAATGAATGAATGAATGAATGAATGAATGAATGAAAATTCACTATTGGTCAGTGATTTGGGAGCATTATCCAGGGAAGGACTATTTGGAGAGTCACAACAGGAATGAGTTGAACCGTGGGGCTGGCAATTGATTCCCTTTCTTGAAACAAAAAATGTAGTATAGATTTGATTATCATACCAAGAACAAGGTGAGTGGTATTTCAGAGCATAATCAAGGTCCAATGCTGTATGCAATATGATTGCATAATGAAAGGCCTATTATCTTTAGTATAACTGGTTTGTTTCCTCCAATAAATTTCCAAAATAGTTAAAATGTACTGAAATGATAAGTATAAGTTCATTTTTTCTCGAAAAGTTGAAAAATGAAAGTAAACTAAATTAAAAAGTAACTATAAAGAGGATAAATAAATATTTGATGAATAATGAACGAAAGAATGATAAAGCCACAAAGGCATTCTGGAATGTTGACCACTATCTGCAAATAGTTATGAATTAAAAAAAAATAATTGCTTTAAGTGTATCTTGGAAATACTTTTAATATCTTATTTACAATAGAGGATATTTTCAGGAATTATTTTGTTTTCAATCATATTGTGTTAGCCCATGGCCGCTATTACATCATCTTCAATCAAAGTATGAAAAAACCCTGCAGAAATGTTCATTGAGGTCCCACAGTAAAAGCCAGTCATGATTCTCTTCTTGGTTAGGCTCCCTAGTTTCCTTTACACTGAAACATGCCATATCCAAGAATTGGACAGAGGAATGGAAACCCTGCTTTCTAGGTTCCACCTGGTCAAGTGGTAATTCTCTCTCTCTCTCTCTCTCTCTCTCTCTCTCTCTCTCTCTCTCTCTCTCTCTCTCTCTTTCTTTCCTGTGTTACCCTCTCAAGAAAAATCTGACTCTTCTTCCAAGAAGACAATGTTAAGGGAAATAGTTGAAATGTATAAAGAGGAAAATTTACCATTAGTGAGAGATAGACGCTTCACAGCCACTAAAAGATTCCACAGTGAACTACATTGAGGGATAATAGATTCCTGAATTTTGGAGACCTTCAAACAAAGGCTCAGTGATCACTTATCCAGTATGCTATATACATATTTTGTCTCTATTGTTATAGATTCAAAGTTAGAAGAGATTGCTTCTTGTCACAGATGTAAAGCTAATTTTGTCCAACTGCTTCATTTAATCATTATCTTTTCTTATTATATCTTTCCCTGTGTCTTATTAAGTCTAATTCTGTTTTTCATTCTCGCTGTGATTTCCCTCCACCACTCAATTCTTTTTCAGAACATCATACCTGCACTGCTTATACTTTCTTCCCGATTTTACTGACTAATAAAACAGTTCAACTGTACACCATACTCTAAACTCAAATCACTGGGACTCTTGGCCTACTATTGATAATGACTTGCCAGACCATGAGAAGTTGAAATGGCTTGATGTTTCAGAGCCCCCAAGGTCATCTTCTGGTCATCACCATGGGGAGGCAAAGAGGAAACAGAGAATCTTCCCTTTCTCCTGCATTATCCTAAGTGATTCTTTCTATGAGATTTGCCCGCAGCTGCCCAATTAAAAGGTTTATCTGCTACTGGAATGCTAGATTGAAAACTCAAAAGTAGCTGGGGTTTTTGTTTGTTTTTGTTTGTTTGTATGTTTTTCCCCCAAGTCCCAGAAAGTGGGACTGATTCTCTTCAGCCAAATGTAAGACATTTCCTTCTGGTTTCATTCAGTTTATACCTAGCTTGTAGCTTGGGTTTATCGATATGTTCAAAAGAGCTGCCTAGAAAAGATTCACAACTTTGATTGATTCAGTAACTCAATCAAGAGATCAAAGGACAAAGTATCTGTTTAATTACATTTATTATGGTTGAGGAGCATGGGACACCTTTCTAGGTATACAATATTTAAGGAATTAGTCACTCAAAGTGAGATATCTACATTTTAGTTAACTTACAAGTGATTACTTATTTATTATTACTTAATTTAATTATTTTTAGTTTTCAACATTCACTTCCACAATATTTTGAGGTCCAAATTCTCTCCCTTCCTATTTCCCTACCCACCCTCAAAGAGAAGGCAAGCAATTTAATACAGGTTATACATGTGTAATAATGCAAAGCAGTTCCATAATAGTCATACTGTGAAAGAATAACTATATTTCCCTCCATCCTATCCACCCTCCCTTTTTTCTATTTTCTCCTTTGACTCTATCACTCCTCAAAAGTGTTTGCTTGTGATTATCTTTTTCCCAAAACGGCCTTCCCTTCAATCTTCCCTGCATCTTATGCTCTTCCCCTTCTATTTTTTGGTAGGGTAAGCTAGATTTCCCTACCTAAGTGAATGTGCATGTTATTCCCTCCTTAAGCCAAATCTGAGAGTCAGATTAACTCATTCCCTCTCACCTCCCCCCTCTTCACCTCCATTGTAAAAGCTTTTTCTTGCCTCATTTATGTGAGATAATTTACCCCCTTCTACCTTCCTGTCTTACCACTTAATTTTTATTTTTAGATGTCATGCCTTCATATTCAACTCATCCTTTGCCTTCTGTCTATATGTCCATGTCTATGTCTGTATCTACATCTAGATACAGATATAGATATACATATATACATATGTATATATGTATGTATGTATGTATGTATGTATGTGTGTATATCCTCTAACTACCCTAATACTGAGAAAGGTCTCATGAGTTACAAATATCAAAATATCTTTCCATGTAGGAATATAAACAGTTTAATTGTAATAATTCCCTTATTATTTTGTTTTCCTGTTTACCTTTACATGTTTCTAGTGAGTCTTGTATTTGAATCAAAATTTTTATTCACCTCTGGTCTTTTCATCAAGAATGCTTGAAAGTTTGCAGCATGCCCATTTTTCCCCTGAAGGATTATATTCAGTTTTGTTGGGTAGGTGATTCTTGGTTTTAATCCTAGATCCTTTGACTTCTGGAGGATAATATTCCAAACCCTCCAGTCCCTTAATTTAGAAGATGCTAAATCTTGTGTTTTCCTGATTATGTCTCCAAAATACTTGAATTGTTTCTTTCTGGCTGCTTGCAATAGTTTCTTTTTGACCCAGGATTTCTGGAATTTGGCTACAATATTACTAGGAGTTTTCCTCTAAGAATCTCTTTCAGGAAATGATCTGTGGATTCTTTCCATTTCTATTTTGCCCTCTTCTAGAATATCAGGACAGTTTGCCTTGATAATTTCATGATAGATGATAGCTAGGCTATATATACATACATACATATTTATTTATTTATTTATTTAGCATGGCTTTTAGATAGTCCAGTAATTTTTAAATTATCTGTCCTGGATCTATTTTCCAGGTCAGTTTTTTTTTTTTTCCAATGAGATATTTCACATTGCCTTCTATTTTTTTCATTCTTTTTTACTTTTGATTTATAATTTCTTGATTTCTCATAGATCATTAGCTTCCATTTGCTCCATTTTAATTTTTAAGTAATTATTTTCTTCAGTGAGCTTTTGCAACTCATTTTCCATTTGCCAATTCTGATTTTTAGGGCTTTCTTCTCTTCCTTGGCTTTTTGGACCTCTTTTGCCATGTGGGTTAGTCTATTTTTAAGGTGTTATTTTCTTCAGTATTTTGGGGGTCTCCTTTAGCAAACTGGTGACTTGTTTTTTTCATGATTTTCTTGCATCACTCTCATTTCTCTTCCTGATTTTTCTTCCACTTCTCTTACTTGATTATCAAAATTTTCTTTGAGATTTCTATGGCCTGAGATCAACTCATGTTTTTCTTGGAGGCTTTGGATGTAGGAGCTTTGACTTTGTTGTCTTCTTCTGTTTGTATGTTTTAATTGTCTTTGTCAACAAAGTAAGATTCTATAATCTGAGTTTCTTTTCCACTGTTCATGTTCCCAGCCAATTACATGACTTTTTAACTCTTTGTTAAGGTAGGGCTCTGCTTCCAGTGTGGAGGTTGTACTTTCCCAAGTTTCAGGGGTTTTGTGCAGCTGTTTTCAGAGATACTTCTAGGGACCTGTAAAGTTCCAGTTCTTCCAAGGTGGTATGATCAAGGGCAAGGTGTTTACTCCTTTCCTGGCCTGACTTTGGTCTATGAGTGACTATGAGTGCCTTAAAACTGTGAAAAGGATTCCCTCTCCATTGCCACCACAAGCTCCACCACACCAGCACTCCTCCTTGCCCCAGGACCATTCCCTGGAACTTTGACCTACATCCAGGCATGGGCAAAGCAAGAGAATCCTGCCTCAGTGCCACCAAATAGATCCCTACAATTCCCCTCTGGTCAGCCTTTTGATTCCTCACACCATCTGTTGGCTGAGAACTTTAGAAGCAACCACTGCCACTGTGGCTGCCACCCTGGGGCTGCGCTAATGCCAGGGCTGGACTGAGCTCCTCTCTCACCCAGGTCTGATAGACCCTTCTCACTGACATTTGGAGTTGTGTATGGCATTTGTTCCTTGAGAAAGCTGCCCGTGATTCAGTCTCCTGATGCCTGCTCCAGGTTTGCTAGGGCTCCACCTTTGCAGGCATGGCCCATGCTAAACTGTGCTCTTCTCCCAGATTAGCACAATAGCCCTTTCCTGTCAACCGTCCTGGTGGCCTTGGGCTGTAAATTTGTTTCACTCTGTCTTTTTGCGGGTTCTGTTGCTCTATAATTTGTTTAGAGTTGTTTTTTACATGTATTTGTAGGGGTTTGGGAGAGAGCTCAAGCAAGTCACTGCTTTTACTCCACCATCTTGGCTCTGTCCCGAGTAATTGTTTTTACAATAGTTTCATTTCCATCAATTTCAGATCAAATAGTTATATAACCTTAAAGAATGTGATAAGCCACAAATAGTGTCAATTTTCCATTACCTATATATTTTGCATTACACATATTATTTGGGTTATGCTTAACTAACAACACTATTTCCCCATTATTATAAATCAATACATGTCATTCATATTATAGACTCCTCAAAGCTGTATTGCTATGAAAATGTGACTGGAGACTTTTGAACTAGAGACCATTGACTAATAATAAAAAGCCAATTATCTTCTTTCAACTCCCCAGTAGATGATCGGGCATAGCCAGAGTTCATTCATAGAGGACCAACTTCTGGAAGCTAGTTTGACTATCTGAAGGCCACATAACTATTGAATGGTAATATTGTCCTCTTATCAGCAGATGAATTCTTGATGGATTGTGAGATCCTCCCTATACTCCTTTTTGTGCATGGTTTAGTGATGATTATGTCAAGCCCTAAAACATTTTATAACCTCCTCTGGGAGATCCATGATTATTTAATAAGGCTTCTTTTTATACAGAGAAAAAGTGGATTAAAGAGCTTCTTTTTACTGCTACAATATCAACATAAAATTGAGAATTTTGAGAACTAGAAAAAACCTTAGGAACAACTTGCTCTAATTTCACCAAGAGCTGAAATTCTGAGACACATAGAAGAAAGCCAGAAGTATTTCATAGACTCTCAAAGTTTGACGTTTGCTATTCTAATGAAAAAAAAAGCCCAAGATACATAGGAATGAAGTGATTTCAAGTATATGACAAAAACTTTTGACATATCTTATATTTAGCTTTTAAACTTACTAAACTATAGGAAATGTAGTGAGAAATATTTCAATTACACCTGAAGTATGGGTTTTGTCTTGGTTTTTAACCAGAATTGTGATTTCATCACTGTTAAGAGCTCCCAGGTAAACAATTTCCACCCCCTTGTGCATAGGTTAAACTACTGTGTTCATGTCTTAGGGAATTGTCTGGAACATTCATATGTTATATGGATTACCCAGTATGACAAAGCTAATACGTAATAGAGGCTGAATTTGAACCTATATCTTTTTAACTCCAAGGCTATTTCTTGATCTGCTGTTATACTTTCTTATTCTGTTTTGTTTTTAAATAATTGACATCAAGCAATGGAATAGTTCATTTAATAGTTCATTTACTTATTAGCAGTAGGATTGCCGATCCGAATTGGCAGAGAGATTTTATTCCTATTAATTTACTTCACCAATGAAATTATAGGTCTCATCAAAAGAAATAACAATGCGATACCAGTCAAAATACAAAGTGACTTTTTTATAGAACTAATAAAAATCATAATGGTAATTATGTTGAAAAATAAGTATATGCAATTGTTAAGGCACACACTGAAAAGAATAGCTGTTGAAAGGAGGATGGCACTATCAGACTTTATTTTGTTTTTAATTTTTTAGGAATCCTGCCTGTCATTTTTAAAAACATTACTAAGTAATTATTAAAGCTGTGTGATAATGGGAAAAAATAGAGGAAGAACTTATAAATAGAAGTATATAAAGATTTTACATATATATTTATGTTTGCATATTTGTGTCTAATGGTAGCCATATCTAGGGCAGGTGGAGGGAAGAAAGAAAAGACAAAGATAGAAATGTACATGATAAATTTATTATATATTTAAAAGGAATAAAAAGTTGTACATAACAGATTTGCAGCTTAATGTGCAATTATCTTTTTTGTAATACCAATTATGTTATGGAAATGCTTGTTTCGCTTCATAAATTAAAAATCAAGTAAATAAAAATTTAAAAAAGAATTGCATGAATATAGCAAACATCAAATTAAAGGAATACAATTAAATGTTTGATATATCTTTAAAAATGCAGAAATTATTAACAATTTAACAAATATACTTAGGAAATGAAGAGATAATTCAATAGAAAAAGAATATTGGACCACATCTTAAGTCAAAAACCCATAAACTCCTGTAGTATGAGAGTGAGAACATATTTCAAAACCTATAAAATGGGATAAAAAGATATGAAATGTTGCTTTCAATTGTTAGGGAGAGATAAATTTCTTTTAATTCAATGAACAGAAGGAATTAGTGTGCACAAGATAGATATGCAAGATATGTATAGATCTGTATGTTAAAAAGCCTTTAAGAATAATTAAAAATAAGATTAAAATATAAAGGATGATAACAGAGAGCCCACTATCCTCTAAATAGGACAAAGACAGGTCACTTACTTTTCCAGAGAAAAATCTTTGTTCTACAATCTATAATGGATTGAGAAAATATTCATGTCAACTCTCATACAAAACATTTGACATCTGAAATGTATAAGCAACTCTTTTTAACATCACTATAGTATTCCTAGTCCACAATAGGTAAAGGTTCGAATGATATAAACAATTTTCAGAATAGGAAACATTAATTTTGACTAATAAACAAAATTAAATTCTGGCAATGTTATGATGAGGCAGGAACATTCATTCATTACTGGCATACTTGTAGAATTTTTTTTTTTCTGGAGAATGATTGTACCTATGTATTAAAATTACCAAAGAGAAATCATACATTTTGATTCAAAAATTCCTGTGTTAAGAATAGACCTTGATAATGTTATAAATATGCAAGAACTATATATTCAAAGGCTTTTATATCAGTAAAAATATATTGTGTACATTGCTTTCAGCCTAAGTAGAGAGAAACATCATTTAGAAAATATAGTGTGGCTATAGGAATGAGCAGGATTCTGAATGAGACATTTCCCATAGGTATACAGGAAACAATTAAGTGTCTAGGTTTTCAATTGATAAATCACTAGTCATGGTGTTTGTCATGTTTTGGAGGGGATGGGAGAATGACACTTTCTGATTAGCCTGTCATATCTATGATGTCCACATAGTGTTTTTTTGTTCTCACTGCACAAGACCTGGGATGAAGAAAAGAAAAACTTAGGGTTACATGTGATTATACTTTTTCCACTTGAAAGAGAAATTTCAACAGTGCCATTATTCATATAAGGAAAGGAAAATACAGAAACCCTTTCTTTGCCACCTTAAGTACTATGAAAGAATGAAGAAGAACAAATATACAAATGACAATGAAGCTTATCAATACTTTTATTGAATAGTGAAAAATTACAGGGGAAAAAGCATAGCCAATCAAACATTGTACACTTATGATAACATAAAGAAAAGTAAATGAGAAAGAAAACACAAATGACATAGCTCACGTAAGATAGGGACAAAGATTAAGCATGGTGTTTCATTGGTATAGGGAACTTCTGGATAAGGAAACTTCTCTACCAAAACAAGTTGGCAAATTAGCTGCAATTTACATTCCTAGAGAAATGATGACAGCACTGAGAAATTGATTGAGCTTGTACAACCTCACGCTGTGCTTCTTACAGGCAGGTCTTAATTCCAGATTTTGCTGACTTTTAGGTGATATCTTTATCAATTGTGTTAATTGATTAATTTTAGGTAGCAATTAAAAAATGCTTTGATGTTTTATGCATCAAAAATCATGTGTTTTTAGTCTAAATAGTTATAAAATGAATATAATCATTTGCGTTAATATGAGTCAATGAAAAGAAATATAGGAAAAACAATGAAAGATGTGTTGTGTAACCAAGTATTGCTATTACTGAACAATCAGGTCCTCTTCCAGACAGAAGATTCTAGGAGTAAATTAAGGTTTCATATGACAACTCTTTTCAAAGTCACTTAGAAATATAGTCTTTTTTTTTCCGATCCAAGTATATCGGTCTGTGTCATTCCAACTCTGCCTAGGTGTGAATTTAATTTAACTGAAAGAAAGGAATAAATTATACATCAAAAGACCTTTACCTTAAGCTACAAAATTTTAGTCAAAAATTGTTTCCCTTCAATATTCTGCCACCATTCAATGTATGCATCCAACTCCATTTCCTGAGAGATTTCTAATTAACTTCCTGGGGAATTGGTCTCTTTTTTATCACCTTATTAATCTTTTGGATTCCTCTTAATAAAGTATTTATTCAGTCTTGTCTTTTTTCCCTTCATATTTGCCTTTCAGAAATTGGCATTCATTTCTCTTCCTCAGTTTTTAGAGTTAATCATAAAATCACAGAAATTAATCATGGAAAAGACCTGACCACTTCTTCTTTCTATCTGCCTCACGAAGCTACTGTTTTTTTATTCTATCATTTGGTATTAATTTAGCCATAGCTGATGATTTATGAAATAAACTCAACTTACAAGATTTCCTGTTTCCTCTGTATAGTGTGTTTTTGTGTGTCTTTTTATCACTCTACTGTCATTTCTCTTTCACAAGATCATTCTTGATGCAAAGTGGATTCAAGATACAGTTAGAAGTTGTCTTCCTCAATGAAAAATCGATTTAGTGAATTCCCTTCAATAATCAGTCTTTTAAAGAAAAAGAAGACAATAATCAAACTGGTGTGTTGATGGAAGCAAAGAGCAAACTTAAAACTCTGGCTAGAATTTTTTTTATCCCTATATTTTTTTGGGAATTTTAAAAGTAAATCATCACTTATCAACTTCTTTAATATTTTGAATGAGTTTGAGATCTCATCAATTAAGGTCATTTATCCACCGGTATTGAAACAACTTCATGTCTTTTAATACTTTACCATTCTTGTCCATAAATCATCCATTGGTGATCTGTCTGACATAAGGCTCTTGATTAATATTATATGACTACTAGTGCAGCATACATGTTGTTTGCCCATTATCTTTGCTATTACTTAATGCATTCTTATACACTAAAATATAGTACTAGCTCTTGAGAATGTTTTTTCCCCTACTTTGAAAGGTGCTCTTCTTTCCTTCCTTCCTTCCTTCCTTCCTTCCTTCCTTCCTTCCTTCCTTCCTTCCTTCCTTTCTCTCTCTCTTTCCTCCCTCCCTTCCTTCTTCTCTTCTTTCTCTCTCACTTTTTTCATCATACTTGCTTTGTTTTTTTTCTGTATAAAACCCACTTTTGATAAAATAGTGTTGTTCTATAAGAAATGACCATGTGAATTTCAGAAAAATCTGGAAAGAATTACATGAATTGATGCTGAGTGAAATGAGCACAATGAAGAAAACCCTGTACACAGTAACAACAACACTGTGTGATGACCAACTTAGATAGACTTAACTCTTCTCAGCAATATAATGGTCTAAAACAATTTCAAAAGAGTCATGATGTAAAATGCTATGCACATCCAGAGAAAGAACTATACAGCCTGAATGCAGATTGAAGCATATCATTTTCCCTCTTTTTTCTTATGTGTATTCCCTTTTGTTCTGATTATTCCCTCACAACCTGAATAATGTGGAAATATGTCTACTAGCATTGTACATGTATAGCTTACCTAAGATTGCATGCCATCTTGGGGAGGGGAGATGGGAGAAAGGGAGAAACAAATTTGGAACTCAAAATCTTATAAAAATCAATGTCAAAAACTATCTTTATATGTAATTGGAAAAACATAAAATGCAATTAAGTAGAAAAAAATAAATCTCCCTTTCCTTCCCCCCTCCAAAAATCTAGGGGTGGTTAGAGTGGGACAGAGGGATATCGCTCTCAAAGGACATTGGTGTTAGGGAAATGTCATTAAGGCAATTAAATATTCTGTGTAAAATGTTTAAAGATTTGGGAGGGGTAGTATGTATATGGATGATCATGTTCTCCCTCCTGCCTTGTGTTGCCATCAGAGTGGCCACAATTATCCTGGTTTCTGTGGGGAGTGGAAATGAAAGCTGTTCTTCCTTCTAAGTTGGTCCTTCAGTGATTATTCTGAGTTTCCTTCCCCAATTATCTGTGGGTAAGTAATTGTAGATCTTGGAAAATGTTGATTCATTTGTAGGAGCTGAAAGTCAGCATTTCCAGCAGCAGTTATGCTCAAAGACCCTCTAGCATAGTCACAACAGACAGTAAAGGCTGAGAACTATAAGGAGTACAGGTTCCATGGGACAGAGAAACATCAGGAGGCCAATCATCTTCTTGGAGATCAATCAAGCAAACTATTTTGCTTAACTTGTTATCTTCAGAGTTTCCACAGAAGAGAGGCTTTCTGTGGAACATCTCTGTGAAGATACAAGCAACATCTCACATGCCCAAACGTATTGCATGCACTGATTGCAGGAGAACTTCAGGTGACTGGTACCAGAGAGTAACTACTACATGTGTGAGTGCCATCTGGCATCTATAGATCCAGGCTAAACCAAAGTCAGCCATCTTGACTATTGAACAACTAGTCACAAGTATATTTTCTGGATTCAGGTCATGGTGGACAATGCAATTGGAATGAAGAAAGCCTAGGCTTCTTTAAAACTCTAAGTAGGTCCTTAATGCTCTCTAAGGTCATCTCTGGTGGAGGGGCCCTGTCAAGATATGTCCTTAGGTCTTGGTTGACATATTCCAAAACTAAGGCCACTTTAGTCTCTTGGTCATTGTGGGCAGTTGCAAAGACATCAATCAGATGAACAGCACTGGAATGTCCAAAGGCTTCCAGCTTCCTAAGGAGGGCTACCTCATGGTCAGGCAGTCCCACCACTCCCACATCCTCCTCCTGTCAAGACTTTCACAATATTGAGTGCCATGAAGTAGCTTTTGTGGGTTTCTGGGCCTTGTACATCATCTCATAAGCACCAACACCAGTCTTAGCCCTTGTTCCTTACTGAGGAATATCCATCATAGGCCTCCTCTGCCATTGTGGGCCATACTGCAAAGGACAGGAATGATCGGTTATCTAGGAACTAGAGCTGTCTTAGTGGAGCAATGTGAGGTAACTCAATCCTGAGGGGTCAGATGTAGCAGACCTCACCATAGACTCCCAGGGGCTAGAGCAGATCCCTCTTACACTAACAGGTGCTTTTCTAAGGACTAAATTACTCTATTTTAAAGCTGTAGTGTAATCTGATGGTTTGATATATAAGGGCTATCACTGATAAGTTACATTGCAAATGCAATTAGGACTGCTGAAAGAAGAAACCCAAGCTGATAAATATCAGTCATATTCAAATACCGTATTATGCCATCTGAGCATTACTCTGCATCTGAGCATCACCATATCTTCTCAATTCATTTTCCTGCATATGCCACTCTAAGCTACTTATTTTTCCTAGAATATTTAGAAATTTCAAATAAAGTGGATTGATGTGATTACTATTAGCAATGAGTTAATCACAGGAGACGTCAATACGAAGAAGTCTTCTTGGCAGGGGGAAGAGTAATAGATGGATAGGTAAGATCCCCATAATTACAACTGAGTGGTTAGCCCAAGAGAAGGTTTATTTAGGCACACTTTGTTATACAAGACAAGATCCAAAGAAGAATCATGGAGAAAATTGGTAAGAATCATTTCAATCTGACTAATGCCTTACTTGCTTAAAATGTAATCAAGTCCTTCAGTTCCAGATCCATGTATAGGAAGAGATAGCACATAAAACTGTATGTGTGACATGGTAATTTAAAACCAATCATTTAGAATGTGAAGTGTTAATTATTTTGATTTTTGGGTGCGGTATTCTATATCTCTACATAATGCTGCAATTCAAAGACAAATATAGGAATTAGTCCACCAATCAACATATATGTATAAAAGACCTACAATATACCAGGTCCAGAGAATACAAAAAGAATGAAAAAGAACCTGTTCTAAAGGAACATATCTCTATATATTTATCTACATGTAGATATTTAGAGATCTAGAGAAAGATGTCTTCAGATGTAGCTATACATACATATTCTATGTATACATACATCTAGATATATATATATATATATATAAAGATCTTTTCATAGATACTGATACATAAATAGACATAAAATTACATGTACATATAGCAGAATGTAAGGGTTTTAATGAAGTGAATACAAGGAAAAGTCTCATGAGGAAGGAAGTTGGAATCTAAGATCCTACCCAGCTCTAAATCTATGGATCTTAGATGAGAGGAAAGAAGGATGGAGACATAGCACATTCCACTGATTACATGGCTCCACTGAATGCCAATCTAACTCTCCAGGGCCTGTTTCTTTCTGGACCAACTGGTCTTCTCTACATTGGATCACAGACAATGGGCAAGTGGTTCCATCCCTGACAAAATTCTCTCTCTCTCTCTCTCTCCCTCTCTCTCTCTCTCTCTCTCTCTCCATATACATTTATATATGTATATATATATATATATATATATATATATGTATTTATGTATGTATATATATATATATATATATGTATTTATGTATGTATATACCCTTGATTCAACAACTCCTATATTAGGTTACAGAGAGAAACTGAGATTAAAATTGACCAGCCAAACCTGCTATAAATTTTTTTTTCTTTATTACAATATATGAGATGAACAAAGATGATTCCATAAAAAACATTGTATTGTAACACACTTGAAAGACACAGATGATTTCTAAACAAAATGAGCCATGAGATGTACAAGTTGGATAAGCAGACTTGAAAATTCTATCATTGGATGAGCAAACAAGAGCCTTCCTTCTTCCTACCCCAAATCATGTAGTATCTGTTTTGCCTTTGACTGCGTATATGCACAGAACCACCAAAGAAAGACTTTAAGGCAAGTCAGAACTGTTTCATCCCCATTTCTCTGTCCCCAGACCCTATTTCAATGCCTGGTACACTTATCAAGCATTTAGAAAAACCTTGTTTATTAATTGATTAATATATGAAGTGTCTTATCTGCATAAAGCATTATAAAATGGGAACTATAATTACAATATGACAAGAAAATGTCTGTTCAAGAATGAAATATTCAATATGAAAGTAGTGTATAAGCAGCTGCTTGTTTGTGTCCTACTGTCCTAATGGTTATTTACAAATTAGTCTAGACACTATAAATACTTATCTCTAAAGCAAATGCTGCAAATTAGATAATAGTCCAAGGAAGTCTGACTTATACATTTCTTATTTCCTTAATGAAATCATAAAGAATCTGTAACCCATAGAGACATAACTATTCTATAATAAATATAAATTTAAATGTAAAATATTTGTTTAGAAGAATATTGGCATTTAACTTGGATCCAGAAATTTAGTCCAAATTACAGCACATGTTGGTAGCCTGAGCTCTTTCCACAAAATATGAAATTATGTTCATTCTCATGGGAAAACATATTCTTTCTGTTTCCAAACTGTCAAAGGTTTTGAGGCAGATGTTGGCAGCTAAAGACAACATATTTCATTTATTCTGTGAAGGGACACAAAGCAGAATATGACCTCAAGCATTCTATGTAGAATTATACCTCATTATCTCTATTTGACCCTGAAAACTTTCAGAAAGACTGTGTTAAGTGTGTGGAGCACAGAGGTTCTTGTGATTTTAGTGACTTGCCAGAAAAGTGAGCACTGTATTAACATTTTGCGGTTAAGAAAAAACATAGCTATTTATTTATTTTATATATATATATATATATATATATATATATATGTATATATATATATATATATATACATATATATATATATATATATATATATATATATATGATATATCCATAAAAGAATTGTGCTTGAAGAAATCACTTCAAGAATTAACACTTTAAATGTGGCAATTGTCTCTATATGCAAAGAGTTTTGTTTTAATTTTTTTTCTTTTACTTTTTAATGTCATTGTAAATTCCATTAGTCTTTACACTGTCCTCCAACCCCTACAATAATTGTACATTAAAATACATAGTAATGGTGATTAACATGTTTATCCTTTCTTAGTTTTCTTTTCTTTGCTATACTGAAAGTAAGGGGAGAGAGAGGAACATCCAGTCAGACAGTCCTATTATATCATTTTTTATAGATATTCAAACCATGGTTGATGTCATTCATATTCAAGTTGCTGTAGGCAGTTGAAAAAGTGCCTTTTTATTTGTCAAATATAATTCTAAAGTACTAATAATGGTTTATTTAAAATATTTGCTTAATTTTCCCTCACCATGAGGGGATGGGCTAGATGAAACTGTTTCCATTCCTATACTTATATAATATAATGAATCACATGCATACACATACAAGAGTGCGGGAGCATGTGTGTGTGTGTGTGTGTGTGTGTGTGTGTGTGTGTGTGTGTGTGTGTATTTTTTTCAGGGCTAACAAAATAGCAATTTCTATCACAGGTGTTACCTCCATACCATACCAGGATATAAGGTAGACTCAATATATTTATTTATACTTTTTTCTTAATTACATAGAACATTTTTTAACATTCTTCTTCTTAAATTTTTATTTTAATATTCTCTCCTTCCTTGTCTTCCCTCTAACCTCATTAAAAAGGTTAACAATTTGATATAGATTCTAAATGTGCAGTAATAAAAAAATCCATATTAGCTATGCTGCAAAATAAAATACAGAACAAAACAAAAAATGCAAGAAAAATAAAGTTTAAAAGTATGTTTCAATCTGCATTCAGAATCCATTAGTTCTTTCACTGGAGGTGTATAGTATTTTTCATTATAAGTCTTTTGGAATTATTACAGATCATGATATTCCTGAGAATTTCTAAGTCATTCACAGTTGATCACTGTACAATATTGCTGTTACTGTACACACACACACACACACACACACACACACACACACACACACGTACATATACACAGACATACATATATGGGTTTTTCTGAAAGCGTCCTGCTCATCATTGCTTAAAGTGCAATAGTTTTTCATCACAATCATATATTACAATTTATTCAGCCATTCATCAATTGATGGACATCCTCTCCAACTAGATTTCCAACTCTTAGCCACCACAAAAAGCTTCTGTTAAAAAAAAAAAATGTACCTAAAGGATCTTTTCCTTTTTCTTTGAGACCTTGGGAATGCAGAGCAAATATTGCTGGGTCAAAGGGTTTTACAGAGCTTTGGGTTAGTTCTAAATTGCTCTCCAGAATGGTTGGATCAGTTCACAACTCCACCAACAGTGCATCCATAACCAAATTTTCCAGTGTCCCCTCCAAAATTTGTCATTTTTTTCTGTCATATTGCCCAATAAAATAGGCATGTGGTTGTACTTTAGACTTGTTTTAACTTGTGTTTCTCTAGTCAATACTAATTTGGAACATTTTTATATGACTACAGATAGTTTTGTTTTCTTTTTCTGAAAACTGCCTATTCATATCCTTTTACCATTTATCAATTGGAGAAAGACTCATATTCTTTTAATTTTGACTCAGCTCCTTATATATTTGAGAAGTGAAGTCTTTCCCAGAGAAACTGCCCCCTTCTTTTTAGTAAGTTGGTTTGGCTGACACATGAAATGTTAATATTTCTCCAATTGTGTAGATGTTAGTTTATTTGTATGAAAAGTGTTTTGTATTTCTGTGCATATAGTTCCTGGTTTTGTCTTGGCAAGTATATTCCCAAGTATTTTATATTGTTTGCAGTTACTTCAAATAAAATTTATTTTTCTATCTCTTCCTCCTGTAGTTTTTATGTAATATATAAAAGCTGGTGATTAATGTGATTTATTTTATATACTGAAACTTGTTGAAATGTTTACTTATTTGAACTACTTTTTAATAAATTCTCTAAATATACCATCATATTTTCTGCAAAGAGAACTCACTTTTTCTCACTGAATTTTGTAATTCCTTAAGTTTCTTGGTCTTGCCTCATTGTTATAGAGTTCTCATACATTAGTGAATAATAGTGGTAATAATGGATGTCCTTGTTTCACTCCTGATTTACTGAGAAAGCTTTGAGCTCCCCATTTTACATAGTGTTTCTGATGGTTTTAAATAGATACTACTAATCATTTTCAGGAAAGCTTCACTTATTCCTATGTTTTCCAGTGTTTTACTAGAAAAAAGTATCATATTTTGTGAAAACCTTTTTATGTACCAATTGAGATAATCATATGATTTTTATTGTTTTTGATATAAATAGGATCAATTATTTTGATAGTTTTCCCAATATTGACCTAGCCCATCAATCCTGTCCATTGTGCATAATCTTTTTTCATATATTTCTGTAACCTCCTTGCTAATATATATATATATATATATATACATATATATATGTATATATATATATATATATATATATATATATATATACATATATATATATATATACACATATATATATATATATATACACACATATATATATATATACACACATATATATATATATACACACACACACATATATATATATATATATACACACATATATATATATATATACACATATATATATATATATACACACACATATATATATATATACACACACACACACATATATATATATATATATATATATATATACATATATAGCATCAATAGTCATTAGAAATTGGTCTATAGTTTACTCTCTCTGTTTTTGCACTTCCTGGTTTGGATAATAGCACCATATTTGTATCATACAAGGGATTTGGAAGTATTCTTTCTTTGCCTAATTTTTCCATATAGTTTTGCAACTAATTATTCTCTAAAAGTATGGCAGAATTTATTTGTGAATCTGTCTGGTCCTGGTTAATTCTTCTTAGAGAGCTCATTTATTGCTTGCTCAATTTCTTTTTCTAAGATCATATTATTTAAATATTCTATTTCCTCTTCTGTTGGTTAAGACAATTTATATTTTTGTAAATATTCATCTATTTCAATTAAATTGATATGTTTATTAGCATATAATTGAGTAAAATAGCTTCTAATGATTGCATTAATCTAATCTTCATTGGTGTTGAATTTACCCTTTTCATTATCATGCTACTAATTTGGTTTTCTTCTTCAAAAAAAATCAAATTAACAAATAGTTTATTAATTTTGTTGATATTGTTCATGAAAATAACTGCTAGTTTTATTTATTAATTCAATGGTTTTCTTAATTTCAATTTTATTAATATTTTATTTTTTTTCCAGGATTTTCAAGTTGATGTTTAATTTGCTATTTTTAATTGTTTTTTTTCTATCTTTTTCAGTTGCTTGTCCAATTTAATTGATCTGTTTTTTTCCCTACTTTGTTGATGTAAGCATTTAGAGATAAAAATTTCCTCTAAGTACTGCATCTGCCTCCAAGGCCTACTGCTTAAAATTCAGTTTGGTTCACTCTACTAAGACAGACCTTTCTTACTGGCCTTTTAAGTTGTCTTGGAGAAGAAAATTGTTTCACCTAAGGTTTGGGTTTTTTTTTTTTGGTTCTGTTGCCCCATAATTTGTTTTGAAGTGTGCTTGTAAAGTTGTTTGGAAAGGAATTTGAGAGTGTTCAGCTCCTGTTAATACTCCACCATTTTGGTTCCACCTCAATATGTCTATTTATTCAGAACACAGTTCTTCAGAGAGCTTAGCCTCACAATTAGATACAGCCTATGTCAGGATCTCATCTTTTCTCTAATTCTCGAACCACCACTTTAGGCAAGTGACTATTCTTACCTTTATTTTTATTTTTCTCTCGATAGTGTTGGATTGTCTATACTTGGAAAGAAATTATATGGTTTTTTTCTGATCCAATGGCTGGGCCCACCTGAGCCAGTGATTGGAAAAAGCCATTGACAAAAGAAAGGTGAACCCCATATTGGACTGAAAAGACAGGGTATGAATTAATCAAAGTGTAATTCTAAATTACAAGCAACACTGCATTATTATCATGATAATTCTAGAAAGCCAAAAATCAAAGGCTGAGAATCAGATTTCAAGCAAGAACACAGATTCAGAGCCTGAGACCTTTATAGAACCAACGTACTGCAGTAGAAAGAGTATTGGGTTTGGAAACAAGAAGATGGGTTCACATCCTGTATTTGACTTTTAGTAGCAGTGTAATAGTAGACAAGTCACTCTACTTTAATGAGTCTCATTTTTGTATGTATAATGAAACAAGTGATTTCAATGACCTTTAAAATATCTTCTAGTTCTAAATTTATCATTTTTCATTATGAAGGCATGTGCTCCCTCCTTTTATTTACTTTGTGGAATCCCCAGCTTCCTAACAGCTTTAACTCAAATGCTGCCTCCTATAGAATCCTACCCTTTAGAAATTGTTTTGTATTTACTATCTATAATTTTATATTTCATTATTTTTCTGTATGTTATTAATTAAAGAGAAATGATGACATTTCATCACATGGCTCAAATCCCAACTCCAATACTGATCTATCTATTTATCTATCTGTCTATCTGTCTGTATGTCTGTCTGTCTGACTGTGCACAAGTCCCTTTACCTCAGTTCCTGGAAGCTTCTTCATTTGCAACATGAAGGATTTGGAAAAGATGAACGATGTGTATACTTCCAATCCAATATCTATGAATGTCAACTCCCTGGGAGCAGGTGCTGGTTAATTTTTGTTTTTGTATCACCTAAGAACTTGACACATTGTAGGAACATAGGAAATCACTCTTGGATAGATGGATGGATGGATGGATGGATGGATGGATGGATGGATGGATGAATGGAAAAAGGCAAAATTAATGCAATGCTTGGGATTGACTATTTGTACAGATCTCTCTGATTCTTTAAACTTTGATCATTTTATTGTGGCTTCTCCCTAGTATTGATATGACAGAAGCAGCTGTCCATTGTGTCTCCTTCTGAATCAGCTGCCTCATGAAACCTGTGAGTGTGGATATGTAATAGAAGTTTGGGAATTTAGTGGCATCCTTGTATTTGTAGTGCAGAGGAATAAACATTCTCTTAGCCTAGAGAATGATTTATGTTATCTTGTTCTTTGAGCTAGAAAGCAGACTTGAGTGTGCTTAAGAGTTTTAAAGGAGGGATACATAATATGCAAGAGAGCAGATTGAGAGGAAGAAGCAGGGACTCCAAGATCTGAGAAGCTGCAGAAGTGGGAGCTTTAACATGCTCAGCTGTAAAGAATTGGCAGAAGAGGGACAGCAGTCGGTTAAAAGAATAATAGAAAGGAGGGCTGATCTATGACCAACAAGGGAAATATTAAGGTCAGTTTTTGGGTCCCTCTAGATATTTCATAAAAAAAGACTCACAATAAAGCTACTTGCTGTACTCACCTCTTTTAGGACTGAGAAAAGTTTGAAAAGTCTTTTTTTCCCCCCTTAACATGCTCCTCACTACATCTGTCCAGTAAGTGGTACTCTAATATATTCTCTTTACTGATTTTATGTAAGTCTTTAATGATACTGATTCTACATCAATTTTATGGAATGTATTAGTTAGCTGGAAATATGCAAAACTTAAATTATTTCAGATATGAACCTCTCTGGATGATGGGAATTTTTCTGACTGGACAACTCTGAGTTATGATGATTATGTTAGTAATTTCTATCCACTATCAATTCTATAAAGTATGAGAGAAAGGGACCTTCTGAACCTGCAGTCCATTGTAATGACCTTAAACTAAAAGGGAAGGGATTCCTGTAACTTGGCACAGCTGCTAATTCTCTAGAGAGGAGGAGACAGTAACCAAAAAATACCTTAAGCAGCCAATTTATGGAGGGAATAGGGAAGTCCTGGGAAAAATTCAGCTGGACACTCTTCTAAAAGGGAGGAGTAAGTAGTTTGGAGTGCCTACTGGCCAAATTTACTCTTCACAGGTAAATCCATGGATGTTCCATATAATGTTCCTAGACTAATGACTATATTCTCACACATAACTAAGAATTGGCAAAAAGAGTTGTATCTTTGACAAATGGTGTGTGTGTGTGTGAGTGTGTGTGCACGTGCACATGCACGTGATGTTCTTTGTCAGGTGGTACTATATACATGACAAAATAAAAAGTAACTCAATTTTCTTTGCCCATGACTGTGGAAATGGCATGTAAAAAGGCTGGCAGCCCACTAGAAGCATCTGTAGGACCCCAATATGTTCCAGAGGCTCAACACTAAAAAATCTTGATTTGAAAGAAAAAAAAACCTATCATCTGATGGACCAAAACAACAACATATATTATGTTTTCTTATTCTCTGCCTTGCTTCCTCAGGGAATGTATCACTGCAGAAGATGTCATCTTCTATCCTTTGAAAATGAATAGAAAGAAATTTTGCTGGACAAGGAATGACCCCTTTTGAACTGCCAGGTATTTGTCTTTTTATCATTTCTTGTGCTTAACCAGGCACAATAGATCCCTAAAGATAACTTAGTTTTAATACAGTGTTGCTTGCAATGGAAAAACTTAATATATTTCCATTCCAAAATATTTTATAATTTGAGAGAGGGTCATATAGTCTGTACAGAAGAAGCCTTTAAGAACTGGGTTTGGTTTGGGACACATATTGACTCTATGACTATGGAAAGTTACTTAATCCATCACTATCCTAAATACTCTAAGAGCATAAACTTCCCACAAGGTGTCCCCCATATTAGAAGATAAAGTTTAATTATGACAAGGTCCCTTTAATAAATCACAGGACCAGGCTCACCCCAAATTATTTAATTCAACACTAGACTGTTGCAGTAATGAATACTTTAATATGGTTTGGGTTTGTTTGCTTTTAGTAAAGCATAACATTTCAAGAAAAGAAAAGAAAATCCTAGCTAGGACTGACTTTTGCCCCCATATCATGGACACACTGTTGTATAGCAGAAGGAGTAATAGATCTGGGGTCAGAAAATCTGGCTGTAAATTCAATCCCTGAAACTTTATCAGACAATAAGTATTTATTAACTACCTACTACATGTGAGTAACTGTACTAAGCATTGGAAATATTAAGATAAAAGATAGTAAAAGATATTCTCTGCTATTAGAGAGCCAATAATCTAATAGGGGAGATAGCATGCATGCAACTATATACAAATATAACTTATAAAAGAAAATTAAGGGGAAACACTAGCATTTTGGGGATCAGGAAAGACTTTTCTTAGAAAGTTGGATTTTTGATGAGACTTGAAGGAGGGCTAGGATGCCAAAAGGTGAAGATGAAGAGAGAGAGTATTCCAGGCATGGGGAATAGGCAAAAAAAATACCTAGAGTTTGGAGATGGAGGGTCTCGTATGAAAAACACAAGGAGACCAATGTCACAGGATTGCAAAGTATGCAAAGGAAAGTATAGGAATATTGGAAAAGTAGAAGTGGGCCAAGCTGTGAAGGGTGTGGAAAGTCAAAGAGAGTTTAAATTTAAGTATGTAGGTGACAGAGAGCCACTAGAATTTATTGAATAGGGAAGTATCATGGTCAAATCTATAATTTAAGAAGAGTAATTTGACAACTGAGTGGTTGATGGGGTGGGGAATGGTTTTAGGTAAGGTGAACAGCTATCAAACTACTGCAATAGTCCAGATGTGAGGGGATGAGGTCCTGTACCAGGCTGGTGTCTGTAGCAGAGGAGAAAAGAAGGTATATATAGGGAGTATTACAAAGGTAAAAATCAATAGGGCTTTGCAACAGATTGGATATGGGAAGAAAAGAGAGGGAGAAGACAGAGAGAGACAGGGAGAGACAGAGAGAGTAGTCATGTATGACACCTAGGTTTTGAGCCTGGTTGACTGGAAGATGATAGTACCTTCCACAGTAACAGGGAAGTCTCAAAGATAATTGGCCTAGATTGTGTCTCACAGTACTTCCAATTCTGATTATATCATCCTATATTTAAAAAAAAAAAAGATTGTTACTTCTGATTTATTTAGAGGGTTTTAATTTCATTTTTTGAGATGTTGAAAAATCTTCTGGTATGTCATGGACATTTTGTCTGTTTTTACTCTGCTATTTTATTTTTCCTCTCCATTATGTTTGTGGTGTTTATAAAGTTGCTGTCAAACAATATGAGAGGGGATAGAAGAAAGAACTGGAGTGAAGAAAAGATGAAAGAAAAGGCCAGAGATCATTTTTGTTCACATTTTAAGGAAGCTCCTTAATTAAAGTATCTTGATATTTGGGAGTAGTATACAGTTGAAGACTTTTAATTCTACCTATGAATACAAAGAAGCATTCTTAGAAAGAATAATTTATGAGTGAGACAGTAAGTAATATATCTCATAATTTATTTTATATCATGATCTTCATTCAAACCACTACAAAACCCTCTTTGGAGATGATGCATCAATTATGAGCCAGAAAGAAAAAGATGACGGCTCTACTGGAATATATCTTCCATACTTACATATGTGCTCTATGCATATGTCCTTGTAATAGATTCTTTGTTGCTTCAAATCATTAGAAGCTGGGAACCATGAAGAGAAACCAACAATAAATAAAGTACTGGGTTCTTTTTAATAAAATGTCCTCTGCGTCAGAGCCCAGGAAAAGCTTTGTAATAACAATGAGGAAATACATGCTCTACCTAGCCTGAAATATAAATGCTTACTTTCTCAACTTAATTTAGGGATGGTTTTCACACAACCCTACTAACTTCTGGAACCAGAAAATGTCAAGTATGATCACATAAGCAAAGTGGAGTAAGGCTTCTGGAGGTAAAGAAGACTTCTTTGGCCTGCATTATCTACTCTGGTGGTCTGTTTTGTTGTAAGAGTTAGAAATTTAGTCAGCATGGTGCATTGAAAAGAGTGCTGAAATTGCCCTCTAAAAACCTGGCCTCAACTTCTGGCCCTTGTACCTAGTACCTCTATGACTTTGGGCCCATTCCTTTATCTGCTTAGGATGCATTTTTCTCTGCCATAAAACAATGAGTTGGACTAAATGTCCTCTGATTCTGCTCCTACTTCTCAATCCC
Organism: Phascolarctos cinereus; assembly: GCF_003287225.1. NCBI lineage: Eukaryota > Metazoa > Chordata > Mammalia > Diprotodontia > Phascolarctidae > Phascolarctos > Phascolarctos cinereus. The sequence continues at coordinate 43,423,457 of NW_027555847.1, read as the reverse complement.
AGATCCTAAGAGGTTACATTGAATTTGGCACAATGTTTAGAGCCAAGAAATCAGAGGGAAAGGGACTTAAAGCCATAGGAATAATAGAATTATGGAACCTCAGTACTGGCAAAACCTAAAACTACCCAAAACTTGAAAAGATATTCCATCTATCTATTTATCTATTTATCTGTATGCATGTAGCCTGCCAATCTTTGGATATTCACTTTCTATTTTTCTTTTTGGTGGACATAAAAAGTGCTGCTGAGAATATTTTGTTATGTAGCATGAAAATTTTATCAGTATGCCATCTGTGTTTTAACTAAGTCATTTATAAAAAGACTGAACACAGACAGGCCAATGACAGGTCTCTATGGCATTACACAAAATACCTCTCTCCTGGTTAATATTGATCCATTCTGCTCTGCTCTTTAGGCATCTTCAATCAATGAGTTCCAAAGTATAACTTAATTCTGATCCTTCCATTTTCCTCACAAAGATATAAAGAGAGGGCAGCTAGGTGGCACAGTGGATAGCCACCCCTGACAGGCCTTCCTGACTCTGAAGCTAACACTCTATCTGTTGCTTCACCTATCTGTCTCTAGAATACTTTGTAGGATTACCTCCCCTCTGATAATCAAAGTCAGATTCATTGGCCTACAATTTATAAGAGTCTGTCTTCTCTTTTTGGTTGAAAGGTGGAACACACTTTACCTATCTCCTTTTCAGCAGCACCATTTCTATTCTCCATGACATTAAAAAAGGTCACCCACAGCATCTCACCAATGACATTTTCAAGCACTCGAATAACCCTGATATGTAGTACATGTTGGCCTGAAGACTTAAGCTTGTTAAAAATAGTAATATACTTTCCTATCACTGTTTCATTTACCTTGCATTTCAGTTCCCTATCAACTATATTTATTTTATTCTTCTGAAGGAAAAGATAATTCTCCTGACTTAGTGACATCATTATTTTTTTCTTTTTCATTAGTCTATTCATCCAAATTGCTCTTTCCTTTCTTTCTCAAACCAACATAACTTTAAAAAATAGAAAACAATAAAAAATGATAAAATACTTTTTTTAAAATTCATCATTAGCCACAACTACTTTGAGGCTATAGAATGCCTAACAATCTTTCTAAGGTTATTACAGGGCTATGCCATCTTTTTTTCTTCATTGTCAGATACCTTCCCTTGCCCTATCTTTTGTGTATATCTCTTTAAATGTAAGTTGTAGCTATATAACTATATCTTCACATTGCTCTTTTCAGGCAGTGCTCTTATTTCTGGCTTCATTGATGTAATCAGAATTCTGTTCTGGAGAGCATCCCATCCCTCATAAGGTAACTTAGTCTGCTTGAATTTTGGCCTTTGTGATCAGACATATTATTTTTCTTAGCTCGTTGGAATCTGCTTTAAAATCTAAAGAACATTAGCCTAGGCCCAGGTGTCCTCCTTATTTATCATGAGCTCTAAGATGACCACTTACTTCCAGACTTCCTTTTGCTAACAGCTTACATTTTACCAGTCAGAAAATTTAAGACTTATCAACTCATGTCCCTGATACTTCTCTGTATAGTGAATTCAAATCAAAATTTGTGGACCTAAGCTCCAGTGCTTTGAATTTTATATAGAAAATAAAGGAAGTAAATTTGGAATATGTAGAAGACACATTCAAATGGTTCCTAAATTGGTATTTTTAATGGATGGAAATATTTGGTGGCTTTGAAGAAAATTATTCAATTTAAGCATTCAAAATATTTTGAATGTCCAACAATGATTTAGTTAAGAGAAATTATGGTATTATATACAAATATAGTATGTATTATATATTTGTTATTTCTGTTGTTATTCAGTTGTTCGGTTGGGTCTGACTCTTCAAGACCTGTATGGGGCTTTCTTGGAAAATATACTAGAGTGATTTGCCATTTCCTCCTCCAGTGGATTAGGCAAACGGAAGTTAATTGACTTGCTTGGAGTCACATAGCTCGTAAGTTTATGAGGCAGAATTTGACCTGAGGTCTACCTGACTCCTGGCCTATCACCCTATTCATTGAGCCATCTAGCTGCCTCACTGATATAGTAGATATTATCTAATATCTAATAACTACTATGCATGTACATGCATGGACACATGTATTCTATGTGTAGACATGGAGAGACAGAGAGAGAAGAGAGAGAAAGAGAGAGAGAGAGAGAGAGAGAGAGAGAGAGAGAGAGAGAGAGACAGGTAGTGCAATGGATACAGTAGTACTGGGCCTGAAGTAAGGAAGACTTATTTTCATGAGTTGAAATATGGTCATAGAAACTTACTAGCTGTGTGAACTTTGTTAAGTCACTTAACCCTATTTGCCTTAGTTTCCTCAATTGTAAAAGCAGCTGGAGAAGGAAATGGCAAACCATTCCAGAATCTTTACCAAGAAAACTATGAGGTCACAGAGAATCAGACACAAATGAAACAACTAAACAACAACAGTATTTATATGTATAGAAGTATATATGGATATGTGTGTGTGTGTGTGTGTGTGTGTGTGTGTGTGTGTGTGTGCGTATGTGCAATATCTCTTGAGATAAAAAGAATTCTCATGGGACATTTCTTCTAATCTCTTTTTATATGAGGAACCTAAGACAAAGAAGGCTAAGGGACTTGCTGAAGGATACACAGATATATCTTACATAGGGTAGATTCAAGCCCTGGTATATCTTTCTTTTTCCTAGTATATCTATCAACCTGCACTGTGCTGTCAATATGAAGTGCAGTAAAAACATGACTGAATTTGGAGTCAGAAGACCTGGATTAGAATCCTGGTACTGCTGTTTATGGTTTATGTTGTTATTTTGAAGTTCATTGAAAGTCTATCCGTGTCACTTTTGTCATCTGTAAAATGAGGAGGTTAGACTAGATGACTTCTAAATTCATTCTAGCCTATAGTCTACGACCCTATGGAAGTAAGTTTATGTATAATTCAGAAAACTTTAATTAACTACTACCAATGATCTTCCCATTTGGTGAAGGAGGAATCATTGCCCATTGTAATCAAAGAGAAGGTAAGAAAGATGATAGTAATTTATAGATGAAACATTTGCTGAATGAGAGGTGTTCAGATTAATGGCTTCTGCTATAAAGCCAGGGTCCACAATGAAAGTCATAGGAGTAAGGAGGAACAGCAAGCTTCCAAGTTCTCTTACCTTAGATGTTAAATTAGAGAGAGATACAAAGGGGGAAGATTGAGAGTTTTATGCTTCTGATACAATGAAAACCAATGATTTTAGTTAAAATTGTCAGCGGCCTGTAAATTAGGTATTGAAGACCTAGAACCACATCACACCATCCATGCTTATTACTTATGTGTCTCAGGGCAAATGACTTAATCTCCAAGGATCTTTGTTTAGATGTTTGCAAGATGAGAGGGTGAGATTAGATGGCCTCTAACTCTCTTCCACCTCTAGACCTAAGATACTACCCTGTGAAAAAGTACAAAATAAATCCCTAGGACAGCTAAATAACGATGAAGAACTGGTGGGCCTGGAAGCTCCATAGAACCTGCTGATCAGTCATTTAACCATCCATGGGCATTTATGTGATCATGAAATTGTACTTTGAAACCTAAAATGGAAACTGGAAGTCAATTAGCCCAACCCTCTCATTTTACTGAATTGGAAACAAAGGACCAGAAATGGCAAGTGGTGTACTTTGCCCCAATGCCTGAGACATTATTATAGTCCTTTTTAGAATATCCAGGTGTTTATAAAAAAAATCTTCCTTTTCCAATTACTTATATTTTATTTGTGGTGTCTTTCTAGCCAACAAATTCACAAAAGTCTAAAAAAGAAAGAGTTTAAGTTTACAGAGGAAAGTTCCATTATTTGATTAATGCAGAAAAAGTAAAGGATATGTGAATTGAGTATCATTATTATATTTTTTTATTTTAACATATTTATTTACATTGATTATATGTTATTACTATATCACAATATCATATTATGTATAAACTCTTTAAAATTAACTCTTTTATTAGCATTTGACATTGTTAACTACAATTTCCTTTTTATTCTGTATGGATTTTTTTTAAAAAGATATTCTGTACAATTAACAAGCTATTGTCTCTTATCTTTACCCCTATATCTGACATTAAACAGGGAAGTAGAAGAAAGAAATGATAAAGTATCAAGGAAGCAGAAAAAAAAAATGTTCACAACAACTATTCACAGTCTGGCAAAATGAATTCCCAAAATGGCCATGTCCAAATGCATATCCAAATGTCCTTATTCTGTTTAAGTCCATCACTTCTCTGGCAGGAAGTGAGAAGTGCATTTTATCTTTTGTTCTTTGGCATTGTGGCTTGACATTGTATTGTTCAGAGTTTTAGAGTCTTTCAAAGTTGTTTTTCTCCATAATGTTATTATTGGTATATAAATTGTTCTCCTGACCCTGTTCAATTTACTCTGATTTCTTTCCTATTTCCTCTGAAACTGTACATTTAAAAATTTATTGTGCAGCAGTAATGTCCTATTATATTCATATAACACATTTAGATTAGCTGTTCCCAAACAGGAGGGACATCAATTTCCTTAGGTTCAAGGGTTGTTTTGTTGTTGTTGTTGTTGTTGGTTTGTTTGTTTTTGCTACTATAAAAAGATAAGCTTTAAATATTTCTGTACATTTGGGACTTTTTGCTGTTTGATATTTTGGGGTATATGCTTAGAAATGGAATTTCTATGTGAAATGGTATGCATAGTTTAATAATTTTGTGGATATGGTTTCAAATTGTTTTCTAGAATGGTTATACCAATTTAGTAGTATAGAAACAGAACTTTTATAAAATGAAATAATTGATACCATTTCCTGTCTCATCCATGTTATTGACAAACTGGAGGCTAGATAATGTTAGCTGATTATTCAAAACTTTTAGAAAAACATAAATCAAGATTGAAGGGAATAGATTCGGAACATTCTAATATTTCCAATAAATATTATTCGTGGATCCTTTCCATTCTGGTAGCCCTTTAACATGTGGAGAGAACAAAGATGAGATAAAAGAAGCATGAAGCTTTTTCCTGATATTGTAATGAAGGAAATCTTAAACTTTGAGTCATGAGAAATTCCTTTGCACTAGTATCTACACAAACACAATGATGAAAGTGGGAGCAGAAAGGCATGTTGCATAATATAAATTCAAATTTATTGATTCATTCTTAAAGATTGGAGCTAGGATGGAAAACTATACTCTGGTAATATTATACCTGGAGACATGTTTAGAATCATTTATATTAACCCCCCTTTGCCCTTGAAGATTTAATGGAGGACCAGAAAACTTACAGTGACAATGAGCTGTCTGAGGACATCTGAAAATGGGTTTACATCTAAAAAATATCAATCATTCAAAAAAAAAATAACAGTAACACCCAAAACATGGGCATCTTCCCACCTTGCTACCTTGTCATACTTACCCTCATTCTTTTCATTGGTTAAAGCTCACCATAACTATGGAAGACCTGGTCAACCAACTTTACTTTACAGATTTCTTTCTGTCATGGAATTACTACTTCATGCTGTATCTTCCCAACTAGCTTATCTGTTCCTCACTTTAGGTAATGTAGTCCTGCCTGATGAAAATTATCTATGGCTGGCATGACTTGGCCATGTATCACATGCTTTTTTTCAAACTTTATGCCATGTCTCCTCATTTTTATTCCAACTCTGTTAATTGTGGTTAAAATTACCTATGTTTCTGAAAAGAGTATCTCGAACAATGAGCCTATGGTTCCATTCATGATTTCTATGACTTCTGAAAAGAAACCCTTACCCTATACTGTCTTCTAAATAATGATGATGATGATGATGATGATGATGATGATGATGATGATGATAACTAAAACTTGAATATCATTTGCTTTGTGCCAGGCATTAAGCTAAGAATTTTAAAATTATTATCTTACTTGGACCTCATAACCACCCTAGGAGCTATGCATTATTATCATCTCCATTTTACATTGGAAAAAACTGAGGCAAACAGAGCTTAAGTGAATTGTTCTAGGTCACACAGCTAGTGCCTGAGCCTACATTTGAATTTAGATCTTCCAGACTGCAGGCTCAGTGTTGTATTCATTATGCTACCTAGCTGCCAATTTGTGTATAGTTCTCAATATGTGTTAACTTTCCCTATTAGAAGATAAGCTTCTTGAAAACAGAGCAAGTGCCTTTCTTGTCTTTGTATCCCTAGCACTGAATATAATGCCTGACATATAGCAGAGGCTTAATAAATTACTGTTAAAGTATTTATAATCATTATTACTAGTCAAAACATCAACTCCCGTGGGCTCAAACATTTCTCTATACAGATGACTCCAAGATCTACATACTGATCTTCCTCATAAACACTACTTCTGTATCACCAACTCCCTTTTTTCTTTTAGAATTTTGATTTAGAAGTTCCATAGGAATCTCAAACTAAATATGTCAAAACCTGTATTCATGAAGTTATTCCCTAAACCTTTGCATCTTCCAAACTTTCTTTTTTTTGGTCAAAGATACTGTCATTCTATCAGTCATCTACATTTATAGTATCTATGTTTTCCTTCCTATCTCATTCCACATTATCCAAAAACTGTCATTTCTAACTTTATAACATTTATTGTATATCTTTGCTTCTCTCCACTCGCATAATCATCACCTAGTTCAGAACTTTATAATCATTTTCCTGGATTATTGCAAAAGCCCTTCTCTCCTTTCCAATTCACCCCCTACACAGCTGACTAAGCACAAGGGTGGCCATGTCACTATCATGGTAACAAGGTTCCATATCTGCCTTTTCTGTCTCTTTGGGATTTTAAAGCATTTCACTATTTAGTTGTTTCTTCTCTTTCCATTACCTTACATATCAATTCCATTTAGGTTATCTTTGGTCCAACAAAACTTGCTTTATTGTTTCTCACATATGGAAGTCTAATCCACAGTCCCATGACATTGGAGGGGCTCTACCCTATGTTTTGAATGATTTATTTTCCTCCTTCATGTTACTCTCAGTTCTTAAAGTGGGTCCCCAAGAGGATGGCTCTTTTAGGTTCTGGGTCCTCTGACAGTCTATCTCCTTGAAATTAACAAAACTCATTTGGAAGCTCATGATCTCACTCAAATATATTTACTTTTCAATTCTCAGCCACAAAGACTTAGCACAAAGACATTTATTGAAACGTGGTATCCTTTTTGGTCAAGTTAAATGGGTTGTGTAGTTCACTACAATAGTAAAGAATAACAATAATCTCCTTGCTTTTCAGAATGTAGCTTATCTCATTAACTTGCTAATTCTAATCTATGGTTATAAGGTAACCAAAGGGAATGTTCTAATATTTTAACATAAAATGAGATAAATAGAGAAACACCCAATTAATAAATTACCTCTGAGACCCTATCCCAATTCATTAAATATATGAAAGAAAACAAATTTCCCCTCTAAGTGTGCATTAATAGTTCTCTGTTAAGTTTCCCAATGTCTCAAAGGCTTTAACAAATTCAATTTAGTAGCTGTTCAGCCAAAAATACAAAGCTACATCTAATTCTTTCAACAACATTTTGCTGTGAAAAAATTGATTACATTCAGAATTACCTCTAACAATCATCTGCAATCACCTAACTTTTCTAATACTGAAAATGCACTCCCTCCACTGAGCTATCTCGAGACGGTAGTCAAAGTCTCTGAAGAATAATGCTGAAGATAAATTTCTATAGAATATCTACTCGTGGGATAAGCTAAGCTCAGTGGTTCAGACAAAAAAAGTTGTTTTCTTACTCTTTTCTCTCTGTGCTCAAATGGTGTCTTCAGGATGCTTCTTTCACAAGTTTCTATTCCCTCAATTAAGGAGCCAATGTGACAATCTAGACAAGAGATGGTAAGATCTATAACTAAGGTTGCACTTCTATGAATCTCTAGAAAGAATTGTATTTCTTTTTTGTACTTGTGTAATCTATTTTTTCCCCTGATAGGATGTACATTTTTTAGGGCAAGTATTATTTGTTTTATCTTTGTATCTGTATCACCTAGCATGATTACACCAATAGTATGCACTTAAACAGTTTAGTGATTAATTCTATGGAAGTTAATCTGACTGTTAATTTACATGGTTATAGTTTAAAAGGATTTCAATTTGATTCAATTTAATTTTATTTAGGCAGCTAGGAGGCAAAGTAGAAAGCTCTGAAAGCCTGTAGTCAGGATGAATTAGGTCAAATCAGGCCTTAGACACTTAACTAGCTGTGTGACTCTGGGTAAGTCACTTAATCTTTGTCTCAATTTCCTTATCTGCAAAATGAGGAGGATAAAACAAGATACTATTTTAAAGCACTTTGGGAACCTAAGGGTACTATACAAAAGATTATTGCCATCAAATAATGTATACATCTGGGTCCTTTAAACCCTTTTGATCAAAAGCAAACTTTATTACTGGTCTGTTTGACTACTAAGCAAACTCACCATGTAGTGATGATTTACTCAAAATGCAAGCATGTGATCTCAGAGTTCCCAGGGAGGTTTAACAGGGCTCATAGTTTATGTTCTGAGCAGTAACTGGGGATTTTTACACCCTTAAAAAGTATCAAAAGTTTTACTTGGAGTAATCAGAATCATGTTCATCCTTATTTCGGGAGAGGGGATAAATATTGCCTGTTATGGGTAAAACAGAGATCTGGTGACTCCAGAATTGGCCAATGTTGGGGAACATACTTGGAATGGGATTTGTGGAGAAACCTAAACCAGTCCTCCATTTCATGGTTTCCTAATTTCAATATTTTTGAACTTCTAAGTATTAAGCTATTTCTAAATTACTAAATATCTGCAAGTGATGCCAGCACAATTTAATTTTGTTTCAATTAAAATTCAATATCCTAAAGAAGAGACTATTGTCCTATTTTAGATAACAGTCTACATTAACATTATATACATAGTGGGAAAGGAGATGTTCTAATTTACCATCTGCCTTTTATATACTAGGAAGCTGAGCTTCAGAGAAAGTTTTTTTTTCTAGGTATAACAATATACAACAAAACATTATTGAAGATGTTGGTGATAGCTCATATTTACATTACACTTAATGGTTAAAAGCATTATATTCTTTATTCCTTACATCTTTGTGAGGTAGATGGAAGACAATATCATCCCTATGTAACCAATGAGAAAACTGAAGGAGCTTCATTGTCTGTTCTTCTTCCCTAAAACCAGAGATTCATAATGTCTTATAAAACTCTCTCTAGGATTATGCAGTTCAAAAATGACATATCTAAAATTTAGTTGAGGTGTTCTCAAGTCCAACTTCAGTGTTCTTTTTGCTAGGCTGTGCCGATCAGAACATCAAGACTGAAACCAACCTTAAAGTTGAATCATTAAAAGTTATAGGCATTCAAACCATCTGAATGAAATTAAGATGAAGTGTAGGGTGTGTGGTTTTACATTAGAAATAAGTGAAAATATAGATCGTATTCCAAGTTCAGAGCATACCTTGAACCCAAGTTAAGAGACTGTAAACTGAAATTGTTTTGATATTTGAATGCTTAGGAACAACCTTGAAAAGAGAGAGAGAGAGAGAGAGAGAGAGAGAGAGAGAGAGAGAGAGAGAGAGAGAGAGAGAGAGAGAGAGAGAGAGAGGGGGAGAGAGAGAGAGGGAGGGAGAGAGAGAGAGGGAGGGAGAGAGGAGAGAGAGAGAGGGAGAGAGAGAGGGAGGGAGGGGGAGAGAGAGAGAAAGAGAGAGAGAGAGAGAGAGAGAGAGAGAGAGAGAGAGAGAGACCAAAAGAGATGGAGAGACAGAGACAGAGAGAGACAGAGACAGAGAGAGGAAGAAGAAAGAGGAGGAAGAGGAAGAAGAAGAGAAGGAAGAGGAAGGGGAGAGGGGTAGAGGGGAAATAGGAGTTGGAAGGGGAACAGCAAAAGTCTAACAAAAGAATTTATTATTAATCAGTCATGTCTGACTCTTTGTGAACTCCTTTGATGTCATTGTAGCAAAAATACCAGTGGTTTGCCATTTTCTTCTCCAGAGCATTTTACAGATGAAGAATTAAGGAAAACAGGTTTAAGTGCCTTGCCCAGGGTCACAAAGCTGGTAAGTGGCTTCAGACAGATTTGCACTCAAGAAAATGTCTTTCTGAGTTCAGGCCCAAAGCTCTATCCAGCAAACCACCTAGCTGCCCAACAAAATAATTAAAAGGGAGGAAAAAAAATCCTGTCCCTGCACATCCTGGCACAGCTCTGGGAAGAAAGGATTTAAACTATGTGAAAAGAGTGGCATAATGTATCACTAGGACACTAATGATAGATCTAGAGTGGGATGGAACTTCTGATGTCAGTTCTCTCATTTACATTTTACAATGAAATAAGGCTCAAGGAGGTTGTGACTTGTTCAACGATAAAGTTGTAGGAAGTGTCAGAGGCAAGAACTGAAACTTAGTCATGTGACTCCAGCTCTAGTGCTTCTTTTACCAGATTGTTTTTGATTATGATTAAGAAATTCTCAACTTTGATACTTTCTAGAAAATGAATTATAGATTCCATAGGAATTAATATATATGGCTGAAAACAAATATTGAGGCTTCCTTAATTTAAAAAAAAATCAAAGCAAATCTTCTTGGAATATTTTTTGATCATTACTATTCATTCTCACTAAATTTACATAATTTATGGCTCTCTTCTACCCTTAAGGTGGTCAGAGCATTTGGCAATATGGGGATATGTATGTGATTATGAGTGGCTAAGGAATCTATATACAAATATTCAATTAGGAATTTTTTGAATGGTGTTAGCTTATTTTCACCGTATCTGAGAAAAGAAAATTGTGAAGAAGTATTTTGGAGAGGATTCTGGGAAGATGGCAGAAAATTCCAAGCTCTCCAGATTTCTCCCACATATAAGATAAAATAGCACCTCAGGGTGAATGTAGAGCTGTAAAAATAAAGAAGAGTTGGGGCAGAACAGTAGTCTTCCTGGGACTACTGTTGGTTATCCAAAGAAAAATCCCAGGAGGAAGGTTTGGTCCCTGTGAAGCATGAACACTTTTAAGCTAATTTGCTGAGCCCTGGGACTAGCTGGGCTTGGAGGTAGCCTTGGCCCCAGACACAGAAATTTTCACTTCTTGGGTAGTGCGAAGAGTTGGGCATTTGAGTAGGGGAAGATTGAAGGAATCTCTGCTGATAAGGACACTAGCCCCAACCATGATGCCAAGATGTAGCCCTGGATGAGAAGGAACCAGCACACACCTGGTGAGTGCAGAAGCAGAGGGTCGGGATCCGAGGCCAAAGGCACCATCCCTCATACCCCAGGACCAAAGGTGATTATAATGATAAGCAGCTACAAATAAAAAAAAATAGACAGGCAAAGGAGAAAGAACCCAACTATAGAAAGTTACTATGGGGATAGAGAAGATGGAGGTTCATCTTCAGAGGATACTGAAATAAACAAAACAAAAAAGCCACTCTTACTCCAAAGAGTAACATCAAATGTTCATCTGCCCAAAAAGATTTCATTAAACTTTGAATAGACATTAAAAATAAAATGAGAAAAATTGAGGAAAAAAATTTAAAAATAACAATCCAAAAGAAACCAAACAAGATAATAGAAAGAGAGCCAACCAACTGGAAAAGGAGATACAGTTTATACATACATACATACATAAATACATATATATATATATATATATATATATATATATATATATATACACATATACATACATATATATATAAAACATTTATTAATTTATTTTTAATTTTCAACATTCACTTCCAAGAAATTTTGAGTTCCAAATTTGCTCCCCATTTCACCACTTCCCTCACCCCAAGATGTCATACATTCTGAATATCCCTTGCCCTAATCTTCTCTTTCATCTATCATGCCCCCCACTTCCCTTATCCCCACCCTCTTCTATTTCCTTGTAGAGCAGGATAGATTTCTATACCCAATTGCCTGTATATCTTATTTCCCAGTTAAATATGAAAACAATTTTAAACATTTGCTTTTAAAACTTTGGGTTCCAAATTTTCTCCTTTCCTCTCTTCTCACTCACCCTCATTGAGAAGGTAACCAACTCAGTACAGGTTATACATGCGTAGTCATGCAAAACACTTCCATAATAGTATGTTGTGAAAAACTAACTATATTTCCCTTCATCCTATCCTGCTCCCCATTTATTCTATTTTTTCTTTTAATCCCTCCTCAGAAATGTTTGCTGCTGATTACTCCTGCCTCAATCTGCCCTCCTCCACCCCACCCCCTCTCTTATCCCTTTCCCCACTATTTTCCTGTAGGGTAAGACAGATTTCTATACCAAATTAAATGTGTAGGTTATTCCCTCCTTAAGCCAAATTCAATGAGAATAATATTCACTTATTCCTACTCACCTTCCCCTCTTTCCCTCCACTGTAAAAGCTTTTTCTTGTCCATTTTATGTGAGATAATTTACCCCAATTTTATCACTTCCTTTCTCCTTCTCCCAATATAATCCTCTCTCAACCCTGAATTTTATTTTTAGATATCACCCCTTCATCTTCAACTCACCCTGTGCCATCTATCTATCTATCTATCTTTCTATCTATCTATCTATCTATCTATCTATCTATCTATCTATCTATCTATCTATCTGTCTGTCTATTTGTGCATATATTGTTTTTCCCTCCAACTACCCTAATACTGACGAAGGTCTCATGAGTTACAAATATCACCTTTCCATATAAGAATGTAAGCAGTTCAACTTCAATAAGTCCCTTATTATTTCTCTTTTCCTGTTTACCTTTTCATGCTTCTCTTGAGTCTTGTATTTGAAAGTCAAATTTTCTATTCAGTTCCGGTCTTTTGATCAAGAATGCTTGAAAGTCCCCTATTTCACTGAATATCCATTTTTTCTCCTGAAGGATTATACTCAGTTTTGCTGGATAGGTGATTCTTGGTTGTAATCCTGTCTCCTTTCACCTATGGAATATTATATTCCAAGCCCTTTGTTCCCTTATATGGAAGCTGCTAAATCTTGTGTTATCCTGATTGCATTTCCACAATATTTGAATTGTTTCTTTATGGCCGCTTGCAATATTTTTGCCTTGACATGGGATGTTGGAAATTGCCTATAATTTTCTTAGGGGTTTTCCTTTGGGGATCTCTTTCAGGAGGTGTTGGTGGATTGTTTCCATTTCTATTTTACCTTCTGGTTCTACAATACCAGGGCAGTTTTCTTTCATAATTTCTTGAAAGATAATGTCTAGGCTTTTATTTATTTATTTTTTTAGATCATGGGTTTCAGATAGTCCAATAATGTTTAAATTATTTCTTCTGGATCTATTTTCCAGATCAGTTGTTTCTCCAATGAGATATTCCATGATGTCTTCTATTTTTTTTTCATTCTTCTGGTTTTGTTTTACAGTTTCTTGACTTCTCATGAAGTCTTAGCTTCCATTTGCTCCATTCTAATGTTTAAGGAATTATTTTCTTCAGTGAGCTTTTGGTCTTCCTTTTCCATTTGCCCAATTCTGCTTTTTTTTAGGCATTCTTCTCCTCATTGATTTTTCTGACTTCTTTTGCCATTTGGGTTAGTCTTCTCTTCAGTATTTTTTTGTGTGTCCTTTAGAAAGCTGTTGACAAGTTTTTCATGATTTTCTTTCATCACTTTCATTTCTCTTCCCAGTTTTTGCTCTACTTCTGTTATTTGCTTCCCAAAAAACTTTTTGAGCTCTTCCAAGGCCTGAGTCTTTTTCATATTTTTCTTGGAGGCTTTGGATGTAGGAGCTTTGACTTTGTTGTCTTCTTGTGGTTGTACGTTTTGATCTTCTTTGTTACCAAAGAAAGATTTTATGCTCTGACTTTTTTGTGTGCTGTTTGCTCATGATCCCAGGCAATGTAGGGTCTGCTTCCAGTGTGGAGAATATGTTGTTTCAAGCTTCAGGGGTTTTGTGCAGCTGTTTTCAGAGATACTTCTAAGGACCTGTAAAGTTCCAGTTCTTCCAAGGTGGTATGATCAAGGGCAAGGTGTTTACTCCTTTCCTGGCCTGACTTAGGTCTATGAGGGACCACAAGTACTCTTTTATGCCTTGGAAATGTGAAAAGGCTTTCCTCTCCATTGCCACCACAAAGTCCACCACACCAGCACTCCTCCTTGCCCAAGACCACCCCCTGGAACTTTGACCCAGATCCAGGAAGGGGCAAAGCCAGAGAATCCTGCCTCAGCACTAGCAAAGAAATCCCTGTAATCCCTTTCTGATTTGCCACTCAATCCCCCCTCTGTCTGTGGGCCAAGGGCTCCAGAAGCAGCCACTGCCCTGGGGCTGCACTGGGAGTGGGGTTGGGACTGTGCTGCTTTCTTACCGTGGTCAGACAGTCCATTCCTACTGACCTTGTAAGTTGTCTTTGGTATTTGTGGGTTGAGAAGCCTGTAAACCACCACAGCTCCCCTTGGTTCAATCCCCTGAGGACTGCTCCAGGTTTGCTGAGGACCAGTCTTTGCCTGCATGGCCAACTTGAACTGTGCTCCTCTTTCAGTCCTGCACAATACACCTTTCCAATCAATCATCCAGGTTGCCTTGGGCTTAAAATTTGTTTTACTCTGTCTTTTTGTGGGTACTGCTGCTCTCAAATTTGTTTAGAGCCATTTTTTACTGGTATTTCGAAGGATTTGGGGAAGTGCATAACTAAGTCACTGCTTTTGCTCCACCATCATGGCTCTGCCCCTTGAGATCCAGAATATTAAGGGAGAAAATCATTCCTTGAAAATTAGAATTGGTCAAGAGGAAGTCAGTGAAGTGATAAGAGACATAGAAATAATAAAACAAAATATAAAGAATTTTAAAAAGAAGAGAATATGAAATATCCCATAAGAAAACAACAACTGAACTGCAGAACATATCAAGAAGAGAAAATGTAAGAATAATCAGATTACCTGAAAGCTATGATAATAAAAAAGATACAATAATACCAGAAATAAGTAAAGAAAATTATTCTGAAGTGCTAGTATAAGAGGGGAAAGTAGAAATAGAAAAAAAAAAACATTGATCACTACCTGCAACAGATCCTATGAGGAAAACTTCCAGGAATAATATAGTCAAATTCTGAAACCCTCAGCTCAAAGAGAAAATATTATGAGCAACAAGAAAAATAAAATTCAAATATGGCAGAGCCACAATTAGAATTGCACAACACTTATCAGTGGTGACACTAGAAAACTGCAAGTCTTAGAACATTACATATCAAAGACCAAAAGAACTAGAGTTGAGGCAGAAAATAACATACCCACCAAAGTTAAACATAAACTTGAATGGGGGAAAAAAAGATATTCAATGAATTGCCAGACTTTCAGGATTTTGTTCAAAAAATTAAAACAAAAACCTGAACTTAATAGTTAATGTGGCATACAAGACCCAAGAGAAATATAAGGTACATATCAAAAATTAATTACAAAGGACTCAATAAGTACAGACTGTTGACTTTTTATATGAGAACATGTAAAATGTACATCTAAGATTGTTGCTAGTAATTAGGTAGCTTGAAAGAAAGATTGGGGTAAACCTTAGTATAATGTTATTATAAAAAGTCAAAGTGTTGAGGAAAAAGTAAAAAGAGCAACTATCTTATATAAGTGGGGTGAGAGAGGAAGAATTGGCATGGAGAAATTAGATGGGACGAGAGGGCTGATAGTTCGCTCATTGGGAATGGGTAAAAGAGGGAACAATACATGTATATCTAGAAGGGTATAACATTTCATCAAAATTCAGAAAGAAATAAAAGGCAAAGCATATAGGAAGGAGGGGGGAGGTTGGGGGAAGGAATTTTAGAGGGGGAAAAGGATAAGGGAGGGATCTTTGGAGGTGGATAGGTTAAGTAATAAGAGGGCAAGGCAGCAGAAAGAAGTAAAGTAGAGGAGTCAGCAGGTATAGGAAATAAAAGATACACACAAAAATATAATGAGGGTCAAGAGTAAAATTTATTAGCAGGAAAAAGTAGGGGTAGTACTCATGATCTCAGACAAAGTCAAAGCTAAGACATATTTAGTTTAAAGAGAAAAATAGGGAAACTACACTGGGTCAGCCATATTAACCAATATTGTTTTAGACTATTTAAAATAACTAGAGAGTAAAGGTTGGAATATTGCTGTTGCGTAGGTAATGACGAATTGTAATTAGAAAAAAACTATGGAAAGATTTGAACTTATAAAGGAAGATATTATCCACCCTCAGAGAAACAGAAGACAAACAAATATAGTGTGGTTTTACATAGATGCATATGAATGCATATGCATGTATGTACATGTATATGATTACGATAATTGATACATAAGTACATATGTGTGTTAAGTGTATGTATGTAGTATGTATGCATGTGGACATGTGTGTATATATGACCTGTGTGTGTGCGTCCATGCTTAATTGTAGTCTTCTTGGGGGAGGGATGAAGGGAAGGCAGAAAAACAAACAAAATAAAAAGTACACAGGAGAAAACCAAATAAAACTGACAAGGTAGCAAAGAAAAGATGGACTGATCTGAACACATGTGCAGTATTTAGTAGTATATAGGTTTTCTTGAAATGGAACTCTATTTTGAATCTTTTCATATTCTGTACATGACAACACTTTTTCTTTTTCTTTTGTATTTAAGTTTTAGTAATTAAGTGTTTTTTTCTTTTTTCTTTTGCATATTAATTTTAAATTTTTAAGTTTATAATGTTTCTTTTTCTTTTATTACTGTGTATTTGTTTTAGTATTTAAGTTTAAAAGAAATTAATTAAAAAGAGGAAAAAAGAACTATTTTGAAATTCTAAATGAGTAGTCAAATCACGGATTGCAATTCAGGACTTCTTCCAGATATCAGTGTGCCACATCAGATTATATGCCCTCAATGTGTAATAGGCATATCTTTATTTAATTTTATGATGTCCTTCTTAGGTCCATAGTGGTTTCTCTAACATATAATAATTTAGCATTTAATGCATCATTTTAAGACAAATGGCTCAATATTGACTTTCATAAAATATTTGTAGCAATGGACTATATGTCATTAAAATAACACAGGCACAATAAGCTAAGAAGGGAAAGCAAGTTAAATTATGAATAAGGAGTTATATTTCTCTTACAAAATGAGGGTTCTTTTCAGATAGCTCTAAAAGACTGTAATGTTTATTACTCTAAATTCTGAGATTTTTTAGCAACATAAACTAAACCTGATTTCCAATATGATAATAAATCCTCTTTGTACTTTACATTTTTTTTTCTTTTAAGGAACCTAATAGGTCAAAAATAATATTTACATGGGGATACAGGGAATATTCTTTACACAACTCCTTTACATGCAAATTAAATAGTTTTATTCAATGATTTTTAAAGTAATATATTTAGATGCAAAATGAGAGCCAAGGGTACAGAACTTCACACATTTTGAGACTAGTTAAATAACCTCTATTAAGAAAATATAGAACCATCTTGTTTCTGAAAATATCATTAGTGTTATATGTAAATCATCTTAGACTTGTAACATTAAGAGAATGTATAGGTCATCTGTTGCTAACCCCTCATTCAGTAGCTGGGGAGAATGAGATGCAGAAAGGGTAAATTTCATTTTGAATATATGAAAAAGGATTCCTTATAAAATTTCGGCATAAGATGTAATTAAGGGGAAAAATGGATAAAACAGTGGTGTTTTTCTGAGGCTGAAAATGCCAAGAAATATACCAAAGTATTTTTTCTTTTCTTTTTTTTTTTCTAGAGGAAAGAATAAGAAAACAATC
This sequence comes from Phascolarctos cinereus, assembly GCF_003287225.1. NCBI lineage: Eukaryota > Metazoa > Chordata > Mammalia > Diprotodontia > Phascolarctidae > Phascolarctos > Phascolarctos cinereus. The sequence continues at coordinate 43,405,736 of NW_027555847.1, read as the reverse complement.
CTCATGAGGTTATTGTTGCAGAAAATCCACCAAAATGAAAGGGAAAAATGTAAACAAAAAATAAAGTCATAATAAAATTAACAAATAATATCAGGTAAATATTTGAAGGATATATACAAAGAATTATTTATATATATATATATGAATACATATATACATATACATATACACACACACATATGCATGAGCATGGAACTATGATAAGGGCTCCCAAAGTTGTTTAAAAGTTTAATTAAATATGAATTAAATTCAATTAATTAAATTTAATTAAAAGACAATATTTTAGATTAGATTGATTTAGATTAGATTAAATTAAATGAAGCATTCTTTTTTTTTTCCCAAGAGCTACACTATGCATTGGGAATAAGGTGCAAGAAAAAACAAAAATTAAAGCTTAATTAATAAATTAATAGAGGAAGGGAATACTTATTAAAATAAGAAATTATTCCAGAGAAAGATGAGCTTAGATGACTAAGAGGTAAGCTTGGCTGTTCAGATGGAGCTTGCCAATAGAACTTCACCCATGAGAAGAAATGGCTGCAGGAACCGAGGCATCTCTAGCAGCAGGTTTTTCAGGTGATTGTGAAAAATAAACTGGGGAGTCAGGAGCTGAGCCATATTCAAGATGATCATGATTGGAATGGCCCTGTTGGAGACAAATATTTAAAAATTATTCAGAACCAAACGTATGAAATGTTGATAAAACTACACAAACAATGCACGTGAGTGCCGCAAGAGCCTGCCTCTGCCACCATGGTCTAATGCCAAATGAGTGTGAAGAGAGAAAGAATCATGTGGGCCAGGTTGGAGATGTGAAGAACAAACTCCGTTTATTAATCTGAGGGTAAGGTTTATATATCTTCACCCAAAGTAACTATAGTATATTTCTCTTGGGAACATCACCCACAGTAATAATAATTATATATCCCTGATCGTTTCTCGCTTCCTTGTAATTTACAGGGTCATCCGGTTCTCAAGTAACAGAACAGAGGAGTGGTGAGCCAACATCCTGAGTTCACAAATCCATCAGATAGAGGATAAGGGAAAATCTGGGCTGACCTGAATCCACTTATTCTTCAGAGCTGGTCATCAACAAATAAGGATGTAAGTAATAACATTAAGATGCAGAATTACCATAAGAAAATTGAAGGAAAATTAAAAAATAAAAAAAAAAAAGTAGAAGAAACACTGATCTCATTGCAAACAAAAACAATTCACCTCAAAGAGAGTGCTATGTGACAGCATGTGAAAATCATTGGCTGCTCAGAATGCACAATGATTGCCAAGAAGTTAAGAAATCAGAGACAAAACTACAGATCAATACAATCCAGAGGTCCTCAGCAGAGAAAAGAAAAATAATTTTGATTTACCTATAAAAAGTGATGCACAACTTCAGAGCTTTGTAGTCACGGAGATAATTTTACTGGTCAGTAAAGGCAGTTGACACGTCAAAGAACACCATTTCAAATTGCATAGGATCCTGGAGTATGATAAAAAAAATAAAAGACTGAAACGATATACTGAAAAGTTGAAGATATAATATCAGGTTGCTTGCCATCTTGGGGAGGGGGTGGGGAGGGAGAGGGGGAGAAAAATTTTAAACTCAAAATCTTGTGGGAAATGAATGATCTTAAATGTAATTGGAAAACAATAAAATCCTATTTACAAGAAGGGGAGGGGAGTAAGGGAAAGTGGCTTAAAATGGATTTTGTGGATCCTGTTACTTCATGAAATAAAAGGAGCTTTAAAAGAGACTGCATTTTTTTTTTATTATTACTCTGGAGACAGGGATGATTAGGTTCTTTAAAGTGCAAACTTGGCAGAGAAAATAATGTATGAAAGGGTAAACAGGTCCATATGGAATGACAAGATTAGGTGATTATTTAATGTATCCATGTTGTTAGAAGCAGACAAAACTGCTTTCCCTTAGAATTCCTACCCTTAGTATAATATAGCTAAAAGTTAATCCCAGTTTGTTAGATCCTCAGTTGTCTTAAAAAGAAAGAAAATGATGGAGAGGTGGGAAAAAGACAATACTTTTAACTTAGAAAGTTAAACCATTAAATTTTGTCATTAAATGAGAGTTGCAGAATGGACTGATACAGAATTCCTCAGTTTTCTGTTTATAAGAAATAAATTTTACAAATACAGTCATATTTTTTTGATGAATTTTAATCTTATTAATATTGATGGTCTGTCCAATTGAGCTGATTGTAACACATCCATGTCTCCTTATCATCTGGAAATCTTAGCCATTTCCTCTCAAAAATTTTCCCCAGAGATCTGCCTGGTCTTTTGGGATATTTCTTTTGGCCTCTTGATATTGCACATAGAATATTGAATTATATTGTCTATCCACCTGTTATCCTTTGTTCTCACAAAAACAAACAACAACAACAACAAAAACCTGAAAAAACAAAACAAAACAAAAAACAAAACCCTGGAGCCAAGATGGTGGAGTAAAGAGTAAATCTGTGTTACTCTCCCATATTCACCTCCAATTAACCATAAAATAGCACCCCAAAACAAATACTGGAACAGCAGAACCAACAAAAAGATAGGTGAAAGAATAATCTAACCCAAGAAATTTGGAGGATGGGCAGAAAAGGTCCATTTCACTACATTGAAAGGGGAGTTCAGTCCAAGATGGGAAGCTATCCAGCAAAATAGCAGCACATCCCACCTCAGCAAGCCAACAGGAGATCCTGAGCCCCAGGGTGGTGAAACAGGCAAACACCAACACCAGGAAACTCGCCACCTACCCTCACATACCTTAGTATAGCCAAGTGAACCAGCAGACTCCAGCTCCAAGAACCACCATGTGTTTCAGTGTAGCCCTAGGCAAACAGGCATCTACCAGCAGCCAGACTTCCATGTGATGCAGCACAGCCCCAGGCAAACAGGTAGATGCCAACCTTATGGGTACCTAAGCAAATGGGCAGATGCCAGCCAGAACTGGCCCTGTGGCTTAGGCATAACCCCAGGCAAACAGGCAGCCTCCAGAAGCAAGACTACCACATGCTTCAGTGTAACTATGCGGGAACACAGAAACACTCCACAGGGTCACAGCACATGCCAGATAACATTATTAGAACACCAGGTTAGCACCAAGTAAGATGTCAGGCCCCTATAGCTTCCAGTAGCACCACCCAATCCCCACCCAGCCCCTCAACTCAGCACCACAGAGGAGGCCCCCGGGGACCTCAGGACAACACCATCAAAAGCACCAGGTAAAGAGTCAGGGCCTGTAGCCACTAGCACAAGAAACATGAGATAGTGCCTCTTCCCCTGTAGGAGCAGAATTCAAATTAAAATAAAAAGGGAAAAGCCTCTCTCAACAACAACAAGAAAAAGAATCTGACCATGGAAAGTTGTTATGTAGGTGACAGGGAAGACCAAGACACAGATCTGGAAAAGGACAACAACATCAAAACACCTATGGACAAAATCCCAAAGAAAAATATGAGATGGTCTCAAGCCTAGAAAGATCTCATAGAAGGCCTAAAAAAAAGGAGCTTAAAAATCGTGTAAGAGAGATAGAAGAAAAAATGGGAAAATAAATGAGAATGATGCAAGAGAATTATGAAAAAAAGAATCAACAGTTTGGAAAACTGCTTAAAAAGTAGAATTAGTCAAATGTAAAAAGAGATACAAAAATCCACTGAAAAAAATGACTCTTTAAAGAATATAATTGGCTAAATGGCAAAGAAAGAACAAAAGCTAATTGAAGAAGCAGCACCTTAATATTTAGAATTGGGCAAGAGGAAGCTAATGACTCTATAAGACATCAAGAATCAATCAAATAAATTCAAAAGAATGGGGGAAAAATGAGAGAAAATGTAAAATACTTTATGTGAAAAAAAATTGACCTGGCAAAACAGATTTAGGTGAAACAGTGTCAGAATCACTGAACTACCTGACAGCCATAATCAAAAGGAGGACATGGACAGGGTCTTTAAAGAAATTATCAGGGAAAACTTACCTGATGTCCTGGAACCAGAGGGCAGAATAGGTATTGAAAGAATCCACCAATCACCTAAGGAAAGGGATCTCAAAATAAAATCCCCAAGGAACATTGTAGCCAAATTTCAGAATGATTAGGTTAATGGAAAAAAAATACTGCAGGTGGCTAGAAAGAAACAATTAAAATATTGTGGAGTCACAATAAGGATCACACAATACTTGGCAGCATCAACATTAAAAGTCAGGGAACATGATATTCTGGAGGGCAAAGGAGCTAGGACTACAACCAAGAATCACTTAATGCAGGAAACTTAAGCACAATACATTAATGGGAAAAAAAAAGATCATTTGTTGAGGTAGAAGTATTTCAAACCTTCATAAGGGGAAGACCAGAACTAAAGCAAAAATTTGACTTCCAACATGAAGACCTAATAGAAACCTAAACAGGTAAAAAGTGAAAGGAAAACATGAGGGATTCAGTGGAGCTAAACTGTTTACATCACTATAAAGGAAAACGTTACTTGCAACTCTTGAAAAATGTATCACTAACAGTACACATAGAAGGAAAATACACAGAAAGAAGGTAAAGGTATATTTGAATTTGAACAATGGGTGTAGAAGAAAAGAAGAGCTAAAATAGAGTCAATTATTTTACATGAAGAGGCAAGAAAGACCTATTATGGTGGAAGGGTACATTGGAGGGTGGGTGATGCTCATTGCTTAAACCTTAATCTCAACAGTATTTTGTCAAAGAGGGAATAATATATACAATTAGTTAAATATAGAAATCTATCTTAACCAACAGGGAAGCAGGAGTGAAAGACATTATAGAAAGGAGGGTTGGGGACTGGCAGAAGTGACGGTAGATGAGGGAAGGTAGTAAAAAGAAACAAAATGCTGGTGAGGCAGGAAAGGGTGAGAGGAGAGAGCAGGAGGAAGAATAGGATAGTGGGAAATACACAACTAATAATCGTAACTGAATGTAAATCAGATGAACTCTTCCAGAAATAGGAAGCAGATAGAGTGGATCAAAAACCAGAATGCTATAATATGTTATTTAGAAGAAACACACTTGAAGCAGAGAGGCACACACAGAATAAAGGTAAGGGGCTGGAGCAGAATCTATTATACCTCAGCTGAGGTTAAATAAAAAACAGGGGTAGCAATCCTGATCTTAGACAAAGTAATAGCAAAAATAGACAATTAAAAGTGATAAGGAATGAAACTAATCTTGCTGAAAGGTACCATAGACAATGAAGCAATCAAATGTGAAAAGCAAGGAAGAGTCTACCTATCAGACCTATGGGGAGGGGAAGGATTAATGACCAAACAAGAGATAGAGCTCATTACAAAGTGTACAATAAATAATTGTGGTCATATTAAATTGAAAAGGTCTTGTACAAACAAAACCAATGTAACCAAGATTAGAAGGAAAGCAGAAAGCTGGGAAACAATTTTTATAGCAAGTATCTCTGATAAAGGCCTCATTTCTCAAACTTACAAGAATATAAGCCATTTTGCAACTGATATATGGTCAAAGGAGATGAACAGGCAGCTTTCAGATGCAGAAATCAAAGCTATCTATAGGCATATGAAGAAGAGTTCTAAATCACTTTTGATTAGAGAAATGCAAATAAAAACACTCTGAAATACCACCTCACAATAATCAGATTGGCAAAATGAAAAGAAAAAAGAAAATGATAAATGTTGGAGTGGATGTGGGAAAATTAGGACATTAATGCACTATTGGTGGAGTTGAGAACTGATACAACCATTCTGGAGAGCAATTTTGAACTATGTTGAAAGGGCAACCTACCTGTGCATACCCTTTGATTTAGCAATATCACTACTAGGTCTTATCCTAAAGAGATCATAAAAAAGGGAAAAGGACTAAAATGTGCAAAAAAAAATATTTATAGCAGCTCTTTTCATGTTAGCAAAATATTGAAAATTGAGGTGATGCCTATCAATAGGGGAATGGCTGAATGAGCTGTGGTATATGCATATAGTGAAATGTTATTTTGCAATAAGCAAAGATAAACAGGCACATTTCAGAAAAACCTGAAAAACTTGTATGAACTGATTCAAAGAGAAATGAGCAGATCTCTGAGGGATTTTTTCGAGTAGGATTGCACAGAAGACGGGATTCACCCCCTCAGTACCAGAAGCATCAACAATTCTGAGTCACCCATGAGTTGTTCCCTAGCCATAAAGTTCTAGCCATGCTTTATGATGACTAAAATTTTGGTATTTAAGGTAAAGTTGTCTGTAAAGATCATCAATTCTGCTTATTGCAGGCTAACTGATTACAAGTTGTGAAACTGCTAAGTACTAGCACTCAGCCACAATGACTTTTTATTTTCTTGGGCCACCATTCACCTCATATAAAATTATATCTGTTAATGTATTGGAGTCAGCCATCATGATACTCACTCCAATAAATTGGTATTTGAGGGAAAACTTATTGGACTGTAACTTGACATTGTCTGAGTTTTGATTCCAAGTATGAAAATCTGAATCACCAATATGTCTAATGGTTCAAGGAAATGCCATGTACTGCAGCCTGGCAACTTGTACAGGTGGGTATCAGTCCATGGGAAAGGTTAACAGATTCGTCTTATTATGGGCTAAGGTTAGATCCTCTTAACTCAGTTTCCTAAACAAGAAACTTCCCCATTTAGTAAATCATAATCCTATCTTCCATGCTCCATGAATAATTTGACATGTTCCTGCAGTATTGGCTGTCAGAAACTCATCTCTGAATTCAAACAGAGCTATGGGAGTGTCTTCTCCTCGCTATAACTATGTCCCTCCTTCCTTTCCTTTCATACCAAGTTTCTTTGTCAGAGCAGGTGGCAGGTAAGACATCTGAATTAATGCTGTTTCGCATTAAAAACACCAAGATGCCATAAGGGAGTATAAATTATCTAACCAACTAAATGAAGAGCTTTTGAGCTTTGTATCCCCTTAAGAACTGTGTGTTCCTGTATCAGAATAGGTTTCCTTTTTTATTTATCTTATGTATGTATGTGTATATATATATATATATATATATATATATATATATATATATATATATATATTATTTATTTATTTATTTATTTTTTTCCTTAATTGCATGGGAAAACAATTTAACCTTTTTTTAAATTTTGAGTTCCAAATTCCCTCTTTCCATTTCTTCCCCAACCCATTGAGAATGCAAGCAATTTTACATAGATTATAAATGTGCAGTCATGCAAAATATATTTCCATGTTAGTCATGTTTTCAAGTAAAACACAGAGCTCCCCCCAAAAATAAGATTTTTTTTTTAAAAAGTAAAGGAAACAGGGAGCAGCTAGGTGACATAGTGTGTAGAGCACTAGACCTGGAGTCAGGAGGACCTGAGTTCAAATCTGGCCTCAGACACTTGACACTTACTAGCTGTGTGACCCTGGGGACATCACTTAACTCCATTGCCAAAGAGAAAAAATAAATAAAATTAAAAATAAAAAAAAAAGTAAAGAAAACACATGTTTCACTTTGCATTCAGATTCTGTCATTTCTTTCTCTGAAGATGAACTGCCACCAAGGACTGCAACCTGGATCCAAGTATGGACAATACAACAGAGTACTGGCCCCAGTGCCAGCAAAGAGATCCCTATGATCTCATTCTGATTAGCTCTCTGACCCCCTGACTCTCTGTGGGCTGAGAGCTCTGGAAGTGGCCAATGACACTGCTGATTCAGTTTCTCAAGGCCTACTTCTGGTTTACTGTGGCCTACTCTGTGCTGGTACCACCTGCACTGGACTCTGTTCCATTCTCATCCCAGTATAACAAACCTTTCCTGATGATTTTCTAAACAGTTTTGGGCTGGAAAATGTTTTACTCCATCCATTTGTGGGTTCTGCTGTTCCAGAATTTGTTTTGAGGTATTATTTAACGTTATTTAGAGGGAAATTTGGGAGAGCTCAGGTGAGCCTCTGCCTTTTCTCTGCCATTTTGGCTTCGCTACTTTTTCTTTCAAGTTGACATAATGATATCTCATCTTTCTAAGGAGGGAATTAGCTAATGTGAAAAATTTTAAGAAAGTAACAAGATTAGACAATTTCATATGCCAAGTACAAATGAATCTGATGGGTTATATAAGCCTTGAATATGTTATAATAATAAGTTCTAAAAATTGGGTTCAGGACTATATATATAAATTTGTTTTTTTAGTCCTCTGCATATTTTGGTACTCTAGAATATTTAGTTTTTTGATTTCTTAGTCATTATTTGAATTTCTTAAATATATCAACAAAGTTTTTGCTTAATTTCATTATAGGGCAGTTATAAGTAATAAAACTGAAGGGTTTTTTTCCCCCCTTTATGCGGCTCAAATCTGAAATAAAGAATAAAGTGAATGAACTGCAGTCTTAAAAAGTTAAATGGTAACTGAGACAATGCCAATTTAAAAAAATGCATTAAACTTAACTTACATATATGCTTCAGTAAATATTAAATCTTTCACCAGATGGGCTCATTTTACAAGTCAGATCCACATAGCTTCTTTTCAAGATTCTTCCTTTGGCCTATTGTTGGTAGTATCTATACCAGGTAAAACATTTAGGTAAATATAGAAACAACACTTGTTATGTAAAAACAAATTCTCTGAAATTTCAAGTGAAGTCTGGGTTACTAATTTGATGACCTTATAACACTTTTATTAATATGATTAAAACCATAAAGTTTGAGCTGATTTTAAATACATGAAATAGTTATTGGGAAAGTAGAATTTATGAGGCTTGTAGTAAATCATATTGAGTCTTTAAATGTCAGTTTTTAGCAGAGTCATCTAAGAATATCTACAAGTAACCTGAACCAGAGAATCACATTTTCTGGTAGAAATCCCTCCCTTTGGAGCTGCTCTGTGAACAGCCCTATTTCAGAAGGCCCAAGTGGAGACATTTTTAGAAAAGAGATGATAGCATGAGGCATTTGAGCCCTAAGATATGATGTAGTGATGACATGGACATTGGGAATGGGTTACTAGGAAAGAGACTGAATGTCACCTTCCCTCTCTTTCCTATCTCATGCACCACGCTCTCTGCAAGGCCCACTTAACACAGTGGACTGTCTCTGATGGAGATTTGTCAATGTGTTGGACATAGGTGGTCTCTAAGACCAAACATAAAGCCTAATGGCTTTATCCCATTACAAGCTAGTCTTAGTAAATTAGACTATCTGGGATAAAATTTCTTTAGTCCTTATTCCCATATATTAGAGTTGCACAATTAGAATAAGCAGAAATACTAGCCCCCTTTTCACTGCATTTTTCCTTCTACACTCATTGATTCAGTTTTACTATACATTAGGGGGCATGTCAGGTCGTCCTGATCCATATCTTGCCACTGGACCCAGATGGCTTTGGAAGAAAAAGTGAGGCTGGTGACTTTGCACAGCCCTCCCTCACTTAAATCCAATTCTCTTGCAAGTCATGTCATCACCTTGCTGATGCCATGGTACTCTTCAAGAATGAAGGGCAAACAACAAAAAAAATTATGGTGTTATATACATAATTTTTATTATACTTTGATTTGAAGCTTTATTTGGGCTAAGTGATTTGTGAAAGGTATGACCTCCCAAGAATGAGAGGGGGGAATTGTAAAATTATAAAATTTATTTTAGTTCTATTTTACTAAGACTTAATCAAGCAAGATGTAATATACCCTTTTCCAGTTTCTTTCCTTTGCAAACTTCACCCACTACCCGCATCCCAGAGAAACTTGTCTAAAGTTAAGCTTTTCTCTTGTAATTAGCTTCACCTTTGTTTGCCACACCCATTACCAGCTTTTCAGAGAAGCTTGGTTAACCTAAAGGTCGTAACTCATCAATTTAAACTATTATAGCAATCCTCATCACTTACAGACTATTCTCATTGCCTGGGAACCTTTGTCTTCTTACTGGAATCATATTTTGGTTACATTAAGGATTTTTAGAAGGGGAGATCCAAATGATGTAATCTCAGTTCTGACTATGCCATTGATAATCAATTGGAAAAAGGCACCTATGTTGTTTGATATTTTGCTCTATCTTATTAATTATTATAAAAGATGTTGTTAGCCATCACTTAAGGTCTTTGGTCATTAAAAGAGGCCATTAACCAAATTTATTAGTTACTGTTAGCCTACCATAAGATAATTATGCTCAGAACTTTTTATCAGTTTACCTTGATGTCTATCATAACATTGGGAAGGCATTTACATGATGTGAAGCTGGTGGATGTCAGAGAAAGAAAGTTGACCATCTGGTAGTTTCTAACCTCAAATAATTATTCATACTAAATAGGTTAGTTCAAGGGTTAATATTGCTAAAGGAAAGAGCAAATAAAATCCTAATTTTCAAAACTTCTGTTCCCTGAGGTATAACTGTTATGGTCACATGTTAATTTCGGCATTCACATAATGGTAAATAGTTGCTACTGTATTCAAATGGTTGAATAACCCTCAGTCACCTAATCAACTCGCAAGAATGACTGAGGCAGAATAGTAATCGTTCATATTTCTACGGTATTATTCTTCTATAGGTAAGGAAATGCCTTATGTTGATATCATTTATCATTGATTTATCATTGATCCACACATAATTTTTCTGAGACAGGTGAAATATTGTTGGGAGTTGGGGAAAGATTGGTGTGGCTTTGAAATGCTGACTGTGAAATGTCTCATACCCCAACAGGGTGATTTGTGTGTAATTTCTGTTGGCAATAAGAAGAAAAATCTCTTATTAAGAGTATTATCATTAATTGTTTCAAATGTCTGTGGATACTCAGTTTTTATCATTTCAAGGGTTCTGACTAAATAGCTTCCTTTAACAGGAAGTTTGTGTCTCAGTAGTTTCTCTTAGCAAAATATCATGATTGTCCATGGCTACAAAAAGCCTCAGAGATTATTTATGAACATATTCTATTTCTCACCTGTGTTTTCAATGTACATTTTCAAAATACTTAAGTGACTACTGTTTTATGAGTGCTATGATTTGTTTCCTAGAGATTTATTGTTATTCCTTTCAAACATCATTCATTGGAAGGAACTTGTTTTATGTAATAGTGCTAAAAGAGATTTGAATTTGACCTCTCAGGATGTGTGTTTGTATCCTAGCTCTGCCACTTACTGCCTGTGTGACCTTGGCCAAATCACTTACTATTATTTCACTTCATATTTGTCTTTTATAAAATGAGGACCCAGGGATCCTTAATCTTGGAATTGAGCTAAATCATGTCTGTTCCAGATCTAGAATTTTGATCACATAGTCTTCTGTTGCACTGAACTATATTTGTTGCTGTTCTTGAATCATTTCACTTATGTCTGGCTCTTCCTGATGCCATTAAGTGTTTACCTGGCAAAGCTACTGAAGAAGTTTGCCATTTCCTTCTCTAGCTTGTTTTACAGATGGGGAAGTTGAGGCAAAGAGGGTTAAGTGATTTGCCCAGGGTCACACAGCTAGTAAATGTCTGAGGCTGGATTTAAACTCAGATTTTCTTGACTTTAGGCCCAGTGCTCTATCCATTGTGCCATCTTGCTCCCCATTGGACTATATGGTCCCAAAGCCAAAAAAAGTAACCAGGAATTTTAGTTGCCGTGACAAGGTCCACTCACAAGGACCATGTAACTGTACACTCACAATTGTACCATGAAAAGTAAAATGAAGTAGATTTTCAGTTAACGATGAGGGACTGTGAAGAGATGCTAGTACACTGGATTTTATTTGAGTGATGGCTACAGTAGTGAGTTTGGGAAATTTCTTGTTGTAACTAGGGCTTTGATTTGCTCTTGCCCAGGTGATGTAAAAGGAGTCATTCATGTAGGAAATATTAAGGATTTGCTTGTGGAAGAAGACATTATTTGTGACTCTAGGCAAGTCACTTAATCTCTGTTTGCCTCAGTAACCTTAATTATAAAATGGATTTCATAATAGCACCTATCTCCCAGGGTTATTATGAGAATCAAATAAGACAACATTTGTAAAGCACTTAGCCCAGTGCCTGGCACATACTACACATTTAATAAAGATATTCCTTTTCCTCACCTCTCTTATTGCTATCCTTTTGAAGCAAACATTCCTTTACAAAATTTAATCTGGATATTAAATGACTGAATAAAACTGGAGTGCAGAGGACACCTACAATTAAGGGAATACCCTTAATGAGGTTCCTCATACCAATGGCAGATAGCCTGGTTACACTTAACCTCTCCCTCATGGTATTGGAGAACCCTGGAGGAAGGATGAAATATAACATAATTTCCCTTCAGGTAGTGGGGGCCAAGATAATCACTTTTACTCTATCAAATTATTGTTAGCGATCAAACTACTAAAAGCTGAAGTCATCATTCTTTAAATACAAGTATAGTTTCAGTACTCTGTCATCCTCCTGAAAACATTAGCCTTGGATAGCTGGAATACTCTCTTTTATCTATATGCTGCCACTTAGATGTGATTTAAACATAAATGAAGCAACATAGTGTCATTTAAAAGAAAAAAAAACACAGCAAAACAAAAACTGGATTTGGAGAAAGAGGATTTGAGTTCAAATCCCAGCTGTGCTACTTAACACTTCTGTGTTATTGGGTGACTTCATCATCCACTTCTAATACTCTAATTATCATGTTTCCCTTTTCAGATGATTAAAAGCAAAAACGCATCAGAATGACTGAAACTCGGGGAATTCCTTCACACAAAATACTTAATATTTGACCACCTACAGACTGACTCCCTCTTCACCCACAACAGGGATTGTCACATATTTTTTGTAATCAATTAACAGAAGTCCTGTTTTCCTAAAGCAGCCAAGTCAATAAAAGTGCTATATAAACAAAATAGAAGTAATTAGTTTAAAGAGCTAGTAATTATGATAATTACGCAATTGCCTCATTTGTTTAATCAGGAAGGGGTGCATTTTCAGGCTCCTGTTCTGGGATGCAGAATCACAATTCATATTAATGTTCACCAGGGCAGCCTAATTGAACCATAGGCTCTCACCTTCTCTGACCCAAATGAATCAATTAATTTTTAGTATACAACAAGTCATCTTGGTGGGTGGCTTTTTATGATTAAAAGTCAATCAATAAATTAGAAAAGAGATCTCAAAACATTTCACTTTGGATTCCATTTCTGCATACGATTTATTTAATTTTCTTACCCTTGTTCTGTAATGAATATGGTTTCATTTTTTTAAAGCAAAGAAATAAGAAAAGTGAAACAAAGGATGCTTCCAATTGAGTGTTTTTTGCTGGAAAGATGAATCTGATATTTTCTAGAATAGGAAAACTAATTTGATGAAAATAGTTGATCTGAAGTATGTCAAGAATTTCAGGATATATAATAAAGAAGGGCATTAAAATGTGTGTGTGAGTGTGTGTGTGTGTGTGTGTGTGTGTGTGTGTGTGTGTGTGTGTGAGATATATAAGAGGCAGAGAAATGAATAGAGGTTCAAGCATCTCAGGAGAACCTCTAGTAAAACAGCCAGCTTCCTTGCAAAGAGGAAACATCAAACAGGAAATAAAATGTTGCACGCTAAAATATAAATAAGGTGTGAATTGTTAGAAATTGAATATTTACTCACATGGAACTGAAGTCTCCCTTTGCTTAACTACTTTCAAGTCATAAGTCAGGAATCTTTACAAATTCAATTAGCTTTGTGAGTTGGAAAGGTAACAAATGAAAGGGAATAACTTGGGCACTGAAGGACAGCCTCAGTATGACTGAAGGATATGGAGGTGATGGGTGTTGTGTGCCAGACAAATTTTTTATAATCCCTTTGAAAAGAAAAAAATTATATGCACACACACTTTTTTTCTGTTGTAATTTTCCATCCCCCTCCACAACTACACTATTCAACTACAAAGGACATCTGCTTATTCTCAAAAACACAAAGTGGAGTTATGATAGATGGGATGACAACATAAAAAATCTACTGGAAAGTTAATTTAGGGGGGAAATCTAGTTTCCTGAGATGGAGGGAGGTCACAGTATTTTTTCTCCTTAATTTTCTTGAAATCCCCCTTAGCAGATGAAATGAGAGAAGCTTCCCCAGTCACATTTGCATGAATAGTAAACAGGAATCTGCCAATGCCAGCCTTGCTTATTAAATTTGCAACGTCTATTATGAATCTATCTATCCATTGTGTATCTTAAATGGCTCTGCGTTTCCTGTAAAGGATGTAATGATAAATATAGCAGTGAGCTCCTTTTTAATGTTTTAAGTTCAAGAGACCAGTAAATAGCTGCTTTCTTTCCTACTGGAAATGGTCTGCAATTAGTAAGCAGATAGTTGGCTGGAGATGCCAGTTGGGAGTGAATCTACTGGGCTTGTGTTTTGACTGGCCTGAGAACTGAAAATAAATTGGTAATAAAAAAAAAAAACACTTTTTCCTCCTTTATCCTTAATTCCTAAATAACATCTTTAGAGTTGACCCAGTGGCAGAACCAGACTCATGCATTTGAAAATTCTTATTTATTGAAGACAAAAACCACATAGAATTCATCATGGGATTGTAAGGAATCAGTGAGGATTTCTTCATGCCAGTCACTTCCAAATCATGTTAGGTCCTTTTGAAAGGAAAGAGACTTGACTCTTCCTGGACACTAATGATATTATTTAGGAAATCTTGGCTTCAGTGTACAAAAGAGTTCACATGGAGTTCATATAAAGTTGTTTCCAATTTAATGAACGTTTTGCCAATTACGTTGGGAGAACCTGACTCCCAATGTCCAAGAGAATTTAATGCCAGAAGGCTAATTTTTCCTCCTTGGTAGGAGAACATGCATCTGTATAATTACTCAGTGCCAAAGGGAAGGTATTACTAGGAAAGTCAGAGATTATTGCACTCATAACTCTGAGGAGATATGTGGATCTGGCTAGAGTACAGGAGTTTTTTTCCTCAACCCCAATCCATAATGCCTTATGAAAAGGTTATGGTTCGTAAATGGCCTAGAGTGCAGATCAGTGAGTACAATGGGCAAGTGTGACCTGGAAATGTCTCACTTACTTTTAAAAAATCATATAACTTTTATACATGACTTTTGTTTTCCTCCACATTAATTTCAATATATATTCCCTCTACTTCTTGTATTCAGAATGCTCCATTTTTTTAAACACAGATTCAAAATAAGGTGAAAAAAAGTTCAAAAATCTTCACCATGTATGACAATACACACAATACATTATGTCCATTGTGTGCATTTTTTCAACTCTTCTCTAAAACCAAACTTATCAATGAAGCTTCCCCCTCCCCCAAATACTTCTACAAATTGTCTTGTACTTTGAGTTTGGGTCCCTAGAAGGGCCATTATTTTCAAAATTCAAGGATGTATCCTGCAGCACCACCTTTATAAAAATAAAATTCATGCCCCACTCCTCTTCCCATTTTCAACAAACTAGTAGAGTCAAATAATTTTTTTTTTCAATCAATGACACGATTTATTAGGACTTTGGTTGTATTAGCCAGATTCTTAAGGAATCTGTGCAGTGGCTAGATTTTAAGCATCTGAGCACCTTAAAGGAAGCAAGATAGACCTTATATACAGAAAGACTGGGAGAAATCTAGGTGTGGCCAAGTAGTCTGCAGGGACTGGGAGATAATAGAATGCCAGGGACCTGGACCACATGGGCAAGGGACAATGGAGCTTAGCTAGGATTAAGGATGGGAAGTGTCTGGGGGCCATACTGAGGTAAGACAATGGAAGGCCAGGCTAGGTTAAGGGTAACAGAATTTAGAGGTTGGGCATAGCCACAGTGAAAGGCCAGTTGATGAGATTATAGCTTCAGGTGGATGCCAGAGATTTGGCCATGTGGGAAAGTTCAGGGTTTTTCTTTTTCTGGGGTCCAGATCCCATCTTCATCATTCCCTCCTCAAACAAATGGGACCGAAGTTCTTTTTGGGTAAGGGGTGAAGGTCTTGGCTTCTGAAACTGCTTCCTGCTGGGGAGGGGTATTGAGTGGTCTCTGTCTCAAGGGACAAGAGAGGAGTTTGACTGGAATCTAGTACAGGCTTCATCCAGGGAATGATGAGAGGACATTGGCTGGTACCTGTTGTTTGCTACCAACTGTAGGTGAATGGCCTGTACTCTGGAGGACACAAATCTGACAGAAAAGACTGCAGAGCTGAGATATGACAGGATAAAACATCCTTAGCTCTGTTTGGATTCAGATAATTCAATTTTCCAAGAATGCAGTATCAAATCCACCCCATAGCCAAACTCAGGAATAACCAAGTGGGTAACATTCCTTTTCAAAGGAACATAATGGGGAAACTGAGCCAGGAAGATCCCATATTAGACTGAGGCTAAAATTGTCCTCTCAGCTTTGACCAATGCTGAATTCCCGTCAGTATCACATTATCTCTGAGTAGCTTGTGGCAGTTCTCTCAGATGGTAGGTTATTGATTATGGATTATGGATTATTATGATCCATCAGACAATTCAAAATAAAATCCCATGAGCTTTTACCTCAAACAGCAAGTTTCACTAACCACAACTTAGGAAAAACTTTTTTGCAGGATTTAGATCTCAAACTTAAATTTGTCCTGGTATAAAAAGCCAATCATTAGAGATTATTTCTATATACTTGCAAATTCTCAGCAAAACAAAACCTAAAGAGGCTTTTTGGCAAGTTTATTCATTAAAATAAGAACCAAAAAATAGACAAATTACTTTAGCAGTAACTGTATTATGAAAAGTTGCTTTACATAACTGATACAAAAAGTTCACCAATTTGAAACTTGAAACAAACCCATTACCAATCAGGTAACTTCAGATTCTCTTACACAGAGAATCAATATCTCATCATTAACAGTTAAAAGTACAACTTTAAAAAGAGCATGCTTACCCAAGTTTAGATGTCAGCTTCTTTACCTTGAGCAGGATGTGCTGAACCTGGGTGATGCTTCCAGGCAAAGATTGCCCCAGTGTCCAAAGCCATTGCTAGTGAGGCCCATGCTGTAGCTGCTAGCCCTCCCTGCTCCCTCCTTTCCCCAGGTGGGAGAGGGTGAAATCAAAGATGAGGGGGAGAGGGTGAAACTCTCTTCCCCTATGAGAGGGGTTAATAGATACCCTCTTAACTCAAGGGAAGGGAATGACTAAGATTTTAAGGAGGTGTTTCAAAACACCTTAATGATCAATCATGAAACCTCCAGAATCTGCCAAAATGTTTTTAGCTGCTCTAACTTTTCCCTGTAACCTGCATAAAGGAAGACTCAGGGGTATAGAGGGAATGGAGTAAGCAAGCCTCAGGGAACCAAAAAGCAACTGCAGTTATCCCAAGAAATTGACAAAATTGGGCATATGCTTTCGGATAGGGGTGTCTGTCCTTGTCCTCTATGCTGTGGAAGCTGTACCAAGGTCCATAGGCTCGAACCAAATCAGTGGATCAAGAGCATGAGAGCATCAGGCTAAGTGCGAGGCTGCTTCATAACTGTCTGCCCAAAAATCACATCCAAAACTTCCTAGGAGCTTAAAGAGTGACCCCAACTGCAGGGCAAGACAAAAGGAGGGGAGGCTTACATACCTTCCAGTCTTGGCTGGAGAGAACTTGGGGTTAGGTAGTTTTCCCTGTACAGGCCACCAAGATTTTGAGGTTTATGGGTACTGGGACCCTGAAATGACCAGCCTGGTATTTTGCATGAGATACTCTGCATAAAAATTAAATTAAAAAAGTGACAATATATAGACTTGCCATGTTCCTTTTCCAATCTTAAACCAGTCAGTTGTGCCTTATTTGGCTCTAACTGTTGCTTTTTGATCTGCATTCAGGTTTCTCAGGAGTCAAGTACAATGATCTTGTACTCCCATTTCCTTGACAACTAGCCACATCCTCAGAGTCAATTGCTTTAGTGTAGCCAATGAAGCAGAAGTAGATTTTTTTTTCTGGAATTACCTTACTTCCTCCATAATCCAGTGAATGTTGGCAATTTGGTCTCTAGTTCCTCTCTCTTTGATAACCAGCCTGCACTTCTGGTAATTCTAGGTTCACATACTGCTGAAGCCCAGTTGGCACTATCTTAAGCATAAACTTGCTGGCTTATGAAATTAATGCAATTGTTCAGTAATTTGAACATCTTTGGCACTACCCATTTTTAGGTCTAGGACACAGACTGATCTCTTCCAATCAAGTGGCTGCTTTTGAATTTTCCAAATTTGATGGTATATTGAACACTTTAACAGCATTATCTGTTAGTATTTTAAATAACTCAACTGGAATTCTGTCACCTTCACTAGCCTTCTTGTTAGCAGTTCAAGAAGACCAAGATCAAATCTCATTTCTAATACTTTCTGGCTATTAAACTGTGAATAAGTTCCTTTTATTTTCTAAGCCCCATTTTCTTACATTGAAAAGAAGAGTTATTAATATCTTTGACATTATCTCGCAGGGTTATTTTGGGGATGAAATGAGATAATACGTCTAAATGGCTTTGCAAGCCTTTATACCTACACAAACGATGGTGTGGTGTAGTAGATAGAGGGCTAACTTTGGAATCTGGAAGATCTTTGGCTGAAGTTACATATGTGACTGTGGGGATAAAAATCAATTAAACTCACAGTAATCAAAGTCACTGCTGAAACTAAGTTCCATAAAAACAAGCTTCCATTCTGCATCATTGAAGAGACTTAACATGCATTCCTATATCCCCCACACCAATGAAATCATATGTTCTAATGAAAAAAAATGCAGTAATATCAATGCCACTATTATTATAGACTTTAGTGAAGTCACTATTCATGAATTCTGTTAGAGTTCAAGTCAGTATAAATATTTTTTTTAAGTTCCTACTCCATGATCCAAACTGTGTTAGTAAAGGTGGGAAGTACAAATAGAGGATCAGACATGGTCTTTTCCATTAATGGCATGGCCTCTTTTTGAGAAACTGGACTTACTCACAATTGCATGAGAAAGTATCTTATTGCAGATAGAAAAGTTGAGAGTGGCCAAGAAATGGAGACAACATTGTGGGCTAGCATTCCTGGTGGAGACTTTATGGAAGAAGTATGAAGTATTATAGGTTTTGAAGGACAAATAGCATTGGAAAAGCAGAGGAAAGGTAATATAGTAGAGATGTAGTGGCTGTATGGGAAGCAGTGATAATGCCCATGATATCAGACATAAATTTAAAGCATACATTAACAGACTCCTGAAAAAGGACAGGAATGCTATAGGCACAGGTGGAAAAAGCAATCATCTGGGACTGTCAAATCTGACTCAATTAGACAGTGTTGGGAGGAATGGGAGTAAATGCCTTTCTCCAGATGCTCCATTTTATAGTAAGAGCTCTCCTGGATTTAGGTTCAAAGGATAAGGTTTTGTGTCTATGTTATAAAACTTTCTTCCTTTTGACCCTGAGTAAATCACTTATACTCTCTATGCCACAGTTTTATTAATTAAATCATAGGATCATAGCATTGGAAGAGACATCAGTGCCTATCTTATCTAACCCTTTATTTTAGAAATGAGGAAGCAAAGTTCCAGGAAAGTTAAATGACTTTCCTAAGGTCACATAGGTAGTACACTCTTAAGTGGGATCTGAACCCATATATTTTACCTGTGGAGCCAGTGATTTTGATGCTGGACAATTCTTCTTACTTTTTTCAAAGTAACACATCTAAGATTTTGCATGTGATGCCTTTATTGATAGGAAGGAACCCATCATAGATTGGAATTAAGTTCAATAGGCATCACTCTTGAATTTTTTCATGACCCTAGGTTGGGGCAATGAAAATGCAAACTATCTTAAGTAAACCCGAAAAAATACTTCAATGTAAACATTCAAAAGGAGTCTCAAGATAGAACTAGTTTGTTGACTTACTGATTAGCATGTTTCAAAAAATAAAAAAAAAAACTCTTGTCAATATTCTGATACTCTTTTCATTTTTTTTTTTTAACTTCTCTAACCTACACATAGTCACAGGGTTTTGATTAAATATATCTTATACTTCCCCATTGAATGGGTTGGGGTGTTTCAAAATTGTAAATAAAATAAAATTGAGATAATGCTAATTCAATTCAATAAGAATTACTATATACCTAGTAGGAACCAGGCACTATGTTAGGCCTGAGTAGAACAAAATGAGGGTGGGGGGAAACAGACCCTCGCCTCAAGAATCTTACATTATATTTGAATAAAATATGAAAATATCAAAATAAGCACTAACTTTAAATGTGGCTCTACCTTTTTAAAGATGAATATTGTGCAAATAATGGCGAGTAGGTTATATGCTCTTTGAGGGCATGAACTATATGTCTTCTCCATCTTTGTATCATCAACAGAACCTAGTACTTTGTTGATGTTCAGGTGTTTCAGTCATGTCCAGCTCTTCATGACCCCATTTGGGGTCTTCTTGGCAAAGATATTGCAGTGGTTGGCCATTTCCATCTCCAGCTTATTTTACAGATGAGGAAACCAAGGCAAACAGTCATGTGACTTCTCTAGGGTCACAAAGCTAATAAATGTTTGAGATCTAATTTGAATTCAGGGCTTCCTGACTACAGCCCTGGCTCTCTATCTACTGTTTCATCTTCTGATGTATAATAAAATTTGGTCTTTTCATGAAATCTAAAAAACACTAACATGCGTGAGACAGAATGTGTTCTATTTTCAGAAGACCAAACCAGAAAAAGAGTCTCATTTCCATTAGGGTGGTCACTGAGTGATGAATTATTTTGTCAATGTGACCTACGCTAGACAGAAAAACACAAAATGGCTTTGCCTTTTCTGGCTTCCTTCTGCCCTGACAATAGAGTAGAAGAAAAGAAGATGGGAAGATTCTTATAATATTTAAGCTATCTTAAACATCAACTTAGTTGTTGATACTCTAAATGTAACATCAATTAGCTAATCAATCAATAACCATTTATTAGGACTTACTTTGATCTCAGAATTTTTTTCTCAGCTCTGGAATACAGAGAGAAAGAACAAAATACTCCTTATTCTCCAGGAGCTTTTATTATATAGGGAGAGACAATATATAAACATGTGCTGAATAAGTATAGATAGAGAAAACATAAATAATTCCAAGGTAGTTAGGAAAGGAGGCTATTAGCAGTTGGAGTGACCTTTGAATGGTGAACAACAATTAGAATTCCTAGAGAGATTCATTAGTAGAAAGAGACAAAATTTGCCCAAGATGAAAAGAAATGAATCTGCTTCTCCAGAGTGTCAAAACCACATGAGCTCATTGATACCTGCATTAATTAGCTTTCTGGTTAATATCTAAATACAGTTGTAGTCATGAGTTACTCTCCCTGGATTTCAACATAGTCAAAGACAGACAACCAAATTTATTTAAATGTATCTCTATACAAAAAAGAATAGTGGTAGCATTATTCACTAAACTTTTTATATAATACTTTTTGAGGAATTATTGGGACCATCATACAATGAATTCTATGGTAGGATATTTGAATCAGTCGGGTAGCTTACTGGTAAATAATTGTGCTAAATTCATGGACACACATTTAGAACCTGTAATAATTTATCTCTTTTTTTTGGCTTTGGAGTCAGGATTTTATTAACTATATGATAATTAGAGTTAATTAACTCTATGATAAACCATGATAATTATTTATTTACTTTGTACATTATCACATTACCTTTTCTTTCATCGACAATGCTTTTTAGATAGATGGCAGACAGGTGGTACAATTTACTTCAAATCTAGACTCAGATATTTACTAGTTGTATGACCCTGGTTAAATCACTTAACTTCTGTCTCCTTCTTAACTCGAAATTGAACGTAATAATTAAATCTACTTCCCAGGTTTTTTTTTTGAGGCTCAAATGATATAATATTGTCAAATTACTAAGCACAGTGTTTGCCATGCAATAGTTGCTTAATAAATGATTATTTCCTCTTTCTCTTACTCTCAGTAAGTGCTCCGAATTGGATTGGTATTCTATAACTTTTTTCAAACTGTTCAATATTAGCAGCAGTGAATCATGTTCACTATACACTTATGTGAAATAACTGAACGCCTAAAGTGTGCGATTTAAGAAGCAGCACAGAAAAGTGGCCATGCCAGCCATAGTACTTCAAATTCCAATATTTGAATTCTATCACTTTTTTCATCAGGAATCTGCTGTTTAAACAGAAGCTATCCTTGGGAATGTGTATAAACACACACACACACACACACACTCACACACACACACACACACACAAACATTTGTTTGCTCATTGAAAACATTATTGTTCATGGATACTTTCACTTCAAACTTTCCTAAAGTATTAAGACAAATTTCATGAGATGTAGAGAAAAGAATGGTATGTGTTGGGATCATGAGGTTCTGATTGAAGAATTTCAGTTATTTGGCTCTAAGAATATAATTCCTGAGGTTGATAAAATTCAGAGAATGGGTGTGGAAAGACTGTTAGGTGGGGGTTTGGCTCTTATGAGCAGAGGAACTTTGGCTTTTACCTTGCTACAAAGAAGAAAAGCCTGAAGAAGTTAGTCATTACAGCCTTCCATAATGAAAGGAAGAGAACAGGCAAACAACAGCTACACACATGCAGACACAAATGTTCATGCATGCACACACATTTTCTTCATGTATATGTATAGTGGGGATAATAATAGCATCAACCTCATAGGGTTCCTGTGAGGATAAAATGAGATAATATATGTAAAGATTTTTTGTAAAACAAAGTAATTTTATTTTATATTTACAAAATTTTTACTAATATTATATAAAGTATTTTTGTCAAAAATTCAAATTACATAGCTGCACAGATAAATAGATATAAATCAGTTAGTTTTACAAATTTTATATATATATATGTTTATATATATATGTAATATATATATGTTAATATATATGTATATATATATATATATATATATATATATATATATATATGTTATATATATATGTTAATATATATATGTTAATATATATGTATATATGCTAATATATATATATATAATTTAAGCTTCACAGGAACCCATTCAGGTAGATGCTAGTATTATCCCCATTTTACAGTAGAAGAAATTGAACTGAAATGAAGCCTAACAACTTCTCATGTGTCACACTGCTGATTCATTTTGAGGGCAGAGTTTACACTCATATCCAACTGATGCCAAGTCTAGCACTCTATCTAATATGACCTAGTAACTAGGCAGCAATGGTGCCTAGTTGTAGAGATAAAGGAAGAGGTCATGGGGAGCAAAAGAAAAATTTTACTTAATTCCCTATTTTGCCAGTCCTAGAAGTCCTACTATCAATATCACATTACTAAGTGTTATTTCTGCTATAGCTACTATTATTAATATTACTATTAATGATGAAGGAGATAAAGAGAAAAATAAGAGCAAGGAGAAAAGAGAGGGATAGGAAGAAGAAGGAAGAGGAGGAGGAGAAGGAGGAGGAGGAGGAGGAGAAGAAGAAGAAGAAGAAGAAGAAGAAGAAGAAGAAGAAAAGAAGAAGAAGAAGAAGAAGAAGAAGAGGAGGAGGAAGATGAAGGCCTTAGCATCTAATTGATTCTGTAATCCTAGGTAAACCGTTTAATATTTCATGTTCCCAGACAGACCTCTTTTAGTATTGGTTGTTTCTTCACCAGTATTTTACTACATCACAAAACAATAATAACTTTATGTATATTGCAATGTATATAGCATAATACTCAAACATAAAATTCTTCTGTCTTGCCACAGCTTTTGGAATGACATTTATGTTCCAGAATTTTCTCATTGCCTATTTTTTTTATTTAGAAGTATTTACTTTGAGCTTGCTCCATTTTCTTGCCCTCCTTTTTTCTTCTTTTTGTTTTCATTCCTCATAATTCAATTTATGTGTGAATAAAAGATCAGTGAATGTAAAGTTTCTAAACTACTGGGAGGCATCATGGTATTGTCAATACAGATATGTAAGTAGAATTAGAATAACTTCAATTCAAACACCATTGCAGACACTTCCTCACTTGGTAACCATGAAGAAATCACATTTGATTCCCAATTTCTTCATTGATAGAGCAAGACAATTGGACTCAATGACCTTTAAGTGCCTTCTAAATCAGCCAATTTTGGGAAATTTAGCTGTTAATTTATAGTATCTTTCCTATAAAATTAATAGAGACAATTCTGAGGAAAACTCCTTAATTATTAAGTAAATTGGTGTTTTACTGGCTGTGATGTCTTGGAACAACTTACTCTTAAGTATGATAGTTCACAATTTTTAAAAATATTCTCATATTTACATTCATCTATTTTTCCTTTTTATCACTTTTTGGCATAGATCCCAGCTACTGTGAAAAGAGGTTGACAGTTTTCCAAAATAACACTAAAAGGATTAGGATGCTAATAAGTTCAATAGATCGATTAGGGTCACAAGAAAATAGAGTCACTTTTCCCTCATCAAATCCTGACATCATCAATTCTTATTTTGTGAGACATGATATTGTTCTAAAAAAATGATGTCTAAACACAGAAAAAAAAAGAATGTTGTAAAATGTTAACTTCTAGGATTTAGTTTAGGCTAAATTTATTGTTGACAGATAAGAGAATTACACATAGATTCAACCACTGTTAATTGAAGATCATATAGAGATTATACAGTTTTACAACTTTCTTTCATAGGGGAGAAAACTGGAGCCCAGAGAGGTGCTTTGTACAAGACTACAGAGGTAACAGGTTAAAAAATAGGGAATTCATTTTAACTGCCATCTCTGCTTCCTGCTATGATGCCTGTTCCACCAACTCCTAGCTTCTTTTTCAAAATTACTTGATCAAGACAACACATTTGATTCATTTTAATGTGTATATATTATTTTCACTTGGGAACTACTGGACCATGAAGATGTGATGATCTCCATATCCACAGCTCCACAAGCCTAATGCAGACTGTCTGGTGCCTGTCTTGACTACCAAGGACACATAGGGAGTCCAGTTTGTGATGCAAACAACACGTTATTTGAGCTCAGGTGGGGGTGTGGGTCTTTTTTTTGACATATTTAGGGTCCCCTGCATGATATGGGTCTAGTGTTTCTTCAAAATATGGCAACCAAAAAAAAAGAAGCCCAGGGGACTCCTCAATATTCCTTAGCAGTACATACTGCCTGAGTGATATGAACATTAAATCACTTCTCAGTGTCCTAGGGAATCCTGTAAGACTTCAAGATTTGGATGAATTGCCAATCTACATCAGTGAAGGAAGTTTCCACCCTGGGAATTATGTAGAAGTAATAGACTGTATAAGTTCAAATAGAATCTGTTCTACCTGAAGGTGAAGATAAGATGACTTTAGAGGCAATTTGACATGGGGAAGTATCACTGAGTATGGAATCAGCATTCCTGGCTTTGCATCCTGATTTCAACATTTTGACTGTGTGAGTCACTTAACCCTTCTGAGGCTCATTTACCTGATACATAAAATGAGGATCATAAAAAGAATTATACTGCTTATTTCATTGGTTAGTTGTGAGGATTGAAAGGAATAATATATGTTGAAGTGTTTTGTTACCATAAAGTGCTAGAAAAAGAAAGCTATTAATATCCTTTTTTATTTATTCAAAATAAACAATTGTTACCAAGACCACACGAAGAACCAGCCTATTCTGGATAATAATTATAGGCTGTGTTTATGCAGCATTTTAAGCTTTGCAAAGCACCTTAAATATTATCTCATGTGGTCTCCATAAAAATCTTGAGAGGAAGATAAGGAGAAATCATCCCTGGTTCTTACATGACCGTAATGAGACCTGTAGAGATTATATGATGTCCCCCTGATCACAAAGGTAATATGTATCTGAGTCAGAATTTGAACTCTGGCTGCCTGAATCCAAGGATAACATTCTGTCCCCTTCACAGGAAGCAATGTCCCCTCACTTTCCACCTCTTAATTCCCAAGGAGGAGATCTTGGATATTTGGCAACTTTCTCAAAATTACCCTTAAGGGTGAAAATATGGAAGAATACACATCATCCAAGTTTCTTCTTTCAATTAGTACCATTTCCCTCTCCCTTAATGTTCCTCTAACCAGAATCCAAGGAAATGAAGAGATAAAGAGATAAAATGCTGTCGTCCCTAAAGATTATCTTCCAGGCCAAAAGTTTTTGATGCACATATAACCTTCAAGGAGTAATTTATTACAACTCCCTTGTTTAAAAATCTTTCATCATAATCCATAAACACAAAAGTCAGGATCTTTCTGGATCTTTCAGACAAAGCTCTGTGTTTCTAAACATTCCTTGGAATCAAGATAGATATAGCTCTAGACTCTGCTTTGTAATCCACTGCAGGATAACAGGCATCAAAGGGTGAGTTTTGCACTTTCTACTTCTTTTGTCAAAGCACATTCTCTGTTGGGTTTTCAGTAAAACACACGAAGGCAAGTGATTGAACTAATGGAGCTTTGGTCTTGTGAATCAAAACCTAACCAGTAAGAGCTGAAGTGGGGAAAATGATTGGACATATCCACCAAGAATAACTAGGGTGTCAGCAGAATGATGGCTCAGACTGGAGTGGGGCAATGAGTGAACTGATTAATGCATTTCTGTATTTCATCAGCTGGATGTGGGTGCCAACAGAATGCAGGTGGAAACCAGGAAAAAAAATTCCCAGTAAGTATTCATTGATCAAATTGGACAAGAGATTCTGTAAGGATAGTTTGGTCATTCTTTGAGATGCTATTGATTTCCTTCCTCAAAGGGAATCAGGAGTACTGTCCCACTTGCTTGAAGACAGTTTCAGCTGAAGGAATTATGAATTGTAGGAGGAATTCATGAAATATGAAGCTGAGTAGCAACTAAGAAATCAGTGGGTACTAGGTAACCATTAGAGAAATACAATCATGAATGAAGCAATGAAAATAACTAGGTCAGCAGAAGAGAGAAGACATCTCCTTACCTAATCAAGTTCACACTCATTCCTCACTCTCTTTTTTTATTATTCAGTTTTTTTCTTCAACTTATGAAAAAAAAAACGGTTTCAACAGAGTTTCTCAGAAGGACCATAGGTATTGTTATACTACTTTTAAGTGGGAATGGAAAAATTGGGGGTTACAGTTAAGCTGCCAGTGTTCCTGGAGAGGTTCATTTGTTAGGAATGTGTGAGAAGACTGGGATTTAACTCTGTCTCCTCAAGGTTTCATTCCATCTTAAAGCTACGATATATTTAACCATATGGTAAAAGTATCTTAAAGAGAAAGTGAAATTTTATGGAGTTTTACTTAAATTGACAATCCAGAATGAGAGGTCTGTTGAAGTGGTCATTACACTAATCATTATTTTCTCCCTCTTCTGAAAAACCACAAAACTGGCACAGAATTAGAGATACAATTTTTGAAAGAGTGCAGGTGCAATAAGCCACAGAATAGTGGAAAGGGTAAAGTGATTATGCAGAGAAATATGGGAAGATACTTTTGAACTGATATAGTGTAAAGTCAGTAGTATAAGTGAAGTAAGTAGAGCCAAGAGGGGGAAAAAATGCAGTCACAACAATACTACAAGGGGAAAAAAAGGGAATTTAAAGACACTGGAATTCCAATTACTATATAATCAATTTTTATACCATTAGTAAGATGATGAATTATAAGTCTATTCAGTTCAGTATGGTGGACTATAAATGTGTAAGATAAGACATACATTGTCAAAGTAAATGTATTATTCATTTTATTTAATTGAATTCAGTATGAAGTTTAATTTTATCATAGAGTAGATTATTGAGTAGAATACATATATACATATAGTACTTTAAGGTCTTCAAATCACTTTTGTATGTTATTTCATTTGAGCTTTACAACAATTCTGTAAGGTAGATGCTACTGTTATTCCTATTTCAAAGTTGAGGAAACTGATATTGAGAGAACCTAAGTGATATACTATAAGTGAGAAAAATGAGTTTAAGGAACTTTACCTATGGTGGAGTCTTGAAGACAACATACAAAATTGAAAGTTTATACAAATATTTGTACCTGGTCAGGACTGAATTAATATTGGGAATTCAGTGATCAAATTAATGTAGGTATTTCTTCAACTGTTGAAAGTAACAACCCAGTCAGTTCTACACATCCTTTGTAAATCTTTGTCCAGCTCTTCTTATAAAAGTCCACAAGATATTTTTGCAACTTTTTTTGCATGTATTTTAGATTTAGTGTTCTAGACTTCATGGCATCATTTAGATAATAATGGTGTACATTGGCTGTCCATTGGTTTCCATTCTCTCTCTCTCTCTCTCTCTCTTCTCTCTCTCTCTCTCTCTCTCTCTCTCTCTCATTACTGACCTCTATTTTTTTGTGTATTTCTGGTTATTCTTCTTTATGATGACATTCTTTGCAGAAACAACAACAATGTATTTTGTGTCTCACAGACATAAAGCTGGAAAAAAGCTTAATGATAAGCTAGTCCAATCCTCTAATTTTACGAATGAGGATACTAAGGCTCAGACAGTTTAAGTGACTTGCCCAAGATCACACATTTGTTTTTCAAGAGATCTAAGATTTGAAGTTCAGTAGATGATAGAAAGTAGGGCCTGAACCTGTGATCCATTTGTATTGAGAAGCCCCAGATAAAAAAACTCTCTCTACCAATATGGGTTAGCACCTTCTCTACAACTTGCAGCCTTAGACAATTGAGAATTTAAGTGACATAGTGAGTATTATATTGCTAGTATGTGTCTGAGCAAGGATTTGAACTGTGGTCTTCCTGGCTCCATGACTAGCTCTCTATCTTTTATTCTATGCTGCCTATGAATACAATTTAAAATTAGAGATGTGTTGTATTCTGTTCATGGCCACCATTTTTTTTTCTTTGGGAAACCCTCAATTGTGTATTGTATATACATATATGTGACATATGTATTGTATATCTCTACAAAATATGTAGAGATTGTGATGGGCAGCTAGGTAGTACAATGGAAAGGATTCCAGGACTGGAGTCAAAACGATTCATAAATTAATCATTTTATTAGTAAGACCAGCACATTTATTGATAAAAGGATCAAAAGACAATTATGGCAGTGGGCTCACAGTTTAGATACACTTTGAAAAGTAGATGTTTCTCAGGGTGGGAATCAGGCCTGATTGGTTAACATTTAATGAAAGAATGAACATTACCATGTGGGACTGAAAGTGATGTCATGTCACCCTTGGACAGAGAGATTCTCCATACCCAGACCATCCCCAGCCTTGGGTAGTTTAGACAGAAGTGTCTGTCTCTAAGTAAGCTTGATTGAAAGGAATTCACCTTAAACTAGAAATTCCTTGTGAGGTTGGGTGGGGTTGGAAAGAGGAGAAGGCTAACTCAAACTTCAGACATGGGGGTCTTGAAAATAGAAAAAAGGGGAGCTTCTGAATCTCCTCAAATAGTTATTAATATTTTTTTTCCTCATACTGAGTTTAAATCTGGTCTCAGACACCCTTTTAAATGGTATTTGAAAAACCTGAATATGAGGTTAAGTGATTTGCCAAAATTCATATATATAGTAAGCAGTAAAAAGCAGAATTGAAAAAAAAATCCTTCTAACTACATTGCAGATGCTCTGTCAACTAACATACAGTTCAAAATTCTCATTTCCTAAATGAAAAAAAAAATGAATGCAAAACAGATTGACTTGTCTGAGACAATAGGTAGTAAGTATGGAAAAAAAAAACAGAGTTTGACTCATTTATTTCTGACTCCAGAGACCATTGTCTTCTCCTTGCACCCAGATACCTCCTTCAATTTTAGTCTTGTTCCAATTACCTGTTCCCATCATAGTACCATTGTGGTCTTGGGCAATGGACTTATGTTCTCTATACTTCAGTTTCCTTATTTAAAAAGTGATGGCTATAATTTTTCTTCTTCAAAGGATTGTTGATCAAATTAGATGCTTTTGAAAATGCTATGTAAATGTATCCTCCATCTCTCCCTCCTCCACCTCTAATATTAAGAATGATAACATAATAAAATGATTATAGTAATTATTAATATGTACAAAATATATTTTAGCTTCAGAAATTTTATCTTTAAAATATTAGATTAAACATGATTTGGAGAGAACAATTTTTTGAATGCCACACCTCGGTACTTGAGGATGTGTCTATAGAAAATGAGGAGTCTTTGGCAGGAGGTAAGAAAAAATTAAACTTTATAGTACTTGAATTTTATGGGGGAAAAATGATCATGGGCCAAATTTCGTGTTCTGAGCGATGGAAAAGAGAGAAAGGTCATAGTCTTATTTCCAAATACTTTTGTTTTTCTTGAATTGTGATCTATTTCCACTTGTTCCCAGCACTGAAATATATTCTTACATATATAAAAGTTAATAAAACTCATTACTCTAAAAGTATCCAATTCCTCCCCAAAATCTCCACAGTATTTTCCCTTTTCTTATCATTATGACTAAATAATGATGGCAAAACTAATGAGGCTATTACGCCTGTAATTGGGAACCTAGGCTGTTTAGCAATGATAAAGCTTGCACTAAACAGAGTTAATGGGCCAACCAGTCAGTCCCAGTGGGTAGCTAGTCTGTAGAGCAGGAAGATAGAATGCTTAAAAGGGAGGATGTTGTTCATAAAAGGCAGTTATGTTTTTTTTTTAAATTTCTTGATTAGTGTCCATTGGAACTCCCCCTAGGAACAACTTAGAAAGCCCAGGTGAAGTAATCTAACAATTCCTTATGTCAGAGGTAAGATAAACAGCTTTCCTCTACTTTCCTCTCTTTCAGAAGTGTACTAGGGATGTTCTTTGTCAATAACAGAATCAAATATATGGACTCTGTTGTGCCTTTGAAGATGAACTTTCTCAAGCAACAAACAGGATTGGAGAAGAACATTAGGTATAAAACAATCCAGGCAAGTTTTGATCGAAGGAAAAGTCTAATTTCCTTTGTCCAGACGAGTTGGCAGAATCACCAAGAAGATGATGGAGGTAAGAAAAGTAAGATTGTCAAGTCTCTAGGAATGTAAACGTGCCAATCTAGTAATAATCTTCCCAATGTTTAAAAAAGGTTAGAATTAAAAACATCCCTTTCCCAAAACATTTAACACAGGAATTTAGATTACTCTTATTTATAAGTCTCCTGTAATCTATTAAAATTCTTAATCACAATATATCATGGTGGAGGAATGTTAAGCCTACAGAAGACGAGGGTGAAAGGACATTTCTCTAGAAATTCCTGAATTTAATTTAATTCAACAATAATTTCTTCCTTCATTTAAGAAGAATGTGTTAACCACTTTCCATGTTCATATACAGACTAAAATGACAATCTTATCATGAAAAGCTTTACCATATACCTATAAAAAAGTGTGGTTGAAAACACCCCCCCACTAGTTTTATATTTAATATCTTAACTAGTTGAGAACATTTCTCAATCAGTTAATAAAATAACATAGACTTAAGCATGAAAGTCTTTGCAAACTATTTGATGAAGTAAAATGATGCCAGATAAGACATATTTTTTAACTGTCTTTGGAAATTTGGTCACATCCTTGGGGTCATCAATGAATTAGCTAGAGTTGAGAAGGGACACATGTTTAAATTGATATACAGCTAAACCCTCAGAGAAGTAATTTCTCCTGCCCACCCATTTGGCTAAGGGAGATCTTTGTTAATTCCAAATGATCCAGAGAATGCTGGGTCTCTCACATTCTCATTAGTATATAAGCCACATCCTCAGATCAGCTGAACCCATTTTTCCTTAGATTTGACATTGGTGGGAAAGTCTTTCACAGTTGTCAGGGGATCTGTCTTTTTTATCAACTATTCTTACTATCTTTTCTTATTAAATAACCTATCCTAAAAGATCCTTAAGAATGGCCAAATGATTATTAGAACATTATTGTTGGTGGATCACATCAGCTGGGGCTCAATATGACGACATTACAGAATCACAACCAATGTCTCAATGGTAACTCTATAATTCTAAGGGTAAATATAGCCAAGTTCTGCAGACACAATTCATTTGAGAGAATAGGAATTAAGATAATAATCTTTAGAGTTTATGTGAACTACATACATATAAGGAATGTGGACTGGATTTATGATATCAAGGGTATAAACAAATTCTTTATGAGATAATTTACTTTTATCAGTGTATATGAGCTATTTCTCTGCAATGTAATACTCTTAAGAAGTTGCCTTTAGCACTGGGAAGCTAAGAGACTTGTGCAAGGTCATGCAGTCAGTATGTGTTAGAGCTGGGACTCTATGCTGGGTATTTCTGGCTTCAAAAACAGCTCTATACCCACTATACCAGGTTGCCTCTCATGTACACATATAAGAAAATATAGAATTAATAAAAGTTAAGTACAAATTATTTGCTGGTTGGGGGAGGGCACTAATAATGGGACAGAGGAAAGACCTCATGGAAAATATGACAAAAAAACTTGAAGATATCTAGAGATTCTAAAAGGTAGAAATAAGGAGGTGATACATGGTGATGGGGAGTTGGAGCATTAGCTTGAGCAAAGGAATTCTGAGATGCGTATATATGCAAGGCAAAGAGTTTGAAATAGAGGAAACAAAGGCAAAGGTGAAACACATACACAAAATACACATGTATCCACACACACCACTCTATCATCAAGATATTTAATTTCCATTGCAATGTGTATTCAAAAACATAATAATTGAAGGATGGAGAGCAAACTATCAGTTTGGTGGTCACTGATGCAATCCTCTAGGAAGTTGCACATAAGTACAAGAAGTTAAGATGCTAAGAAATAAAGGTGGGGAGGGAGCACCTTCCGCACATTGGGAAACGCTTGCACCAAAGCATAGAGACAGGAGATAGAATGTCAACTTTAGGTAATAGCAAGTAGGAAGTCCCAAATTTACCAAACCTTGATATTGGATGCTTTTCCTTTCTCTTGGCTTTCCTGACATTGATTACTCCCAGTTCTCATCCTAATTAATTGTCTTCTTAGGTGAGGAGAAAACATATATAGGAATTTCAACTGCAAGGCTTATGGGGTTCCCTCCTTCTGCCTCCTTCCATCCCAATTCATTGAACCATTTGATGGTAATTGGGACTTTGGTATTTTGGTGGTGAATCTTTGTTTTCATATTTTTCAGTTGTTATGGCTGCTGAGGAGGTAGAACCTACAAAACCAAAAGTAGTACGTGTTTTCTCAAGATCGTAGGACTAGTCCCTGGTGGCCAGTTGGATTCAGGGCCTGCTGTCTGAGAAGAAGGCAGTGCATCTATTCTATACTATATCTGTAGTGCATATGGGATACCTATCCATAAGTGGTTGTTGGTTTTGGTGGGAGCTGAGATGTTAGTTCCCTTTTCTACAATGTTTCTTCCAGAGGATGATTGTGGGAAACAATTTAAAACAAGTTAGATGGTCAGGTGGGCATTATTTGTCTTAGTGCTTTGGGATATAAGATTGTGGACTACCTAGCTCCATGGTGGTTGGAAGTGGATATTATGGGAGTTTGGCAGGTGGCTAATTTTGCCTCCTATATATTATTTAAGATACCTTGCCTTTTTTTAGCTAGCCCTGCTTTCTTGCCGCTTTGCTGGCAGGTGGTTTGGAGTTGGTGGTAATGTTAGGGGTGGTGGTGTGGAAACAGTAGGCTTCTCCACAAGAGATTCTTCCTTGAATGATGGCCATAGGAATAGGCTGGTAGTCATTCTAGTGGTCTGGGGGTGGGGAGTATATTGTTGTTCTTAGTTTGTGCATCCTTGCTCGGATGTAGGTGACAATTGCTCAGGAACAAATGTAGATGGTAGATGGAATAGCAATCTCTGCTTCCAAAAAATGTTGTTTCCCTTGGTTAAGGCTATAGCAACTAAACTGGAAGCTATTCTGATGGTAGTGGTTTCTTTCCTTTTTTCTCTAATGATTCTCTAAACATTGAGCCACATCACTGAAAATGGCCAAGGATGTCCTACAGAACATTTTCAAGGTAAAGATGGGTATTTTCCTCCATTTTATTGCTGCATTTTCCAGGTCAAATGATAATATATTTCTAGTCCTCAATAATCTCAAACTTTGGTCTTGGAGAATACTAAGATACCTGACCCAGTGGCAAGTTGTTTATGATCAGATTCTTGTGTTGTGTTTGTCCTTCATTCTCAAAGAGGATCATGTCATCAGGGAGATGATGATATGACCTGCAAATGAATTTGTTGTAAATGAGGGAGGGCTGTGCAAGTCACCAGCCTCACTTTCTCCTCCAGAGTCATCTGGGTCCAGTTGATGTGGTTTAGGAGTTCAGGGGTGCTGGGACCCCAAAATCATAATACGTGAAAGAATTCGACCCAAGCCTTCTTTCAGCCAAAGATAACGATTATTAGAACATCCATCATATTGGGCAGAGTCTTAAGGAGTCTGAACATTAATACGCTATTGCCTAGACTGTGAAAATCTCAGCAGTGCTATATTATAAGAATCTGAGCCATGGCTAGATTTTAAGAATCTATGTATCTTAGTGGAGACAAGATGGACCTTATATACAGAAAACCTGTGGGAAGGATATAGGAGTGGCCAAGTAGTCTATGAGATAATGGAATTCCAGGGAGAACTTGGAGGGGAGATTGGGTGTAGTCACAATGAAAGACCAGTTGATGGGATTATAGCCTCAGGCCCATGTGGGAAAGTCCACAGTTTTTCCTTTCTGGGGCCCAGATCCCAACCCCATCACAGTGACCTGATATTCAGGACAACTGGAGATGGCTGAGGATGCAATGGGACACCCTGGCCCTTTTAAGATAAGATCTTTTCAGGTTCTCACTTTGAATGAATCAAGGCCTATTCAGTGAATAAGCCTCTTTAAAAAGTGAGTCAAAGGATGGGCCTTTTAATTAAATGAATGAATGAATGAATGAATTGGGAGGGGTAGAACTCTCAGGGTGGCTGGCCAAAAGAGAAATGGTTATTATTTACATTCACTCTGAGCTAGGAGGGCCCCAAAATAACCATTAAGTGGTGCTTGGGCAGGGACCTTTTGTTGTCTAATCTATAAGCTCCAGAATGAACTGGGTTTAAGGCTCGGTCTTTGAGAGAGAAATCTAGCCAATAAACCCCAAGTTAAGTCAGCAGCTTTTGGCTTTCAAAATGTACCTTCCTCTGGGCAGAATGCCCTCATGCAAGAGAAAAGGAGAGGAAAGGAAAGGAGAGGAGAAGAGAGGAGAGGAAAGGATAAGCTGCATTATCCAATTGGACTGGCCAGCTGGATCCCCATTCAGGCAACTCAGACTACTCAACATGTATTGTGTATGCAAGGCCTTATTTCAACCTTGCTTTCATTGCTTCTCAATAAAACTAGATAACATGGATTAATCCTATTAATTCATGGATCCAGTATTCTAAGTTTTCAAAAAGGGTGTAAGAATGAAAGTGGAAGAATGGATAGAATGCTAGACTTGGAATTATGCATATCTGGCTTTTAATATTGTTTCTGATACTGTGTGACCTTGAGCAAGCCCCTTAATATCTCTAATCTTCAATTTCCTCACCTGTAAAAAGATGATAGGAGTAGCATTTACCTCAGGATTGCTCTGAAAACCCAATGAGACATTATTAAGAATGCCCTTCACCAAAAAAAAAAAAAGAAAAGAAATCTGTACTTGGAATTTAATCAGTTTAAGGAGTTCCAGAGGGGCAGAAACTCCCTTTATCCACGAGGCTGGCAACTGTTAAGCCCACACAGGATTATAGAGTTGCCTGTGGCGCTGAAAAATGAAGTCACTTCCCCAGATCAACAGATTCAATATTTCTTTGAGGCAGAACTTAAATTCAGGACATCCTGACTCTCAGACCAGTTTGCTAGCCACTGAACAATCCTTCCTATAACTGTATAAAATAGTAATAAATCAAATTAAATTAAATTTGCAATTGGTAGCTAAAGTAATAAAATTTGCTTTCTTAAATGAGTTTTTATTACATGTTTACTTGATTATGTATTCAGGAAAAAAATGAAAATATAGCATCCTCAAAGGGCACATGTTATGGTGCCTTAGTTATTGGTGTTTAGGGAAAGTGTTTGTTTAGGAAATGTGATTCTTTTGAAAATTACATTTTTTTTTATTCTTTTGTAAATTTAAAAAAAAAACATGCCTTGGTATTTGTTAACACCATATGAAAATGCACAGAGGTAGCTTTGGTATTCATACCAGCCTTGACGTATGAATCTCCGCAACATTTAAAAAACAAAACTTGGAGAATTTCATTAAAAGCCCCACTGTAAACTCCCAATGACACTTCATGTATTTGAGAGTGAATTGCAAGTGGGATGTTACTGAAGTGCAAAATCATTCCATAAATTATCTATGAAAGTGGAAAAGCGATGAATTCTCAGCCATGAGTTATTTTTAGAAGCTCTGACTATCCACAATGTTGTGTATCACCCTGACTGAAACAATGAATGTAAGCAGCCTCTTAAATCCAAGTGTACTGTGGTTGTGTTTTCTAATAGCTATCTAGCAATGTTTTTCTATGTTTGACATTCTTCTTCAAAAGAGAAAACTTACTGCTTTAAACCCTACCATTTTTATGGACTTGAAATGCCATTTATATTAAATAATAGGGATGCCACAGTTTGGATTTAATTATGTGATTTCACGTGCATATGTTTGGTTTTTAACGTATACTGTATTTATATCTCATTAGAATCATATGGTCAAGTAGAACCTTTGGATTTTAGGTATAAACCTGTGTGTGCATGTATGTATCTTTAAAATGATTTATGAATTTACTTTCTCATGCTTTTATACTTTAACACATTGAACCAATCAATTCTAAGTTGACTCAGGATTCTTATTGCATTTATTACTCTCCTGGGACACCAAAGTACTATCCAATTATAAAAAAAAATTGTTCACAAAACAGAAGTGTATTTTCTTTTATAGTTTTGGTTAAAACATATTTTTTTTTCTTTCTCTTCATCATAAGACCTAGAAGTGAATGAAATGGATGTTATGTGAGCAAATCACCATTACTTGCCTAGTGCCTTTGAGAGAGCCCTCTCTCCCACTCTCTGTTAGGCCTCATTGCAAAATTGAAGAAAGAATAAATTATCCTCTAAAAACTTAGGTGTTGTGCCAGTAACAAGACTGAAGATTCATCTGAGGTGGGAGATAACAGAAATGCAATATTTAATGTTTTCTGGCTTTGGAAGTGCTATACAGCTAGACAGATTTCACTAGAAACCACACCATATGCCTAGACGGTGGAACCTTTTGTATTCATATCTGGCGGCATGTAGTATCTTCCCAGTAGAAAGTGAGCTCTGTAAAGACAAGGATTGTTATTATTATCATTAATGATATATCACCTAGCACTGAGCAAAAAGTACATCATGTACATTAAATGTATGTTGAATTAAATTCAGAAAAATAAATAGGTGATAACACTGGGTTGGAGCCAGGAAGACTTGAGCTTAATCCTACCTGAGCTATTTATTTCTTCTGTGATTCAATTTAAGTCACTTAACCTGTGTCTTGCTATTTCCTCATTTTGAAAATGTGAAAAACAATAGCACTTACATCACAGGGCTATTAGATGGATCAAAAGATAATATTTGCAAAGAGTTTTATGAACCTTAAAGCATTGTATAAATTCTAGCTAGTAAGAAGTAGCTAGATAGCACAGTGGATACAGCTTAGCCATGCAATCAAGAAGACCTACACACGAATTCTGTTTCACACTCTTACCAGCTGTGTGATTTTCAGTAAGTTACTTAACTGCTGTCTGCCTCAGTTTCCTCATTTAAAAAATGAGGATGATAAAAGCACCTCCCTCATGTTGTAAAGATAAAATGAGTTAATATTTATAAAGCTCTTTGCAAACCTTAAAATGTTATATAAATTTGAGGTAATAGTAGCTATTATTATTGGAATATCAATCACACTACCAAATACAGAGAGCAAATAATTCAAAGAATGAAAAGTAAATATATTCACAGAAAAATGTAGCATAATTCTTTGAATTAATAAAAACCGGAAGTAGAGTGTGTGGCAATACATTATGATATGGCTAATCAAATGGTGATGCACTTGAATTAATGGAATATTATGATGCCATAAGTCATTAGGGAAGTGAGGGATTCAGAGAAACATTCAAAGACTTCAATGAGATAATGGAGGGGTAAAGAAGCAGAACCAGCAGGATGATATGCATAATGACTACATTTATACCTGTAAAGTATTTAAAAATATATCAGTTATCATTTCCTTAACAGAAGCAAAATGGATCCTTTCTCCAGAAGAAATAATGAATGCCAATCATAATATTAACATGAACAATTAAAAAAGGCAGCTGACCTTAAATTGAGTGAGTCGACCAATATTGACTCCAGAACTGAGAAGGTGGAATACTCTTCTCTCGCTTTAGAAGAGAGGTGAGTTACTATGGGTACAGAATGACACATATGCTGTCAGACAAGATTCTACGGCAAGCTAATTTTGGTTAACTGCCTTTCTTTGTTGCAAAGTCAGATTTAATGAAAGTCTGGAGAGACAGCATCTGAGCCACAAACTATATCAATAAAACTTTTAAAATACAAAGAAAGAAAATTAAATTAGAAGAAATGGATATGTCAAATACTTCATGGTACCATTCTTATTATTTCAATTCTCTCTCATCATATTTATCTATTTGCTCCTAGTACTATAAAGTGTTATCCTAAACAGCGTGTTTCTATATTCTCTCAGCTAGTACAAGTTGTTAACTGTTACATAAAAGTATTTATGTTTATAGTTACTGAGTTGCAATCTACTTCTTACCTCAGGAATGAAAAGATGACATTTCTTGCACATTAAGATAAACAGTGCATTTCTTCTATCACTTCAGGGAATATGTTCATCAAGTATGATGGTTTTTGCAGTTCACTGTTTATAATATTAATAGCTGAGCAATAAGAAGGGTACTATTGAACTGTCAGGAATGATTTGTTACCAGATGTTAGTATAATTTGCCAGCTGTCAAATTTTAATAATTTTTATTTGCCTAAAATGTGACACTCACCATTCATGGTAAATCAAGACATAGAGCAGAACTTATTTGATGATACAGCAACTGAGCGAAAGCTTGTATGGACTGTGATTGATCTCCAGGTATGAGATCAGTATGCATTAGACACACTCATTTTTGACAATGTGGTTTTTCAATGACATCCACTGGTAAATAGACAATGTCTTAGTGTCTGGTAGAATTCTATGTGATCCCTCAGTAGTTATACAATGTCTGAAAAAATCCAAGTACGATCTTAATTTGCTTTGGGGATTGTGTTTCCATTTGCTTTCCCTTAAAAAGCACTATTAACAGGAGAATTATGACTCAATACAAGGAATAATGATAGCCAATATAATATTTCAATAGAAGATGAATCTGGGATCTCATCAATGTGGGTATTCCTTTCAATAACATAGAAGGAAACCAGCCATGTCTTCTCATCCAATGTGCCTTATCTTGAGACTCTCTCAAATATTACATTGGGGTTTCAACCAATGTTTAATGCTTCTTAGTGTAGTTCTCTTGAAAATGCACAGATGCTAGAAGAGCAAAAGTATTTTTAGTTTTTTTTTTTTCTATTGGCATATAATTTTCACTTCCTGTCAAGCATCTTTCTGATGACATCCATTATTTCATTTGGCAAAACAAGTATTCCACTCATTTCGCTTTGGGAATGATAACTGATATATAATTTTTTAAGTGCTTCACAGGTATAAAGTATACAAATCACTTTTATCTCATGTCTGTTTCAGAATTTTCTTTAACTTTAACTATGTAACCACCAACATTTGTCCCTCTCTTTATGGTACAGCTATCTTAAAGTTCAGTATGAAAATGCTTGTTTTCATGCTTTTTACTACATGTACCAATGGGAACCTTATATGATATTTCATAACTTTAACAATCAATTAGCTTTGTAGTTGGAGTAGAAGCAGAAGAAGCAGAAGAAGAAGGAGGAAGAAGAGGAGGAGGAGAAGAAGCAGAAGGAGAATGAGAAGGAGAAGAAGGAGAAGGAGAGGAAGACCTTGAGCTCACAGAGACTACAGTGGTATATCAGTCGTGTCATTAACTTACTTAATGAGCAAATGAATTAACCTGTCTGACATTCAGTTTCCCCATTAATACAATGAATGTAATATACTTGACATGCCCTGCAAGGACCTCTCTATCATATAGTAGCATATACTAATAATGATAATAATAGCAGTAATAATACTAATACCAGCAACATAGGTAATGTGTGAATCTAAGGAAGTGTTTGTACTCTGGTCCTTTTAACTTCAAATACAACACTTTTCATGATGTCATTTGATTTTAGAAAATTGAACAGAAATTCTAATATGTCCAATTTTGAAGGTAATGTTTTGATTGTGAGAAGATGGTGATCCTGCATCTCTCTGTCAGAAGGGGCTGGTGTCAAGAGAAGATGGTGCCAAATCAAAATGACCATTGAAAAAAAGGATAAACCAAAGCTTTGGACTTACTTGGCAGAAGATATGGACCTGGAAGGAATTGTTTAGATAATGTAAAGGAGAAATGAAATATAAAATACCTATTCTCAATCTCTACAAATATTTTATGCTTTCATGGTTTGAAATCTCTTCTTCATTACAAGGATATTACAAAATTAACATAAGTTATTGGATCCTTTTTTAAAAAGTTTTTGTATTAATTATTCTTGTGATTGCTTTTAAAATAAGCATTCCTTTTGTGAGGAAAAGCAATAGCTGTACATCCATCCATGAGTGAACTTACAAATTAAGTATTATTTTTTACTCTCATCTTTGAAGAGACCCTATACATGAACCAAATTAAATTTTATAAGTTTTTTTCTCCACTGAGATGTTAGGACATTGATATAATTAGCCCAACAATGTGAGGAAAAGAGAATGACCATTTTTAAGTTGACAAATTTCCCCATGATTGAAACCATTCACACATATGAGTGCAGCAACTGAACCTAGTGACCAAAACCAGTGTTTCTTTTCATTAGAAATACAGGCACCATAGTTTAACTGAAAGAACTTAGCATTGTAAATCGTAAAATTTGGATTTGCATCTCAGCTCTGCATCTAAATATATGCATAATATTTTAATACAAACATCTAGATTTAGAGTTGAGGGATTTATTTTATTATAAACTTCTAGAGTAAGAGTGAAGAGATATTTTATAGCTTATCTTATCTAATATCCCCTTCCTTTTTATTATGTCATTCTATTTTTACGTGTTTTAAATTTCTAGATTTTATTATAAACTTCTAGATTTAGAGTTAAGAGGGATTTTATAGTTTATTTTATCTAATATTCCCCCTCCTTTTTTAGGTGTTGGAATGAGGAGGTCCAGAGAGCCAAATCTTTTCCAGAGTCAGAAAAGAAGTGTGTCTCCTCATTTAACCATTCCACTGCTAAGTTACCACACCCCCACTTTCTAATTCCAGCTCCCCTCATTTCCTTGTTGTGTTCCAATCCTAGAATGCAAGTTTTTTGAAGATACTCTTTTTTTGCTTATATTTCTAGACCCAAAATCTTATTCACCATATGGTTCTTAGTAAATGCTTAATAAATGTGCTTTTATTTGTTCATTTCTTGCTCATTCTTGACCAGTGTTTCTTCATATATAATCAAAAGGGTTATAGTAAATGCTTTCTAAAATCCTTCTATTCTTTTCAGTTCCATTCCTTTCTACTCTGTTGTCTCATACTCTGCCTTATGAGTAAAGGCCAAGGAAGGAAGTTATGCAAACATAGACATTTAGGAGAGGGAAATCTAATTTTCCAATTTTTTCCCCTTTAGACAAGAATTAGAGATGTATATTTTATTCCCTTATGTCGCTTCAAATAATGTACTCTAAAAATTTGCTTAGAAGTATGTTGAATGATTTTGCATTTAACCACATATTATGACCAGATTGTAACAATATGCACAAATAAATTAATTTTTTAAAAACCAAATTAATTCAGTTATCATATAGTTATATGTGTATGTAATTTCTCTCCCATAAAATGTACTCTCCCAGAGGACAGAGCATTTATTTTTGTCTTTTTTGCCTTTGCGCCTAACACAGTACTCAGCACATAATAGATGATACCAAAATGCTTGTTCTTTGATTAATTATGAAAAGAACAATGCATAACCTGGTTGAATTCAAATAACCAGCATTGATTGTATTCAATGATTCCCAAAATTATTTGGTGTCTTTTTCAGGGGAACTCATGTTATGTTATTACTTCAATCAAACAAGTTAATCTTGTTTGACTAATGTGAAGAAAATTCAGAAAGCA
The DNA here is from genome assembly GCF_003287225.1 of Phascolarctos cinereus. Taxonomy (NCBI): domain Eukaryota; kingdom Metazoa; phylum Chordata; class Mammalia; order Diprotodontia; family Phascolarctidae; genus Phascolarctos; species Phascolarctos cinereus. The sequence continues at coordinate 43,363,605 of NW_027555847.1, read as the reverse complement.
AAATGTTCAGCTCACCACCTTGTCAAAGATAATGGATGTGTAACAAAAGCAACATTTACAAGTATCACCACCATCAACAACTTCTCTGATGCTCTGATAATGGGGAAGAGAATCAGCATTTATTAATCATATACTATGTGGCAGTAACTATGCTAAACATTTCACAAATATTATTATTTTGTTTGCTTCTCACAACAACTCTGTGAGGTAGATTCCTTTATGATTCCCATTTTTTAAAGTTGAGGAAACTGTGCCAAACAGAGGTTAAGGGACTTAGGCAGGGTAAACAACTGATAAGAGTCTGAATTTGAACACAGATCTTCCTGACTCCAGGCCTAGCTCTCTATTCACTGAGCCACCTACATATGATTTCACTAGTGTAGGAATTACCACTAAATAATTTGACATTTTTCCTACTTTTGTAGATTAGCAAATAACTTTTAACTTTTGATCATCTTGCTTAGGTCAGTGAGATGTTAAATAACTTGCCTGAGGTCACACAGCCAGTATGTGGCAAAGGTGGGATTTAAACTCTGTTCTTCACAAATTTGAGACGAGTTCTCTATCTGCCATGTTATTTGAGGATACTGATTTTTGTGAGGAGTTAAAAAAAACCAACACTGGTGAATTTGTCTCTGGCAATACCTCTATTTGATTAAGCACCTAGTCACAACTATTCTTGTGTGTCTAAGAAATAGATGGGATGACAGACAGTTGTGCTCAAAACTATTCCATAGATTTGCTTGGCAATGAGGAGAGCAGAGTAAGTTATACTAGATATTCTGATACCAGAAAAAGTCAAGGTAATCCCAGAAAAATCTGAAACATCAAAAGCTTATATGGTAGACATGTAAACAGATATGAAATGGACTGAAAAGATAAATGTGTCGCGTGGTAATGTTATATCAGATCAAAATTACAAATAGATCTTACTATTTATTAAGGGGAAGCTAGGTGGCACAGTGGATAGAGCAGTGGGGCTGTAGTCAGGAAGACCTAAGTTCAAATTTGACCATATGTACTTACTAGCTGTGTGACTCTAGGCAAGTCACTTAACTATGTTTGTCTCAATTTCCGCATCTGAAAAGTGAGCTGGAGAAGGAAATGGCAAACTATGCCAGTATCTTTATCAAGAAAACCCCAAAATGGGGTCACAAAGAGTTGTACACAATTGAAGTGACTGGACAGCAACAACCTGCTTTTTATAGGACAGGGTTTTCTAAACCCTTTGTTTCTTTGTGTGTTTTTTCATTTCTCCTTTTCTTCCTTCATTTAGTTTTTTTGCTCCTTTCTTTCTAGTTTTTTTTTGCCAATATGACTGTCTAATCCAAATCACAAAACAATAATGCAAGACAATCATTAAAAATTACTTCATCCATAAACCCAGATTTCATGAAACAAGAGTACACAGAAATCAAGAAGTTCCTAAACTTCTTTAGAGAGAAAAGTTGAAAAAGTTTCACTGAAAATTTGCAATTGACACACAGACTACAGAAATAATAGTAATAATAATCATAACATTAATCTCAAATGATTTTGAAGAGAGATAGGCATACTTAGATAAGAATTTTCATGTGACATTTATGCTTGTTGTCATGAATTTAAATACAAAACCAACATTTCCTTCCAAACAACTTTTGAATAATTTCTCAAATTAAATTCTGCAGTGACAGGGCACATGAAAGGTCAGAGTGAGACATTTATCCAGCCCAAGACAACTCAAGAGGGGAAGAGAGATCTATGACACAAAAGAAGAGGCCCAGAGCCGATCTGTATACTGGCAGTGGGACTAGGTGATGGTAAAAGCAATAGTAGCTTCAAGAGCTCTCAATACAGATATGATAAAAGGCCCTGGGAACCTGTCAAAAAGAGATTACAGGGAACTCATGTGTTAGCACTGGATGTAGTATGAGACACTGACAAATTTAAGGATATACCTACTTCTGGGTTCAAGGGTGAAGAGGAGCACTTTCAGTCAAGAGGGAGTCCTGAGGAGATCACTTTAGGTCACAAATGATAAGGGACCTAAGAAACTGTATACTTATCAGCCCTGAAGGAGCAGGGGCCAAGAGGCATAGTGTGGATTGACATTTCAAGGGATCATGGCCCCTTCCTGAATAAGGACCAAAGCCCAGAAGAGGAGGCAGTGACCCAGCTGTCTCTAGGCCATACAGCCTTGAAGACTCTGAAAACTTCCAAACTCCTAGAACTAACTCTGAAAAAGGTAGTATGAAAAATACTGAAGCTTGAGGCAATGATCCCTCAGCATCCCATGCCAGGACAAAGATTAACTTTAACATGAATTTTAAAATCTAGAAATAGGATAGAAAAATGAACAAACAGCAACAAAAACAACAGCAACAACAAAATTAACCTGACCATAAAAATCTACTGTGGTTACAGAAAAGATGGAGATAAAACATCTACATGCAAAGAGTTAAAGAAAAAATTGAATTGGACACAAGCACAAAAATAATTCTTAGGAGAACTAAAAATTATTTTCAAATCAAATAAGAATGTTAGAGAAAAAGAGATTTAAAAGAAATCAAGGAAGAAATATATGGAAACACAAATAACAGCTTCATAAAAGAGGAACAAAAATAGTGAAGAAAATAATACCTAATAAAAGGAATTGGCCAAATGGGGGTGGGAAAAAGCTACAAAAACTCACAGAAGAAAATAATTTCTTAAAAAACAATTAAAACTGAGCAAATAGACACTAATTACTACAGGAGACATCAAGAAACAATGACAAAATTCAAAAGAATGACAAAAATATATAGAAGAAAATAGGAAATAACTACATTGGAAAAAACAATTGACCCAGAAAATACTTTGAGGAGAGACAATATAGGAAGCATTGGACTACTTGAAAGCCATATTTTGTTTTATAAAAAGGGCCTACACATCATCTTTCAAGAAATTATTGAGGAAAACTGCTCTGATAGAATCAGAAGATAAAATAGATATTGAAAGGAAACATAGATCACCACCTCAAATAGATGCCAAAATTAAAACTCTCAGAAATATTATAGCCAAAGTCTAGAACTCCCAGGTCAAAGACAAAGTTTTGCAAGCATCAAGAAAGAAAACATTGAAATGCTGTGGAGCTATTGTAAGGATCACAGAAGATGTAGTAACTACCACTTAAAAAGAAGACTTGGACTATGAAATTCTGAAAGGCAAAAGAGTTCAGGTTAAAACCAAGACTACCCTACCTAGCAAAACTGAGTGTATTCCTTCAATGGAAAACATGGATATTTAATGAAATAGATGACTTTTCAAGCATTCTTGATGAAAGGACCAGATCTGAATAGAACATTTAACTCTCAAAAACAAGATTTGAGAAAAGAATCAAAATGTAAAAATGAAAGAGAAATCGTAAAGGACTCAAGACTAAGTTATTGATTTCTGTATAAGGAAAGATGATACATGCAACTTCTAAGAACTGTATCATCAATAAGGCAGTAAGAAGGATTCTACATAGAAAGAGGGTAAAGGGGTGAGTTTATTATGTTAAGATCAGGTAAAAAATAATGGACAGATGTGAAAAAGATGCACTGGGATAAGAGGGAAAGGAGAAAAAGAATGGGGGAATTTATTTCATATAAAAGAAGTGAGGAAGGAAAAGTTTTTATAGTGAAGGGAAAAATTATGAGGAGATTTGGGAAATATTCAAACCTCACATCTAATTGGTTCATGGAGGCACACACACACACACCCCCCATCAATTATTATGAGAAATCTATGTTATCCAAAAGAGAATTAGGAGGGGAAGGGAATAAGAAAAACCAGGGGTGATAAAATAAGTGAGGGCAGATAAATAAAGATAGTAGTCTGATGCAAAATAGATTTTAAAGGAGGGACAGGACAAAAAGAGTGAAGGATAAATAGAGGAAAATAGAACAAAGGGAAATGTATACTTAGTAATCATAAATGAATTTGAATGGATTGAACTCACCAATAAAACTAAAGCCGAAAGGAGAATGGATAAGAAATCACAATGCAGCAATCATTTGTTTACAATAAACACATTTGAAACAGAGAGGCAAAGAGAGATTTAAAATAAGGTGTTAAAATCCAATCTATTATACTACAACTGAAGTTTAAAAAAAAAACAGAAACAAAACAAGTAGCTTAGCAATCATGATCTGGAACAATGAAAAGGCAAAAAATAGACCTAATTAAAAGGGATAAGCAAGGAAGCTACATTTTCCTAAGAAGGAACCATACCCAATGAAGCAACATTAATACTAAACATGCATACAACATATGGAATAGAATTCAATTTCTTAAAGCCAAAGTTAAGTTAATTATATGAGGAAAAAGACAGTAAACCTGTACTAGTGGGGGGACATTAAATTTCCCTTCTCAGAGACAGAAATTTAAACATAAAATAAATAAGATAGGCAGTAAGGAGATAAATGGCATCTTAGAACAGTTAGATGCAATACACCTTTGTAGAAATTGGAAGGGGAATACAAAGGAGCATATTTTTTCTTTTTCAACCGTACGTGATGCCTTCCAAAAAATTAGTGCTGAAAACCCTTACAACCAAATGCAGAAATGCACCCATCTCAGATTATAATGCAATAAAAAATACATTCCATAAAGAAATTTGGAAACATAGGTTAAAATTAATTGGAAACTAAATAATCAAATCATAAAAAATGATTAGGTGAAGAACAAATCAGAGAAATAATCAATAATTTCATTAAATAGAATAACAACAATGTCATAACATTCCAAAATTTGTGGAAGGCAGCCAAAATAATACTCAGAAGAAATTTTATATCTCTAATGTGTGCGTCAATCAATGAAAGAAAAAAGAACAAACCAGTGAATTAGTCATGCAACTAAAAGAAATTTAAGATCTACTTTTAAACACCAAATTGAAAATCCTGATAATAAAAGGAAAGATTAATGAAATTGGATGTTAAAAAATGAAATAATGCATAGAAGAAGCAGCTGGTTAAAAAAAAAAACAACTATAAAGTAGATAAACCATTGGTTAATTTGATTTTTTAAAAAGAGGAACCAAGATGGCATTGTAAGAGGTAGTTAACTGAACTCTTCCAAATTTTCCTCCAAACAACCTTAAAAACAATACCTCAATTTGAATATTGGAATGACAGAACCAAAAAAAAGAGTTGGGGGTGGAACAAATTTCCAGATTAAGACAACTTAGTTAGTCAGCAAGAAAAGTCTGTTTCATCAGGGTGGTGGTGGGCAGAGGAAGCAAAATGCAGGCAGTAAAGGCTATGCCTTGGGAGTGGCTGCATGAGTACAGCAGTAGCTTTGGGAGATCTCAGCACACAGACAGTAAAATGATCTGACAACTGGTGAAATGATGACTATAAAGGAAACATTTCTGACACTGATATCAAGAACCTCTTGCATTGTCCATACATAGTTCTTGGTCACAGTCCCAAGGCAAAATGGAATAGTGGCACACTGGTATTTGTGGCCCCATGGGAGCAGGAGGCCTGCTTGTGCTTCCAGGGTAGTGAAGAGTGCTTGTGGTCACTCACTGGAGAGGAGGCACTCTTGTCTCAGGACATGAGTAGAGGGGAGAACTGTCACTTGCCTGAGTTGCTTTTCCAAGTCCAGAAGGAACAAGAGCAGTTGTTACCACCGGAGAGCAGGAGTGTTGGTATAAAATTTAGGAAGCAGAATGGTGCTTGTGGAGCTTGCTGTGCAGAGCACTGGCCAAGAGAACAGTGACTACACCTCTCCTTGGATCAAACCCAATTAGAAGAACTTAGAAGAACTGAAAACTTTTACACCCCTATAACTAGCTCTGAAAACAGAAGCACAAAAAGCCTGAAGCTTGAGACTACCCTCTTAACCCCAGGAGCAGAGCTCAAATTTAATGTAAAGATAAAAATAGAAAAATAGCCTGGAAAAATGAGCAAATGAGTATAACAAAAAATTCTCACAATCAAAAGTTACTATGATAACAGGGAAGATTAAAGTACAAACACAGAAGTAGACAATGGAATCAAATCAGTCACATCCAAAGACACTAATACAAAGGTGAATTGGACACAAACAGAAAAATAATTCCTGGAAGAGCTCAAAAAGGATTTTAAAAATCAAATAAAAGAGGTAAAGAAAAAATTGTGGAAAAGGAATGAGAGTGATACATGAAAATTATAGAAATAGAGTCAACAGCTTTGTCAAAAGAAGGATAAAAATAATGAAAGAAATAAAATTTTCAAAAACAGAATTGGCCAAGTGGTAAAAAACAAAACAAAACAAAACAAAACACAAAAATATGTTGAACATTAAAATACTTTACAAAGTATAATTGGTCAAATAAAAAAAATACAAAAATTCACTAATAAAAATAACTGCTTAAAAATTACAGTTGGGCAAGAGAAAGCTAATGGGGGGAGCTAAGGGGCACAGTGGATAGAGCACTCAGGAAGACCTGAGTTCAAATCCGGCCTCAGACACATAACACTTACTAGCTGTGTGACCCTGGGCAAGTCACTTAACTCCAATTGCCCAACAAAAAAAATAAATAAATAAAAGAGGAAGCTAATGACTCCATGAGACAAAGAGAAACAGTAAAACAAAATCAAAAGAAAGAAAGAAAATAAGAAAATGTGAACTACCTCATTGGAAAAATAACTGACTTGGAAAAAAGATCAAGGAGAAATATTTTAGGAATTTTTAGATTACCTGAAAGTCATGAACAAGGAATTGTCAAGGAAAATTGCCCTGAATTTCCTAGAACCAGCAAGCAGAATAGACATGCAAAGAATCCATTGATGATATCCCAAAAGATATCCCAAAATGAAAACTTTCAGGAAAATTAAAGCTGAATTCCAGAGCTCTAGGTCAAGGAGGAAATTTCACCAGAAAGAATAAATGAAAATATCATGAATACATAGTCAGGATTATGCAGGATCAAGCAGCTTCTTTATTAAAGGATCATAGGACTTAGATTATAATATTCTGGGAGTTAAAGAAACTAGAATTAAAACCAAGTATCATCAGCCCTGAAAACCTGATTATAATCCTTTGTGGAAAAAATGGACCTTGAATCAGACAGAAAACTTTCAACCATCCCTGATGAATTGAGCTGACTAAAAATTTGTCTCTCAAATCCAAGATCAGAGAAGCATAAAAACATAAACATCAAAGACAAACCAAGACTTTTCCCAAAGAGTTCATTGACTTCATGACATTCTGGTCAGATACACCTTCTTATCTAACTATTCATTTCTCATATTCCATTGTTTTCCTCTTCCCTATTCATCATCTTTAATGGGGAAAGGTGAAGGAAAAAAATAACATATCATCACTGTGGTCATCACTTTATTAATATGTCATAACATTGTCAATAACTTTAGGATCCTCCTGGCAAGGCCATTCGTGCCCATGTGAACAACCAAAAGTAGATAGTTTTCTATTTTGATAATTATTGGAAGAATTTCTCTTATATACTGAATACCTGCCCCAGGATGACAGCAGACCTTTGCATTGTTCTTACCCAATTGATAAATAGCTGCCTGTAGAAAACCTGACCAATGAGCCAACAACTATTATTCTTCTTTTCCCCTTCCTCCAATCCTGTTTAAATGATATTTTGTGGCTCTACTCTTTCATTTTTTGGAGGAGAAACAGTGCCTTCTACCTTAAAACTTCTCACTTCTTCCTCTTCAGGAAGAAGTCAACTCTATATTTAATCTCTCATTGTATATCTCTCTTCTTACTGATAATCTGTGAATAGTTCCCAAGGATTAATCTTGATTTATTTGCTAAAATTGACTGTAGTAGTAATAAGCATACACAATTATTTGCTGGGGAAAAGGGTGAAATGGAAAAATTCAATTCACAAACTTGTATTAAACACCTGCTTCTCATAAGCAAAAGATATGGCACACTGGTTAGATCATTATGAAGAATACATTTAAAGAGAGGCCTGACTGACTTTAGAGTCAAGGAAAATGGAGCTTAAATACTGTCTTTGATATACACACACACACTAGTTGTATGATCTTGGAAACTTAAAAAAAAAAGATTAGCTTGTTAGTGGTGTTGAAGATTTTGAAAATCCTTCCTGTATATTATCACATTAGATCCTCATAACAGACTTGTGAGACAGGTGCTACTATGCTCTCCATTTTGCATATGAGGAAACTGAGTCTATGAGAGGTAAAATGATTTGCCCTGGGCCCCGCAGCTAAGTAAATATCTGATGCCAGATTCAAACTTAGGTTTTCCTGACTTCATGTCCAGAACTCTCTATACAATGCTAACCAAGTTCACCATGGCTCTTCTCAGTGACCTTGTGACTAAATGTTCCATTATGAGTGAAATAAAAGATATGGATTAAAAAAAAATAACAAAAGAAAACAAAAGTTCACAAGATACTGTGCCAGATAGTTGAAGAAAAAAATTGAAAAAAGCAGAGGGCATGAGGGAGACAGAAACAGAAAACCCTGTTTTTGAGATTTTTTTTACATTGTATTTACACAGATAAACAAATGCAAAACATTTACAAAGTTAAATAATTCTACAAAATACTTTCAAGGAGCAAACACTAAGAAAGAGGAGGGGGAATCACAGAAGGTCTTAAACCAGAGTTGGTACCTGAACTGGGCTTTGAGGACAGAGATTTTGAGAGGTTGAGGTGAGTAGGAAGTATACTCATCAGATAAATTCTTAGTCATAAAAGTTTTTGACATTTCTTTTTTTTTTTTTGCATTTTTCTTGACCTTATTATGATCTATAGTTTTTACTGATGCAGATAGTCTCTATGGCAATTCTCCTAAAGGCCACCGCCAAGTAGATGAAATAGAAGGTTTGTGTATCTTCACATTTAAATTGTGTATTTTGTATATGTATCCACATAGCCTCTGTATCTAATGCTCAACTGCTTAAAAGGTAAAATATTTTATAAGATAAATGATATCTGAGTTTTTATTGCTGCTGTTATTTATTTATTTATTTTCATTTGGGTATTCATTTTACCAAAAAAACTTCCATTGATCAAGGGGTATGAGAGGAGATAATGAAATCTAAAGGTTAGATGGAGAGAGTTAAACAAACCTAAAATCTTTACTAGGTCAAGTTATTTTTGACTTTCTAGTGTTTTCTAGTAACTTTCTAGGACATTCTAGTATTGGAAACAACTTTTTCCAGGTTGTAGCTAGAGTACTAGGCTTGGAGTCAGAAAGAATTATATTTAAATTCTATCTTTGTTACTTAATAGAAGGGATAGAATTGCCTTATGCCAGTAATTTTCTCTCTTAGGTTCCATTTTCTTCATCTTCATCTCAGATTGTTTGAATTTCTAGTTTCCTTCCAAGCAAGTGTCAGCTTCTACAAAGTGTCTTTTCCTTACCCTCATATCACACCCCAATCATCCTGTATTTATGTACAGCACTCCTGTGCTGCCCCCACAAATTCCATTATCTTTGCTAAGAAGGGTTTAAAGAAGAGAGCCTACTGTTTCTTCAAAATTCTAAAGGTAGCTAAGAAGGGTCATCCTGCCTAGTTACCCATTATCACTAATAAGTTCTAATATGGTATGTCATATAATATTGACTCCTCCTGTTGATATCAATTAGCCAGCCATAGTTATCTAGCTATCTAGCTTTTAGAAAGTCATGTTTACCAATATGATATGGTGACAACCATCAGTACTAAAATATTTTCCCTGACCACATTCTGAATGTCTCTCTCTCTCTCTCTCTCTCTCTCTCTCTCTCTCTCTCTCTCTCTCTCTCTCTCTCGTAAAGTTTAGAGAGCACTTGTGGTAAAAGTGTAACTCATGGTTTCTGCTTTCTAGAATTCGTTTTCTTCATTTGTGAAGTAATTAGCTTAATTTTAGTGTATGTAGCTCTCTGCTGAACTTTAAAGGTCAATACATTTAAAAGTCCTGAAGCTATCTTTTCTTAACATATCTAGTTTGTTCTTGGTTTTTTTATACACATTCTTTCATTAGGCATTATTTTTCCAGGGACACTGCTAAAATATAATTGGGAAATCCACATCTTTGGAGGAAGTGAAGAGAGATTCTTTTGCTGTCCCTGCAACAGATTATCTGTCAATTGGTTGGCCGGAGGTATTCTAAAATTTGACCAGCCCACTATTGGAATGCCAGATTCCAAACTGATTTATTGTATTATCCAAGCATCACGGAATATGACTGATTCTCTTTCATGAGCCATGATTTTTTTTATGACATCAACTGTTTTTATTCTATGATTCAAGTTTTTAATAGGGTCATAAGACTATGAATTTGGAACTGGAAATGTCTTTAAGGTTATGTAATCCAACCCCTAAATTTAAAGAAGAAATTGAACTTAAGACAGTTTAAGTCACTTCCTAAGAATCACATATATCATAAGGACCAAAGAGGATTTGAACACAGATCTTCCTGAATCCATGCTCAGCACTTTATTCATATATCTCTCAGATTGATCAGTGATTGTTTCATTCTTGTTTTTCTTCTTTCTTTGATCAATTGATTCAATGGGTGTATCTAGGAAATATTACAACCTAGGTTTTATTTTGAATGAATTTGAAATTGAATGAAAGTAGTGTTCTACTTCATAGAAGTATAGGGAATAGATGTTGGTTACATTAATTGCTATTGAGGTATTTGTGATACTCCATCATGTGTACATATGTTTATTTTATGTATAATTATACATATACTTACCATAATAGAACATAAACTAGTAAAGGGGAGCAAATTATTTTTCAAGGTTTTTTTTTTATTACTCAGGCTTAGAGCAGTTCCAGACAATAGCAAAATGTTTAATGTTTCCTGTCTCTGTTTGTGGTATTCCGTAAGACAATGTATATAAAGTGTATTGCAAACTAGAAAGCAGTGTATCTATAGTATGTCAGAAATTTAAAAGTGATATGTAAGGATCAACTATTACTGATTGATTTGAGGGGGAAAAAAGTTGTTGTTACACATTATATCTATTTGAACCAAGAGTCAAAATAAAAGCTATTGGACCTGAGAGTCACCACCTCATGTTATTCCTAACCCACAGGGTAGAAGTTAGCATTCTTCTAAACACAGTGGGAATAAGGGCATTATTGGTAGAAAGAATATCTTATTAAATCAGTATAACATATTATGCTTGTCTACATGCATGAACTGGTTCAGAGGGAAAGAGATTTAATTCAATCAAGCAGTTATTTTTAAAACAACTGGTTGAATTTGATCAAATGGAGGTTTATTTTTTAATTCTATCATTCAATAGTTCAATACTTTTTGTCTGTTTGTTTTTCAAGAAATCCTAACTACAAAGCAAAGCTTTGACCCACATTGAAATTTGAGTTTGAAACATTCACTTTAGTGCTATTTAAAAATCAACAATGAAATAAGATCAAGGACATCAAATGTATTTATTGCTTACCATAAAAATGACACACCATAAAAGATATGGAATATATTAAAAAGGAAGCACATTTGTCACAACAATTAAAATAGCAAAAGCTTAATAACTAATGAACCAAGAGAGAATTTTGTTTTCCAATAAGTTTGGTAATAAAAGATAATTCTTGACAACAATGTTTTTCAGAAGCTTCCTTATTATCCTGGTACCTATTTGTTGTACTTGGCAAACAATGATAAATACATTCCATTGTATGAGAGTAGCCTAAATACGTATTTTGCAATCTTCTTGAGAAATTATAGCCAAGTCTAATTAAACGTTTCTAATTAAAATTGTGTAGATAGGGATGGAATTAATGGCTTACTTGTACCATTTGTTTATTTCATTGTCAAGCGTGCTGGATATAATTGCAATGTCAAGAAAAAAATTCATCAAAATTTTTCTCAATCATGATGACTCCTACTTATATCAATTCATTTCAGAATTTTAATTTGTCAATATTTAAAGGCTAACAAAATTATCTAAATATAAGCCGTTGACCTGTAAGTGGTACATGTGTGTGCATAGTCACATATGTACAAGTACATATATAACACATGTACCTACATAATCTACAACACATGAAATAATTTTGTGTTTATGAATACACATATATGTATGTGTGTATATATTCATAAGCATTCAAGTACATGTTTGTGTGAATTTTTAAATATATTTCATAATGTTTAACAATGGAATACATGCATCAAGCAAAATAAAACTTAAACTACAATTAAGGATTCAAAGTATATTTAGTGTGATATCGTAGGAGGGAAGCACAGTGCCTCAACCTATAGGACATATATTAACACACACACATATATATATATATATAACCATCAGGTCAAGAGCTTATATTTAGGCATTTTTCATGACATGAGCATGTATGTATATATTCATGTATACATATGTCTCAAACTCATCTAAATATTCTGTGATGATTAGTAAGGGAACACATATATAGAACAAAATAGAAGCTAAATTTTAATTAAATATTAAAATATATTTGGTATAATATTCATGGAAGGGAAGCATAATGCCTTAATCTACTTAATTCACCAGAAGATATGAGGAAAATTAATCATAACAAAAGCCAAAAAGGTGACCAAAGGTCACAAAAATACCATGTGACTTATTGCAATAAATCGTGATTCTTCTCACCATTGTGCATGGTTCTCATACACACATTTACCTGGGAAGAGGGAATCTAAATCCTTTAAAGTTGTAATCTTACCAGGTAACCCAAAGTGAGAATTGAAACAGGATAAAATAAGTGCAGCAGGGGCAGGTAGGTTGCACAGTGGATACAGCACCGGCTCTGAAGTCAGGAGGACCTGAGTTCAAATCTGGCCTCAGGCCAAACACTTGACACTTACTAGCTGTATGATACTAGGCAAGTCACTTAACCCCAATTGCGAAAGAAAGAAAGAAAGAAAGAAAGAAAGAAAGAAAGAAAGAAAGAAAGAAAGAAAGAAAGAAAGAAAGAAAGAAAGAAAGAAAAGAAAGAAAGAAAGAAAAAGAAACAAAGAAAGAAAATAAGTGCAACCTTGTAATGTGGACTTCATTTCACTAATCCCCTCAGTGCCTTAGATCCAATGTTAAAACTGATTAGGAAATAGTTTTTAAAGGGAATACATACACATATACGTATATACAGACCCTTATATGAATTGTGATTTTTTTGACATTGTATATAGTTTATATATATACACATATACATATATACTTATAAACATATACATATATAGTATATATCCATATATGTATATTCATATATATGCATGTATATATCCATATATATGGTATATGTGTGTATATGAAAACTACACAATGTCAAGAAAAATGACAATTCATATTATATATACATATTCCTTTTTAAAGCTATTTCATAATCATAACTGTTTCAACATTTGGCCTAAGGTATTAAGGGGATCAGTGAAAGGAAGTCCACATAATAAGTCTGTATTTATTTTATCCTTCTTTAATGCTCTCCCTGGGTTATCTGGTAAGATTACAACTTTATAGACGTTAGATTCCTGATATCTAGATAAATGTGGGACGCCAGAGCAAGCCAAGCAGTGGCAGGGGAACCATGGTCAAAGCTAGCGATCACAGGAGCTCATTTGTTGAGAAGACTAGAGAGATTAATCTGTGCCTGCAAAGTCAGAACAATAACCCACAACTAAAGTACAAGATGACGAGTTGAAAAATTTTCTTTGGAGGCTGGAAGATAATCATGTTCCCCTGGGAAGATTTTCTTTTTTGGTTTTCCTACCTCTCAGGAACATGTACTGACACATGTTTAACACAATTCTTTCCCTCCAACTGTGAGGTATCTTGGCATCTCTTTCTCTCAAACCTGAACACTTCCTTATGGTCTCAAGCAGGTTCTCAGAGCCCAGCTGTCACTCATGGAGTCCAGTGCAAAGAAACACTTTATGTAATCTATATTGACACAGTGGTTGAAGCGATTCCTCTGATGTTGAAAGTGCAGATATGTGACACTAAAACTTTTTTTAACCAATCAATTAACAAGTGGAAATTAAGCTCTTGCTGTGTGCCAGGTAATGCAATAATCCCTGAGGATGCAAAGAAAAGCAAAAACACAGTCCCTACACTCAAGTAGCTAAATTTTTTAGATCAAAGACAATGCACAATCAACATTTATGTACAAAATACATACAGTGTAAAATTCATGTGAATGCCTTTACAGGAATAGTGAGGAAGAAGGAGTAAGGAGGAAAATCTTGAATAAAGTAATCTTGAATAAAGATTGAATCTGAGATTTGAACGAAGCCAAGAAAGTAGGGGCAAGGAAGGAGACTATTCCAGACATGGGGAACAGCAAATAAAAAATGAATAGAATAGGGGGGCCATGTCATATGTTAGGAACCATAACAAGGCCAGTCTTGTAGAGGACCAAGATTTTAGAACACACTTGGAGGGTATGGAAAGGTAATGCCAGAAAGACAAAGCGAGAGAAAGTTGTGGAAGTTTTTAAAATCTAAGTAGAGGATTTTATATTTTATCCTGGATGCAATCGGTAGCCACTGAAATGTGTATGTGTGTGTTGCACAACATGGTCAAATCAGTATCTAGGGGAAAAAATAATATGCCAGCTGAGTGGAATATAGAATTCAAGGGAAAAGAAACTTGAGACTTCCACTTCCGGGAGCCAAGATGACAGAGTGAAAAGGTAGTCGTTCTCACTCTCCCCTATCAACCTCTGAAAACACAGAAAATATCACCCCAGAAAAAAAAAAAAACCCTGGAACACCTAACTAGAAGAAAGACGGGGAGCAGCAGTACAACAGCCCAGAAAATGGGTCTCCCACTGCCTCAACCAAAATAAGAGAGGCAGAACTATAAGTGGCCCCAGGCAGATAAGTACCCTGCTGCATTCATCTGAAAGGAGGTGAAGAAAACAACCTAAAGGCTTCCTAAAACCCTGGCCTTGCTCATTCCAACCCAACACCAGGTGAGCTGTAAGAGCCCTGCAGCCTCCAATTGTGAAGAAATCCCGAAGTAGAGGTGGTAGAACAGCCAAACAACAACACCTGGACCTCCGAGTGCCTCAGTGAGGTTGGGGGGAACTGGTGGAAACCAGCTCAGAAAACCACCAGATGCCTTGGCACTGTACCACAAAGGAATCTCCCAGTGCATTAGCAGAAATGAGGAAGACAACAATGCAGGGGGCCCTAGGCAGATAAACACCCTGTAGTACCCATCTAAAAGGAGCTGAAGAAAGCTAAAAGAAAGGAAAAGCAGACAACCTAGAATTGCCTGAAAGTTCCAGCCTTGCTGATTCCAGCCCAACATGAGTTAAGCTGCCGGAAACCTACAGTCTCTAGTTGCTAGCATAAGAGGCCCCAGCACACAAAGCCAGTGACCAAGACCTAGGCTCCCAACAGAAGAAGTTTGGGTCAGTACCCTCTGTTCCCCAGCAGGAGAGCTCTTTAAAGGCCAGGGAATAAAGAAACACCCTGAGTAAAAAGAAACATACCATAGATTCGTATTATGAGAAGAGTGAAGATCAAGACAAAAATTCTGAAGAGGACAACATTGTCAAGAAACCCACATCTGCAACAACAAAAGTTGAATATGAACTGGTCTGAAGCTGAAAAAGTCTTCTTAGAAGAGATCAAGAAGGATTTTAATACTCAAATGAGAGAGGTAGAAGAGACCTTCAAAATTACAATTGGCCAATTTGAAAAAAAAATACACTGAAGAAAACAAGCACCTAAAAAACACAATTGAGCAATTGAAGAAGGAAGTACAAAAACTAACAGAAGACAGCAATCTGTTAAAAACTAGAATTGGACAAATGGATACTAATGTCTCCATGAGACAGCAAGAATCAGTCAAACAGAAACAAAAAAATGAAAAAAAAATAGATGAAAATGTAAAATACCTCATCAGTTAAACAACCGACCTGGAAAATCAACTCAGGAGAGACAATTTAAAAATTATTGGACTACCTGAAAATCATGATGAAAAAAAGAGCCTGGACAGTGTCTTACAGGAAATCGTAAAGGAAAATTCCCTAGAAGTTCCAGAACCAGAAGAGAAAATAACCATAAAAAGAATCCACCAGTCACCACCTGAAAGAGATCCCAAATTGACAACACCAAGGAATATAACAGTAAAATTCCAAAATTACCAGATGAAAGAGAAGGTGCTGTCAGCAGCCAGAAAGAAACAATTTAAATATCATGGAACCACAGTCAGGATTACACAGGACTTCGCAGCGTTTACGTTAAAAGACCGCAGGGCGTGGAACATTATATTCTGTGAGGCAAAGGAACTTGGAATGCAGCCAAGGATCAATTACCCAGGAAAAATGAGCATCACTTTTCAAGGGAAAAGGTGGATATTGAACAAAATAGGAGACTTCCACACTTTCCTGATAAAAAGACCAGAGCTCAACAAAATAATTTGATCTTAAAGTACAGGACTCGAGAAGGACTTAAAAAGGTAAATGGGACAGAAAGATGCAATATGTTGTTAAATTGCCAGATTAATCAAAGAGGAAGTAAAATACTTAAATCACCCCATCTCAGAAAAAGAAATTGAACAAGCCATTGATGAACTCCCTAGGAAAAAATCTCCAGGGCCGGATGGATTTACATGTGAATTCTATCAAACATTTAAAGAACAACTAATTCCAATACCATATAGACTATCTGGGAAAATAGGTAAAGAAAGAATCTTACCAAAGTCTTTTTATGATATAAATATGGTGTTGATACTTAAACCAGGAAGTGTCAAAATAGAGAAAGAAAATTGTAGACCAATTTCTCTAATGAATATAGATGCACAAATTTTAAACAAAATATTAGCAAATAGATTGCAGCAACTTATCACAAGAATAATACACTATGACCAGGTAGGATTTAAACCAGGAATGCAGGATTGGTTCAATATTAGGAAAACTATCAGCATCATTGATCATATCAACAACAAAACCAACAGAAACCACATGATCATCTCCACAGATGCAGAAAAAGCTTTTGATAAAATACAACACCCATTCCTATTAAAAACACTAGAAAGCATAGGTATAAATGGAGTTTTCATCAAAATAATAAGTAGCATATATCTAAAACCTTCAGCAAGTGTTGTATGTAATGGGGACAGGCTAGAAGCATTTCCAATAAGATCAGGGGTGAAACAAGGATGTCCATTATCACCATTTTTATTGATTATTGTACTGGAAAAGTTAGCTTTAGCAATAAGAGAAGAAAAAGAAATTGAAGGTATTAGAATAGGCAAAGAAGAAACAAAGCTATCACTCTTTGCAGATGACATGATGATATACTCAGAGAATCCTACAGAATCAAGTAAAAAACTACTTGAAATAATAAACCACTTTAGCAAAGTTGCAAGCTATAAAATAAAACCACATAAATCATCAGCATTTCTATATATTACCAACAAAGCCCAACAGCAAGAGATAGAAAGAGAAAACCCATTTAAACTTGCTGTAGACATTATAAAATATTTAGGAGTCTGCCTCCTGAAACAAACCCAGAAACTCTATAAACACAATTACAAAACACTTTTCTCACAAATAAAATCATATCTAAATAATTGGAAAAACATCAGTTGCTCATGGGTAGGCCGAGCTAATATAATAAAAACGACAATCCTACCTAAGCTAATTTACTTATTCAGTGCCATAACAATCAAACTACCAAAAAATTATTTTATAGAGTTAGAAAAAATAATAACAACTTTCATTTGGAAAAACAAATGGTCCAGAATATCAAAGGAATTAATGGGAAGTAATGCAGGGGAAGGTGGACTGGCCATTCCAGATCTTAAATTATATTGTAAAGCAGCAATCATCAAAACTGCTTGGTACTGGCTAATAAACGGGGAGGTGGATCAGTGGAATACGTTAAATATGCAAGACATAGTAGTCAATGAGTATAGTAATCTATTATTTGATAAACCCAAAGACCCCAGCTTCTGGGATAAGAACCCACTCTTTGAAAAAAACTGCTGGGAAAACTGGAAAAGAGTATGGCAGAAACTAGGCATAGACCCAAATCTCACACCATATACCAAAATAAAGTCAAAATGGGTTCATGACTTAGATATAAAGGCTGATACCATAAGTAAACTGGGAGAACAAGGAATAGTTTACCTATCAGATCTATGGAGAACAGAAGAATTCATGACCAAACAGGAGATAGAGAACATTATGAAAAGCAAAATGGATAATTTTGATTACATTAAATTGAAAAGTTTTTGCACAAACAAAGCCAATGCAACTAAGATTAGAAGGAAGGTAGAAAATTGGGAAAGAATTTTTACAACCAGTCTCTCTGATAAAGGCCTCATTTCTAAAATATATAGAAATTAAGACAAATTTATAAGAACACAAGCCATTCCCAATGATAAATGGTCAAAGGATATGAACACAGTTCTCAGATGAAGAAATTAAAGCCATCTATAGTTATATGAAAGAAATACTCTAAATCATCATTGATTAGAGAAATGCAAAGCAAAACAACTCTGAGGTACCACATCACACCTATCAGATTGGCCAACATGACAAAACAGGAAAATGGTAAATGTTAGAGAAGATTTGGGAAAATTGGAACACTAATACATTGTTGGTGGAGTTTTGAAATGATGCAAATATTTTGGAGAACAATTTGGAAGTATTCCCAAAGGGCTACAAAAATGGGCATACCCTTTGATCCAGCAATAGCATTTCTAGGGCTATATCCCAAAGAGATCAAGCAAATGGGAAAAGGACCCACATGTACAAAAATATTCATAGCAACTCTTTTTGTGGGGGCAAAGAATTGGAAATTGAGAGGATGTCCTCAATTGGGGAATGGCTGAGCAAGCTGTGGTATATGAATGTAATGGAATACTATTGTGCTAT
The DNA here is from genome assembly GCF_003287225.1 of Phascolarctos cinereus. NCBI lineage: Eukaryota > Metazoa > Chordata > Mammalia > Diprotodontia > Phascolarctidae > Phascolarctos > Phascolarctos cinereus. Next base: position 43,344,795 of record NW_027555847.1, on the reverse strand, counting down.
AAGAAATGATGAGCAGGGTGACTTCAGAAAAACCTGGAAAAACCTATATGCTGTGATGCAGAGTGAGGTGAGCAGAACAAAGAGGACTTTGTACACAAACTGAACCCTTCTAAGCATTACAAGGATCTAAGACATCTCCAGAGGCCTCACAATGGAAAATGCTTTCCACATCCAAAGAAAGAACTATGGAAGTGGAATCACTATCACTTATTTTTACCTTCTGTTGAGTTTTGTTTCATCTTTCTGATGATTCCTCCTGTTGGTTTTAATTTTTATTTACAACTTCACTAATGTGAAAATATGTGTAATGATCTTGTAAATGTAAAGCATATATGAGATTGTGTGCCATCTTGGGGAGGGTGGGGGGAGGAAGGGGGAGAAATATTTTTAACTCAAAAGCATATGGAAGTGATTGTTGATAAATCAAAATAAATTAATGAAATTTAAAAAAAAAGAAAAAAAGAAACTTGAGGCAGGGACATGATCAAGCAGAAGTCTATTTTAAGAAAAAAATATTATGAAGTTAGAAATAGAAAGAAACAGAAAGTAGATATTTAAGGTGAAGCATGAGTTCTCAAGGATGTAGCTTAGGTTGTATGACTAAAAGGATGCTGCTTCCTTTGATAGTAATATGGCAGTAATATATGGGAAAGATGACATATATTCAACATGTTTACCTTGAGATACTTTTTGGGACATCCAATTTGTAGAATCCCAACAGACCATTAGTAATATGAAAATATATCTGGAGAAAGTATGTGGCTGGATAAATAGATCTGAGAATTATCTATCTCTCTATCTACTTTAAATCATGAAAGCTGATGAAATCATTAAGATAGAATGAAGAGAGAAAATAAAAGCGCTCAGGATGGACCCTTTTAGGACACCACATGTTTAGTGGCATGAAGATTTCACAAAGGAGACTGATAAAAAATGATCAGATATGTAGCAAGAAAACCACAAAAGAACACAAACCTAAGGAGAGAGTGTCCAGAAAAAGACAGTGATTGGCAGCATCAAAGACTACAGAGAGACAAAGCCAGACCCAGCAAACCAGTAGCAGGCCTTGGGAGCCACTTAATCAACAATAGAAGCAGCTGTTTCTGGAGCTCTTAGTTTCCCATGTAGGAATAGGGTAAAGGGATATACATTTAGCAATTACAACTGTGAAAAAAAAATGGAAGAATATATCTCTAGTAATGGCCTCTTGTCTCAAACATGTAGAGAACTCAGTAAAATTTATGAAGATAAGAACCATTCCCCAACTGATAAATAATCAAAAGGTATGGATATATTTCAGATCAAGTAATCAAAGCTATCTATGGCTACATTAAAAATACTCTAAATATTATTGATTGGAAAAATGTAAATTAAAATAATTTTGATGTACTACCGCATACCTATTAGATGGCTAATAAGACAGAAAATGAGAATGACAGATGTTGGAAGGAATATGGGAAAAATGAGACATTAATGCATCATTGTTGGAGTTGTAAACTGATTCAATCAATCTGGAGCAATTTGGAACTATACACAAAGGGGTATAAAACTATGTGTACAATTTCTTGGTCTATATCCCCAAAGAAACAAAAGGAAAAAAAAAAGAAAAAAGGAAAAGTACCCATATGTACATAAATGCTTATAGCTGCTTTTTTTGGGTGGCAAAAATTGGAAATTGAGAGGATGCCCATCCATTGCGAAATTGCTGAACAAATTGTGGTATGTGATTATGACAGAATATTATTGTGCTATAAGAAATGATGAGCAGAATGATATCAGAAAAACCTGGAAAGACTTGCACGGTCTGAAGCAAAGTGAAGCATACTATGTACAAAGCAACAGCAATATTGTGAGATGATAAGCTGTGAACAACTCAGCTATTCCCAGCAAACAAAGATCTAAGACAAGTGTAATGACTTACAAGGAAAAATGCTCTCCATCCTTAGAGAAAGAATTAATGGTGTCTGAATACAGATTGAAGCATACTTTTAAAACTTTATTTTTAAGGGTTGTTAATTTTTTTTTGGCCTATGTTTTCTTTCACAAGATGACTAAAAAGGAAATGTTTTGCATGATGACATATACATAACCTATATCAAATTGATTGCTTTCTCAATGAAGGTGAGGTGGGGAGGGAAGAAAAGATAGAATTTAGAACTGCAAGTTTGAAAAAAAAATGAATGTCAAAATTGTTTTTGCAAGTAAATGGGGAAAATAAAACACTACAAAATTTTTAAAAGGCTGCAGAGAAGCCAAGAAGAAGACTAAGAAAGGACATCAGATGTGACTATTACCAGACCATTGTTAACTTCCCACAAAACCATTTTCATTAAATAGGGTCAGAATCCGGATTGCAGAGGACCAAGAATTGAGGGAGAATACAGAAAGTGGTGGAACTATTTGTAGTTTTCTAAAGGTATTCAGCCATAAATTGGAAGGAGAGACATGCTATGACAGCTAGAGTTAAAAGTAGGATCAAATTAATTTTATTTTACTTAATGGAGGGTATAGGCATGTTTGTTGGTATCTGGGAAGCAACAAGTAGGTAGTGAGTAACTGAATGAAGGGAGTTATGAAGAGAGGGAAGTAATCAGCCTGAGAAGACAGTATGAAATGGGACTAAGAGTTCATCTAAAAGTGTTTGCTTGGACATGGAGAAGGATAACATCATACCGTAGAGAAGTGTGAAGGATGAGATAGTGGTGCAAGAAATCTGAGTCATGTGAGATTAGGATGAGAGAAGATCTCACAAAATGGCCTCAAAATTGCATAGGTAAAGAAAGAAACTAAGAGGATAAAAGAGAAGGGGTACCAGGAGAAGCTCAAGGAAGGATGAAAAGTTTTGGAATAGCCACTGTAATGAATAGTATAGTGAATCAGTGAATGACCAATCAACATTATGTATCATAAATTGGTAATAGACATAATCATCATGGTTTTATCATTTTCTCCAGTTCAATTTATGAGCATGTTAATAGAAGCAAAGGCGGCAGATATTGGAAGTAACCCAGGGTTCAAATTTAGCAAGACATGACACAGGATGGGGGTAAATGACTGGAATGTTAGAATTAGGGTAGAGTTGAAGTGTTTCAAGGAAAGAGAGTGTGGTGGCTTGGAATAAGAAGTATGTGTGGAGGGGATTAGGCATTATGATGAGAGAGAACAATAAGCTAATGGGTTGTGATACAGAGAGTGGACTGGTTAAAGCTTATGATCTAATTAATGAGTTCCAGAGATCATAAGCATGAAAGTGGGACTATTACAGTGATGGTAAAATCAAAGAGAATGGTTATCTCTATGTATCTGAGGGAATGGAAGTATAGACTATAGGAACTGAGTAGATTGATGAAGTTGGCAGATAGAGTATTTAAAGTATTATAATATGTGTATGTTTTAACTCCACTAGTATGTAAGCAGTATATTGGGTAGAAATACTGTGTCACACATTGAATTCCTTGAACAATAAAGGAAAGTTATCTTGAGGGGAAAAGTGTACATATCTATATATATTGGGTACCAGAATCTTGATCGACAAGCATTTGGTATCATGTCCATGTTATTAATGGTATTATATTGTGTTGTTTGTACCACGTCATTAACTTAATAGACAAGACAGCCAACTGCCTTGCAGCACAGTTAGGTTAAATTAATTGTTCATGGTCAAATAGAAAATATTAATGGCATGACTTGATCTCTAAAAATATGTAAAAACTGTATATGGATATATAGTTCTATTGAAGTCTACATATACCTATATGCTAATTTGCAAGTCCTCCCCTTCGCAGATTTAGCCTATCTTGGAAATGACACATCTAGCCCTCACAAACAGTTGATGAAGGGGCAAGTTTCTTAGTAAGGTCTTTGATGCCAAAGATTTATGTCTTCGACATTTTATTTGCTTTAATTTTTTCCCCCTGATTTCATTTTAAACACCCTAGAGTTCAGACTTACCTAGGAAGGCATGATACTTAGATTGAATGTTCTCCAAATTGTTTAACTGATTAATGAGAACTGTAATCACTATAATTTGATCTTGTAGTTATATTGGGGTGGAGATGCTGTCTTTAGGAGGCAGAGAGAATGGGATGCCTTTATTATGATCTTGGTGCTAGTACTCCAAGGTGTCAATAAATCTGCCAGATGTTAGCACTCACTGTGGTAATAAGAGGTTTAGAATTGGGAGTCCAGGATCCTAATCAAAGCAGGCCACTGATGAGTGGCTGTTTCTTTTTAAAAGAAAATTTGGGGGCAGCTTGATGGCGTAGTGGATAGAGTACTGGCCCTGGAGTCAGGAGTACCCGAATTCAAATCCAGCCTCAGACACATAATACTTACTAGCTGTGTGACTTTGGGGAAGTCACTTAACCTCAAATGCCTCAACAAAGAGAAAGAAAGAAAGAAAGAAAGAAAGAAAGAAAGAAAGAAAGAAAGAAAGAAAGAAAGAAAGAAAGAAAGAAAGAAAGAAAGAAAGAAAGAAAGAAAGAAAGAAAGAAAGAAAGAAAGAAAGAAAGAAAATTTGTATCAAGTAACTTTAATGGTTGTTCAACTCCCCTATTAATTTCTTTACCCAATAGGGAAATGAGGAGAAGGGAATAAGAGATATAGAGATGATGATAAAAGGGAAGGTGGATTAAGGGAGGCAGTGGCCAGAAGCAAAACAGACTTTTGAGTAAGGATAGGTTAAAAAGAGAGAGAAGTATAAACAAAAGAAAATATGATGGAATCAAATATACAGTATAATTGTGAATGTGAATGGGATGTACTCACCCATAAAATGGACGCACATAGCAGAATGGATCAGAAACCAAAATCTAATAATTTGTTGTTTGCAGGAGACATACTTGAAACAGAAGGAAACACAGATTTAAAATAAAGGACTGGAGCAAAATTGATTATGTTTCAGTTGAAGAAAAAAGGGAAGGACAGAAATCATGATCTCAGACTAAGTAAAAGCAAAAATAGACCTAATTAAAAGACACAATCAGGGAAACCACATTTTGCTGAAAGGTACCATAGATAATGAAGTAATAAAAAAGTACACTGATTTTCTCTGATAAAGCCCTTATCTTTCAAATGTATAGGGAATGGAGACAAAATTATATTAAAAAAAAATAAACACCATTCCCTGATTGATAAATGGTCCAAGGCTATGAGTAGATAGTTTTCTGAAGAAGAGATTGAAGCTATGTATAGTCATATGAAAAACACCCTAAATTACTATTTACTGAAAACACACAAATTAAAGCAACGCTTAGTTGCCACTTCATACCTACCAGAAATGACAAATGCTGGAGAGGATGAGGAAAAATAAAAGTCCTTATAAACTGTTGGTGCAGTTGTTAATTGGTTCAGCCATTCTGGGTTGAAAAAAAGACTATAAAACTATGTATGCCCTTTAACCAGCAATGACACTACTATGTCTCTACCCCAAAGAGATCAAAGAAAAAGGAAAAGGAGCTACATGCTCAAACATATTTATAGACACTGTTTTTGGAGAGAAAAAGGTAGAAATTAAAGTGATGATCATTGATTGTAGAATGGCTGAACAAGTTGTGGTATATGACTATGATATTGTGCTTTTAGAAATATAATAAGAAATGATAATGATAATATATATATATATGTATGAGACATAATATATGAATGATATACATATATGATATATGTATAGTGTGAAATATAATAAGAAATGATAATGAAGGTAGTTTCAGAAAACAAAAACAAAAACAACATAAAATCTATCCAAAGTAATTCCAAGTGAAGAGAGAAGAACCGGGAAAACACTGTATATAGTAACAGCAATATTGTAATGAGGCTCAACTATGAAAGATATATCTGATCAGTACAATAATCCAAGACAATTCCAAAATGAATCATGATTAAAAAGTGTTATTCACATACAAGGAAAGAACTGAATGCAAACTGAAGTATAATTTTCTCAAGTTCCTACTTTTTTTTTTGGCTTTTTATTTTTTCATAATTGCTAATATGGAAATATGTTTGCTTGGACAACTATGACTTATTTTTTTTGGAATATCTATATCACTTTTTAATTTTTCAATAATATGACTAATTGAGATTATTATATAATCATAATATCTTCAAATGAAGATGTTTTTGATTCAGTTTATATATGCTGAGTAGAACATGACTGGATCTTTTACATTTAAAGATGATTAGGAAAAAAGGAAAAGAACCTATATGTTCTAAAACATTTATAGCAGGTCTCTTTGGCTGACAAAGAACTGAAAACTGCAGTAATGTCCATCAATTGGGTAATGCCTAATCAAATAGTGGTATATATTTGTGATGGAATACTACTGTGTTATAAGAAATGGTGAGCTCAATGATTTTGGAAAAAAAAACAGATAAACGTATTAAATAATGAAATGCATGAAATAATGAAGAGCAAAATGAGCAGAAACAAGAGAATATTGCATACAATAACAACAATATTTTTTTGAAAACAACTTTGAGCATCTAAGCTATTTTTTCTATTATAATATCCAAATTATTTATAAAAGATATATGAAGAAAGATGTTATCTTCATCCACAGAAATAATTGATAAGTAGAATTATGTATAGAATAACTACATATATATATATATATATATATATACGCACACAACATACTTGCATAATACATGTATACATTTAAACATACAAACACATGCATACACACACACACATATATATATATATATATATATATATATATATATATATATATGTGTGTGTGTGTATTTGTATGTTTAATGGCAGACATCTTTAATGTGGGGGAAGGAAGAAAAAACACACATTAATTTTTTTTGTATATTTGAAATCAATAGCAAGTTGCACATAGTGGATTTATAGTTGCATGTACAATCTTATATTTTTTAGTATACTATGCTATGAAAATGTTTGTTTTATTCCATAAATTACAAAGAAAAGGAAAAAAATGCAAAAAATAACAATGTATTCCATGACTTTTTTTTTTACTAAAACTGGAAGGATAATATATGTAAATGAAATACCATTAAAATAATATAAAATGTAATTCTGTGACCCTCCCTATCCCACATTTGCCAATATCCATGGTGCAGTGTATTAATAATATTTAAGAATTCATGCCCCTCTGAGAAACTAAAGTGAGTAGGCTATAGATATATAGTATATTGTTCTTTCTGCTCTACATTAGCATGCATCTCTCACTCAATTAAAGAAACATTAAGTGACAGCACTTAGCACAATGCCTGGCACATACCATGAACATCATAATTATTTTTTGTACTGGACTTGGCTATATAATCTATGCAGGGCATTGTGTTAAGCCCTAGCAAATAGTTATGGTCTCTTAAAATCTTAACCTTTGTACTGTGTATTTCTCTCCATCCTATTTTATTATTTTATTCTTTTTTCTCCCTTTTACCCTGGTCCTTCTTCAAAAGTCTATTTTGCTTCTGACCATTGCTTTCCTTAATCTACTCTTCCTATTATGACTACCCCAACTTTCTCTAGTCCTCTTCCATTCATATTTCTCTGATTTCCTCTTGGTACCTGTGTGCATGCGCACGTGTGTGTACAGTGTGTGTGTGTGTGTGTGTGTTGTGTGTGTGTCGTGAACTATTAAAAACATACTCTGATCAATACAATAATCCAATACAAAGACACACACATATATGTATATTTATAAGTGTGTATATATACATATACAAATAAGTAGATAGATATAGATATTGATATTGATATAGATATTTTCTTTTTGAACCAATTCAAGTGAGAGTGTGGTTAAAGCATTTCCATTTTCCTTTCCACTTTTAAAGCTCTTCCTTAGATATTTAAATGAGATAATTTGCCCAATTTGTCTTTTTTTTACCTTTTTCCTCTACCATTGCATTCCACTTTTCCAGTTACATATATTTTGAGATAATCCCAATATAATTTACTCACTCCTATGCCCTCTTTCTATGTAAAGTTCTTTTAATGATAAAGTTCCTAAGAGTATTTATCATCTTCCCATATATAAATGTAAATAGTTTAATATTAGTATACCTCTAATGATTTCTCTTTCTTGTTTTCCTTCTCAGACTTCCCTTGAACTTTGTGTCTGATTGTCCAATTTTCTATTTCACTTTGGTCCTTTCATCAGGTATGATTGAAAGCCCACTACTTAATTAAATATCAATTTTTGTAATGAAGGATTATACTCAGTTTTGGTGAGTAGGTAATTCTTGGTTGTAATCCTATAAACCAGAAGGTCCTTTGCCTTCTGACATTTCACATTCCAAGCCCTCTCCTTGTTTAACATGATAGCTGCTAATTATTTATTGATTATGACTATGGCTCTTTAGTATTTGAATGGTTTGTTCCTGACTGCATGCAAATTTTTCTCCTTAATGGAGTTCTAGATTTTAGCTATAATATTTCTGGGAGTTTTCATTTTTGGACTGGTGAATTCTTTTGAGTTCTCTTTTAACCTCTGGTTCTAGGGTATTGGGATAATTTTTAAAAAATAATTTCTTGAAAAAAAATCTGGAATTTGCTTTTTCTCCAATATTTTGTGCCTCTTTTTACCAAGCTGTTAATTCTCTTTTCATAATTTTCTTACATCACTCCCATTTTTCTGCAATTTTTTCCCTGTATTAGTCCTATTTTTTTCTTTAACTTTTCCAAATATTCTTGTTTGTCTTGAGTCAAATTAGAATTTTCTTTGATGCTTTCGTTGTACCCTTTCCCACATTGTTTTCTTCTGTGTTTATGTCTTAGTCTTTCTTGCCATCCTAATAACTTCTAATAGTACAGTTCTTTCCTTGTTGTTGTTTGTTCATTTCCCAGGCTATTTCTTGACTTTGAACTTTGTGTTAAAGTTAAGCTCTGCTCACCCCCCAGGGTTAGGGAGGCACTGTGCCAAGCTTTAGGCTTTTCCCTGCTGTTGTTTATATTAGCGTTTATATAGATTTTAAAGTTTGAGAAATTTTAAGCATATTTTCTCATTTGATCCTCACAGCAACTCTGGGAGATAGGTGTTCTTCTTATCTACCTTTTCCAGATGGGACAATTTCAACTTTGAGAAGCTAAACATCTTATGCAAGGCCACAAAACTAGTAGGTAGCTGAGGCATTATGTGAACTCTGGTGCTCCTGACTCCAGGTCCAGTACTTGATGCACTGCCCTCACTGGGGATAGAGTGCCAGGCCTGAAATCAGGAAGACTCCTCTTTTTTAGTTCATATCTGGGCTCAGACACTTACAAGCTCTGTGACATTGTACAAGTCTTTTAAATCTTTTTACCTCAGTTTCCTCATCTGTAAAATGAGCTGGAGTAGGAAATGGCAAATCATTCCAGTGTCTTTGCTAAGATAAACCCATATGGGATCTTGGAGAGTCAGACATGACTGCAAATAATTTAACAGCTACAATAGCAGCTACCTCTATCTGTAGTACAGATGTTGACATGCTTTGTTAGAGGGAGTTTTCTTCCTGAAAGTCACTAAACCAACGGAATCACAGGTTTGGTAACCTACCCACTACTTCTGTGCCTCATTCTACACCCACCACAAAATATTTTAAAGAAAATTGAAATATCATAATTTCCCCCACTGGAGTATTTTAAAAACAACTTTTATTTCCCAAGTGTACATTAACTTTTTGTAGAAAACTGTTATCATTTATGCTGTGAAATAGGAAAAGGTCAATGTCTTGGATTAGAATGATTCACTGAAAATAAAATCCTCCATGAGATTTTTGTGACAATTGCTATTTTGTGAATAAATAACATTTGCATGCCTTCATAGTGCTGTGGTTAAGAATGCTAGGTAATAATGGGTCACATTTCTTTAAGCACATTGAATTTTCAAAGTTTATTCCAGAGAGGGAGGGGAAATTGTGTGGCAAGAATTGCAATTTTTTCTCCCTCTCTTTACAAATAAAGAAAATGGGATTCTTGAAGTTTACATGACTTGGCCATGATGACAGAATAGCAAGTTTTGAGTTCATGATTTTAATGTCTCAGAAATCCTCTTATCCACTATGCCACACTGACTTTAAGACACTTTGAAAAGTAAAATAAATCATGCAACAGTGGTTACTGACCCTTTATTACATATATTTGCGTGGTTAACAGTGGAATTAGGAATAATTATCATACTCTATATAAATGTTCTTTTTAGAATACCAGAATCCCAAACCATTTTGATTTAAATCATGTAATTCAGAAACTTGAATACTATTCGTTATTTGCAGTTGATTTATGAGATTGATAAATCATGCCTTGAGGAGACAATCAAGTTCTACTCTGAAGTCTCATCATGGCATACAGAAAAAAAAAGTCTTTGGGCATGAAAAATATGATCGATTTCATGCCTAAGTTCTGAGCAAGTTATTGCTAGGTTGATTCTTAGGTCATGAATTTTTTAGCCCTAGTAGACTAGGAAACTAAAATGGAAACTAGAAATTTGTGTCAGGATACCAAATTTGAAGGGAAAATGAAAACATGCCCTCCTTCAAAAACAAGAAAGTTTAAATCTAGCTAGAAAGAATACTTAAAATAAAAAGGTCACAATCATGCGTATTGTTAATAACATATTTGAGCCACTATAATAGTTGATTCCCCTGCTAGATCAAGTAAATTTTAGATGACTTTTTGTATAAATTACAGTAATTACTTGAGGATCCCTTTTAGACCCATTTTGCTTCAGTTAGTGTTCAAGGTTGCTAGTTATACCTTTTTATCACAGCAACTGAAAAACTTTTTGTACTAAGGTACAAAAGACAAGTATTTTCAGGGGAGGGAAGAGCTATGCTAATGGTCTCATAAGTAATTGAAATTTTGAAATTTTATTGAAGTCTGAGTGTCAACGAGTTTTTATCATTAGCAGATGTGAAAGTATTCGTTGATAACTGTGTGACTTTAGGTAAGTCACCCACCTAGATCTCAGTGTCATCATCTGTAAAATGAAGTGGCTAGACTAGACAGCTTTGGAAAACAGTGGCATAGATGTTCCAAAACATTGGCTAGTTCATAGGTCAGATACACTTGACTTTGTGCCAAGTGGGATGTCCTCTTGTCCAAGAATGTTTTAAATTTTGCCTTCATAAATCAAAGATCTAGAGCTGAATGAACCTTGAAAGTTTTCTGCACCAATACACTCACATTATAGTTGAGGAAATAGAGAGGTTAGTTGACTAGCCAAAGCCTCATATACTCCATTAAAGTGTTAAAATTTATTCATAAAAATAAGGGAAAAGTGTGAAAAGTAACATAAAATGACAGATTCAAATTATAATTTAAGATGAAAACAGAAGAAAATTCATATAGTAGCTGGTAAGTAATCATTAAGGTGTTGTGTGTCCAGCAATTATCTTAGGATCCTAAAAGACAGATAGAAGAGGGAGAGAGAGAGAAGGAAAAATAGAGAGTGGAAAGGAGGGAGGGACAGAGAGAGAGAGAGACAGAGAGAGTCAGAGAGACAGAGAAAAACAGAGAGAGAGAGACAAAAAAGAGAGAAACAGAGACAGAGAGAGAGAGATGACATACATATCAAAAGACAGATAGATAGTGAATAGAACATTGGACATGGTATCAGAAATTCATCAATTCAAAATGCAGCCTCTGACATTTACTAATCGTGTGACCTTGGGACAGATATATAAACTCTGATACCTCAGTTTCCCCATCTATTAAAAGGGGATAATAATAATACCTAACTCCTAGAATTGTTTTGATGAACAAATGACATAATATTTGTAAGGTCCTTTACAAATCTTAAAGCAGTATAAAAATGCCAGAATTTCTTGCTATTTTATTATTATTTTTATTGTTGTTGTTGTTGTTGTTATTATTATTATTATTAATTATCATTGATTTTCAGTTTGGAAAGAAGAGAATTCAGTAATTTTTAGTCTTATTAATATTGCTAAAATATTTTACAATATAATCAGTTCAAAATTCAATCAATCATAGTGCAGTCAATGATAATCAGCTAGGTGTTACAGTAGATGAAGCTGATCTTAAATATGAATTCAAATCCAGACTCAGATATTTACTTGCTGTACCCTCGACAAGTTACTTAACCTTTCTTTGCCTCAGTTTGCTCCACTATGAAATAAGAACAATTACAGCCCCAGCCCCATAGAGTCATTGTGAAAATCACATTAGATATCATGAAAGTACTTTGCAAACCTTAAAGTATTATATAAATGGGAAGATGGTGGTGGTGGTGGTGGTGGTGGTTAGTCCAGAATGTTCATATATCTAGAAATGTGATCCTGTATAAATGAAACATCCATATTCTGCATTTGTAATGGTGATATTTCCTCATTATGTTGACAACCTGTCTCTGTCTATATGTGTGTAGCATAGAGCTCCTCTGCCAAACTGTCCACTTTTTAAAAATCTATCCAATAACATATCTCGCACAATCTTGTACTACCATGGAAAAGCTTAAAAAATTGTACCTAAAGTTACACAAATTGTTTTGAGAAAAATACCCGTCTTTCATGCAGCTTGTAGTACAGTCTATGATTTTTTGTTTTTTAACATAATGAAGGGGAATTTTTTTTGTTGTTTTAAGAAAATTTATTCTAGATATTTTATGACTAAAAATCAAACCATGTACTTGTTTTCAACTTGACTTTATCAAGCAAAATAATACTTTTCCTAAATTTAAAAGCTTAAGATGTCATTCACATGATACAAACAAATACAATATTAGACTAGAAGAGTTCATCAAGTACATTATTTCCCAATAGTAACTCCTAGGCAAATTATCATTGATCTGTGAAAATACTTATAACCTATACACTTAAAGTTTTTCCTGCTTTTCAATGAAAAAGAAAATGTATTGCTGAACTAAGGACATATCCTGCCCCCAAAGTATGTAAAAGCTACAGATACTATAGAGAAAAAAATGTATCCTACTTCTTTGAGCTTTATAGCTATGTGTTCCCTGTTCTCACTTCTTAACCATTGACTCATAGAGATCTTCCCTGATGATAATGCAGAGTGTGGCTGCTACATAAATGATAATTCAATTTGATTCAATCTATCTATCTATCTATCTATCTATCTATCTATCTATCTATCTATCTATCCTCTATCTATCTACCTAATCTGATACATACAAGATAAAGGCATCATTAGATATAGATGAAGAAGAAATAACTTCCTGATTCCATATCTCATCTCTAATATGAACTATCTTTATGACCCTGGGAATGTCACTGAACTTCTCAATGCACCATGCCATTCTCAAAGACTTGAAGTTGTCTAATAGATACCAGTTGGTAAAGAGAGTTTCCTCACTAAGAGATCTCCTTTCTAGGGAAATCTTAGGATATACCAGAAAAAATATACATATGCAAGACATTTGTTTAGGTGCTGGAAATACAGTAACAAACATACAAACAACAAAAAGGAAAACTAAAGCAGTCTCTGACTTTCAAGAATATTCCATTGTACTGGTAGGACATAATAAACACCAAAATAAGGAAATATAGTGTTGCATACAGTGTTGTATAAATTTCAAGAGAGAGAAAACTCTAATAATTGGAAGGATCAGGAAAGGTAATATGGAAGAGATGACACCTGAGGTGTTCTTAAAAAGAAGTTAGGGATTTAGGTATTTTATTGGTCCTTATTATAAATTAGGTTGGGAAAACCTGATCTAGTCCAACTCCCTAATTTTATACAAGAGGAAAACTTGAGGAGGTTGAATAAATAAAATTATGGTTTTCAAAAAGTGAAGTTAATCCAAAACTGTTTTTTTTTTTCAAGTGCACCAGTCCTAAAACCTGTCAATGGCAATATCTAGCATGTGCCTATTAAATCTACACATGAGAAAACTGAATAAACCAATTGAAAAATACTGTAATTTCATATGTCATGAAGATCTTTTAAAAACAATTCTTTGTTGCATTTTTGCAAATCACAGATGAAGTTTCCAGTGAGATTTTATAATGAAAGCTGCAAAACCCTTAACATATGTGTGGGGTGTGTGTGTGTCTGTGTGTGTGTGTGTGTGTGTGTGTGTGTGTGTGTGTATACATATCCTGTCTGCAAGTGGAAAACACACTCTTGCTCTAGTGTATGGCCAATTTCAGCAGCTGTATTGCATGATCCTTAGGGGGAAAAAAACACACATTAAAAAAAACACAAAAAATCAATAGATTCTAATCTCACTGTAAATATTTGCTCTGACTTCTTTTTTTCCTAATAAAAATTAAGTAATGCCATCCTACCTCCAAGTCACCACCTGTCAATATATGTTCATGGTATAAAATACAATTAGCTTTACCTACTGGGGAAAATGTTTCTAACCACCATGTTGTAGAGAAGAGTACATTTGCAATTTAACAGACTAGAGGTAATCTCTCTAATGATAACCAAAGATTAGCTGAAGAGTTCAGGAGTTTATGCTTCTTAGACACAGACATTTTCAACAAATTAACTTCAGCCATACTCAGAAATTTAATGAACAAAACAGATTGGGTGGATAAATCATCAGTTGCTTATTCAAGCCAGTGATTAAGCAAAAGGGGGGGAAAAAGCAACTACTAAGTCATCATAATAGTTGACTGACCATGAAATGTGCAAAATAAATCGAAAAGATGACATTAAAAATGGACCAAAACGAAAATAATATCTGTTGTATCTGTCTTTAACTGAAAAAATATTGCCTTAGCTATTGGAAACAAAATGGCAGTTGTTAGAACACTGAATTATTAATACTTTCTTCAAACATTCAAAAATATAACCAGAAGTTATTGCTCTGTTTAAGACAAATGGTTTCTTCCACTAATTGAGCACTGTAAATTACAACTCATACTATAAAGTTTTTTTTCAAATACTTTGCATTTGTCCATTGTAAAATGGTTGTGAAGTGCTCTGTATCAGTCCATTTAGATTGAACTATTTATTTGCTTTTTTATTTTGAAGGATTTAGAAATTATGGACTCTAAAATCACTGATGAATATGAAAAATTACACACATACAGAAGGCAAGAAAATGGCAGCTGTACAGGAATCCAGAAAGTCACTACATACATTTAATATAATTTTATAATACCCATATTGCCTTTCATGTCCGTGTGATCCTCTAAAACTTCCTCTGGTTCCCTCTGTGTGTTTTCTTATATGTTTCATTGATATTCTCTTTTCTGTCTTCATTTTTTTTTCATTGTTTTGCTTGACATTACTATCACCACTCCCTATTTCCCCTTCCAAACTTGCCCACCCTCCAGGCCAAATAGGTCTTCCTAAGGTCAACAGATAGACAAGTATATACAAGTTATAGGTATGTATGGAAATGTATTACCATCTTATACCTACAATGTATTACCCCTCCACCAAGGAACTGAAGGCATGCTTCACAATCACTCATCTGAAGTCTTGATTTTCACTTAATTAACCACAGTTCTTAAGTCTTACATAGTTGTTTTCTTTCAAATAATGTGGTCACTGCATAGATGTTTCTCCTGGTTTGGCTTACTTCCCTCTGCATCAGTTCATACAAGTTTTCCTTTTTTTTTTTTCTAAATTATTCCTTTTCATGATTCCTTAGGGATAACAATAAGGATTGGACCTATGATTTGACTGGCATAAGTAATTTCCAGTGAGGTATTTTTACCAATGTAGATCAGCCCCTTCCCTGTAGTTTATGTTCTTAATAACTTCCTAGCACACTGAAAGGTTAAGTGCCTTGAATAGGGTCACATAACTAGTAAGTTTTTGAAGTAGGACACGAAACTTGCTCTTCCTAGAGTTTGAGAGCAGCTGTCCCTCAATAATATACATGGATAGGATCCCAAAGGCCATTCAGTGCAACTCCATCATTTTAAAAATGAGCAAATTGAGGTCCCAGGATAATAATTTACCAGATTTATTCAGGTAATGATAAGAAGCATTTTAGAATTTGAGTACTCTGAATCCAGATGCAATTTTTCCCCACCTCCAATATACTGTCTTCAATAATAATACTCAATTGTATCCATATACCTTAATTGTTTCAACTACGTCCATTTTGTTTATAGTTTTTTTCTTGAAATAAAATGTATTAAATGACTTTTGAAGCCAAGTTGGCAGAGTGAGCCTCTAAAACTTCCTCTGGTACCCTCTGTGTATTTTCTTATATGTTTCACTGATGTTCTCTTTTCTGCCACTTGAACTCTCCCAAATTCCCCTGCAAGCAACCTTGGAATAACACCTAAAATCCAACTTTGCAGCAGTGAAGTAGTATTGTAGCCCAAGACAGCTTAGAGGGTCAGCAGAAAAAGTCTGTCTCATGGGAGTGAGAAGAAGTGTGGTTTAGGACAGGTGGCACCTGAACAAGCCAGAAGCAGTAGTGAGGCCCTGAGCCCCAAGCTTGGGGCAAGCCACCAGTGAGACCCCATCACTATTGCAAACCAGCAGCTAAACCTTGAGTCCCAAGGCAAGTCAGCAACCAGTGCAGGGCAGCAGTGAGGTTCTATTGCCTGAACCCTGGGACAATCCACCAGAAAAGCCCTGCTCCCAGTACTACAGAAACTGTGCTTTTGGATTGTAATTCTGGAGGAGACTTTTTAGAGTTTCTTGGACAGCAAGCAGATCAAAGCAGTCAATATTTAAAGAAATTAATTCACACTATTCACAGGAAGGTCGAATGCTTAGGCTGAAGCTTAAACGCTTTGACCACATAATGAGAAGATGGGACTCATTGGAAAAAAAGACATTGATGTTGTGAAAGACTGAAGGCAAAAGGAAAAGGGGGTGGCAGAAAATAAGATGAATGCATAGTATCATGGAAATAATGATCATGAACTTGTATAGTCTTTGAGAGATACTGGAGAATAAAAGGGCTTGGGTTATTACTGTCCATGAGGTCATGAAGAGTTGCACATTACTGAACAAATGAACAACAACAATTGGACACTATCTATTATAATATCCTAATTGGACAGATAAGGAAACTGAAGCCCAGGATGATTAAATGACTTGCCCAAGGTCATACAGAGAGTAAGTAGCATCCCCATCTCCTTCAGCCTTTCCATATATAACCTTATATTTTACCAATCATGGATCTAATTTGCCTTCCTAGAACTTTAACAGATTCCCTCTTGCACTGAATATTCTGGCTTACAATATCAGGAGATGGGGAACGAGTTATGGTGAAGTGTTTTCCAGCATCACTGAGGGGATCTATTACCTCAAGAAGGTTATATTTGAGGAAAATGCCATATTCCTTATTTTCACAGGTGAAGAAAGGAGAATCAATCTCATTATAATTGGAATGAGTCTTTAAAAATTACTTTCTTTCCAAAGCCATGACAACTCCTCTCTACATCACCCCACCCTATTTTCAAATTGGAAGAAGAATGAATAAATGTCAGCAGATCTGCTTTTGTGTGAAAACGGAGATTTCTTAACACTGGTAAAAAAAAAAAAACATAGCTTCCTATCTTCCTTTCTGAACGTTCCTAAAATTTTGCAAAATAGATAAATTAAGGGATGTTTCCTTTGAGGAGTTAACTTTCAGATTAATTAAATGCTTCTTGACATATGCTCAGCTACTTGATGGAGAACCCAGTAGTGGGAAAATGGGGAAATTAAAAGCAAAGGAGGTAGGAGCCATTGCCAATTAAGCATCAGTCAGATATTAACATAAAACATTTCTGAAATGTAAATGCACATCAATGGGAAGAAAATAAGAGACTCAACAAAGAGGAATCAAAGATAGGGCAGATAAGTGAGATAACGCTTCTTGAAATATTCATTAAAGGGACCAGACATGTGACTTCATAGCATAATAGGATTATAGATTCAGAATTGTAAGGACCCTAGAATCCATCATGTCTAAACCCCTTATTTTTATTTATGGGGAAGCTATATGGCACAGTGTTGAACTCAGAGTTGAGTTCAAATGTTGCCTCAGAAACTTTCTAGTTTGGTGACAGATGAAACCAGTTAACCTCTTCCAGATTCATTTTCTTCATCTGTAAAAGGAGGACAAGAATAACACTCACCTCACAGGATTCCTCTGAGTATTCAATAAATAATATAACTTTAAAAAAAAACTTTCCAGCTCTCTCTCCGATCTTTTTCATCTCCACGTTGACTGCCTTGCACCCCTGAGGATCATTACACTGTGAGACCTATTTGCTAATTTATGAATCTCTGCCCATAGTTGCTGTAGGAATCCTTGACTTGGTCATGTTCATATAACTCTTATCTTTTTATCTTTCTTTCTTCCTCACAATGCCCCACAACTTTTCCAACATGCTTTCTGTTTTTTCTCCTTCCATTAGAAACATAAGTTCCTTAAGTATAGGAGCTATCTTGTTTTCTTGTTTTTGTATCCAGTGTTTAAAATAGTGCCAGGCTAATAGTAAGTGCATAATAATGCTTTAGCCTCTATCTATCTAACTATCTATCTATCTATCATCTATCTATCTATCTATCATCTATCTATCTACCTATCTATCTATATCTATCTGCCTATCTATCTACCTATCATTTATTTATAACTCTTTACATACTATAAGGGAATTATGTAAATGCTAGATAATATTACAGGTGAAGAAGCTGAGGCACAGTGAGACTCAGTGAGTTAGCCTAAGTGCTCAGAGTAACCAAGCTGATAAGTATCTGAGATGGGATTCTAATTTGAGTCTTCATGACTCCAGGTTGAGGTTATGTGCTCTATTCAACATTTCATCTAAAATAAGGAAATGGGAACTCTCAGGTGAGGAAAGCCCCTCTACCAGAGAAAGTTGGCCCTGTCTCTATGACCTAACAATATCAGAAAATCCTAGAGAAGTGAAGGGTTAAGGGACTTTTCCAGGATGAAACAGACATTATATGGAAGGCATGAGTTGAACATTGGTAAATATAAGTTCTCTACTCAATACCTAACATCACCTGTCAGGTAATTTCAGATTATTTCAATTGAATTCAATTCAAGAGGCATATATAATAGTATTAACTGATTTTTACAACTTGATTTCTGAATATATCATTTACTTTTTCTTAAGAGGATATAGCTTTTAAATAATAATTTACATTGTGTCTTAAAGTTTACAGTATACTTTAAAATATTATATCATTTTATCTTCACAACAATCCTGAGGGTTTTGTGCTACTGTTGTCACCATTTTACAAATGATGAAATAGAGGCCAGCAGAGGTTAAGTGATTTGCCCATGGTCACAGAGATATTAAGTGTTTGAGACTAGGATTTGAACTCAGGTCTTCTTAACTCTAAACTCAATACTCTTCCTACAATACTACATAATGAAACAAAGAATAGTATTTTGCTTACCTCCTTATTATTTCATCTTCAAATGTTTGGATCATGCACTAGTCCATTTACGTCTGGATGGAAGCCCAGGTTCTCTCTCCTGCTGTGAGAATATTGATTTCTAGATCAATGATGCAATTTTTAAAAATATGTTAATTACTAGAAGAGTACAAAAGATTCTGTAAACTCTCCTTAATTATTTGAAGACACAAAATGAATTTGTTTAGTTACAGTATTTTATATTGAATTAGGTCTGGCTATCATTCTATAATTCATACCTTGAGGTACATGATATCATTTATTTAAGGCTTCCTAAAAAGGTATTGGATACTTTCAAAGGAGATTTTTTTTTTTTGGTTTGGTTTTATAAACCTAATACCCACCAGGAGCTCATACCAGGACAGAAAATGTAATTTAATGTTTTATTGGCCATCTGTCATTCTTCAAATGCTAGTCAATAATGATTTGTCAAACAATTAACAGAGTTAATAAATAGTCACAAAGTAACCTAATTGGCCAGCCACCAGTCACCACTGCTTGGGAATTCAGTAATGAAAGCATTCAGCATAACACCTGATGCCCAACCAAATGGAAAGGAAACATGACATAATAGATGATGATTAATGATAAAGATGATATAATAGACTAATGATGTTGAATGTCCTAGAAATCAGTGCTGAACTAAGGGCTGGTTTAGTCTTCATGGCCCATGCTGCATTTTGTGGTCTCTTTCAGATGCAGGATCACCTAGTCTTCTACTAGATAATTTTTGCAAAAGACGATATATACAAAAGGTGAGACTCTGCTTGTATTTTTATACTTATCTGTGTATCTTCCCATAAGATGCTAATTTAAGAACAAGCAATGTTTTGTTGTTGTTCAGTCATGCATGACTTTTTGTGGCCCAATTGGGGATATCTTGGCAAAGATACTGGAGTGTTTTTACCATTCCCTTCTTTATCTCAATTTACAGATGAGGAAACTGAGGCAAGTGAGGTTAAGTGACTTGCCCAGAATCACACAGCTAGTAAGTAATTGAGACCAGATTTGAACTTCTAAAGATGAGTCTTTCTCTTCCCAAGCCCAGTGTTCTATCCATTGTGCTACCTAGCTGCCCCAGGCAATGTTTACTCTTTTCTCTGTTTTTCCAAGTATGTAGCAGAAGTCCTAGAACATAGTAGATGTTTAAAATATTTGTCTAATTGAATTTACATTGTTAACAAGAATCTGAATGATATCTGAATTACTGGAATTGTATTATTCCATCCATATCTAAGGGGAAAAAAACATCATCTGTCTTTGTGTGAATTTTAGAACACATTTAGCCAAGTAATTAGAATGGTACAACTAACTTGACTCCTTAGTTCTCTAATTCCCATCCTTAGGGAACCAGGAAATTTAACTTGAATTCAGGACATGGGACTAATACTTACTGGATGAAGGATATAAAGATATAATATGAAATAATATAATTTGAAATCCATTTAATTTGTAGCTCAAAGCCTCAAGTACAATTCCCCACTTTGCTACTTTCTGCGTACCCTTGAACAAGTTGTCACCTCTCTGGGCCTCAGTTGCCTCCTCTATAGAACAAAGGGCTTGAAATAGATTTTCTCTAAGATCATATAATCTAAGAGTAGAAAGTGAAGTCAGAAGACATCTTGTCCGAGTATAACTAAGCAAGGATGATTCCAATTTGTGGGAAAGTTCTTCCTGGTTTTAAAATCCATAAATGAGATATATCTTAGGCATATCAATATGTTCACCCTTGCCTCTGAACCCAGTGAAAGTTTATATCTCGGTTTGTGGCCAGATTCTTTCCTTGTTCATTGCATACAACTTTCCCAGTTAATACTCTTACTCTAGTAAACACTTCCTTAGTATTCTATGGCATTACTATTGTAGGACTGCCTGAATAAAGGCCTGACCAATTTGTGTCAGTTTTCCTAGAAGCTCCAACCTCAAGCACAGCTTTTGTGGGAATTTCCACTTAACTTTCTGCCAGGTGTCATTTCAAACTACTTGCTTACCTGGATTACCACCTACTCCTTGTTGCCAGACTAGCCTTAGACCATGCTTTGTGGTTACATATACATATACATATATATATATGCATATACATACACATATACATATACATACACACATACATATACACACTACACACATATACGTATTTATGTGTATGTATATATGTATGTATACGTATATATGCATGTAGATTTGTGTATATGTATGTATATACATGTATATATGTGTGTGTATGTATATATGTGTGTATACATACATATATACACATATACATATATGTATATATGTGTATGTATATATATATATATATATATATATATACATACACATATATACATATATGTATGTATGTAGGTAGGTAGGTAGGTATGTATAGTAGTGGCACTTCTAGGTCAAAACATAGGCATAATTTTATAAGCCTTTGGCCATAGTTCCAAATTGCTCTAAAGAATAATTAAATCAGTTCACAACTCCACCAAAAATGTCTCTTCCCCCCCCCCCACATTCCCTCTACCATTTGTCATTCTCCTTTTCTATTCTATTAGCTAAACTAATGGGCCTGAGGTAGTATCTCAGAATTGTTTCAATTTGTGTTCTTCCAATCAATAGTGACTTAGAGAACCTTCTCATATGGTTAGAGCTTTGATTACTTCAAATGAAAACTTCAAATTTCTTGATCATTTATCAATTGAACATTTATCAAATTTCTTGATCATTTATCAGTGGTTCCTATTTTTATGAATTTGACTCAGTTCTCTATTTAGTAGACAAATGAGGCCTTTATAAGAGAAACTTGCTTCAATATGTTTTCTTTTTTTCTTTTTTTACTTTTCATTAATTTATTGTGATTTATCAACAATTACTTCCATAAGCTTTTGAGTTTTAAATTTTTCTCCCCTTCCCTCCGCACTTCTCTCCACAAGACAGCACACAATCTGATATAGGCTGTATATATACATTCTCATTAAACATATTTTCACATTAGTGATGTTGTAAGTAAGAATTAAAACCAATAGGGGGAACCACCAGAAAACAGAAACAAAACACAAGAGAAGAAAAAAATAGCAAATACTATGCTTCATTCTGTATTCAAACTCCATAGTTCTTTCTTTGGATGTGGATAGCATTTTCCACCATGAGACTTTTGGAGATATCTTAGATTTCAATATTTTTTTTTCACAGTTGATTGCTAAATATATTTCCCTCCATCCTATTCCTTACCCTGTTTATTCTATTCTCTTTCTCCTTTCACCCTGTCCCTCCTCAAAAGTGTTTTGCTTCTGGCTACTGCCTCCTTCAATTGTGCCTCCTTTTTATCAGCCATCCTTCACTTATCCCCTTCCCTCATGCTTTCCTATATGGCAAGATGTGTTTCTATACCCAACTGAGTGTAGATGTTCTTCCCTCTTTAAGCCAATTCTGATTAGAGTAAGGTTCACTCATTCTCCCTCACCATCCCAACTTCCTCTCCACTGTAAAACACTTTTACTTGCTTCTTTTGTGTGTGATAATTTGCCACATTCTAATTGTCTCTTTCTTTTCTCACAGGACGTGTCCCTTTTTGACATTTTAATTTTATTTCATTGTTTTTAAATATCATCCATTCATATTCAACTTGCACCTGTGTGTGTATATATATTCCAAACTGTCCTAAAAGTTAAAAAGTTTTTGTGAATTACAAGTATCATCTTCCCATGTAGGAATGTAAACAATTTGATCTTATTAAGTTCCTTATCATTTGCCTTTTCTATCTACCTTTTTATGCTTGTCTTGAGTCTTGTATTTGCAAGTCAGATTTTCTATTCAGCTCTGGTGTTTTCATCAAGAATGCTGGAAAGTCCTCCATGTCACTGAATATCCACTTTTTCCCCTGAAGGATTATACTCGGTTTTTCTGTGAAGGTGATTCTTTTACTCTTTGGTCCTCCAGAATATCATATTCTAAGCCATCCAGTCCTTTACTGTAGAAGCTGCTAAATCTTGTACTATCATGACTATTGCTTTGCAATATTTGTGTTGTTTCTTTCTGGTTGCTTACAATATTCTCTCCTCGACCTGAGAATTCTGGATTTTAGCTATAATGTTCTTACCAGTTTTCATTTTAGAATCTCTTTCTGAAGGTGAAAAATGGATTTTTTTCAATTTCAAATTTACCCTCTGTTTATAAAATGTCAGGGCAGTTTTACTCGAAAATTTCTTGAAAGATAATATCTAGGCTCTTTTTTTTTCATGGATCTCAGGTAGTCCAGAAATTCTTTATTATGTCTTCTGGATCTATTTTCCAGGTGAGTTTTTTTTTCCCCAAATGGGATATTTCACATTGTCTTTTATTTTTTATTTTCCATTTTTAAAATTTTGTTTTATGGTTTCTTAATTTCTCATGAAGTCATTAGCTTCCATTTGCTTAATTCTATTTTTTTAAGGAATTAGTTTCTTCAATGAGCTTTTGTAGCTCCTTTGTCCATTTGGCCAATTGTACTTTTAAGGAATTTTGTTTTGTTTCATTTTGGTTTTTATCAGTGAATTTTTGTACCTCTTTATTCATTTGGCTAATTCTGGTCTTTAAAGCATTCTCCTCATTTGATTTTTTTTGTACTTCTTTTGCCATTTTGCCTAGTCTTTTTTAAGGCATTATTTTCTTCAGTATTTTTTGTGTCTCCTTTACCAAGCTGTTGACTCTTTTTTTTTCTTCATGATTTTCTTGTATTACTCTCATTTCCTTGCCAATTTTTCTTCTAACTCTTCTTTTAATCTTCAAAATCCTTTTTGAGGTCTTACATGACCAGGGATCAGTTCATATTTTTCTTGGAGGCTTTGGATATTGGAGCTTTGACTTTGTTACCTTCTTTTGAGTATGTGTATTGATCTTCTTTGTCACCATAGAAACATTCTATGGTCAGTATTTTTCTATTGTTTTCTCATATTTCTTGACTTTTAGCTCTTGTTAAAGTAGGCCTCTGCTTCTACGGTGGAGGGCACACGGTCCCAAGCTTCAGAGATTTGGTGTAAGCATTTTCAGAGATACTTCTAGGGACCTGTAAATTTTCACTTCTTCCAAGATGGTATGATCAAAGATGAAATGTATTTACTACTCTCCTGGCCTGTGCTCTGCTCTGTGAGTGACCACAAACCATCTTTTCTGCTCTTGGAACTGTGAGGAGTATTCCTGCTTCACTGTGGCTGCAAGCTCTGGTATGCTAGTGCTCCTCCTCACCCTGAGACTGCTATCCAGGATTGTGACCCATATCTAAACATGGGTAAAGTAACAGAATCCTGTCTCCAGTACCAGCAAAGAAACCCCTTTAATCTCCTTCTGATCAGTTGTTCAAATTCCTTACCATCTGTGGGCTGAGAGTTCTGGAAATACCTGCTGCCACTGCTGATTTAGTGGCTCCTAAGACCCACCCCTGGTTTGCTGGGCCCTGGTCTGCACTGGCATATCATGTTCTGGAATCTGTTCCACTCTCACCCAAGTTTGACAGGTCTTTCTGCTGAACTTTTAAGTTGTCCATGGCATGGAAATTATTTCTCCCCACCTTTTTGTGGGTTCTGCTCCTGGAATTGTTTTATGACATTATTTAAAGGTGTTTGAAGAGGTTTGGGGGAGAACTCAGTCATTCCTTTTCTTTGCCATCTTGGCTCTGCCTCTGGTCCATGTTATGTTTTGTATGCATCCTCTTTATCTACCACGGCTTTCAAGTTTTGCATATGTCTTTTAAAAATCTAATTCAGTTGAAGAGTTTCTTGAATATCCACAACCATATTTACTGATTATTTTCTCTTTTCTTTTACACTGATGAATTTTTTTTTTTCTGTTTCTATGTTGAGAATCTCACTCTGGAGAGTTTCCAGCCCCTGCTGGGATGACTTCCTCTTCAGCATTTTAAACTTGGTGATGCTATCTATGTTTCTTTTAAGTTTTTGAAATCTCTCTTCCATGAATCTAAAAGTGAATGATATTTATGCTTGCCTCTCTTTCCCTTGTCTACCATGAATTCAAAGTTTGAAGGATCCCTTTCTTTTCTCCAAAATTTTCCACATTTTTTTTGCTTCAGTCTCCTTGTTCAGAGTTAGCTTCAAAAAAGCAATTCTACTCTCTCTTTCAAAAAAAAAATAGGCAATGTAAGTGTTTTTAAATGACTAAAAATATGTGACTTCACATTTTTGTATTTATTAAAGTTTCATTTTATTTTGCAAAAAATAAGTGGATCTGGTAACAAGAATGATTTTGGATTGGCAGCTGTTGGGGCTGAGTAGCAATGCTGAGACTGCAGGTATGCTCCAGATGAGCTCAGGCAGTCCCTGCCCACACTCATTACAATAGTTAGAATTCTGTCTTGGTCACCAATAAACAATAGTGTTGGTGTATTCCTCAAACTGGCTAGCCTCTTCATAATGTAGTGGTAGGGTAAGATCAACAGCAAAGTCCAAGGAAAACTCAGAGTTGAAGGACAATGGCAGAACCATTGGACCTTGGGGCTTTCAATCTTCTATTTTACTTCTCTACCCCCTCCCTAAAGTTATAGGGTGTGATCAGGGGTTTTTCCTCTATGAAAAACTTCTCTGGGGGCCTATAAATGCCTCCACACTGCTCTAGACATTTAAAATGGAGCTGAGGAAAAATGAGTTTTGTGAGTTTAATCTGAGAGCTGTGCATCTGAATTCACCTGCAAATGATCTTCTTTCCACCACTCCATTCCTTAAAAAGTAGAACCAGGACACTGGGGCATGGCAACATATGCGCTCTGTCTCTTATGACAAATAGATACTGAATTCAAGACAACAGCTAGTCATAACACTTAGAATGAACAAACCAATATAATGGGGTAAGTACCTAGTGCCATCCTTAGGGGACTCCTTGAAAACATAGCCTGGATTTGCAAAGGCCATATTAAGCCAGATGAGTTCCAAGTGTTCCCAAGAAAGCTTAGCTGTTCTCATCACAGCAAAACCCAGGAGCCACCTTGCAGTGATGTCCAGTCCAGCAGACCTACCTCAGGGACAGAGTTCACCCTTAGATGTTCACTTTGTCTAAACCACTGAAGTGCCAGGATATCAACTAGCAAGACAGAATCCTGTTGGCCTTCAAAGACAGTAGTGTGCTAATTACTGTTGCAAAGAAAGCACCAGAAAAGCTTTTATGTGGACAAATGCTTGGAAGCCAAAGAAAGTCTGCAAATATCTGATTGGAATTAAGAACTCTCTTTGTTACATTGTCTTGTTGGATATATGCATGTGTGTATCATGCATGTTAATGTGTTATAATGCTTAATATCTATGCATTCATTTTCCTTGCATAGTCTGCTTATTTCTATTATCTATATTTTTGTTCAATACTACATCTAACTACATAGATCTATATATAGATATATCTGTAAGTATATATGTATATATGTGTGTGTATACACACACACACACACACACACACACACAACTGTGTGACCTCATTTGAAAAAGAAAAAAATATATATTTTTTTTAATATTGGGGGTGGAAGAAGAGAAAATGTCAAACAGTTGGGGGGGATATCAAAGGCATCCTGTGTTTTCATAAGAATAAATAATTCTGGAAACACAGATTGTTACTACTACTACTACTACTATCACTACTACTACTACTACTAAATATTTATATAACACATTCAGATTTACAAAGCACTTTCCACACTATCTTAATTGGAGCAAAATACTCTGAGAGGTAGATAATAGTATTATCCCCATTTTGCAGATGAGGAAACTAAAACTGAGAAAGGTTAAATGACTTGCCCTGGGCTACATAGCTATTAAGCTTAGGAGGTAGAATCCCGTCTCAGCTTTGTATTTTTTTTTCTTTTCTGCTCTTCATCCATCTGTGTGCCCACCAGCATTAGGATAAAATATTCCATGAATTGATAGTCGAACTACAATCCACTTATATTACAAAAGCTTTTTCCATAAAAAAAAGTGTTTATTTTTTTAATTGCCCCATAGACACTAATTCAAGGAATAAAATTCCCTCAATGTAGAACTCCTTCCCAAGAGTAAATGAATGTCAGGATGATTAGGATTGAGTTCTTGAAAGGCTACAGGTAGTTCTCAATTCATACAACATTCTTAAACGGGTACAGCTAATTCATTTTTGAAAGGGGATTTTGTGAAAATTGAATTTTTTTCTGAAAAAAATTAACTTTTCTTTAACTGTGATTATTTTTATTTGGTCTTATTTCTAGGTTCTTTAATTTTCCTTGTTCTTAATTTTCTTCCTCAGCAAATCAGTGGTTTGTTAGTACCTAAATTAACTGAATAGAATAGATTTGCTTTAGTGTTTTCATAAAACAGTGGAAGATGCTTTTGTAATGAAAAAAATTATCCCCTCATTTTATGCTCTAATGTTTATATAATGTATTTTCTTAAAACAGAGTACAACTACAACAAAATTATACTGCCCTAAAAAAAAATACAAAGCCCTTTCGTGCCTACATTGTTTATGAAGAAGCCCAGGCACTTAGTTAATAATATCACTTCATTTATTTAAACTTCTGAAATACGTTTGTTTATAGAGAGCTATAGTTCCCAAGGCTAGGGAGGTAATACTGTCTCAAAAGATCACATCTGGAATTCCATTCATGTTTCCATTATTAGGTATACTGATGGGCTGGATAGGATAGGTGTGAATAGGAGGATGAATGGCTTCAATATGATGCCCTAGGTAGATCAGTTGAAGCAATTGTCTTCAAGTATTTGGTAAATATCTCTAAGAATTTGAAGAGTTTTATGGAATAAATATTAGATTTATTCTGATCAGAACTCTCAAAATATGGAATGTTCAACCACTGGCTGTAGCATTTCCCCTTTTTACATTTTTCTTCTTCAACTAAAGAATGTATGATTATTTGTTTGAATTGTTATAGAGATATTTCATTCTAATTTTGAGAAGGGAAGGGGAAAGAGTAAGTTGGGCATGGATGGCCCTTCCTACAATGTGTGTAAAATTATTTGAAATTGAAATGTTCAGCGTGGAGAAGAGAAAACTCTCACTCTCTGTGTATGCATGTGTCTCTGAGTATAGAGGGGTGCTCCATGAAAGGGGTAAAAGTCATCTTTTCAAGATATTTGAATAGTCTATAATATGGAAGAAGTATTAAACCTAGTTTGCTTAGCTAGAGAGAGCAGAATTAGTAAAATTAGATAGATTGTTGTTGTTCACTCATTTCAATCACGTCTGAC
This sequence comes from Phascolarctos cinereus, assembly GCF_003287225.1. Taxonomy (NCBI): domain Eukaryota; kingdom Metazoa; phylum Chordata; class Mammalia; order Diprotodontia; family Phascolarctidae; genus Phascolarctos; species Phascolarctos cinereus. The sequence goes on along the minus strand of NW_027555847.1, from coordinate 43,316,310 downwards.
CCTTTGTGACCCTATTTGGGGTTTTCTTGTGGAAAATATTGGAGTGGTTTGCATATCCTTCTTCAGTTCATTTTATATATGAGGAGCTAAGGCAAGCAGGGTTAAGTTACTTGGCCATTGTCACACAGCTAGTGTCTGGAGCCCAGTTTGAACTCATGAACATGAACTTCATGATTCCAAGTTTCGTGCTTTGTTCACTGTGCCACCTAACTTCTCCTCCCCCCTCCAAATAGCCAGAAGCCTTCACTAAAGTGAAGTGTCTTCCTTTTTAATGTCTCTACTTTTTAGTCCCTGAAAAATCTTACTTGCAACTTCATTGCCCAATTGAAACTGCTTTCTCCAAAGTCGAAAACATTTTTAAATTACCAATTCTGATGGTCTCTTCATAGTCCATATTGCTTGATTTCTCTGTAGTATTTGATGCTGTTGACCTCTCCCTTCTTCTGGCTGCTCTCTAATCGATGAGTTTACATGATAATGTTCTCTTGGTTCTCTCTTGTCAATTTTTCCACTCGTTTCAGTTTTGTGTGCTGCATCATCAGCAATACCCTAGTCATTTATGTATGCTTTGTCTCTTTGTCTTTGCTTCTTCTGTCCTTATGTGTTTCCTCTTCTGACACACACACACACACACACACACGTGTGTGCATGTCTATGTGTATACATACATGTATGTATATGTATATGCATGTATGTGTATCTGTATATATGTATATGTGTGTATGTGTATGCATGTATGTGTATGTGTGTATACATACATACACACACACACACGTAATTCCTCTAATGAATTACAATGCCACCTATCAATTTTCTATGTGACATCTTCAACTGAAAATCAAAAAGTCATCTGAAAACACTCTGTCCAAGGCTGAAACTGTATTTTTCTTCTTAACCTTCTCCTCTCCTTAATTTCTTGCTTTCTCTTCACACTTCTAGACCTTCCAATTTGGAACCTTGAAGTCATCCTTGACTCTTTCTTTTCTCCCATCTTGCCATCAAATAATTTGGTAAGCATTTTCTTGTACTTGTCGAGCCCTACTTCTACAATAGCTCTTGCACTTATTTCTTCTCTCCATTCATTTGGCCCTGTCCCTGCTTCAAGCCCTCTCTCACTCCTGCCATTAGTCCTCTAATTGTTCTCTAACTCTTAAGTTTCTTCCATATCCATCCTCCACACAGCTGAAAAGTTAAAAATCCTAAAGCACATTTTGGACTGCATGTTATTCCCATGATTCAGAAGCTCCAAAGGTTCTTTCTTGCTTCTAACATAAAATAAAAAAATGTATTTGGTTTTTAAAGACTCTTGATATCTGACTACAACCTATCTCTTTCTGGCCTACTCTGTGTTTCACTCCTCCCCATACTATTTGTTCCAATCAAACTGGGCAGGTGTTTCTCATATATGATCTTACATCTCCATTTCTTGCAGAAGTGATCCCCCAAACCTGGAATATGTTATATCCTAATCTGTGACTCATAAAATACCTAGTTTTCTCTCAAATTCAGCTCAAGTGCCACAAGCCACAGGAAAGCATATTCTTATTTTTCCAGTTATTAGTGTTCTCCCCCATATATATATGTATTTATATACATAAATATTTCTTCTATCGTGTGCACTTTAAAAAAATCCAATGAAACATAATCTCTGTGAGAGTAGGGATTGCTTCATTTTTTTGAGCATACCAAGCCCCTAACTCACTGGCTATTTGTAAATGTTTAATAAGTGATTATTGAGTGAATGAACAATGAAACAATTTGGCACACTTGAAAAGGAGAATAAGCTAACTTGGAAGTGATGCTGTCCTCCTTAGCAGAAGTCTTAAAGTCCATGCTGTATCATTGCTTACTGGAGATTATATAAAGTGGATTCTCAGTCAGGCAAATGTTGGACTGGATAGCCTCACACATCTTTTCCAGCTCAGAGATTCTCACTCTTTAATGTGACACAAAATTTATGATGGACCGATAAGTAGGTTGATAATAGTCAAATGTAGTGATATTCTAAAATAGCAGCAGACCTGTCATTATGAATGGAGGAAGGCATTACATAGTCAAATGAGAATGATTCACAAGAGGAAGAAATGTCAACTTTAAAAAGTCCACAGAAGCCAATTTCCTCATTAGCAGAAAAATGTAAGTTTTTATTGGTTGATATAACACAGAGGGAAAAAAAATGCTGATTTAGGAGTGATAAAGGAAAGGGAAATGTGAATTAATAAGGCTTCTATAAACTGCTTTTCTTTTCAAAATACCCCCAGAAGTTTTTTCACCTAGAAAATCAGACAAGTGTTCTGTTAGCCAACTATATTTGAAGACTGGGATGGTTTCAAAAATGTAGATATTTTGTATTTTTTTTTGTAAAGAGTTACAAAAGGGACTGAAGAAAATAGATAAAGAAAAGAAATGAAGAATTAGGTCCATATGAAATTAGAAAAGACTGAACATTCTTCCCTTACTTTAGGATTTTTTCTTTAAAGCTTGAGTTCCAATGTACCCTTAGGGAATTTGAACATCATTTTGATCATCTATGTTATCATTAAGACATTACCAAACACCAATTATTAGTTTTTATATAAAAATTGGACATTTCAGAATGTGATACAAATTACATTGTTACCATTTAATGATATCCCCATGACTTCAAATTACAAATAAGGCAGTTTACCAGGATTGACTCAAAATGAGGAAGACACAAAAAATTAAAAATTGAACTGGTCTGAAAATAGTTATTTTATAGACTCATAAATTACATTGTCCATATAGCACATACCATATAGTCTCTGTGGGATACAATAAAAATGATATGCTTTCCCCTCTGTGTTTTCATTCATTAGGTGAACATGGCAGCATTGACCCAGAGTTTGATGATAATTTGGAAAATGCTGAAGAAACAGGTGCAAATGGAGGAACATACAGTGTTTGGTAAAGAGTAGCCAATGGACAATTGTTGGGTGAGTTGACTCCAGGAACCCTTTCCTTCCAAGCCAGGTTTCCTTAATAAGATATTTATGTAAAGAGTTTCACATCATGCAATTTAATTTAGATGATGGGGTATGGACCCAAGCCAAGGCCTTTGCCCCTTGCCTCAAAATAAAGAATTTGGCTCCCATTTGTCTACAGGCTGGTAAACCCTTAAAACTTCTTTTCATTTCACTCTGGTCTCAGATGGTTACCTGAGGCTATACTCACTCAATGGCTTTCCTTATCTCTCTTTATCTCTCTTTGAAAGCCCTAGTCCCACCTATTGAACTTATTGCCATACCTTTCAAACTTCTTCCTTCTAGTTCCCATCATTTTCTATTCTTATTCAACTTCCTGGAAACTCCCAGCTTCATTATCTATTCTAAGACCCCATTCAGATCTCTTCTTTCCAGTTCCCTTCATTATCTATTCCCATTGGTTGTTCAATCTTGAAAACATTCCAATTAGAATTCCCCCTTAATCACCCAGCCCCTCTTCCCAGCCCTTCTTCTGGTCACCCAAAATAACTTCAGTGTGTATAAGACCTACACTGGCCTCCATATAAATGCTGAGATTTTCTCATGCCAGCTCATCCTTATGGGCATTACTAATGTTCAGATTCCTTAAAAGTCTGGCCTGTTTGGTTTTTCTCTAATAAATTTTTTCTCTGGATGAAAGAAGAATTGGGATGAATTCTTGCAGGCAGGGCCTATGTGTTATGATTTTGGGGTTCTGGCACCCTTAAACTTCTAGACCTCATCACAGAGAGTACTATGAATTTAGTACCATGTTTGAAGAACATACCAGATGTTGAGGATAAAAAAATATTGTTTTTGAATAAGGAAACAAAAAAAATTGCCCCTAAATATAGAAATCCTGTCCTCTTTGGTTGCTTCATCAAGTAAAGAGATAAATAAAAGCAAATTATAGGTAAACTAAATACAAAATATTTTTTCCAGAAAATGTAAACTACTGTGGGGCAGGAGGAAGAAGGTAGAAATCAGGAAATGTTTTGTGTAGGAGGTGAAACCTAAGCTTAGACCTGAAAGAAACTAGGAATTCAAATGAGGAAGTGGGTTGGGAGGAGGGAAGCATCCAAGACTTGGACAACAGCCTATCTAAAAGGTTGGAGGTAGGAACTGAAATATTGCCTATAAAGATCAGCAAATAATCCAGTTTGACCAGAACTTTGCAGAGAATGTGGAGGGAAAATATTAATATTTCTAGGATAGTGGTCTAAACTTAGATTGCTAAGTTCTTTGAATGCAGAGAAGCTTATTCTTTAGCCTAAAGGCAGGAGGGAGCCACTGTAAAAGAAAGATTGTAGATGGGCAAGATACAGTAAGGGAGACTGATTAGGAGGCTACTTTGAATAGTATAGGTGAGAGATAATGAAAGCAAAAATTGATTTTGGTCTGTGTAGAAAGAAGGGGAAAAGATTTAAGGCTTTGATTGTCCTTCTAATTTGATACAAGCTTCAAAGATTTTAAATATGGAAAAAATCATCAATGATAAACAAACAAATACACCAAAATGAAAACCAATTTTCCAAAGGGTAGTAGTGAGGTGGGCTATAAAGCTATAAAGTACCATTCAACACTGCTTATGGAACCCTGATAATGAATCTAGCACAGTGCTAGACACCATTGTGTTATTAAATGACATGATCATTGCCCTTCCCTTGTAATGCTTGCATATAAATCCATCCCAGATGAATAGACCACAGAATATAATTAAGTGCCCAGTTGTCTACAGGGCTGGAACTGTGTCACGTATAATTCTTGTCCCATTATGTTATTCAATTTAAAATAAAATCAGTAAAAAACATGTCTACTTGCAAATTTTAGGGCCAGAAATTTGAGTTTAACCACTTGCTGAAAGAGCCAGAAATGACAATAAAAATAATGATAATAACATTAAGAAATAGCATTTATATAGTGCTTTGTGGAGTGCTTACATAATTATCTCATTTAATCCTTCCAACAATTCTGCAAGGTAGCTGCTGTCCTTAACCCCATTTTTCAAAAGAGGAAACAGCCTCAGAAGGGTTAAGTGAATTGACCTAGGTTATACACCTAGTAATGTGTCTGAAGCAACAAATGAACTCATTTATCACTGACTCCAATGAGGTTAAGTGTTCTAACCACTATGAAACTTAGAATGGACCATCAAGAACAGCTCCTGGTGTACTAAGAGATCTTAGGATCAAAAGTGTCAAATATCAAAAATAAGCTGGCATTCTATTATGTTTCTAAGTGACAAGGATCAATTAATAGGACTAATAATTTAACAGAAATAAAATGCCTAAGTTTCTTCACCTTTTTAAGACCCAGACAATAAGTGCTATCCAACCCATTGTAATGAATTATGGAAAGAGAATTTGTCATTTGCCTGTATTAACACATGCATGCCTAGCTTCAATTGTTTCCCCAAATCCAAACTTCTTAGGAGTTTCTCTGGAAAACTCCAAGGCTTATGATAGAAAGTTACTTTAGTGAAATACTGAGTGATAAAAGTGATTTAAATACCTTCTTGAATTTTAAAGAAAACACCAGGAGAGTTAAAAGATTTAAGCAAAAGAGATGAAGCCTTTGGAATAATACAAGATAAGATCACTGAAATATCAGTGTCCCAGTGAGCTCAAACATTGCAAATATTCTTTTATTTGATATAATTCTACTAGAAGTCATCTATATTAGCTATTAATTCTCCATTATTTTTCCAGAATACAACATTCAGGTTAACATCTACATGCTCTCTAGGTTATCATCTACAAAGTGCCTATGTGCTCAATTAAAATTTCTCTACCAAAAAGAACCTCTTGTATAACTAGAATCTTTAGTGTATTAAGGGTAGGCATTCACGCATCTAATATCTTTATATGTGCTTCTAAATCTTAAAAAAAATGTGATATTTTAATATTGCAGTAGATCAGTGATCTCATCCATGAAGCATCTAGGTAATTCAGAAAACAGAACACCAGGCCTGGAATCATTAAAACCTGAGTTCAAATTTTGCCTCAAGCGCTTTCTTGCTGTGTGACCCTGAATAGATAATTTAGTCTCTGTTTAATTCAGTTCTGTCAACTGTAAAATAGGGTTAATAATAGCATCTACCTTGTAGGTCATTGGGAAGATCAAATGAGATAATATTTGTAAAATACTTATTACAGTTCCTGGTACACAGTAGACACTGAACAAATATTAGTTGTTGTTGTTATCAATGTGCATATTCATTTCAACAATGCTGAACACATAGGTCAATTCTTCCTCAGCCTTTGTAACTCTTGTCTATGTCTTCCCATAAATTTGCCACAGTGGGTCTACTACACATACTTAGGACCTTCGTCATGTTTCTTGACATCATCAGTGTGCAGTTAAGTGTGCAGACATGAAGTCTATCCATCAGTTATCTTTTTCTTCCACAACACAACTTATCCATCTTCCTTTTTCAGTTTCAATTCTTTGATGATCTTCTGCCTCTTCTCTTAAATCATCATTTTTTTCAGGGTCTTAAAGCCCAAATAACACTCACTGGTATTTGGGTGATAATAACTTTTGAGTCGTCATTTTCACATGTATTTTCCTTTGCCCTCACAATATCAATATGAGGTAGGCAGGGAGTTCTCATGTCTCAGATATGAAAGAGTTGTTATAAGGAGCATATGGAATTTTCTAGGTGTCACACAGACAAAGTAATGTTCAATGTAAGAGCCACTACTTAAATCTCATTCTCAGTCTCTTGATCAGACATGCAATCAAGGAGTTGAATGGAAAGTCAACTAAGTTAGCCCAAATTGAATATAAACTCCCATTTTAACATAACTGAGAAGTAGTCATTCAGTTTCTTTTTAAAGTCCTCCACTGAGAGGGAATCCATTAATTCCCAAGGTAGCAACATAACACATAAAAGTTTAACAATTTGTAATGTTACTACATCTTTGTGATGGCTCTGTTCATTAGGAATATTTCCTTTCTATCAATCCCTGTTCATCTTCTCCACTTGTTAGTTTACTACCTCAGAGATACTTCTTCAACTGATATTTACAAAGCAATTTTCTGGAAACTCAGAAACTCTCTAACCAAGTCCTTTACTTTGGTATATATGGTATCATGCCTTACATATTATCATCTGAAAGTGATTCACAAGCAAAACTGCAATATTTCCTGCCTGAGTAATTTACAACATAGAGGTCCTTGACATCTTATTTTATCTCCATCATTTGAGGGCAGTGTGTTTCATCTAGTATATCTGCTATAATGAGAAAATATAATAGGTGATGTTTAAGTCAGAAAAAATCAACAGCATACATGAAAAATGTTCCATTTTCCATCAAGAGCAGGGTCCTACAGTGCAATCTAACATATGGCATTACCTCTGTAATTGCTGACCGAATGAAAATGAATAAAGACAAATAATCTTTGAATGGACACAGAGAAGATGGGCGCAAATGATGTCAGATGACTCCTGAATGCATGGGAGGTAAAAGAAATTGAACTCCATTAAATAATCATTGGTAATGTATACAAGTGAGAGGAAGAGAACAGAGTTGTGGAAAGATGGTTGGATAGAGCAGAAAAGAATGAAGAGGAATGACTTGGGGCAACAGCTTTAGAGTGGGAACGGGAAGAACAAAGGCGAAACTGTCCCACAACCTTTGCTTAATGGATAAAAAGTGAATGAAGATGAACGCCAGGATACAACTGCTGAGCAAATGTGAATCAAATAAAGATAAATAATGTCAAAAGACTTGTACTGAGTCTATAGGGGGTGAACTAAGATGAAAAATACAAGTCACTAAGAGTGGAATAAGCCAGAGGCAAATGAAGATCAATGATTCTGTATTAGAATATTGAACTCAACCATGCTTGTTTTGTGATGGTGTGTATTTGTAAAATATGTAATTCTTACTACATAAAAATCAGCAGATAATTTGTGTGTTGCTACATAAGCTACAACAGATTGTTAAAGTAACTGCTTAAAGATACTCCTGCCTTTACGTATGTGCATATCTTCCCTAAAAATATGCTCCAGTTATTTTGGCTTGGTCAATCAGAACATTCTGAAGCCCCTACTTTTCAACTTCTATTAAAAAGCCAAAGACTAGGCTTGTATACAAATAGATGATTTGATGGAAGATCTAGCCATAAGTACTTTTCATGTCTTATGGCTTTATTAGGGCAGCAACAGAAGTTCATGTGGATCCACTTCACTAGGGAATCTGCCAGGTCCCCTTCTCAGATCTTCTTTATTAGCTCTTCTAGCCCTTGAACCACCTAGCTGCTGTTGAAGCATTGGGAGATAGAAATCTAAAGCAATAGATTGTATCTTGAGTTCTGATAGATGGGCCTTTTTTGGTTATTGTTATTCATTTCAGTTGTGTCTAACTCTTTGTGAACACATTTGGGGTTTTATTTGCAAAGAGACAGGAGTGGTTTGCCATTTCCTTCTTCAGTTCATTTTTACGGGTAACAAAACTGAGGCAAACAGGGTTAAGTGACTAGCCCAGGGTCACATAGCTAATAAGTATCTGAGGCCAAATTTAAATGCAGGAAGGTGAATCTACCTGATCCCAGTCTCAGCACTCTATCCTACACACCTGAAATTAGGCCATCAGAATACTTCTTGGCCCTTACCAAACCATGCCACCTATTTACATACTGACTATCCTCATCCTCCTTGCATCAGAAATCAGATTTTGCCTTGGCATCCTAGACTCCGATAGGGGAAATTTTGCCCTATTTTTTTTTTTTGGAAGCAGGCCACCTTTCCATTTCCCAGCCTTTTTCCAAATCATACCACCTGTATTCTTTCATGCCCCTTATCACCCTTCCTCACCAGAATTCAGATTCTGTCTTTGGTAAATGAGCTATTGCCTTATTTTTCCTGGTAGTAGAACACCATGCCAGGATTACACTCATACCAATGCCCATACCAACTTGCTTTCCATCCACCAGCTACTACCTCTTTATATGTTATTTTCTTCTATAAGAATGTAAACTTCTATAGGGAAAAGACTGTCTTATTTGAAAGTACTTGTATTCCCAGAACTTAAAATAGTCCTTGGCCCAAATTAAAAATTATGAAATGCTTTCTCATTCCTTTATCCATTCATTTAAGTTGAAATTCTTTCAGTACTATGGTACAAAATTTTACTTTAGAGGAAAAACTTGGTCTATTAGCAATAGACAGGATGAAGGAGGTCCCAGTAATATAGTGAGGACTGGAATGGACCTTGGAGGTCATCTGGTCCACCCCTCTCATTTTGCAAATGAGGAAACTGAGACCTGGAGAGGTACTAACTCATGTTGACATAGTAAGTGGCAAAGATTTGGACCCAGGACCTCTGGCTCCAGAGCTATAGCTTAATTTGTTTGAATCCTGAGGATTTCCCATTTGTTGTAGTGAAGAAGAACTTTTGCAAACAGGAAAACTGTTCTACCAGCAGGCATAGTTTCATAAATTTATTTGGCTTTCTTTGTTTAATCAGACTGCCCTGTCCCTAAAAATATCTAAGTGCTGGACTAAGCATTAAATATAATCAACAAGCTCTAAATAATCTATGTTCTCTGAGAAATTGCACAAACTGCTGTGTAAGAATGGCTATTGGAAATAGCAAGGCTTTGCTCAGATATTTATTTTTTTGCTATTAAAAGCTTTCTATTTGTTGTCATTACTGCACTATGTGGAATTACAGAAAACTTTCTGGTGTTCAGACTGCTCATTTAATGATCTTAGAGTCCTCTGACATCCATTGCTATCCACTTAGGTTTTCAAATGGATGAATAAAGCTTATAGGAACTAAGCTTGAATGAGATATATTTCCAATGGTCAGGTATAGCCTGGGAAGCTCACTTTGGTTGATCTCACAAACCCACCGATTTGTGTTTCATTAATATTTTATTGTAATCATCAATATACTTTTATTGCGTCCACAGAACAACATGGGTGTTAAATATTGTAGTTAAATAAATTGAAGCATACGGCACAACTTTCCTATACTGTACAGATGGTGGAAGAAAACATGGAACTCAATCTATAAACCACATATGGGCAGTAACACCTACTTCTTTATACCAATATCAGTACTTTTCAACAATTCACTACAGGACGTGCATAGGACATTTTACAATAATGCATAATGAATTACCACCTCCTATAGTCTCAATTACAAAAAGGGTAACAAAAAGAGAAAAAGTACTTTTACTGTTTCTCTACAGAAACATCTTGCTGCTTAACAGACTAATTCATCCCAGTTTTCATTCATAAAAAGTCAGCTGTTATAAAACTCATATTATTTGAGCCCTTCTTTAATCAACAGTAATAAAAATAGTGTTGAGACCAGGAGCCATTTATATTTTCAATTAGATGATCTTATAAATAAACATTTGCTGACTCCCATGACAAAATGGCATAACAGGAGTGAATTAGGGATTGGAACTCTATCTACTAAAAATGAACACAGGGTTACCTCAGAGAACATGAGTGTGGTTACTCTCCTAACAAGCACATTGCACATTAATAACTGTCTTGAAGTGACTTAGAAGTGCGGAATAGCATAGTTACTTTAATAATTGATATGAGATTATCTGAGAAAGTATAACTTAGAAGAGACATTCAAAAAATTATTTTTGTAAATGGCCTAAGTTTAGCTCCCATATTTTAACCACAGTGTCAATGAGGCCAAGATCAATTCTTATTATTGAAACAGAACACAACTACATGAAAAGAAACTATAAGTTTTATGACTCAAAGGCAACTGAAGGCTGTCTAACTCCCATTTTGCCAGCAGAGAAAACTGAGGCTCAGAGCAGTACATGACTTCGGTAAGTTCACAGAGTTAGGAAGCAGCAGAACCAGAATTCAAACCCAGATCTGACTTCAGCTTTGATATTCTTTTCAATTTATCACTATATAGTGATAGTTTAATATGATAACCAATACAACGTGCCTCCAATATAGATTCTAATGCTCAACATTGAGATTGAAAAAGAGAGTGTGGATGAATCCATGTTAACTTATCATCTTCATTTGTTACTTTTATGTTTTGTGTGATTGGTGTTTCTGTGATGCAGGCTCTCTTTCCAATGATACATTCTACCATGCTTCTCTTCGGCAGATGCTTATATAAAGGCTCCACAGAGGTCCCACTCACTGTGGTGAGGACTTTCCATTAGATCTCTTGTCATTGCAAGAACACTAATGAAGCAGCCCAGGTTTTCATCTTGTTGTTAGTATTTGTCCTTCATTCTCAAATAAGAGAAGTGGCATCAGGAGGGAGATGTCTTGATTTACATTTGAATTGGATTGGTAATGGGAAAAACATGGACTTTCAATGGGCCAGGATGCAGTGGGAGACTTTTGCCTTTTTAAGCTAAGGTCTTTTACAGGTCTCAATCTCTCTGAAGCAACACCCATTCAGTAATTAAACATTCAATGAGAATTGAAGCAAAAGATGATCTAGTTTGCCTTCATAAAAGAATCAGTCGGGGAGGGGAAGATGATCAGAGTTTCCGGCCAGAACAGAAACAATTGCTATTTACCAGATTTTCATCAGATATTGAATCACAGAATAGATTTTGCAACAGAAGGCATCTTAGGGGTCATTATATTCAACCTACATCATCTTACAGATGAAGAAACAGAGGTTTACCATGATTATGTGGCTTCCCCAGGGTCACACAACTATTAAGGTGAGACTTAAATTCTGGTCTTTTTGAATCCAAGCCCAACACTATATCCATTGTGTAACTTAAGTGTCTGTAATTCTCAGCATCCTTCTCATCCAATCCTGTCAAGGAAGGGGAAAGACCATTGAGAACATGCCAAGTATCATTTCATTGATCCTTACAACAGCCCTGAAAGCTAGTTACTGTTATGATCCCCATTTTACAGTTGTGAAAATTGAGGCAAACATAAGTTAAGTGACGTCTCCAGAGTCACACACATAGTAAGTGTCTAAGGTTGGATTTGAATGAATCCAGGCCTTTCCTACTCTAGGTCCAGTCCTCTGTCCACTACACCACCTAGCTACCTGGTCATATGCCTCTGTGACAATAACCTTTACAATACTTCTCTTGCAGAATTTTTATTTAGTCATACCATTTACGCATGCCAATAACCTATGGGTAATCCTAAAAATTAATTCTTCACAGACTATGCTATCCCATGCTTCACAGTCATACAATGTCACCAAAGGAATATTATTATTAAAACAGCTGGTCTTTGATACAGCTAGAAATAACTTCATAATTTTCAGAGACAACTTTCCAATTCCTCTTTAATTGTGGACCTATATCATTATTCATATGCATGTCTGCTCAAGACATAAACACCTAACTGGCACACTGAATAAAGTAGCTGATTTGGAGGTAGAAGGACCTGAATTCAAATATGGCCTCAGACACTTTTGTGTGACCCTGAGTAAATCACTTAATCTCTCTGTACCTCTGTTTCCACAACTATAAAATGGGGGTAAATAATAGCAACTATCAGAGCTGTGGTGAAGATAACATGAGAAAATATTTTAAAGCAGTTTATAAGCTGTAAAGTACTAAATAAATGTTAGCTATTCTTATCATCATTCTTACAACTATAAATGCAATGTAAGTGGGTTGTGCAGATCTTATGCAATGAACTATGCTTATCAGACAATTGATAGAAAATAAATTTGTCAGTAATAGGATCAATCTCAAGAGATTGGCTATGGGTCAGAAATAATGTTCATAGAATCATAACTAAGAAAGGCTTCTTTATGGTTTAAATATGGTCAAAAATTATTTCCATCCCCTTAATTGGTATGGCCCATGATAATTTAACTACATGGAAGATATAAGCAATGCAAAAAATCCAGAAGGTTGAAAGGCATCTGCTTGGTGTAATATATATGTGAAGCCAAGGGGAAATAAAAGAACAAATGTAAGAGAGAAGATGGGACAGTGGAGGGAAATGATGGATTTGGAGTTGGAGAACTGGGATTCAGATCCCATGTCCGCTTCTAACCTGTTATCTATCTTTGACAAATCAATAACACAGTCTTCATTTTCCTCATCAACAAAGTAAGGAAATTAAACTAAATGGCTTCTGAAACTTCTACCAACTCAAATTATGTGGTCTTATGATCCCTATGATCTAGAACAAATACCTGACCAACTATTTCCTTAGGGTAGAGTATATATCTAATAATATTGAATTAATAAGATGCCAAAAAGCAATTAATAAGCCAATATTTTTAGCTTATTACTAATCAATTTAAACTAACAGAAAATTAACCATTACATAAGTCACTAACACATTATTTTCCATTTGTAGCTAATAGAAATAAATCAAAATAGTATATAAAATATATAACATAGCTAACATAAATTATATTATATATGAAGTATTTTATTGTAAATGTATATTCACACAATGCATGTGAATTAAACTTCATTATTTCAAACCACTTTTTATGCATTATTTTATTTTAATTTTCATAGAAAAACTCTGGGTTTAGTATAACTATTATGTTTATCTCTATTATCAGAGTGGAAGAATTTTAAATTCCAAGTCATTAAATGACTTGCCCACATTCTCTTAGCTAGAAAGTAACTCATAGTGTTTGGGATTCAAATCCAGGGCTATGGAGTTCAGTTCCAAGTCTAGTGGTCTTTTCACTGTAATCTTTCATTTAAATGCAGAAGAAAATAATTTAAAAATGACCAAGGAAAATTCGCTTTTAAATCAATTTTCTGCATTATGCTTCCCATTGAAATAAATGCATGTTTGAAAAGTAACTGCTTTAAAAGTCAACCTTGGGGCAGCTAGGTGGCACAGTGGATAGAGGGCCATCCCTGAATTCATGAAGACCTGAGCTGAAATCCAGCTTCAGACACATAACATTCACTCGCTGTGTGACTCTGGGCAAGTCACTTAACCCCAATTGCCTTAAAAAAACCCCAAAAACTCAACCTCTATCTTTAGACTCTCTTGTATTCAGAAAAGTCTAGAAAATACAATTTTCTATGAATAGTATCAGTTATCTCTCCAGTATCACCAGAATCCAAATAAGAAGGCTTTGTATAAATGAGGAATGAACTAACACATCTCTCTGCAGAGATTCGAGCATTTTTTTTAAATCAAACTTTTCTATAATTACACAATATATTAGACTCTCTCTCTCTCTCTCTCTCTCTCTCTCTCTCTCTCTCTCTCTCTCTCTTCTCTTTCTCTCTCTCTCTCTCTCTCTCTCTCTCTCTCTCTCTCTCTCTCTCTCTCTCTCTCTCTCTCTTTCTCCACACACACACTTTGGCATCATTCCTCTCCCTGATTCTCAAAGAGGAAATTGGCCACTAACCATTATTTATTGAGAACAACTTTGGAAGCCAGAGTGCATGACTCAGATCTCATTGTTTGGAAGTAAGATTTAATAATGGGCGCAGGTCTGGGAGTAGCAGTCTCACATCTAAGTTAGAACATCCGCATTTAGACCAGCGACCTCAGCTGATTGTGAACGCCCTAAGGGAAGACCAGGATCCCCATAACAAGTTCACTGTTGTTGGGGTTGATGCAGCTGGCATGGCATGTGCCATCAGTATCTTAATGAAGTATTTGGCTCATGAACTTGCCCTAGTTGATGTATAGATATATAGATATATGATATATAGATGTATGATAATAGAAGACAAACTAAACGGAGAGATGATGGATCTCCAACATAGAAGGTTTTTTCTCAAAATGCCAAAGATTTTTTCTGGCAAAGACTACAGTGTGACTGCAAACTCAAATTTGGTTGTTTTTATGGCTGAGGTACATCAACAGGAGGGAGAAAGTCAACTTAATTTAGTCTACCACAATGTGAATACCTTTAATTTCATAATTCTCAATATTGTTAAATACAGCCCTAATTGCAAGCTGCTTATTGTTTCCAATCCAGCAGACATATGTGGCCTGGAAGCTGAGTGGCTTTCCTAAGAACCGTGTTATTGGAAGTGATCACAATCTGGATTCTGCCCATTTCCGTTACCTGATGGGGGAGTGACTTGGTGTCCATTCAACATGTAGACTCAGTGTTCCTGTGTGGAGTGGTGTGAATGTTGCCGGTGTCACTCTGAAGAATCTTTATCCTGGGGGAGGCTAGGTGGCACAGTGGATAGGGCATTGGCCCTGGAGTCAGGAGGACCTGAGTTCAAATCCAGCCTCAGACCAACCACTTCATACTTACTAGCTGTGTGACCCTGGGCAAGTCACTTAACCCCAATTGCCTAAAAAAAAAAAAAAAGAAAAAAGAAAAAAGAAAAAAGAGTCTTCATCCTGCTTTGGGAACTGATGCATAGAAATTCATAAACAGGTGGTTGATAGTGGTTATGAGGTGATCAAGCTGAAGGGCTGTACTTCCTGGGCCATTGGCTTGTCTGTGGCAGATCTGGCAAAGAGCATTATGAAGAATCTTAGGAGAGTGCCTCGATTTTCCACTATGATTAAGGACTTAATGGCATTAATGAAGATGTCTTCCTTAGTGTCTCATGTGTCTTAGGGCAGAATGGCATTTCAGATGTGGTAAAGGTAAACCTGAATCCGGAGTAGGAGGGCCATTTAAAGAAGAATGCAGATACTCTTTGGGGAATCCAGAAGGAGGTGCAATTTTAAAGCCTTTTAATGTGCTGTCATTTTACTATAGAGAGCATGATGTGCTTTTCAAATAGTTCAAATCTTCTTCTGATTAGTGATTGAACACCAGAAACGTAAAACCTGTTAACACACTCTATTCTCTTCCTAAAGTTTGAAAAGGAGAACAGTGCAGTGTGACTACTATTTGTTAAACCCTGTTGTTGTTTGTGTGTGATGCTGGATATGACTTGTACAGTCTTAGTACTCGGTGTCAAGCAGACACCACAGGTACATAACTGCCTGCCTTGTATGTAAGTGCTACAGGTTCCCAGAGATCCAGAAGACAACATTCCTGGATGCAAAACACCATATTGTAGTAATACTTTATTGATGCATTGATCACCTTTGTGCCCCCTTCCATTAGGGCTCTGCAGCATGGCCCCACATATCACCTTTCCAGAGAACCTGTGTATATATTACACACACACATACATACATACATACATACATACATACATACATATATGCACACATATACACACATACATACATACATAGTTGTAAATTTCTATATATATTTCAATATAATATACCATTCAATATATATAAATTTCCATATTATATTATATAAGATCTATATATGTACCATGACACATTCTGAAGAAACAACAAATAACTAATTAAAAAAATGATTTAATTATGGAGTTTGGCTGATCCAGTTGACCAAATTAACAGGTGATCCCTGTCCCTTTCTTTTAGATGCAGTAATGAGACAGAAGTCTTATTAGATATAGTTACAGTTTTGTCTCAGTCACTTCTAATGCTTGCTAGCTAGATATTCAATACTCTGCCATTACTTAGTATTTGATATTGACACAGGAATTTGGCAGGACTGTTTGTTTCCATGCAACTTTCTTTTGTGGGTATGACAATTTAACTTTTATTTTTTATTAAAAATCTGAAATAAATATGGTTCCTATTTACTCTACATCAGCTCTTCTAACGGGGCTTCTCTCCAGCCCCTCAATGAAGTTTGAACTGTTAAACATTATTGAGAATCTCTCCTTGAAAATCATTCGTAGGCAAAAAGCAGTGGAATGTATTTTGGCAATACAGGATAAGAACATATGCTGTTGGAAGGAGAGGGCTCGGAGTAAGGGAGGGAGGAGAACTTTAGGTTCAAAAGATACCTAGATGCTCAGTGGAAAGAGGACTGGGAAGGAAAATTGACTCTGACCTAAAAAATATTGTTGAAAATTCTTAATAGGAAATGTCTTTTTAGAAATTGTTTTCTCTTAGTATGTGTTTGTAAGCTTTTTTGCCCAACTTCAAAAGCACAGCATATTCTTTGGGCTTTTGAAGTTGGACTAGCATTCTGCAATGGTTATTGTGTGGCCGGAAGCAAAACTGTCCCTTTGTTGTTTTCTTTTCTTTTTTTTTTTTTGTTAAGTCCATGAGGTCAGAAAGGTGCATCTCATTAATGTGCCCTGGATATAATCTCTAAGCTAAGAGTTTTGCTTAGTTCCTCTCAACCCAGCCCTAGACAGAACAATGAGAGTAAGCCTTAATTAACCATGACAGACTGTACTACAGTAACAGAGGTCAAGGATGCAAGTTTAAAATATCTCAAATATTTTCTAAAAGCTTCCAAATGCATCTTCATCTTAATGAGGATGCTTTCATTGCTGCCCAGAACCAAATGAATTTGTCAAATACCATACATATGCATTTTCCTCTATTTGTGGTGCTTTTGTGATTCTCCCAGTGATTGATTTTCCCTGACTCTTCAAATAGCTTTGTATTCTTTTTGTGCATATTTCATATTTCTGTATCTGCATGCATGTCATTGCTATCAGTAAAATGGCATCTCCTTGAGGGCCAGGACTATTTCATTTTTGCCACTGTATCCTCAACAACTAGAACACTGTCTGGTAATTAGTATGAGCTATTTAATAAGCAATTATGTGTTGGAAATAAGCATTAAAAATGAAAATCAGAGTCATTTTTTTTTTGTGAATAAAGTGACCAGGATTAGACATGAATTATCATTCAAGGATAAACAACATATATAAAATGGCTCACATTTTGGGAAACTTCATAAAATAGGTAAATCTAATATGATTCAACCACATTTCAAGTAGAATAGCCTTGAAAAAGCCATACATCTTCTTATCCAAAAGGGGGCAATAAACTTATTAATGTATTTCATCTGCCTACCAGCTTATCTCATTAGCATTGTCTCAATATCAATATGAACATCAGGTTATGGTTAGCAAGAAGGCAGAAAAATACAAATCAGGGTTAGTATTTCTTGGACCAAGTCAAGAAGTCAGATTAGGCCACTACAGCCTTGGACATAAAGAAAACTGAGCAGAAGTAACAAGGGGGGAAGCCTGTTGCTGATAATATCATGGAACCAGAGGATGAAACTGAGGCCAGGGTTCTGGGTGGTAGGTAAAAATTATGGAGAAAAGCAGTGCACAAAGCCTAAATAATCAGGCCATAATTAACACTGATAGGTGCAAACTGGGAAGGAAACTTAGGAAAATGGAAGATAAGAGTGCCTGGGACATGTTCCCATTCTCTAGAACAGCATGCCAGACAAAGAGTAAGAGAGAGGAAATGCAGTTTGACCAAGTGACTGGAGATTATATCTCAGGATGTAATATAAGCTTCAGTGGGGTAAGAGAGAAGTGTAGTGCTAGGTGATCAGTGGAAGCTGATATTCCAGAGATAAACCAAAAATCCTGGGGATGGAGAGATCCTTAGAGAGAAAAATCCTCCCAAAGACTGAGTAGTAAAAAATAGCAGAACAATAGCAGCAAGTCTGACCTAAATACTGAACCAATCTTTTCTGAGTTATGGGTTCTTTGTACTACCATAGGGAGGTGGTAACTTGGGGACAAGTTCTTCACTGAGAGTAAATATAAGTAGGTGCAACTGATGAGAGGAGAAAGATGAAAGAAGGAGTCATATCACACTCTGAAGCCCAGAAAATATTTTCAGGAGTGCCTAGGTATAGCAGTATGACAATTATTGTGCTATTTTACATTTATTCATTTGATCCTCACAATCACTTCAGGGAGGTTAGGCGGATATTGTAAACATGTTAAAAGCAAGAAAACATAATCAGAGAGGTCATGTGGCTGATAAATTGTAGAGTCAGCACTTGTACTCAGGCTCAGTTTTTTTTCATCTTTATCACTATTACCATCATAACCATCACCAATATGACCATAGTAACAATTAATTATGATTATGTAGAACTTTGGGTTTTCAAATAGCTTGTCATCTCGTTGGATATAATACAACCATGTGAGGTAAATGCTGTA
This sequence comes from Phascolarctos cinereus, assembly GCF_003287225.1. NCBI lineage: Eukaryota > Metazoa > Chordata > Mammalia > Diprotodontia > Phascolarctidae > Phascolarctos > Phascolarctos cinereus. Next base: position 43,297,426 of record NW_027555847.1, on the reverse strand, counting down.
GGTATTATTTTCCCATTTTTAAGATGAAGAAACTAAGGCAAGCAAAATTAATTGACTCGAATTGGACATCTAAAGTATGATTTTAGCTCAATACCATGTAGTGATACCCGTTATATTTTTATAGAATCTCATTCTCCTGAATAAAGTCCACTCAGATTAGCATTTCAGACAGTTCAGACATTATTCCCACCATGTAATTGTTTGGCTCCTGCTCCCTGAATTAGGTAGATGTAGATTTTACAATTGAATTAGGAGGGAATGGGGAAATGTTTTTATTGCAATGAGGAAGACAATTTTGATTATACAACTTTGAATAGAATGAAACTGGAAAAGAGGACTCTGATATAATTCTCCAGTGCATGCTTCGGAGGTCATCTAACATCTTCAAGAATTGCCAGATGCAAATGAAAATGACACATTTCTATAACACTTATTTTCTTGAATGCATATAGAGTCAAAGTGTGTGATATTCCGTATATCACTGGGGCAAACTATAGCCTGAAACATGAGTCATGATAATGACATCATGGTGGTCTCCTGAAGTCAACGCAGACAAACTAGACTGTTTTATCTAATGATATTGCATTCAAAAGAGTATCAGTAGGACATAGTAGATGATTCATCTATGTGTTGTATATGTTAAGGAGAGATAGCATTTGCTGATTATGTTAGAACTATGAACAGCACATGAAACTTCTATGTTATGTGATTGTGAGGAAATAACTTTCATGTCAATTATTCTTAATACTTTTTAAAGAACATATAATTATTTAAAATGTTGGTCTGCAAAGCAAGACTTTTGTTCTCAAAGTTTCTTATAAAATACATCATTTTTTTCTTTTAATTATGCCGCTCCAAGTTTACCTCGAATGTGTGAATTGCATGGAACATAACAGAAATAATGTATTTGCAAGGACATAATGAAACTGGACCCTGAAGTCAATCGAGATTTTCTTTTCGTAGTTTTACTGACACTTAGTAAATTACAGAAATTAGGTGATTAATGAAAATCTGATAGTGAGAGTCAAAACAAAACCTATATGACCTTTCTTACTTTTGTTGTAATGGCTCTCAAATGAGTTTTTGTTGTTGTTGTTGTTTTTTGTAAAATGCTTTCTAAATCTATAATGAAAAACAATTCAAATTATATTTTTGGCAGATGATTTTCAGAGACTGGTAGAATTAAATGTGTGTTACTTTGACTCAGTTTTCCTAAAATTCTTCTTTTACCATATTCCTGTATAAACAATCCCAGCAGAATGATGATTATTTTCTTTAGCAAATTACTACAAAAATTGTCTGTAACCAGAAAAATGAATTTTAATTTATTTAAATAACCATATTTAACTCATTTTAAAAGCTTGGAACAGTACCCTGAAGTTATTTTTCTTCTTCTTCTTCTTCAATTGTGGGTTTTGGCTGTTTCAAAGAAGAAAAATCAAGAATCCCAGAAATTCTGTGAGTATTTCCAAATGATCACATGTTTATAATCACGGATATAAATATATGAATATTATTTTTTTTCATATTTATTACAAATATTTGATAGTTTTATAGGAACAGCTTAAGATAGACTAGAGCACACAAGTACACATGTATATATCCACACATCTCATTTTAAATGGGTTAGATGGAGTATTCTACTTGGAGCAGGTAAGAGATCAATCTAATTAGTTAACTGTCATAAATATAATCAGAACAGAGTAAAAAGAAGGGAGGGAGCCAAAAATGGCATGGCACATATTTAGTAAAGGTCTAAACTGATTCCCAATCCTTATAAACTGAAGTATAAAAATTGAAAATAACAGCAATTTGAAGAGGAATTAATGGTTGCTCGTAAAAAAAAATAACTCTAGCAAAATGAAGCTTCACATGTATGGAAATGTAGAGTGAAGAACATTTGATGGTAGTAATCATGTTGTCTGTGGTTTCTCTTTATAAGAGATGTCAAAGTTATTAAATCCCTTTGAAAATATTGGCACTATAACTTTGAAGGCACCATATTGCAAATTGTTTGTCAAAGAATAGAAAGCACAGAGATGTGACATGAGTCAACCAAGGTGCCAGTAATGTATTCATGGGCCTTCAAGGGATACTAGTTCATACCTAAAGTCACTAAATTTCATTTTCAACCTTATTCACTGATGATGTAATCACATGGGTAATGTTTGTTACTTAGTAATCCTTAGGAGTTGATCTTAAGAATGGATATGCCTTTGGAAGTTGGGGAAAAGAGATAATTTAGATCAAAGCCATGGGGAATGAAACTAAGAAGAAAAATAATGTTATCTTTTGGTAGATTCTTATCTAGAAATAAAAAAAACCATAGTAAACATAATTAATTGCTAATGGCTAATTGCTATTTAAATCATAAATTCATCAAGATTTCTATCATAGATGACTATTTGAAACTATATATACATATATCCATGATTATATTTAATGATCACAGTCTTGATAAATTATTATTTAAATAGTATTCATATATATGCATATATAGATCTTCATGAAGATCATGGCTTCATATTATAGGTCAATATATGATTAATATACATATATTAACATACATATGTATATGTATATATATATATATATATATATATATATAATTGATTCATGATATCCTTCATTAATGTCTTCTTTCTATCAATGTATATAAGAATTCTTTTTTGCTTTCTCTACTCGGCTGACCTTTGCCAATTTCCTCCCACATGTTTTCCATAGGAATTCTAAGTGATGTATTCTGGGCTACCCCATAGATCTTTTAAGACTACATGGGCACCATAGCATGAATTGGGCTATCCACATTCTTGGTATATTGAGGGTTCCCCTTCCTTTCCAATTTAACTTTACTTAAATGATCCTGTTGTATTCTATGTTTTGCATGCAAATCAAAACTGCCATTGATATGCAGCCTAATAATGGACTCATCTTTTCCTTGTCTTTCAGACAATCCTTTCACAATTTTAATTCATTAGTTATTGTGATATAACATGATTTAGCATAAATGAACACAGGCAAGACTTTATTGTGATTTGATTACAGGTTTTGTTGGCAAGAAATATCTGGAGAGGAACTGATCAGGAGTGGTTTGATTTCTAAGGCAGCACATTAGTTGATCCTTGAAGAAAAATCATGTTTCTAAGAATATAAGTTGAGGAGGGAATGCTTTCCAGGTATTTGGTATGGCCAACTCAAAGGTGTGGAATTGAGACTTGCAAAATATTATATGAAAGCCCACTTGGCTCTACTGTTGTGTGTATAGAGGCGGGAAAGACAATTGGAGACTAGGATGAGAAAGGGTTCATGTTAAAGAGAGGAGTAGATATTTATTTTCAAAGATTATAGGGAAACACTGGAGTCCAGTTAGTAGGGAAATGTCATTTTCAGATCCCACCCACTAAGAAAATCACTTTGGCAGTGATGTGGAGGGTGGATTGGATATAGACAGCATTGAAGGAGAAAGAATAATTAGGCCACTGCAATAGTTCAGGTTAGAAATGATGAAGACCTGGAATAGGTTATACCTGTGAGAAGAAAGTTAAGTGGCACAGGCTTGGAGTCAGGAAGACATGAGTTCAATTGTTTAATCTCAGACACATATTAGAAAAGTAACTTGAATTCTATTTCCTCCTCATCTACAAAATGAGGATGATAATAACTCCTATCTCCCAGGATTATTGTAAAGATTAAGTGAAATAATACTTGTATAGAACTTAGCACTGTGCCTAGCACACAGTAAATGCTACATAAATTCTATCCATTTTTGCTATTAACTGTGAATTCAGAGAAGGAAGTAGATGCAATAGGTATTGTGGCAGTAGAAATAAGATTTGGTGACAGAGTCAAAGCGTTAATAGAGACAGGCTATAGATTGGAAGTGGACTATCATGTATAGAGAACATCAAGTAGGTCAATTTGATTGAACAATTGAATGTGTGGAGAGGAACAAAGTAGAATAACCATAAGGCTATCAGAATGAACAGTCAAGTTCAGAGCTTCAATCTTAATCTCTTTCCCACTACTCTACACCAGGCTGCCTCTAAACCACATTAATGAATAAGCTTCTGAAATATATTTTGTTGAAAAATCATCAAACATGTTCACATATATATTCTTCCTGGAGAACTGATAGGCATTGCATTTTTTCCAGTCATCCCTTTTCACTGTGGCCTAGTAGTTGTCTGCTAAATATGTCAGCTTACATAAACTGAAGACAATGTAAATTAGTATCACTTTGATAAGAGCATTTAAGAAATATTCATATTTTCCTCCTCTGTACAATGTTAGTCAGATTTACATATACTGAACTTTGAATACCTAATTTCCTTTAAGAAAATGCTCACCTGCCATCTCCTACTGGCAACGTCCTGATCCCTGCAGGGGTTAATGTTCTCTTTCCTTTGAAATTATTGTTTATAATTATTTTGCACAAATTTTGTTTTTACTTATCCATTCATTCATGGTAGGCTTCCTTTTTAGCTCTAGACTGTAAGTTCCTGAAGGATGAGAACTGATTAATTTGTGTATCTCCATATTCTGATAGAGTGGTTTATATTATATTTCTTAATAATATAATATTTATTTTCATGCACTTACTTTTTTCAAGGCATTGTGCTAGGTCCTGGGAATATAAAGTCAAAAGGAAAAAGAAAAAGAAATCCCTTACATTATACCAAATGGATTCAACATATTATTAGTGAATGTTAGGTTCATAAGAGCTCACTGAAAAAAAAAAATCAGTATATGTCCATTCCACAGAATTACAAAACTTGAGAGTACTAAGGAGCATCTGTGGCCATCCCATTCAATGTAGACATGAAAACAAATAAGTATTGAGCTAGATTAATGACTTTACTCCCCTTCACAAAAAAAACAAAAAAAACACAAAAAAAACCAAAACTAAAACATGCTGTCATGGTAACTCAGGTAATAATTGATCTATAAATACTTGTTGAATGTAGATAGTTTGCCCATAGACATGCAGTTATTGTCAAAACACTAAATGTTTGATGAATCAAATAGATTTGGAATTGATAAGTGTTAATAGCAGCCTATTTCCTATCTCATTTTTTGGGGGTGAAAGAATGAATAAACAAATTAATAAGTTAATGAATAAAGTAATTAAATTCATATTAAATGACTACTGTATGACACACATTGTGCTGTCCTAGGGATAAAAATATAGAAGAAAATAAATTTCCTGTTCTCAAGGATATTACATAATAAAGGAAACATAAACATAATGGAGGACTACTCAGGGAGGGACACTTTGGCCCAGAAAGATGATTGGTGATAATTGGGGCAAATAGGGAGTGCAATGACATACACCATTAAAGAAAAATAGCATAGTAGATTTGATCATGGTTCATGGTTCCAGAACTGGAGGTGGAAGAAGGGTGGTAATAAAAGTCCAAAGAGGAGAGTTGGGGAAGAAGTGATTGGAGGACAGGAACTGAAGTGAAACCTGCCTGAAGTTTTCCTGAAGAATTCCACCACAGGTAGTGACTAACCAGGTCTCAAGGAAAATGACCCCCATACCTACTTTCTGGCATAGAATGGAAGAAGGTTATGGAACAGGTGAACTGAGATACAGGGAAGAAATGAACTATAGATGGAGCTTTCCTAAAATAGGGTTTGGTGGTTGGTCCTTTTTTTAACATAACACAACATTTTGGATGTTGAACAGTTGGAAAAGTTTGGAGGTACTAAGAATGTATTGAAGGGGTGGCTGGAAAGGCCTAGGACTCCTTGTGTTCATCATTAGGTTAGATGGTGGTGCCAGAGATCTTCAGGTAGTGGAGGTAGGGCAAATGGTAAGGCCAATTAGTCTTACATCCTATATAAAGGAATAGAATTGGTGACATTTATCTCATCCACACCCCATGAATAGTGAAAAAAAAAACATGGTTCCTGCACTGCCCAGCCTGGGGAAAAGGATGAAGAGGGAAGTCAAAAGAAAAGGGTTTCCCAGGTAGATGTGGCTCTGTTTTATTCTAAACACACACATTTGTATATTTGAAAACAGTGTTTATTATAAAGGAAAAAAAAGTCTAAGATTTGTAACTTATTCAAAGTCTTATACTACTATTTCTTCAATAGTTTTTTGCAATAGCATCAGAAGACATTTGAACTTGACATCACAGAGAATAATATCTGATTTGATGGAAATATTTATCCATCAATTGTCTGTGTATATTCAGAACTTTAGCAAGTTAGATCACAGGTAAGAATCAACAACAAATTACCTAATATACTGAAGATGAGACAATCCTACATGAAGTTGACAGTTATATCTGACCTATTCAAATAAGCCACTGACATTTCAAATGCAAAATGGTTATAAGTGAAAACATTGATTCTGATTATCACCATTTCTTAGAAAAGGTTAGCTAATATTAAGCAGTCACCAAAACAAGGTCAAGAGAGATTGGAATCCACTTCAGCCAGTAAGAAAATAGTTGCTAAGAGGAGAGATATGTCAAAAAGGAGTAGACATATGAAGAGTGCAGCAGTTAACTCAAATACCTTTGATAGACATCATGGAGAACTGTAATGGAAGATTAAAAATCCTGGTTGCCTTGCAAAGCAATGAAAATTGGTGGAGGGGAAAATGTTTTGTATATAAAAACAACAACAAAAAAAGTATATGTGTTTACCACAGACACACATGGGATATGTATCCTACTGCTTAAACAGTCTTGGGTTCTGTCAAACTATACACAAGATTTTAATTAGCATGGTAGTTTATAATGATGAACTTATTATGAGCAGACACAGAAGTCAGTCCACCCTGCACATCCTCTCCCCCCCAAAAAAAAAAATTCCAATTTTTAAAAACCACTAGATATTTTAACTGACTTAATTGTTTTGTTGTTATTCTGAGATTGGCTGGTTATTTTAGCCTGACTGAATTGTATATCCAACTGACAACCAGTCAAATCTTCAAAGTGGCAGTGGAACTAGGAAAGGAAAAGGCATAGAAGATGGTTGGAAAAAACCGGCATTTTATCATTCGCGATTTGATATCATACTTTACAATGCCTTTGTATCTCCAAGGGACCATGACTTTCTGAATTCTTGATGGTACCATTAAGCAGCTGTGCAGCACTCATTTTGTAACAAAAAATGCTGAAGCAAGAGCACTGGAATTAACTGTGGAGAATACAAATTAGCTAACAGATTTATTCTTCACACTGACATAATAAACAAATATTGATGGTTTCCTGTGGTGTAATACATCCTTATTCATTGCTTCACAACTCACTCATAGCTTCTTCATTTTCTCTTCAATGCCTCTAAATGGGTGATTCATCCTGCGCCTCTCGAAATATTAGTCTGTTTACAATCTTCCGATAGCTAACAGATTGTGCATCATTAAAGTAGCAATGGGATGGTGTGCACTGTACATTGTTGCTCTCCTCCCTCTTCTTTGCTTTTGTTCTTCTCAAGATTTTGAAGAATAGAGGAAAACAAATGGTATCAATTTTGGATTCAGCAATAATGTTTTGATTGTGCTCCCTGATGTTGTCTTTTTAATAACTTGGAGTATCCAAATGCTTCCTACATGGTAAAAATGATGAAACAGAAATGTATAAATCAATGACTGAGCATGAGCTTTTTTTTTTGGCATAAATATCTTGATATTTTCCATACTTTTATTTTCCTGATTGGAAGTCAATTACAATGAAAGTCACCGTGTCTCATTCTCTCTGACCAGAGATTTCTCCTCTTTCTATTTAGAGTCATGAAAGGATTTGAGAAAATACTGTCATTATTCCTATGAATCTTTATCACAAATGAAGTTTTTATACATACATACTTTTTAAAAGCTTCCATGCTAAGGATATTTATTAGAATAGTTGTAAATACAATCAGCCCTAGCCTGCACCCTTTGCTATCCATAACTCTCATTAAAGTCAGTAATACCATTTTTATAGATGGGTAAGCTTATCATAAAGAGATAAAGTGATTTGTCAAAAAGCATACAGAGTGTCAGAATGAACAATAGCACATGGGTTGCAGGGTATTTGATCACCTGTTTTGTTAGTGCATACCGTCCAAGTTTTTGGATGCAAGACACCATCTCAATTCAATGGAAATATCTGCTTATAGCTCCCTTCCCCCACTACACCCTCTATTTCGTATTGGTTAAATATTGTTCAGTATCATCACTTACTGTAAAATACTTCCTTTTCACACATTCCACTCTGGTAGTCCCATGTACCTCCTCCCATTAATTTCAATGAAAGCTTATATCTGCAGCAGTAAGGCAATTCAACCTTCCATAGTATTTTCATTAATGCATAGTGAAGGAGTTTCATTCTGCTGGGGCCAGATTCTCATTAAAAAGTGTTTTGCCTCAGAAAAGATGACAAGATTAGGCCTGATACAGTTAAGGGCATTTCAGTCACAACTGTGTCTATTGCACTCAAGGATTTCCCCCACTTATGTCGTAAAACATCAAGGAAATGGTCTTTCATGCTAATGCACCAAGATCCTAACCCTAGCTTATCCTCCTTTCTGTGGCTTTGCACTCAGTGATACATTTACATGACACAAGACTCAGTCATCTCTCCGGTGCCAAGGAATGACACGCATCACCAACTGCACATTAATAATGAGCTAAAAGTAAGGTCTTTGTTTATAGAGGCAATTTGGTCTTTAATTTTTTACTCAGTGCAATTAACAAGACAGTTCTATTATCCTTGGAAATGGCTAATCAAAATACTAATTAATGATAACATCCTATGCTTATGTGTTTCAGGAGTCATCTACCTGTGACAGAAAATTATTTTAAGTGTCATGGCTGCTAAAAGGAAAAAAAATGCTATTGAGAAAGATTCTGTTTTAAACTCTTTCCCCCTTCCATATCAGTTGCTCTTTCCACGTTCTTGCCACCTTTTCTCCAAAAACTGCTATCCCCCATCCCATTAGTTATATTTATGTTCTTTCATCCTCTCAGATCACTGTTCATTAGTTTGAGCAAGGATGTCAACAGATAACTGAGTTGCTGATTAGCCATAGACTAAAGAGATTTCCTTCCTAAGGATATAATCATTCTAAACGGGGTTGGGGGGAAGTGCTAAACTTATTTTGTATTATTTTTAAAATAAAGAATGATCTCTAATATCATTTGCTTTTAATATTGCATCCTGGGATTTGATTTAAACAAAATGGGGAAGAGGATGAGACACTGAAAAAAATATAATACAATCAAGACTCCATTATCCACAATGCTTTAAAAGAAGTGTCTTGTACCTGTTCTGTATACATCACAATGCCCAGCAGAACTTTAAGTGTAGAAGGTACTAAAAAAATGCATACTTTCTGATTTATCCGCAAGGAAGCATTCAATACCTGCTTTTCCCTCAACCCCTGACCAGGCTACGTTTAAGCTTGGCTTCTACTACTAGCTATTGAGTAGCTAAGTAGCCTTTGATGGTCATTTAATCTCTGTGTGTTAAGATTCTGGCCTGTAAAATAAGGATACTAACACCTGGGATAATTATTTTACAAAATTAAGGCAATTATAAAAAGAGAAAATTGATTATCAATTAAAAAATAATAACTTTTTAAAAATAAAATGTAATTTTTAGAAAAAAATAGAAAATAATTTGACTGCTAAAAACATTCTCTAACAATATTTTAAAAATAAATCGGTATCTGAAAATTGAGAATTGACTGTACAGAGGACTGAAACACTAGATATCACTATACAACTAAAAATAATTGGAAAGGATATATGGGCTATACTATGGTTATAGAATAGGACTTCATACCTAGAGTTCATAGGGTAGGTCAGGAACGTTTAAGAAATGTGTAACCATACCACTGGATTTGGTCACAGAAGGTGTATGATATATGTGGCAGGGGATAGAAAAAGAACAGATTTAGGCCATTTACATCCCTCTGGTCAATAAACTACGAGTTCATGGTGAGGCTCTGAAGATTAAACATTTCCTTTGCAAAACTGCAAGAAACTAAATATGATTCTAGTTTTCTGGTCCGAGATAGGGGAATTCAGGCTAAGGAAGGGCTGGCGGATAGGGTTTGTCAAGGAGATGGAGTATCACATTTCAAGGCTAAAGGAAAACTGCATAAAATCAATGGAGCATGATCAAAGTTGTTTGTGATTGTTATTACTTTTTATTGTTGTTCAGTGGTTTTCAGTCATGTCCAACTCTTTGTGACCCCACTTGGGGATTTCTTTGCAGAGATACTGGAGTGGTTTGCCATTTCCTCTCCAGCTTGTTTTACAAATGATAAGTCAATAAATTTAAGTGACTTGCCCAGGGCCACATGGCTAGTATTATGTGAGGTCAGATTTGAATTCAGGGAGATTAGTCTTCCTGACTCCGCGACCAATATTGTATCCACTGTGCCACCTACAAAGTTAAAAATTGGAGTATGGATAGTAGTATTCTGCCCTTTTGAAGAATGATTCTATTCCCCTGGAGTTTTTAAGTTTCCTTTCTCCTTGGTCAAGGGTTCTGACCCAGGTACGTCTGGGAACCATGAAGCTGGTATGGATACTAATATTTTCGTTAGGGGAAGCATAATGAGTCCCTATTCCAGGTCATGAACCCTAAGATCCAGACCATTATTAGATATTCTAAAAGGTAGGAACTGTAGCATTTTCCTAAAAAGAGAATTTTTGGAATTGGGTCCAGGAAAGTGAAAATAAATTCACTGAGCCCTGAAAGAGGGTGAGGAAACAGGATGGGGCCAATCTCAATATGCTTTGCATGAACTTTGTCCCATCATATATCTTCTCAAACTCTTTGGTTTAGTTTCTTTCTTCTATTTTTTCTTTCTGAAATCCATTTATTAGAGTAATTTCAGAATTCATCTTTGACCCAATGTACTACAGTTACAAATGCTTTAGAATGTGCCTTCTTGTTCCATCAAATATGGAAGCAGAGCACCATAGGCAACTTTTTAATTCAAAAATATAAATTTTTAATATTTATTTAAAAAAATAGTTCCAGATTTCTCCCTTCTACCATCCATTGAAAATACAAGCAATGTGATATTAATTATACATATTAAGTAATGTAAAACATATTTCCATATTAGCCATGCTGCACAAAAAAAGGGAAAAAAAGTAAAGTTAAAAAAAAGCATACTTCAATCTGCACTCAGGTTTCTTCAGTTCTCTTTCTGAAATTGAATAGCATTTTTCATAATGAGTCCTTTGCAATTGTCTTGGATCAATGTCTCAATCAGAGTAACTAAGGTTTTCACAGCTGATCATCCTTACAGTATTGTTGTCACTGTATACACTGGTCTTCTTGTTCTCCTCACTTCACTTTGTAGCAGTTCATGTAAGTCTTCCCAGGTTTTTTTTTTTTTTCTGAAACTATCTACCTCCTTGCTTCTTATAGTTCAATAGTATGTGGCAGACCATAATCATTGTTCAGCCATTTCTCAATTGATAGGCATCCCCTCAATTTTCACTGATTTTACCACCACAAAAAGAATTGCTATAAATATTTTATAGGACAGCTAGGTGGCACAGTGGATTGAGCACTGGGCCTGGAGTCAATAATACTAATGTGCATGAAGTCAAATCTAGCCTCAAATACTTACTAGCTGTGTTACCCTGGGCAAGTCATATAACCCTTTTTGCCTTGGTTCATTATCTGAAAAATGAGATGGAGAAAGAAATGGCAAACTTCTCTAGTGTCTCTGCCAAGAAAACTCCAAATGTAATCACAGAGAGTGGGACACAACTGAAAAAAAAAACCTAACAAATGCTTTGATTTAGTTTCTATCTCAGAGGTAGAAAATGAAGTAGGACTGACACCCTTCCATAGAAATTTCCTTCCTGACATGAGCAACTGGTCCTAACAAGCACCAGTGGAAGTTTCCTTGAGGCATACAAATGTTGGTTTATTGCTCCTTTTTTCTTCTATTCCATAAGCATCAATCAACAGAAATCCTAAACCAATTGGGTGAATCGGTTTACCAATGGATGGCAACAGTGCTGAAAATGGAATCAGGAAGATCTTGGAACTAAGCAAGTCTCATAGACCTACTCTTTGTGTGAACAGGGGCAAGCCACTTAGCTTTTCTGATCTTCAGTTTCCTAATCCATTCATGAGAAAATGGATACTTATGTGAATATCATAGGATATTGTGAATCAAAAATAAAATTCACTATTTTCTCTACCTCTGGGCCAGGTACTGAAGTCCGGAGAGGTTAAGGTACTTGTCCACTGTCATACCACTTGCAATTGTCAAAGATATACATTGAACTTAGCTCCCCTGACTTCACAACTATGTATCTTTTGTTTTAATTTTTAATTTAAATATGAAAAAACAAAATAAACATTTACACATACATGACACAACATAGGGGATTCAAAATTAAAGCATGAATTTCCATTTCAAACTCTTTACTCATTTTTTGAAAAAAGTATATATAAACACTACATAGTTTTCAAAGCTGCCCTGCTTTTCTGTTTCCTTCTAAATTTCTTTTAAATTTTCTCTCCTGTGAATTTTTTCTCCTTTTCTCCCCACCCTGCCCTAGAGATAACCTCTCTCTCCCTGTCTTTCCCTCCTTCCCTCCCCCCTCCTTCCTTCTATCTGTCTCTCTGTCTCTCTGTCTGTGTGTTGTGTGTATATATATATATATATATATATATATATATATACATACATACAAACACATATATGCATATATAAACACACATATATACACACAATGTACATATACATAATACACACATATACACCTATACATACATATACACATATGTCTAAACTATACAAACTTCTATTTATCAGTTCTTTCTCTAAAGATAAATAGCATTTTCTGTCATAGGTCTTTTGTAGTTGGTTTGAATATTTATGATACTCAAGATGAATCTGTTATTCAGAGTTGTTCTTAGGGCAATACTTCTGTTACTACATACAATGTTCTCCTGGTACTGCTCATTTCACTTTTCATTATTTCAAGAAAGTCTTTCTATTTTTTTTCCTAAAATCAACTAGCTCATATTTTTTTTAATAGCACAATATTATTACATCACAATCATATACCATAACTTGGTTAGTCATTCCCCAATTGAAGGGCATCTATCATTTTAGCCAATCTGATAAGTGTAAGATGATATCTCAAAGTTGTTTTAATTTGCATTTCTCTAATCAATAATGATTTACAGCACTTTTCATATGACTATATGTGGTCTTGATTTCTTTATTGAAAAACTTCCTGCTCATATGCTTTGACCATTTATTAATTGGGGAATGACTCATAGTCTTATAAATTTGACAAAATTCTTTATATATTTGAGAAATGAGAACTTTATTTAAGAGAGTATTTTTTTCCCATTTTTTTCTTTCCTTCTAATCTTGGCTACTTTGGATTTAGTTTAATATAATTGAAATTATTCATTTTAAAACTCACCATACTCTCTACCTCTTGTTTATTCACCAATTTTTCTCCTATTCATACATCTGATAGGTAATATGTTTCATGTTCTTCTCATTTTCTTGTTATATCTCTTTTTGTACCTAGGTTATGTATCCATTTTCACCTTGTCTTGGTAAATAGTTTAACATACTGGTCTATGCCCAATTTTTACCAGACTGCTTTCTAGCTTTCCTAATGTTTTTCCCCAAATAATGACTTCTTATCCCAAAATCTTAATTTTTCACATTTGTCAAATGCAAGGTTACTATAATCATTTACTACTATGTATTGTGTTTCAAAACTAGGAATTCATGAGCTGTATTAGATTATCTTGTTATCATAGATCTAGGATTCCACCAGATTTCATGAAACCCTGATACTTTGTCCATTGCGTTACAATGCTAGACTTTTAAAAACCTCAAATTCTTCTTTAACAGTGGTGTACTTCACTGTGGAAAGCCAGTTTCTTTAATCAGTGTCACAAAATCTATTCTGCCAGGAACACATTATCACAATTTAAGATGTAAAACATATAAACATATATTAAGCTAGATATGGAAAACCATGGGAATTTTGACTTGTAAGGAACATCAATGGCTATTTAATACAATCCATGACTGAAAAATATTTGCCCTAAAACTTACCATATAAATGTTGATTTTTCTTTTGGTTCAAGACTTCTAATGGGAAGGCATACTCTATTTCCCAAGGTAGTTCACCCATTACACTTTTAAACAATTCTAAATGTTAGAGTACATTTTTTTCCCTTAAGCCAAGTCTAAATTTACTTATTTCTCACTGCTTCTAGATCTACCTATTTGGGACCAAGCACATATATAATAATTTTCTTTTTCATTACAGAATTTTAAATGAGCATAATGTTGATTCAGATTGAGTTTGCAGTCCATTAAAAATCATATCTATATCTACACATCTCTTTCTCTTTATCTATCTATCTATCTATCTATCTATCTATCTATCTATCTATTTCCCCTCAAAACGCTGCTTATCCATATCGTCTCTGTAATCTGATAGGTTAGGAATTGTCTTTTTGAATGCAAGTTCAATACTTTATATGTTTTCCTTGGGAATAATCGCGCATAGTGGAATAGGGGATGGAGTAATGGATGAGGTATCAGGAAGCCTGAGTTCAAATATGGCCTCAGACATTTGGCAGCTATGTGATCCTGGGCAAGTCATTTAACTTTCTTTGCCTTAGTTTCCTCATCTATAAAATGGAAATAATAATAGCAAATACTTCCTAGGATTGTTATGAAGAACAAAATGAGATTAAATTTGTAAAGTACTTTGCAAACTATAAAGTGCTATATAAATACTAGCAATTATTAGTTAATTTTATTTCATTTAATTTATTTTACTTTGCTAGGCTATAAGGAACTTTTTAATTAATTAATTAAGATATCTACTAATTTGGCTAAGTTTCAAGCAGCTGTATTACACATTAGTGTAAATAGTTATATTTCAAGTGATATGATTTGATTACATGTCGATATGTTAATATATGTAACAATGAACCTCATTTTAATATGGTTCTTCTGCAATTTCAGTTCATGCGCTTTCCTTAGAGGCAAAAAAGGAGGGGTGTTAAGCAAGTTATCTGTGAACTTCATGGAAAAAAAAGGTTGTTAACTGTATTTCAATATAATTGGTTGACTTTGTAATCTCAAATGTTTTATTTTATCCATTTAAAAACATTATTTTGAGAAGGACTCTATAGAGCTTTATTAGGATGTCAAAGTGAATCATAATATATAAAAAAGGTAAAATATCTTGCCCTAAAGATATTTTGACTATAAATTTAAAGTGATTTAATTTACTTAGACATTAGTCTTAAATCTAAAAACTAACAAACAAACAAACAAAAAAAAGAAATCCAAAGGTTTCCCTTGGGGAGGAGGCACAGCACATTAGAGAAAATTGGGACCTGTGATCCACTAGAGTTTGATTCTTTCATTTCCGTTCTTCTTTGCATGCAGATGTCAGGATGCATGCACTATCCCTCCAACCATTGCATCTGATGCCCTAGAAGTCATTTCTGACAATTTCCTTGGAAGCCACTGAGTAGCTCTAGTTTTCTTGATGCCTTTGGTGTCTGGACTGAGCTGCTTTCCTGATTTTTTCCTTCCTTTTAATAGCTTTCACAAAATCAGTTAATTTTATTCCAATCCATTCATAAGGAAAAATAGTCTGCCTTATCTCTTTCCTTCCCATTAATAATTGGGTCCCAGGAATGCCCCTTTACCTTATAGATCTTCAGCCCAAAATCTGCTTCTTCTACTCAGAGTCACACATTGCATTATGCTAGTGGCACATTAATCTGCTCACTGGCTTTCAGGTCACTCTCTGGTCTTAATTAATTCCCAGGTAAACTTTCTTTTCCATTCAATTTCTATTCCTAATGAATGGTCAGAGCTACACCCCACTCTTTTTCTAGGCTGGAATAATGGCACATTCTATGCAATGTTGACACTCCATTTCAAATAGGAACTTGAGGATCTCTTGGGAAGCATGGAATGCTAAAATGTATAGAGTAGTATCCCTCTATATGAGTTATTGTCATGTTGGAAGATAGAACCAATATGTTTTTGTAGGTTATAGATGTCATGCCAGATATTATCCTCACATCACTGAATGAGGATATGATATGTCCCCTCAAATAGTAATCAATCAATCACATTTATTAGGAGGTTGTGTTGTCTTGATGAAGTAAGACCTTAGAAAAAGAAGGACTTGGAGTTCATATCATGCTTCAGATACTTAGATTACCATTTAATTTATCTCTGTTTCTGTGTCTATAAAATGAGGGCAATGTTATTTGTAGTGCTTATGTTACAATGCTGTGAGTCTCAAATGACATATTTACAGACCTTAACATATGAATGGCAGTCATTATATCCTCCTCCTCCTCCTCCTCCTCCTCCTCTTTCTTCATCTCCTCCTCCTCCTCCTCCTCATCATCATCATCATCATCACCACTTTCATCATCATTTGCATCATCCTTGTCAACCTCATCATTCAGAGAACTACGAGTATGTGATCAATCTTGTATAAGACACAGGGTATCATAACAATAGCAAAAGGACTGTTGTCAAAGGACCTAGATTGCTTGTGTGAACTTTAACGTCTCTGACCCTTAGTTTCCTCACCTGAAAATTGAGGGCTCAACTCCATGATCTATAGTGTTCCCACTCTATATGTATAATTATATGATCCCACGATCTGAAAAATTATGGGGCTAGACTTCATGTGATCTCTAAGACCCTTTACATCCCCAACTCTATGATATTGTTATATAAAAATAAGACAGTTTTTGCCTTCCAGGAGACCACAGTTTCTTTGTACATAATAAGAAGAAAGCACAGTCATGTGGAACCAACTCTCAAAGCAGAGAGAGAAAGCATAGCAAATAAAGCCATCAGCATGGGCTGAAATAACTGGTGGGGTCAGGGGGAACCTGCATGGATTTTTTAGGTTTGCATCTTAAATCTGTCAAATAAGGAAGTGTTCTAATGAGGTTCCCCTCTGGCTCTTTTGCTAGATGATAATAGTTCATATGACCTCACCAATTCTGTTCCTTTCTCAATAATATCATAAAACTGATGGGTTCCTATAAAAGTACAGTTTAACCCAGCACAGAGAGGATGGAGTAGTTCACTCATTTTGTAAATGGCCCGAACCATCACTAGCTCATTCATTTTCTAGCTTCTGGCTCTTTGAGGTAATGCTTGTTTTAACTTGATCTTAACTTGGGATATGGCCAAAGAGCCTGAAGCCAGGATTTGTTCTTCAAATTGCATTAAGAAAAGTAGATTAAGTTTGCCTTCCTGAGACTTGGCTCTCAGTTGTTGATAGAAAAAAAAATGTATCCTTAAAATGCCAATAAAACACAAACTGTCGAATAATCTGTTTAGTAATTGTAACCACAATGAATCAATAGAAGTCAAGGAGCCTTAAAGACATATTTAACAGACTTTTAATATTGTGGTGATAGCAGTTATGTTATCACAAGAACAGACCCAACTGTAGCTTGGAGCTGATGCAATTCATAGCCCTTGAAAATGAACTCCCAAACTTGGCTTATCAGTCTCAATCATTGACTGTTGGAGTCAACCTTTGAATCCTGGAAAGTTTGCTCCTACCTTCCTGAATGCTGCAGCAAATTCTAGTTTATCTTGGAAATGCATTACTGCTGTGATTTGAGCATATGTATGAGGAGAGAAATGGGCAGATAATTCTCTAAGCTATCTTGTCTTCTTTATGAAAAGAAAAAAAGAAAAAAAAACAAGAAGGGAAGAAAGGAAGAAAAGAAGGATGGAAGGGAAAATAGTCCCTGGTCTGATACCCATCTATTATGCTAATTCTATTTCATATTATTCCTTTTTTATGTACTTTCCAATAAATTGACCTGCAACTATTCCCCATCAAAGAAATGTTGGATACTACATTTTTGTCTTTGAATAAGTTGTGTCTTGTGTCCAGAATATATAACCTTTTCACCTTCATCTAAAAATCTCTACCTTCACTTAAAGCATACCTCAGTCTCCTACATAGAAGCCTTTTCTTTTGTCATAAAATTGTATCATTTTGAAAGTTTTACTTAAATATGCATATAATGTTGCATCCCCTCAGGAGAATGCATGATCCTCAATGGCATGGAACTTTTGTTTTTTGTCTTTGTATGTTCAGAGTCCAGGACAAAATAGACAATTGTCAAATGAGTGCTGACATGAAGTGGAGCTTAAAATTAATTCAATAAATATTCCATGCACATGTTCTATTCAGGAGAGACAGAAAGCAAAAGCTAGTGGGAAGAGAGATAGCCTTAAACCCTGGGTTTGAGTCTACCATATTGGCTGTGTGACTGTGGACAAGTTACTTAACATCACTGCTTTTGGCAAATTTGTGAGACTATGAATTCTAGAAGAGTTAACTAATTTGTGTTGGTAGAAGGAGCAGCCTCACTTGGGAATTCCCTCTATCGATGAAATCACAGGGCCAGTCCTTATACTCTCTGCTCCTTCTTTGTGCCACTGTGTTGAGCAAAACATAGGCTCAAGGAAGAATAACACAGATCACATTAGTTATTTTATGCAAATAGCATAGAATATAGGTAATGTACTTTGAGAAATAAAGTAAACTCTATAATTGGGATGCTGAGTTTCCTAGCAAGCTGTTTGCTAGTGAATCCCTAGTTTGTTGCTTATTACACCCATCAAAAGCCCTGTATACACAATTCAAAATGAAATAGAACTCTGGGGACTGACAATAGAATAGAATAGATGAGAATAGGATAGGATAATATAGGATAGGATAGGATAGGATAGGATAGGATAGGATAGGATAGGATAGGATAGGATAGGATAGGAGAGGATAGGATAAGATAGGACAGGATAGATAGGATGGGATGGGATGGGATGGGGTAGGATAGGGTAGGATAGACCAAAATGTTATAGCTAAAAGATTCTACTATAAGCAATTCATTCTACCCACTCCTTTTACCAATACAGACATTAAGGTACAGAAAGGAGAGAGGAAATGTCTTGCCCAGAGTCACAGGGTGAATTATTAGCTGAGGCAAAGTTGGAATCTCAGCCTCCCAACTCTCAGCCCAGTGATCCTTCCAATCCACACAGAGACAAATAAACTGGGTCACTATGGCAAAAACACCCACAAAAAATCAGATTATCAGAATGGTAGCTAATACTACACTTTACTTAGCTCTTCAGAAGACTGGATCTCTGGTCACTGGCCTACTTCACATTTCTTCCTCCAGATTTGATACATTCTTTTTTTTTTTTTTGATCTGCTACATTCTTCTACTTTTCCTTTCTGATTTGAAGTCTTCTTTTCTTCTCTGATCGTCTTCCCTTTTCTTCTCTCCCAACCAGTGCTAGCATTCCTAGATTTTCATTTGAAAATTACTTAAAGTAGGTAAGCCTCTTCCGGGGTTCGCATGCTTCTATTGTGCTCTAAGAGGGGAGTAGTAACCTTATGAATAAAGCCAATAGGATTCTCTATTTTTTGATTCAACAGTTGACATTGTATGTGTGTGTGTGTGTGTGTGTGTGTGTGTGTTTTCTGGATATTAATAGTATAATTTGGTTATCTCCTTGCAAGTGTCACAGACTGATTGATAATAAATCAACCCTAAACATATGTCCCAATTTTTTTTTTCAAATTGCCTGTGGCTCCTATCTGAAATTTTTCCTTTATATATTAGTTACACACTGTTACATAAGTGCTGAGAAGTATTGAGGGAAACAAAACCTGGAATGAAAAAAAAAAGATAGGTGACAGCATGGAATAGTAGGCAAATGAATTGATGAACAAATGAATAAACAAGTGAAAATGAGTGTATAATAAATCATTTACTAAGAATTAGATCTCAGGAATTACAATAGGATAAATAGTAAACTTAAAGGCAGGAGACATGAAGCAAGAGTGCAGTCTCTGAAGCTATGCGAAACAAAGATTAAGAGGTAGAAGGAATTTTGGCCCAGTGGATAGATGCTGGGACTAAAGTCAGGTCTGGGCTTTAATGTGCTCATGTGTATGAGGTCATGGTACTGGATTATCTCAAAAATCCCATTCATTTCTAAATTTAAATATTAATAATAATTACTTTGATCACCTAATAGCCTCTTACCTATATTTTCTTTCTCATTATCCCTTAACCATCATCTCATTCTTTTTTTTTTCTCTTAAGGTCACACTTTTTAATGGGTATAATTATCAAAGCCTAGGTAATAAAGAATATATATTTTAAAAAAAACTGAAAGAGTTATATTCTTGAGCACTTCTTTTAAGCCAGTAAGGAATGTTTTTATACAAAGCACCTTTTGTTTACTGGGAAGAATACCAAATTTGAAATTAAAGCACATGGGTTGAGATCTCAGTTCCACCAGTTACTTTCTGTGAGATATTTGAAAGGTAATTTCACCTCTTTGGCCATCACTTTCTTACTCTTTATAGCAAAGAGGTGAGGTTGTGATCATAAATGCATACATTTAGAGCTAGAAGACACCTGAGAAATCAAATGAGTCAATATATGAAAAGAGCTTTGCAAACCTTGAAGTGATACATTAATACTATTTTTGTTCATTATCTGTCTATTTTTAGTAATTTGTTCATCTGTTGATCTCTCCATCAATTGATCTATTTATTGTTCCATTAGTCTATCTTTCTATTGATCTATCTATACATTTTTCTATTAATTTAATCTACATATCTTTCATACCTTCATTTTACTAATGGGGAAACTGAAGCCCAGAAAAATTTTTTTAAAAATTGGCTAAAGTTACACAAACATTAAGAAGAAAATGAGGACTAAAACACACGCCTTCTTATTGCAAATTTGTGCTCTCTCCAAGACTATTAAAATACACTGATTTTCCATTGTCATGAAATTTTACTGCATCACACTAGAGCTCCTTGACATGTCATTACAAAATTAATTTGTATTAATTAATCTATGCCCTAGATTTTAAAATTCTGGCAAACAAGTCTCTGGAAGCTTTGTAAATTAAATGTCATTTATAGGGTAGGTTCACTTGTAATTATCAGTCAAAAAATAATAAATGTTGAACATCTTATTGGACATGGCAGGTTGTTAAGGCTCACTTAGAAAACCAGCTGTGCTTGAAGGATAAAGTGTGTGTTTCATTTTACACTCCCTACAATTGAAAAAAAAATCAACTAGAAGAAGGCTGGATCATGTAAAATGAGGACTCTTCTTTGGTATTTGGAAATCAGGATAAAGTAGTTTTGGTATTTAAACAAGTAAGCTTTTAATTAAAAGAGATTATATTGTATTTTAAGTATTGTATTTGATAAATATGTGTTTTGTTAGGATTGTTTTAATTAGTTTAAGTTTAAATAGAGGCTAAAATTATCAGTCAGGAAAATAATTAAAATCCTTAGTCAAAAATTAATTTTATTTCTTTTTCTGATTTCAAGTATATTGTTAATATTCAAAACAACCTTAAAGTATACTCCCAATTCAGAATCAGAATGACCTTTGGTTTTTCAGAGTTACTCACTATACATTAATATGTAAGCTCCTTGAGAGAAGGAAATGTTTCTAGCATTATTATTATTATATTATTATTATTATTATTATTATTATTATTATTATTATTATTATTATTATTGGTAGTATTATAGTAGTAGTAGCAGTAGCAGTAGTAGTAGCAGCAGCGGCAGCAGCAGCAGTAGTAGTAGTAGTAGTAGTAGTAGTAGTAGTAGTAGTAGTAGTAGTGGTAGTAGTACCTTCAGTCTGTGTTACAGTGCCTGGCTCATGCTTAGTGCTACACAAATACTTACTGATTAAAACCACATTTCATTTTTACATTTAATGTCAATATTTCAGTTACATCAAAAATCCAGGTGGTGATCTAGTTATTTCATCTATCCAAATATAGAGCACATATTTTGGAGTCAGGAGATACTTTAACTATTAAATGATCAGACAATATGTATTACAGATGATGAGACTAAGCAAAAAGGGGTAAGATGACTTGCCTAAAGTTACATGGGTAGTGGAAATGAAATTTAATTTCAAGTTCTCCTGAGAGACATTGCTCTTCTCATTAAAACTTGAAGCCTCTCAATATGAGGTGTTCCATTCCTTTTCCAATAAGTTTGTTCCATGAGCTTTTAGACATTTAGCAAATATTTTGATGGCACTATTTTAGTAGGATAAGCAGCACTTAAAAAGACTTCTAAAAATTAGACAAGCAATGTATTTTAATTTAACATAAATATGGTTGTTTTCGTATTTCACAATTGATTTTTTTAATGTTTTAGATACATGTTTAGCAATGTTGATATACAATTTCATTTTTAAATACCAATTTAATCCAGTTATCATTTCTAGAATATTGGCTTTTATAACTAACTTCCATTTCCTCTGTTTATTCATAGATTGAAAAAGGAAGACTGATTTTCCTGCATTTTCAATTCCCAAATGAAATTTTAATTTAGAAAAAATTAATTAAAAGTAAGAAAGCGAACATTTTTGCTCATCTTGAGGTAGTTATTACTATTTATATATAGATTATGATCTCAATTATCTGAGAATTTGAAGATAAAAATGAATTGGAAATGATGTTACTTATGATGTAAATATGAAATATTCCCAAAGAGACATGGTTACATGATTACATTATATGAGAGGCTATACAATTAGATGCTTTATACATCATGGCATATTCAGCACTCTAATTTAACAAATCTATATTAAATATATTTTATGTGTAAAGTCAGTCAGTCAATGATCATTCAATAAACATTCAGTGTACCAGATAATTTTCTATGCTCTGAGAATTCAAAGAAAGGAAAAAGACATCCCCTGATCTAGAGGAGCTCACAGTCTAATAGGGGAGAAAATTAAAAAAAAAAAGAAAAATTATGTGCACACATGTTATATAAAGGATGCATTGGAGGTAATTAACAAAGGTAAGACATTAGGATCAAAGGTATATGGGGAAGGGCTTCTTGTAGAAGGAAGGATTTTGGCTGCTACTTGAAGGAAGTCATAGAATATAGGAGGTGAAGACGAGAAGGGAGAACATTCTAGGTGTGGGCAACTGATAGTGAAAATGCTTGAAGTTTGGAGATGGAATGACTTCTTAGTGGTAGAGTGGTATTTTAGGATGAAAGAGACATGAGCAGGCACTTCAAATCCATACCACTACAAATTCCCCATCCAGTCTCCTCCCCACTTCTCTCTCCCAACAAATATTGATGAAGGGTACATTTGGGGAATGTAAACTAACTTAAATATTAGCCTAAGGCAGGGATTCTTATCCTTTTTTTTTTTATCATGCACCCCTTTGGCAATCTGGTGAAACCTATTCACCTCTTCTCAAAATAATATTTTAAATGCATGCAACAAAAGGAATATTGATGTAAAAAAACATGTTCTTTAAAATAGGGAAAAATAATGAAATAAACATTAATAGACCTTAAGTTATAAAGTCTTTCTTCAAGCCAATCTGAGACAAGAAAATCCATCAGCCAGACTCAGAGTAATGCTAATGACTTTGCCTGGTATTATAGAAACGCGTTAAAACATTTTCATTTCTCTCACTAATAGTAGAGATTTATGGAACAAAAGATAAATTTTGCATATTGTCAAACACAATAACTTTGACAGTGAGTTTTGCTTAATGTTTTGTTATTTATATTGTGCTGTTGTTATTTTTGATGGTTCCATTGCTAAATCCCCCATTTATACTATAGACAAGTATATCAGGAAAAAAACAAAGAGAATAATCTATATTAAAAATAATCAGTGTTCCCAAGTTCATCAGTAATGTGTTGTGGTAAAAGTCACAGTATCTCTAGTCTTGTCACTACTCTTTATATTTGTGTAATTTAATAATATATAATTTCATATTTTTTTCTAGAGAAATAATGTTTGGGAAAGTTGAGATTGTAACTGTCAGCGATTAAAGAAATGAAAAGTTGGGTGAAACCTTAGAGGCTAAATAATACAAATGATTCCTGAAATTAATATTCTCTAAAAAGATCTAGAAAATGGAACTTTAGACAACTTGCTTGTATTTATGGCCTTCAGAGGCAGCTCTTCCTAATTTGAACACCTTTCAAAATATTTCCAATCATAACTATCACAACTTTTACCTGGAGTGATTGTGCAAGCCCCAATTGTAATGGAATTTTTTTTGACATCCGGCTAAGATTGGCCTTTAAACTTCTGTCCGTTTTTCCTGGTTCTTCCTTCTGGGGTCAAACACAATGAGCATATTTATTTTTTTCTTTCAGAAGGAGACCCTCAAATATTTGAAGACAACTATCATTTCCTAGTTGAATCTTCTCTTCTCCAGGTGAAACATCCCAAATTTCCACAACTAATCATCAGATAGTATGAACTCAAGGCCTTGACTCCTGTTCACTATATTCTGCTGGTTATTTTCTTACTTATCCCTGTATTTTCTAAAATAACTAAAAGGCAGGAAACATTACACATCTGAAGCAAAACAAAGAACAATTTGGTTTCTGATGTATTTGATCCACTCATGACCAACTCTTCATGATCCCATTTGAGGTTTTAAGATACTGGAGTGGTTTGAGATTTCTTTCTCTAGTTCATTTTTCAGATGAGGAACTGAGGCAAAGACTTTTGCATGACTTGACCAATGTCACACAGTTAGTAAGTATATGAGGCCGGGTTTGAACATAGGAAGGATGAGCGTTCCAGGTTATATGCCTGGTGCTCTATCCACTAGCTACCCTCATTGGCTTATTAAGTGAAATGCAAATATTTTCTCTGTTCTTTGTTTAGAATTCTGTTAATAATAACACAATAACACTCATGATTATCAATTGGAATCACTATGATGCCAATAAGGACTGGTGTTATTCCTGAGTGAGTATATCGGTAATGTTATTGAGCAATTAATTCATCCAGCGGCAAAACAAAAACAAAACAAACAAACAAACAAAACCACCACTGCTTCTGGGTTTGGGACTCCTGAAGCCACAGCAACAACCCCCTAGCAAGTTCATACAATGTTCCTGTAATTAGATGTCTACGTGAATCACTCATGTGACTTAAGCCATATACACAAGAGCCCAGGGACGAGGCTTCACTGCAGCTTGTCTTTTGAGTCCTCCAACATCCTTTTACCAGGGTTTCCTTCTTTCAGGAAACATGAACATAAAATCATTTTGCTTGCCTATTGTTTGTCAAAGACATTCTGTTAATTTTGTTAATGAGATTTTAACCTCCTCTGGGTCTCTATCAAAGGAGATAGTTTTAATTCAAGCACTGATAAAAGAATAATCCTAAAGATGTATATAGCTAAGAGCTAACATGCTATAGTGGATAGAGATTAAGAGTCAGGAACACCCAGGTTCAAGTCTTAACACTGCAACATGCAAGCTACTAGACCATGGACAATTCATTTAAACTCAGTGTTAAAAGAAATTCTGTAAACCTACAAATCACAAATGAATTGGAGATTTGCATCAGTGGAAAAATGGGACAAACTGTCCAGATAAAATACAAACTAACAAACAAACAAACAAATCAACATTGCCTTTGTCACATGCTTCAAGTGTGACTCTGGGCAAGGGACTTACCATCCCTGGACATTAGTGCCATCAAATATAAAATAAGGATGTTGATCACAGAGATGACAAACTCTCTTAGCAGCTTGTTACAGCATACAAAATTCTCAAGCACACCCTGAACCAGATAAAAATGTTTAACAAAGAAAAATGTAATAAATATATGCAATAAATAGATGTGCACATATATTTTCCTGTGTAGTTTTCTAAGTTAATATGGCACCTGGGAATCAGTTTCTTTTTGAGTGATGTGTTTCAAGGAACTCTAGGGTTCCTTTCAGTTTTAAATCTGCAATCCCAATCAACACATCAATTCTGTTAGATTCTGAGTGCTGCAATAAAACAAGCATCATAGGCTACCGTTCCATGAGCTGACATCCTTTATACATTATTGTTGTTTTGCGCTCCTGGTTTGCCCAGGGTTCATTGCTCTGGGAATGCCTAGAGAGGGTCAGAAAACAGAAAACAAAAACAAAAAGAAAAACTGGACTCACACAGCTACAATTCCAACCTCACTTACATTTCTGAGGATCAATTACATTTTTGGCTCTACACCAATAGATGGCTGATCATTAGGTATTTTATATTTCACTTCAACTTATAGCCTGGCTAATGACAAGAGTATTGATCATGTAGTGGTTTCTCTTTTTGGAGGCCGCTCTCTGTTGATCAATCCACTACTGTTTTGACTTCCTGATGCTATTGCCACTGCAACTGTTCTCACAAGCAATACTTTGCTATCAGAAAGATGCCAGATACCTCTATTCATGCCTCTCAAAACCACCCTTTAGCTTCTTTCAATTATATGGACGTATGCACAGCTACATAAACAGACTCACATATATATATGTATGTGTATTATATATATGTGTGTGTAGTTCTATTCAAAATAAACAATCACAATTCCCCTACTTATAAATGCTACTCAAAAATACCTAAATGCTACTCCCCTACTCAAAAAAGCCCCATTGCTTGCATAATAAAAACTGAAAAATATTACTTAGCCTGGGATTTAAGAAACTCTCAAATCTGGCTCCACTCTACATTTTTAAATTTTCTTTCCCATTATTTCCCTGAAGTTACTTCATGGTTCAGTCAAAACAACTTGCTATTCCTTAACCCCATCCTGCGTACCCTTGTCTCTTTGTTCTTGTATCTACTTACATACTTTACCTTATGTCTGAAATGTGTCTCCCTGTAACACCTGCACAGATAATCCCTTTGGGTAAATTTTTTTCCTACTTTACTGACAAACTTCAGGGCCTTCTCCTTTCTAAATTCTTCTCTGATATTTCTTCACAAAGTGAAGTTCTCTCCACTCATCGAGGACATGATGGATCTTTGTTGAATTGAACTGAATTGAAATAAAGTGACCTCAAATAAACATCAAAAACTAAGGCCAAGTGAGAGAATTCTGAGTGCATTGTCTATCAGCAGCCTCTTTGCATGGCTACTTCTTTTCCCTCGCTTCCATTTTCTCCCATTAATGGAGTTTGAGAATACTGTGTCATCCTTAGAAGGTTGTTTTTTGACATAATCATAGTTAAGACCTCAACAGAAAAACAGAACAAAAATAGCATCATACAACAGAAAATCATCAAAGGTATGTGGTTCTAGCTGTTAGAGGGGGTAAAAAAGAATAGGATAAAGAAGTGTTGTGGTATTTTCAACTTCAGTTTATAAGTTTCAAATAGAAGTATGCTAGTAAATTTTTAACTAGCTTTCTGGGGAAATATACACACATTTGCATATGTGTATCATGTATACACCCACACGTATTTGCTATATACATATATGTGTGTACACACAATTTAAAAGTGTGACATCTTTATGTATATATGCACTGTGAGTACATATATATATATGCACATACATTAAATATGCATATACAGCATATTTTAAAATTTAATCTGCAAAATTAAACATTTTTCTGCCACTATTATAAATCTAGAAATCAATAAAACAATAAATCAATTATTTATTTGGAGCATCTGCCAGTTTTTGAGGTATAAATTCTTAGGCTGTAAATTTAACAATTAGCCCTCATAAGCTTAGTTTCAAGCAGCAACTTTCTTGACTTTTTGTGAGGCAGCACAATACAATCCAAAGTATTGTAGAAAGAGTCAGGAGATTAAGTTGAAGTTTTGACTCTGCCAACTTATTGGAATGTGACAGTGGGCAAATCCCTGACTCTCTCCATGCATTCCATTTCTTCATTTCTAAAATAAAACCAATGGCCTATATAATGGTAATCCCTTTTAGTTTCATAATTCTCTGATTTTTTTTAATCTTTTCCATAGCGAACTTTTTCTATTCTTTATTCAATGACTTTGAGATTCTAGAGTATGAGACATCAAAAGCCACTTATATATGTGGGCCTCAGTTTCCCTATGTATAAAGTGGTGATGGGATGTTTGTGTGCATAAATATATGAATTTGGTCAATGGAATGATGTCCAAGGTAATTTCCAGCTCTATATCCTATGATTACATATTGCTCAATTTCAGTTCTTAGCAAATCCATCATGGGTACTAACCACAACAGGATACAAGACATTTCTGGAATTTATCCACTCCAATGATAAGCTACTGAGCTGAGCCTGGTAGACAGGCTACCCATATATGTGAGGCTTATCACTATATTTGACATATAGCACTGAATTTCCTTTAGAAGGTAACTCAAATAAAAAAAAAGACTCTCTTTGTTGGAGTTGAGAGTAACAACACATATTAAAGCATAGCTTTGCCACACTGAACTTATTAGTGGCTTTGGATTAAGTCACTAAAGGCTTCTCTTATATTATAAATGTTAACTCGTTGGGGTAACAAATAAGCTTATTGCCATCCACTAATGCCTTAACTCTAATAATTTACCAAAGTTGCGGGGCTATGAGGGAATGGAATATAGGGCCAGCACTGTTTGATGTAGGGAAGAAGTAAAGGAGGAGGGAGGTCAGAGTGGAGTGAGAAAATGTGAGAAGTCAGGCAGCCAGGGTAGTGAGGAGCGAGAGAGCATTAAGATGAAGATGAGGGAAGGATCTGCAAAGTGTTATGGTTAGATCCTAAAGTTTTGCACTTCACCTACTTGACAAGTCAGCTTTCACCTGAACCTTAGGGTTATCAACCCCTTGTTTATTATCATTAAATCAGAGTCAAGAGGAAACCTGATACACTTGCTCACTTCATTTGGTTTAGTTCCTCACTATTGTAATGTTTATGTGAATCCTTCCAGCCTCTAAAAGCTGCTCTGGAGATTGCAGAGCAACAGAGCCTAGGAGTCTGGTTTTTACCCTTAATTCAGGTGGGAGAGTACCAGCAGGCATTTATTAATCACCTAGACTGCACTGTTCACTGTGGGGGACATAAAAAAAAGCAAAATAAAGAACTCTCAACTTTGAAAAATTAAGAAATTTTAAAGTATAAGATGCAGCGTGGAGACAAACAATTGGCCACCCCCACAGTAATCACTTTTCAATACTTACTGATTAACCTGTAGAATCTGGAAACATTTGAAGTGTTTGAAACATGAATCAAATTTGTGACAATAAAAATGATTATTTTTATACCATCTTTGGGCTAAAATATGTTTGTCCCATAAAAACCTCTTAAAGGACAAGTTTCATTCCCACTTTAAAAATGAAAAAATAGAAACTCAGAGTTTATTCAGTGGCTTGGTTATAGGAACACATTTAACCTGTTTTGGAGGCCAGACTCAGAAAACAAAATAACTCTGTCACCCAACTCCAAAAGGTACAGAATTTTCATTCCACTATGCCATGTGTCTTCACAAATTGAAGACATCTGATACCTTTCCAATAAATGTGGCTGATACAAAAGGATTCATATTTGGAGCAATAAAATGTCATATCATCTGATACGATAATAAAATGATGATGATGATAATGATGATGATGTTATCCAGCCCTTTAAGATGTGCCAGTTGCTTTACACATATTATTTTTTTTTGATCATCGTAAAAATCCCCTGAGGTAGGTGTTATTATTATCTCAACATTACAGAGAAGGAAACTGAGACTGCAAAGGATTAATGATTTTACCTGGGACACACATTCAGTGACTTATCTGAAGCAAGTTTTAGAGTCATTTCCTTGTGAATTTGAGTCTTACCTCAACTATGGACATGGATTAATGGTGCTTAAATTAATACATTTCAATAAGTACTTGACAAATGCCCCTTTGACTCAGAACTGTGGAGACCAAACTAGAAATATTTTCAAGATATG
Organism: Phascolarctos cinereus; assembly: GCF_003287225.1. Classification (NCBI taxonomy): domain Eukaryota; kingdom Metazoa; phylum Chordata; class Mammalia; order Diprotodontia; family Phascolarctidae; genus Phascolarctos; species Phascolarctos cinereus. Next base: position 43,267,647 of record NW_027555847.1, on the reverse strand, counting down.
CATTACTTTGAAGGTGATTAGACTATTAATGTCTCAATTAATACATGCCATTTGTAATGTTCAGTTATTGAGATTGTATCTATGGTACCAGGTGAAATACAGAGGTAAATGGAGTGTTGCAAACTTCACCACCTTACCAACTCAGGTTTTGTTTGAGAACAGCAACTTGTCTGTCTGTAATGGATTTGTAATTACTAATCCAAATTGTATAATCCTGGCAATCCTTTCCCTACCAGCACCCTCTGCAGGTACTCTCTCTCTCTCTCTCTGCATTCTTATAATGGACTGATAAAACATGACTTTCAGGATCACTCTTTCTTAGACACTATGCAACTCACACCTTGTGGTCTCATGATTTTTTCTTTCTTTTTTGTTTCTTTGGTAGGCGATGGGTTAAATGACTTGCCCTGGGTCACATAGCTCATGATTCGTTCATAGATTTTATTTCCTTTGTTAATTATTTTTTTTTGTTATTTAAATAGAACCAGGGTCTTTTGGAATTAAATAGGAGCAGAGAAGTGGAGAGTTAATGGTATCTCATAATTGTTCAATGCTCCCTTAAAAAATGGAAAAAGAACCACCAAAATTCCGATTATTAACAAGATCACAGAATTTGAATGTTGGAAGAGATATCAGTGTCCATCTTTGCCAATTCATATACAAAATAAATCCTCAAACCCTGACAAGTAGATTCTCAAACATCTGCTTTAAGAACTCTAAGGAGATCCTATCACCTCTGGTTGTAATACATTGTAATTTTGAACAGTCATATTCTGAGGAGGTTTTGTTGTTGTGGTTTTTTTCCCCTGGGCATCAAGTCTAAATCTCCCTCTTTATAACTTTTACCCAGTGCTCCAAGTTCAGCTATTTGGAGGCAATCAGAAATCCAATTCATCTTCTATATGATATTTCTTCTAATATTCAGACAGCTTTGCCTTCTCCAAGCCAGTTCCTTAAACTGTTCTGGTTATATGTGGCTGACATTCGTGAAATTCCAGTTTTCAATGAATTAGCAATTGGTGACTGGCAATTTCAAGAAATTGGTAATTGGTGATCAACTGAAAGACAAGGAATACACAAATGATGGGATTGGTTATTCTGCAGAAAAGATTTAAAGGAGAGCATATACTTTCAAATATATTCCTTTGGGTGGGGGGAATAAAAGTAGGTTCACTGAAAAATAAGTGTGCAGGAAAATCAATGGATAGTTCTGTTGTTCCCTTGATATCCATGAAATAATAAGAAAAAAAATTATAAGTCCCAAGCACAATTGTTGGGCTGCTTGTAGTAGATTTAAAGCATAAGGATAATAATGTCATATGAAAAAGTAGGCAAGATTGGTTACATTGAACATAGTGGAAGGAGTACCTAGTTCTATGAGATCATAGACCAATCGGAGAATTAACCTTTTGAAGTGTTTATTCGTTGTAGACACTAGATCAGCTAACCTCAATACAAAATAGTTTCTTGTTGCTATAGTGATCCTGCAAATTACTGCTCCTTAAGAAACTATTTTTTTCCTAGTCAGTTTCAATTTGGATCATGAAATGATGTACAAATTACTCTGACATGAATTCCTTGTGTTTTTTCTACAAATACTGGGAACATATCTACAGAAAAAAGTTAACATCATGAAAAGAGAAAATCTGAAAGGCTTTGACATCTGATTTTTATACTTCTCTTCCATTGTATTGTTTATCTGAACTCTCTTCACCTCTATATACTGTTCTGGAGATAACATAAGAGTATGTCTTCTTGAGATTTTTATTCTCTTTAACATCTTTCAGGGGAGCAAAATATGGTCTCATTTTTTTTTCCCTTTCTTTCCTGTACAAACCTGGAATTACCATATTCCTCGCCATAAAATAAGAAAAATCAATTTTCTCTTTTTTCAATTTTATTAATTTATTTTGATTTATCAACAATCACCTTCCTATGCTTTTGAGTTGAAAATTTTTCTCTCTCTTTCCCCCCCTCCCCAAGATGGCACACAATCTGATACAGGCTTTACATTTATGTATCCACTAAACACACTTTCACATTAATGAAGCTGCAAGTGAAAAATCAAAACCAAAAGGAGGAACCATCAGAAAGATGAAACAAAACTCAACAGAAGGTAAAAATAAGTGATAGCAGTTCAACTTCCATAGATATTTCTTTGGATGTGGACAGCATTTTCCATCCTGAGGCCTCTGGAAATGTCTTAGATCCTCGTAATGCTGAGAAGGGTTCTATGTAACAATATTAGTCATTGCATATGATGGCTGTTATTGTGTACAAAGTCCTCTTGGTTCTGCTCACTTCACTCAGCATCAGACCATATAAGTCTTCCAAGGTTTTTTCTGAATTCAGCCTGTTCATCATTTGTTATAGCACAATAGTATTCCATTACATTCATATAGCACAACTTGCTTAGCCATTCCCCAATTGATGGGCATCCTCTCAATTTCCAATTCTTTGCCACCACAAAAAGAGCTGCTATGAATATTTTTGTACATGTGGGTCCTTTTCCCATTTGTTTGATCTCTTTGGGATATAGCCCTAGAAGTGCTATTGCTGGATCAAAAGGTATGCACATTTTTGTAGCCCTTTGGGCATAGTTCCAAATTGTTCTCCAAAATGGTTGGATCATTTCACAACTCCACCAACAATGTATTAGTGTTCCAATTTTCCCACATCTTCTCCAACATTTATCATTTTCCTGTTTTGTCATGTTGGCCAATCTGATAGGTGTGATGTGGTACCTCAGAGCTGTTTTGATTTCCATTTCTCTAATCAATAAGGATTTAGAGCATTTTTTCATGTGACTATAGATGGCTTTAATTTCTTCATCTAAGAACTGTCTGTTCATATCCTTTGACCGTTTATCAGTTGGGGAATGGCTTGTGAAGAAAAATCAATTTTCCAAAAAATCATTTATTAAGTATGTACAATATGTCAGGCACTATGCTAGGCACTGTGGGGACAAAGCCTAAAATAGAAAAACCCCATCTTTGATGAAGAGTATATTCTATTAGGGGAGACACAACATATACAAATATTAACAGGGGCGGAGTTAAGACAGCAGAGTAAAAGCAGAGACTTACTTGAGCTGTCCCTCAAAACCCTCCAAATACCTATAAAAATGGCTCTAAAGAAATTCTAAAGGAGCAGTACCCACAAAAAGACAGTGAAACAAATTTCCAGCCCAAGACAACCTGGATGGTTGATCAGAAAGGTATATTGTATGGGGCAGCTTGGTGGAGCAGTGGATAGAACACAAGCCCTGAAGTCAGGAGGACCTGAGTTCAAATCTGGCCTCAGACCAAACACTTGACACTTACTAGCTGTGTGACCCTGGGCAAGTCACTTAACCCCAATTGCCTAAAAAAAAAAAAAAAACAGAAAGGCATATTGTAAAAGGCTAAGACAGGAGCACAGTTTGGTGTGGGCACACAGACTTCAGAGAACCCAGAGCAGGGCTCAAAGGACTGATTCATGGGAAGCTGTGGTAGTTTCCAGAACTTTCAACCCATGAATGCCAAGGAAAACTTAGAAAGGCAGTTGGAAAAATCTGTGTCTGCTGTGAGAGAAAGAAGCATGGTGGTTTCAGCTCTACTCTCCAAGCCTGGCCCCAGGTGGCAGCTGCTTCCTGAACTTCCTGCCCACATACTGAGGGGAAATCACTTAGCTGATCAGAGGGGGATTGCAGGAATCTCTTTGCTTTTGCAGGATTCACTTTCTTTTCCTGTGACTGGATCTGGGTCGCAGTTCTGGGTGGCAGTTCTGGGGCAAGGAGGAGCCTTGGTGTGGTGGAGCTTATAGTGGCTGTAGGAAGAAAATCTTTCTCACAGTTCCAAGACAGAAAAGAGTGCTTGTGGCAACTCATAGACCAGAGCACTGGGCAGGAAGGAACTAAACACCTCACCCTGGATCATAGCATCTTGGAAGAAGTGAAAATTTACAGGTCCCTAGAAGTATCTCTGAAAGCAGCTGCAAAAAACTGCTGAAGCTTGGAACAGTACATTATCCACAATGGAAACAGACCCCTACCTTAACAAAGAGTTTATAACTCAAGTAAGTGGCTGGGATCATGAACAAGCAGCACAAAAAGTCAGACTAGAATCTTACTTGTTGACAAGGAAGATTGAAGACAGAAGACAACAAAGTCAAATATTCTACATCCAAAGCCTTCAAGAGAAATATAAATTGGTCCCAGGCTATGGAAGAGCTCAAAAAGGATTTTGAGAATCAAGTAAAAGAAGCAGAGGAAAAACTGAGAGCGATGCAAGAAAATCATGAAAAACAAGTCAGCAGCTTGCTAAAGGAGAACCAAAAAATACTGAAGAAAATAATACCTTAAAAATAGCCTAACCCAAATGGCAAAAGAGATCCAAAAAGCCAATGAGGAGAAGAATGTCCTTAAAAACAAAATTGGCCAAATGGAAAAGGAAGTCCAAAAGCTTACTGAAGAAAATGCTTCCTTAAAAATCAGAGTGGAGCAATTGGAAGCTAGTGACTTTATGAGAAATCAGACACTGTGAAACAAATCCAAAAGAATGAAAAAAATAGAAGAGGATATGAAGTATCTCATTGGAAAAAAACAACTGGAAAATAGATCTAGGAGAGATAATTTAAAAATTATTGGACTATGTGAAAGCCATTATCAAAAAAAAAAAAGAGCCTAGATATCATCTTTCGAGAAATTATCAAGGAAAACTGCCCTGATATTTTAGAACCAGAGCACAAAATAGAAATTGGAAGAATTCACCAATCACCTCCTGAAAGAAATACCTAAAGGAAAACTCCTAGGAATATTGTAGCCAAATTCCAGAGTTCCCAGGTCAAGAAGAAAATATTGCAAACAGCCAGAAAGAAACAATTCAAGTATTGTGGAAAGACAATCAGGCTAACACAAGATTTAGCAGCTTCTACAGTAAGGGACTGGAGCACATGGAATAGAATATTCTGGAGGGCAAAAGAGATAGGATTACAACCAAGAGTCAGCTACTGAGCAAAACTGAGCATGAGCCTTCACAGGAAAAAATGATCAGTCAGTGAAATAGGGGACTTTCAAGCATTCTTGATGAAAAGACCAGAGTTGAATAGAAAATTTTACTTTCAAATACAAGACTCAAGTGAAACATGGAGAGGTAAACAGGAAAGAGAAATCATAAGAGACTTATTAAGGTTGAACTCTTTACATTGCTACATGGAAAGATGATATTTGCAACTCATGAGTCCTTTGTCAGTATTAGGGTAGTGAGAGGGGGAAAATATATGTATGGATAGATAGATAGATAGATAGATAGATAGATAGATGGCTCAGGGTGAGTTGAAGATGAAGGGGTCATATTAAGGCATGAGAGAGGATTTTATTGGGAGAAAGAGTAGGGGAGAGCTAGAATGGGGTAAATTATCTCATGTGAAACAGACAAGAAAAGGCTTTTACAGTCAAGCTGAAATGGGGGGAAGGTGAGAGGGAGTGAGTGAATCTTACTCTCATAGTATTTGGCTTAATGAGGGAATAACATACGGTATTATGTCTGGAAATTTATCTTACCCTACAGGAAAATAAGGAGGGAAGGAGACAAAAGAGCAGGGGAATGATATAGAGGAGGGCAGATTGGGGGAGGGGATAATCAGAAGCAAATACTTCTGAGGAGGGACAGAGTCAAAAGAGAGAATAGAATAAATGGGGGTTAGGATAGAATAAAGAGAAATGTACTTAATTTTTCACAGCATGACTACCATGGAAGTATTTCGCATGACTACACATGTATAACATGTATCAAGTTGCTTGCCTCTTCAATGAGGGTGGGTGGGGAGGGAGGAAGGGAGAAAATTTGTAACCCAAAGCTTTAAAAACATATGTTAAAAAAAATTGTTTTCACATGCAACTGGGAAATAAGAAATACAGGAAATGGAGTATTGACATGTATCCTGCCCTATAGGAAAATAGAAGGCATAGGGGATAAGAGAAGGGGGTGGAGAGATAGAAGGGAGGGCAGATTAGGGGAAGGAGTAAACACAATGCATGCCACCTTGGGGTTTGGGGAGAGATGAGATGGGGAGAAAATTTGGAACTGCAAATCTTGAGGAAGTGAATGTTGAAAACTAAAAATAAATAAATTAAATGAAAAAAAATATGGGGAGTTGTGATTTCACTGGTAAATAGGAATCCCTTTTAACATAGATCAGAAACTTCTTTGCATTATATCATACACACACACACACACACACACACACACACACACACATACCTATTCATATACATATCTGTATGCTACAAAGAACATGGAAAGTTTAAATGACTTACACAAGGTCACACAACTAGTAAGTATCAGAGCTCTGGTGTTGCAGGCTCTAAGCCTGGTTCTCTAACCATTACCTCATGAATCTATGCTTTTCACAAAATACACAAAAGCAAATGCAAAAATGAGACTTGTATCCTTAATGAGCTTACACACTCTACTGGACAGATAAATCATAGTTATTACTACATTTCATTCACATCAATTTCAAGTTTGATACAATCACAAATATGTTGGATAGTATAGGTCTCCACACCAGTCTAGCTTCAGGCTTTCTTCTCTGTATGGACATGAGATTTGTGTTAGATCACTTGCTGTTAATGACAGCCTTTATTTTTTTTAAAGTTTATTTTTAAACAGAAGTACATTTAGATGACTTTCATTAAAAGATCCTATTACTTGCCTTTGATTAATTCTAATGTAATAATCTTTTGTTGAAATACTCAGAAAACTTGAAGGGCATGTGTGTGTGTGTGTGTGTGTGTGTGTGTGTGTGTGTTGTATGTGTGAAGTGTTTTGCAAACAACCAAGGGAAAATTTTGTTTTATTTTTAAGAAAAATGTATAAACGTCTTTTATTTTTACATAATTTATAGTTCCAAATATATCCTTCTCAACCCTCTCCCCTTTTAGAGAGACATCTTTCACACGAAAGAATTTTAAGAAGCAAACATAAAGTTAAAAAAAAAAAGATAATTTAGCAAAATTAATCAACACTTTAAAAAAGTAACAAATATGCACTATTCTATACTCATCATCCGTGACTTTGCACAGAGGGTCAAGGGAAAGTACTCTATCATATCTCTTCTTTGTAGCCAAACTTGGTTTTTATTAGTATTTTTTTTTTGCAGAATTCATTTTTAATTGCACTATTGCTGCTGTTCTCATTTGCATAAATATAATTATTGTATATATCGTTTTTCTATTTCTGCTCACTTACCATTCCATCAATACAGATCATCTACCCATCCTTCCTAGTATGCATAATTTCATATATTTGGCATGCTGACTGGTACATAATGGAAACTATGTAAGTGGTTATTGACTGAAAACCTGATTGGTTCTACAGCCCTTCTTAAACAGTCTTTGTCTTTTTGCCCAGAAATATGACTGGAAAAACAAATATTGTAATACCCTTGTATTCTAGTAAAATATAAAATGTAAGCTCTTTGAAGGCAAGGAGAGCTTTCATTTATTCCTATATCCTCACTTCTGAATATGATAAGTTGCACATAACAAGTAATTAATAGAAGTCTATTTCCTGTGAAATATTGATGTTTCCTATGAATTGCAGGTTGTATTGCCATGTTTTCAGATAATCATTTGCAATTACTCTAAGTAAAAACTTAGCAAAATCTACACAATACAGCAGAGTACACATTCCACTTACCAATTAATTGTTTATATTGGCAATCTCTCCACTGACTTCCCCAGAGCAATGGTTTAATTAAGTGAATCTCCCTTTTCCTGTGAAGTGATCACTTAACTCATTTAAAATAGTTTTCCTGTCAATATACTTTTGTATGATATTTGCAACTGGCGCCTTACTCAGCAGATGTGCTGCAGCACAGAGGGAGCTTGAATTTTTATTTTGCTGCTACTTATTTTTGCTCCGTTGCATTGTCCCTCAACAACCTCAGTGGTTAAAGCCACATTTTCTGGACTATTTGGGCAATTGAGAGATTGTAATTAGAGTAAACCTCTGGCTAGCCCAGGGCAAAATCAACAAGGTTGATTATGTTTCCATTTTACTACTCACTAGAACCTCTGGAAAAATGGAAAGCTACTCTCAAAAACCCCCTATCATTTTCCCTTTAAAATCCTCTAAGGAGAAACTTCTTTACATGTCCTAGAAACTATAAGTTATAATACATTAAAACCCATAACTCTAAAAGCTAATTTCTTACATGATTAATACAGTATTTGCTCTGTATCTTTGGATGCATAAAACTCTTATTATTACTGTCCCCATTGCACAAGTGAGGTAATAGAAGAACTTATTGCGCTCACATCATGAAGCAACTGTCAGAATCTGGCATCAAACTCAGATGGACTGATTATAAGTCCCTTCCTTCCTTCATTCCTTCTTTCCTTCCTTCCTTCCTTCCTTCCTTCCTTCCTTCCTTCCTTCCTTCTTTCCTTCCTTCCTTGCCTCCTTCCTTCCCTCTTTCCCTCCCTCCCTCCTTCCTTCCTTGCCTCCTTCCATCCCTCTTTCCCTCCCTCCCCCCTTCCTTTGTTCCTTCCTTCCTTCATGTTTTTGTTGTTTGTCCTTTGTTCTCAAAGACAAGGAAGGTGATGCCTTGACTTGCAAGTGAATTGATTTAGGTGACACAAGTCTATGTAAAGTCACCAGCCTCATTCTTTCCTCCCAAGCCATCTGGATTCAGTGGCAAGACAAAAATCTGGATGTGGATGACTGGAAATGGCCCTGGATGTAGTAGGAAACTTTGGCCTTTCCCAGGTCTTAGTTTGCCTAAGGCAACACCTTTTCAGCAATTAAGGTTAGGTAAGAAATTAAGCAAAAGATGGCATCTTTTAAACACTGCCCAAAAAATAAATAAATAAATATGGGAGTGGAACATCTTCAGGATTTCTAGCCATAACAGAAACAACTGCTAATTACACTCACTCTGAGCCAACAAACCCCAAACAATGACCAAATGAGACTTCAGTTGGACCTATTATTGGCCAATGAGTGAGAGCCAGAGTGATTTGTGTTTAAGGCCCAGTCAAATGGTTCCACTTGAATCCCATTCTTGCTGAATGTACCTTTTATTTTAAAGGCCTAGGATAGGTTAAAAGGATTCGTTGTAAGGCGGGACATAATAGCAGTCTCCAAGTAGTTAAAATACTGCCTTGTATGAAAGGAAATAGCCTTATTCTCTGGTTCCTAATGACAAAACAAGTACCAATAGGTATGTCAAGAATCATATTTTAATTTGGGAACAAGAAAAATGAAGCACTTCTTAAGAATTTTAGTTGAATAAAAATAAAAGCTGCTTTGGGAACTTTTAGCTTTCTCTGACGGAGAAATCTATAAGAAAACGAAGGATTGCAGCTAGTTGGGTGCAGTAGATTCTTATTCAGCTACAGGGAGACCTTTAAGTTCTAAATAATGAAATTCTGTAATTTTATATAATTGACCATGTGGATGGTGATTTGTCTAAAGCATAGGAAAAGTGAAGAGAAGTAATAGGATATGACCCCTAGTTAAATTGTGAAGGACCTTGAATGCCAGGTAATGAATTTTAACTTTATTTGATGAACCTTGTATATGAATAAGTGTAATAAGGATCTGGCACATGGGTAGATTACATTCAATTGCATCTCTCTGAAGGGATACTGAAAGCATGCTTCTAGGAGAGTGAATAAAATGTGTAAGGGAAATAATTGCCTTTTAGAGTTTCTGGAGCATGAATGTACATGCTATAACTGGTTCTGGTTAACAAACTATGTAGTGAATGAATGGATCCTTGAAAAGTTGCAAACAAATTTATAAAGCCCTCTCCTGTTGCTACTCTGCCTTTTGTCACAGTCCCTTTAGTGACTCTGTAGTTCTATTCCTTTGTTAATGCATGTTGTGATATCCAATGTTGTAAGAGGAGAGGCTATGAGGAATTCTTTCTTTCTATCAAGGCCATGTGTCTTTGAGAACTCATCCTTTGACTCAGCATTTATATATATATACATACATACATACATACATACATACATACATATATACATACGTATATACATACATACATGCATACATACATGCATGCATATATACATATATATGTGTGAATTCTAGGTGAATTAAATGTCATTACAACTTTGTAACTTTTCAAAAGTCTAGAAAGCAAGTTAGAGGAATGCAGAAATTAAAGTCCAGGTTGGGTTTTAAAACAAGACATTAGCATCAATGCCTACACAGAGCAAAGAACTTCTTCCTAGAATGCCTTTCTAGTCCCAGGTTAGCAATAGTTAAGATAAGGGTATATCAGGTAATCATGCCATATTGGGACATGTACTTTGCGAGACCAATATTCTTTAGGAACTCAGCTAAGTTTTCTGCTTTGTCTCCTCAGACACAAATGTAGCATATGGAGAGTATGTTTCAGTGTACCAGGATTGATATTTATACAGTTGTTCTTTCAATATTTTTGGGAAAAAAATGTCCTTTTAAAAGTTAATTCATGGTAATTGGTTAAATGGAACTGAAGTAATAGTAACTGGCTTCTCAGACCAGGGAAAACAGCTAATGGGAGCAGAAGTTAATGTTATTAAATTAACACGCACACATACACGCACATACACACACACACACACACTCTCACACCTCATGCGCACACATGAACAACAACAACAACAAACAAACAAACCAAAAACACCTTCAGGACACCATAGAACCCTGAGGAGTAGATACAGCTTATCTGTTTCCAAAAGACTATATCAAAACATGCATGAAATAAAGAACATTTACCTGTCAGTTATTACTCAGATATTGGGCAGAGAAGAGAACTTATACATTGCAAAAATGTCAACATGCTGAGGCAGCTATGTGATGCTGTGGACAAGAGCACCAGCCCTGGAGTCAAGCTGAGCTAAGTTCAAATCTGGCTTTGGACACATAACACTTACTAGCTGTGTGACCGTGTGCAAGTCACTTAACCCCATTGCCTATCCAAAAAAAAAAAAGTCAACATAGGTGTTAGTGCAAATTCACTCACATTACTGGAAGGCTAAGCAAACACATGACTGAGAAAGGTAAGACTCATTTTTTGGGTAGAATATCTATAGTTTGAAACAAAACAAAGTAAAACTATTATTTGTAAGTATAATTTAAAGGAAATTAGATTTAGGCAAAAATCAGAAAGCAAAGTTTTTATTTTTTTTTCCTTTTTAAATTTTAAGCACTTAAAGCATTATTGTCCTTTCTTATAGGAAAATATTTTGGGCTGAGTCTGACTCATCTCAGTCTCCGAGTAATTTATGTTTCATATTGAAATGAAATGAGATCTGCATAGGACGTTCAAACAAAAGTTAACAAAAACAGATTTGCTAAGCCATGGAAGGGAATACTATTCAAATGGATATGCATTGAGAATATTCGTAAAGTGAATCAGGTGAGCAAACCTCCCTTATCTGAGTTACCCATTTGATTTTGTCAGGGAACATCAGGGCACATTTGGTGGTAGGTGTGCTTCTTTTACATCAAGTGACCAGGAAGTGATGTCATCAGTTTGAGCCTTTAGTACTCCGAGCCTTTCAAGTCAACAGGATTGTTTTGATACTTTTTAAAATAACAACCAATCAAACATATAAGGGAAATTATGAAGGCATTGCTCTAACCACAGAAGCATATATGTGTGTGGGTGTAGGTATGTATTACTTGTGTGTGTGTGTGTGTGTGTGTGTGTGTGTGAATTCTAAAAACAAAGGTCTGAAGTCCTGAGTGTGGTCAAAACAAGATTAGTATAATTGGGAAATGTTACCAATATTAATAAAAATATAATACAACATAAAGAATATTAATTTGTGTTTTTTCTAAGTCAGTATATTAAGGCAGGGATCTGTTTCTATTTGTTTTACATCACTGTTCTAAAAGTATTCGAACATTAAAGAAGTCATGTTAATTATTATTGAATCAGTGACAAAGGGTAACTACAATTATAAGAAAGCCTAAGAATATATAAATGGTTCTCATTCCAACCTTACAGGTGTACATGAACATACATACACACACACACAATTAACCAGGAGAGAGTTTTTTGAAAAACAGAAAATAGAAAATCTGCATAGCAAAATTATTTATATCTATCCATACATCTATGAGTAAAGGATATTTATCATCTTGGGGATGTTAGAAGGATCATTATTTGCAACAGTCAATGCTGCCCAGTGGAGCAGTATTCAAGGCTCACTAGACTAGCTCCAGTAGAATGAATAGAACATCACTGAGACTGATAAATGGTATGCCCGAGCATGCCCAAAGAAAATTGTGTCAAAATATTGGGTATCTGATAAATCATCTTCCTTTCACATCGTTATGGACTTGATCTTTGAACATTTAGAGAGCCCCAAATGTATAAAATGGATAACATATTCTGTTCATCAATTCATGCCAGATAAACCCCTAACACTGCCTTAAATACATTTATAAATTTGAAACACAGAGAATACCATCCTTAAACATCAATATCGGAACTTGGCATAACCCTTCAAATGCATAAATCAATGTTTTTTATGACTATTTTTACTAACCAATTATCTTTCCCTTTCATGGTGCTTTCCTATTTTTAAAGAGAAAATCACAATTTTCTCCACATAATTTCCTCTAGTACCCACCCTCAAAACTACTTTTGTCAACTGCAGGAAACTCCAATCTCTGAAGTGTATACTTCTAGTGGTAACAATTCAAGGGAGGATTTATGTAGTCAAGTAGAAAGATCAGTAGAGACTTCTGGCAATATGGCTGAGAGAGATTTTGTGTATAAGCTCCATTCCCATACATCACCTCAAAAAAGTAAGAAATGTGCCAAGTAAATAAAAAAAAAGAACCACAATAATACTGGAAGGCAGAGGAAATAAATCATAAAAAGAAAAGTTTTAAAGAAAAAAGGCAATGGAAGGTATTGAGGAAAGGAATAAACAAAAAATTAAGGCCTTAATAAAATGAATGAATGTTGTTGGCTAAAATAAATCAAGGGAAAATATCAGAAAGAAATAAGACTTTGATGATGACAAGCAGGTCCTTACAAATGTTGGAAGGGACAACACTGCTTATCCAATAGAGGCCATATCTTCCAAAGAATCCACTTTATATCACACCCAGCATGACATCATCTAGTCTTCGCTTACATGCCGGGAGCGCCTGTGTCCCCGGCTGTGGTCTGATGCTGGCAGAGTGTGAAGAGAGAAAGAAACACGGGCCAGGTGAGAGCAGTGAAGAACAAACTGTGTTTATTGATCTGAGGGCTCAGGCTTATATAGCACTGGATCAAGCAATAGTAACATTGTTATTCATGAAAAGTACAAATCTAATTAGGTGATTTCCTTACTTCCTTGTCCCTTGTCTGTTACATTCTTTCCTGCGTCCTGTCCTGTACCCCGTCCGTTTCCTCCCTTCCAGCATCCGGTTCTCAAGAGACTGGGGGGTGGTGAGCCGACATCCTGAGTTTCAGAGCTATCAGTCTTAGTACAAACTACAGGTAAGACCCAGGCTGGCCTAAGCCCTCCAAGTCCCCAAAGCCATCCCTCTACACTTACAGACCTATAATGTGTGGGATCCACTATCCTCCTAGTCATCTAATTCCATTCATCAATAAGCCTAATTATAAGAAAGTTTTCATCCCTTTCTCCTCCCACCCCTACCCCATGAGCTTAAATGATGCCTAGATGTTACCTTTGAACTTTCTGCCCATTGGTTCTAGTATTTCCCTTTGGGGATGTAGTAAGCAGTACTTTTGTTTTTTGCTTTTTTGCTAGGAAATTGGCTTTAAGTGACTTGCCCAGGGTCACACAGCTAGTAAGTGTTGTTTGTTGTGTGTCCAAGACCTGATTTGAACTCAGGTCCTCCTGACTCCAAGGCTAGAGCTCTATCCACTGCACCACCTAGCTGCCCCTGTGAGCAGTATTCAATTTTTTTTTTAATTTTCATGTCCAATCATCTTTTTTATTGTACTATGCTATGGAAATACTTGTTTTATCCCATAAATTAAAAATAAAATTTAGTAATGATTCAAAAACAGGAGAATTTAGAAAGCATAATGTTCTTCTTCAATTAATTAGAAGAGTAATTTCCCCTCCAAACTGAAAACTAAGAACAAACATCTCAAGGTAATATTATAAATGCAAAACTCAGTTATTTCCACTTACTTCACTTTATTATGCAGAAAGAGCTGGTATAAAAGCTCATTATTCTCAAACTAGAGTCAAACAGGATTTCCTTTTCTAATATTTGATAACGAAGTTCAGTCAAACATTTGTTGCCTTACACTAAGTTTATTTTTAATTTCTAGCTTTTTAAAAAAATTATTAATTTATTTTTGTTTATCAACAATCACTTCCATATGCTTTTGAGTTTAAAATTTTCTCCCCCTTCCTCCCCACCACTCTCCCCAAGATGGCACACAATCTGATATATGCTATACATTTATAATCTTATTAAACATTTTCACATTAGTGAAGTTGTAAGTAAAAACTAAAACCAATAGGAGGAACCATCAGAAAGAGGAAACAAAACACAATAGAAGAGAAAAAAAGATAGTGATTCAAGGTTCATGGTTATGATTACTATCTGTGTCTTTTTCTCCATCCTTTTTTCCCCATGTTTATGATTTTCTTTCTCCTTTCTCCTTTCACCCGCTCACTAGTGTTTTGCTTTTGACCACTGCCTCCTTCAGTCTCTCCTCCCTTCTATTATCCCTTTCTCTTTCCTTCCCCATTGCCCTTACTGCTTGTTCCCTCCCTTCTTTCCCCCCTCCCTTTTCTTTCTCCTTTTCCCTCCTACTGCCTATAGGGCAAGTTAGATATCTATACCTAACTGATCTTGTTATTCCCTTCTTGAGCCAAATCTGATGACAGTAAAGTTCAAACAATGCTCACTCCCCTCCCTTCTTTCCCTCTGCTGTAATCAAAATTTCTCTCTTTTCCCCTAATGCAATTTACCCTTGTCTGCCTCCTCCTTTCTCAGTACATTTTCGAAGATCAGACTAATCCACTTACTATGATCCATTTAACACACTTGATTAGACTTTTTTTTCACTACATCAAAGTCAACTAATATCCACCCCCTTTTTGTATACTCCTTTAACATGGTGTAATAACAATACAGTTCTTAAGAGTTGCAAGTGTCCTCTTCCCTTGTAGGGATGCAAACAGTCCGCCCTTATTAACAACATATTTTATCTTTCTGTCCCATTTACCTTTTTATGTCTTTCTTGAATCTTAGACTTGAAGATCAATTTTTTTGTTGAGCTCTGGTCTTTTAATGAGGAAAGTTTGGAAGTTCCCTATTTCATTGAATATCCATCTCCTCCCTTGAAAAATCATGCTCATTTTTGCAGGGTAATTGATCCTTGGTTACAATCCAAGCTCCTTTGCCTTACAAAATATCATGTTCCATGCCCTGTGGTCTCTTAATGTAGAAGCTGCAAGGTCCTGTGTAATCCTGACTGTGGTTCCATGATATTTAAATTCTTTCTTTCTGGCTGCTTGTAGCACCTTCTCTTTCATCTGGTAATTTTGGAATTTTGCTATTATATTCCTTGGTGTTGTCAATTTGGGATCTCTTTCAGGTGGTGAGCGATGTATTCTTTCTATGATTATTTTACCTTCTCATTCTAGGACTTCAGGGCAGTTTTCCTTTATGATTTCCTGAAAGATACTGTCTAGGATCTTTTTTCTTCATGATTTTCAGGTAGTACAATGATTTTTAAATTGTCTCTACTGTATAGATTTTCCAGTTCGGATGTTTTACCAATGAGATATTTTATGTTTTCATCTTTTTTTTTCTTTTTTTGTTTCTGTTTGATTCTTGCTCTCTCATAGTCATTAGTTTTCATTTGTCCAATTATAGTTTTTAACAGATTGTTTTCTTCTGTTAGTTTTTGTACTTCCATCTTCAATTGGCCAATTGTATTTTTAAAGGATTTGTTTTCTTCAGTGCATTTGTTTTCCTATTGGCCAATTTTATTTTTTAAGGACTCTTCTACCTCTCTCATTAGACTTTTAAAAACCTTTTTGAGCTCTCCTAAGAAGGCTTTTTTGTCTTTAGACCAGTTCATTTTCCCTTTTGATGCTGCAGAACTTATGTCTTGGTCTTCACTCTTCTCATAATATAAATCTGTGGTAAGTTTCTTTTCACTCATGGTTTCTTTATTTCCTGTCCTTTAAATAGATTGAGCTGTCCTTATGGAGAGCAGAGGGCACTGACCTAAGCTTCTTGTGTTGGGAGCCTAGGTCTTGGTCACTGGCTTTGTGTGCTGGGACCTCTTATGTTGGCAATTGGAGGCTGTAGGGTTTTGGCAGCTTACCTTGTGTTGGGTTGGAATCAGCAAGGCTGGAACTTTCAGGCAAGTCTAGGTTGCCTGCTTTTCCTTCCCTTTAGCTTTCTTCAGCTTCTTTTAGGTGGGTGCTACAGGATGTTTATCTGCCTGGGGCCCCTTGCAATACTGCCTCCCTTGTTTGTGCTAATACACTGGGAGATTCCGGCACCTGGTGATTTTCTGAGCTTGTTTCCACCATGTTCCCTACCCTCACTGAGGCACTGGGATGTCCAGGTGTTGGTGTTTGCCTGATCTACCACCTGGGCTTCAGGATCTCCTCCTGGTTGACAGTTGGAGGCTATAGTGGTCTGACAGCTTACCTGGTGTTGGGTTGGAATCAGCAAGTCTGGGACTTTAGGAAGACTCTAGGTTGCTTTCTTCAGATCCTTTCAGATGAATGCTTCAGGGTGCTTATCTGCCTGAGGCTCATTTTTGCTGAGGCACTGGGAGACACATTTGCTGGTCTGCTGCACTGCTGTATCCTGCATTTCTTCTAGTTCAGCTATTGCAGGGTTTTTTTTGGGGGGTGATATTTTCTGGGTTTTAAGAGGTTGATAGGGGAGGATGTGAGCAACTACCTTTTTACTGTGAGCTTTATTCTTGAAGACAATTTTAAGTCTTCCAGTTTCTGCCAACCTTCTCTTCCCTCCAGGTAAACAATAGAAATATGTTTCCCTTTGTGTCAAGATAAATCAGGTTCATATCTTGCCCATGACTCTAGGGAAACTGTAAAAATGGCTTAAACTTTGTTAATTGGGTTTTTAATTGTAAAATAATGAATTAATTGATCTCTAAGTTACTTTCCATCTATAACTCTATGATTTTATAACCTTTGACTAAATCAGTTTTCCTACTATGGAATTCAGTGTAGTCTTTTCATTCATGTAATTATGTATACTTAAGGTATTGCAGCTTATCATTGTGAAGAAAACAACCATATGAACTTGAATTATTAAGAAGCTTAATAAAAAGTTTGATCTAAGAAGTGGAAAATTTTATCTCATAAAGAATTCAAGAGGTTGTAGAAATTCTTAATAAAGGAATTGACCTCTTAAAAAGAGGATGCCTGAGGAAGAAATTGTAAGTAAAGAGGCAGAAGTTGTGAAATTCATAAATAAAATAACAATAGAATATTAGAATTAAATGATAGTGAAGGTTTTTTTTTAAAAAATGAAATACATACTTAACATGTAACTGACTTTGAAAATAGAGCTTAGTGAGAAAATATGAGCCAAGAGCAAACAAGAAAAACAAAAATAAATGAACAAAGAAAAGAGAAAATATTTCAATAAATCACAAAAAGATTAGAACTAAAAGAAATAGAGATCAAAGTGTAGAGCAGTAAGAGCCCCAGTATATTTTTTTAATTATTACAAACCAGAGAAGACAATAAAGTTTTAATCACTGATAAAAGAAAGATGTTGAGAAATAGTCATAGGGTAGCAGTACACAGAGGAAGGAACAAAAGTTTAGACTGTGCAGGACTATCAATTGTTAATACAATATTAAAGTAACTAGAGGAATATAACATATTTAAAAGCAAAGGAAATAGTGGCATATTGCATAATGATATCCTACAAATCTGAGAATATCTTTTTTAATGAAAATGGTGCTTTATTAGGTTCTCAGAAATGAAATCAAAATGGCATTGGCTAAATTCATTCAAACCAAGAGTTGGGTGATGGGAGAAAAAAGGGATACTAAACTATTATATTATGTGTTAGCTACAACGTATATATATATGTGTGTATGTGTGTACACATATCTATACATGCTGGTTGACATGTATAGATATAGTTACACATATAAGCATACATACACATGTAACATATGTGCATATAAATGCATGCAGTATGTGGGTGTGCACACATATGAGGGTGTAAAATGGGAATGGAGTTCTGATTCCAGATCTGCTTAGGCCAGTAAAGAGCACAGTGCTGGACCTAGAATTAGGAACTTGAATTCAAATCTTATTTTAGACACTTTGTAGCTGTGTGACATTGCACAATTCATTTCACCTCTGACTGACTCAGTTCCCTTATCCATAAAACAGGGATAATAATAGCACTTAACTCCTAGAGTTGTTGTGAGGATTGAGATTTTGCAAACCACTTTGCTAATTATAAAATATCATAGATATACTTACTACTACCACCACCACCACCACCACCATCACTACTACTACTACTACTACTACTACTACTACTACTACTACTACTACTATTACTGCTACTACTACTACATTCACTAAAAATGGTGTGTCTATGAAAACTTTAAAGCAAAAGAAATTTCAGGTATATAGCATTGATTACAAATACTGATTTAAGCACTGAAAATAAAAGAGACTGTGAATCTGAACATTGAAACAAGGAACTGATTTTTGAAGACTAACCCAGCTAAAAAAATGGCCAATTTAATCAAAAAAGAGAGAATAAAATAATATTGCAACAATTCAAAATAAAAAAGGGACTTGATAATGTATGAAGAAGCTATAAAAAGCATTGTTAGGAACTACTATAAACAATTATATGCTTGTGAAATTGTGAACATAAAGGAATTTAATTCCTACAAAATATATGTCTATGAACAAAATTGGACATAAATGTCTCAAACCAATAATTCTCAGAAAGATGAATGGAAAACAAAAACAAAAATGGAAGAAGCCATTGATAAACTTTCAAAGATAAAAGTGATGACAAAGAGTTTTGAGGGGGTAAAAACATTTTAAAAGTTTTAAATATTTCAAAAATTAAATCTATCAAAAAATTTTAAAAATACCTTGACTTCTACATGAATTGCATTAACATGAGACTTTATAATTGTTTATACTTTAAAGGAGAAGACAAGAACACAAACATACATACATTCATACATATATACAAACATGCATATTCATATATACCTACACATATATAATGTTTAAATCAGAAATATAGGTATATATTTGTTTATATATGTATAATATAATATGTAATGTTTAAGTCAGGAAGCTGTAAGTACAAATAAATAGAAAGTAATTAAATATTATGTTTGTGAGAGAAGAAAAGCATTAAGAGTTAGGGCATTATGAAAGGTTATGAATATACTTATCAGTGTACTCAATGTCCCTCCAACCCTCAGTGGAATGTAAGCTGTTTGAAGACAGGGCCTGATTTTTGTTTGCTGGCCTGTCAGGTTTTGGGGGGTTTTTTTGTTCTCTAGGAGTTAATAAATGCTTGCTGAATGGAAGTGAACTTAAAGTAATCTTATTTTTTCCTTCTTGTATAAGAAAGAAAACACAATCTAAAATGTCTAGCCACCCTCTGATATAAACTGCCTAAATACCTCCACCCTAGTGGTCTGCAGTCTAATCCTATTACATGTCCCTAGTTATCATTTGCCATTGTGAAGAGTGAGCTAGGGGAGTGCTTACACTGATCAGCAGGCAACCTCCCAGGGAGGAAAATTCTGCTGTCAGCTGTATCCATTTTGCTGGGGTTTGGATGCTTTAGCATTCTTACCAAATCATTTCCCCTCTCCCACTGGGTGCTTAATAAACAACATCAACCACAGTGATGATGACAAATATAGTTGAGCCCCCTCAAGATGCCCCACTTTGAAAGATCCCCTGTTGTACCTTCCTCTTTGGATTCATTATGGTCTGTTTCAGTTTTCCTAAGAAGTTTGTACAGGTAATACTGGTTCTTGAAATCTATCTTAAGGAAGTATTTCATGTATCTCAATTTCATCTGCAAAATAATTTAAAATGCACCAAGTCCTTATTATTACACAACAAATATCACACTCTGGCAGTCAATCTTAGGGAAACGTTAATTTTGTGCAACACCTGCAAGAGGTATTTGGACTGAGAGTTCTGAGGATTTGTAGGTAAAATGGGAATGAGGGCCCAACTGATTGGGGATAGGAAACAGCTGTAAATCACTTTGACTTTTCAGCATGGCTGTCATCTTGAAAACTGCAGGAGACTTTCAGCTGAGTATATTTGGTTAGGGAATTCAAAAGATTTTGATCTAAAGGCAACGTCTTTATTCTCTGAGCCTCAATTTCCTCACATGCAAATTAAGGTAGCAGCACTACATGAATTCTAAGACCTCACCCAAAATAACCATTCCATTTTACAATTTTAAATTACTGTTTTTCTTCATATGGTAATAAATCAATTGTGTTATAAACATGTTAAAGATTTTGGATTTTGAAAATTGTTTTCAACATCATTTCAGTCATATGCAAATTATTGATTCCCAAAGTTCTAATTTTTAGTACTAGATTTATTTATTCCCATGATCTCACATGCTCTTAAGTCTTATCTTATTAGAGTACAACACTGAAAGTGAGAAGCTTAAAATGAACATACATTCTTTTATATTAATTCCATAATAAAGTTTTTATTGAACATCTACTAGAGCATAAGCATTGTGGTAGGCCCTGGAAACACAAAGGAAAGAAAAAAGGAAAACATTATCTGCTTTCCTAGAGTTTGCATCCTACTGAGAAGGGACCTAAAGTTTTTCTTAAAAAAGTCTAAGAACAGGGGTACGTGTGTGTGTGTGTGTGTGTGTGTGTGTGTGTGTGTGTGTGTGTGTGTGTGATGAAATCTTCTACATGGGAGAAATAGGGGTGTATGCTTCCAGAAAGAAATGATGTTGAGGAATGAGAATGTATTGTTTCCCAGTTTAGAACATGCACATTCTGCTACTGTTGTTAATTCACAAGTGAAGAAGAGACTTTTGGAATGGCTAGGATACATTAAGTAATCACTAGTCATCCAGGGCCTGTCCGGTTTAGGTTTGATTCTTGCCAGACAACTGTAGCTAGAGTCCCTGCTGCAATGTGTCAGAACCCAGATAGTGAAGAGCAAAGTTCCATGGGACTTACCCTACTCAGCTCAGAAGTAGTAGAATTTAAGATTCATTCATCAATATAAGATACTTCATTTGGAAGAAAACTGGGTGGGGAAATTGCAATGTAGAATCTGTTAAGTCTAATCCTACTTTCCACATCGATCAAGGTAGTGTAGGGTAGAGCATGTCACCAGGTATGGTTTTTGTGTGTGTGTGTGTGTGTGTGTGTGTGTGTGTGTGTGTGTGTGTGTATGCGTGTGTATTTGTACTTCTGTTTCCCATGGCCTACAATGATGGTCATGTTTCCCTCATTCTCGGAAAAAAAAAAATAAATAACTGATCCATTTATTTGAGATAGCTATCATCCTATACTCACTTCTTTTTGTCATTATACTTCTTGAGAAAACCATCTAAAATAATGTGTTCACTTCCTCTCACTCTCTTTTCAAATCTCTATAGTATATATTTTCTTCTCATCCTTCAACTAAAGCTTCATGCCTTCCAAGTTACCAAAAATCTCTTAATTTCAAATTCTAATGGCCTTTTCTCCATCCTTGTCTTCATCTTTCTTGACCTCTCTGTAGCTTTTGATGCTCTCAAAAACCCTCTTCTCTTTGGTACTCTCTTTTTTTCCCCTAGATGATGAGGATGATGATGACTGAACACTACTCTCTCTTGGTTTTCCTTTTACTTGTCTGACTAATCCTTCTTAATCTCCTTTTCTAATTGTGAGTGTCCACAAACCTCTGTTCTGAACCAACTCTCCTCCCTCTACACTATTTCACTTAGTTATCTCATCAGTCACCATGGAATCAACTATTGACTCTATGTAGATAATGCTCAAATATATTTGTCCTGTCCAAACTTCTCTCCTGATCTCTAGTCTTGCATCTCCAACAACCCATTCAATATTTCAAACTGAATGTCCCATAAAAGTAATAAAATCAAGGCTTCTCATACTGAATTCATTATCTCCTCTCCCCTACCCTCCACCCCCAAGAAAAAAGAACTTCCTTTCCAACTTCACTATTATTGTCTAGGGTACCATTATCCTCCCAGTT
Source organism: Phascolarctos cinereus (assembly GCF_003287225.1). Taxonomy (NCBI): domain Eukaryota; kingdom Metazoa; phylum Chordata; class Mammalia; order Diprotodontia; family Phascolarctidae; genus Phascolarctos; species Phascolarctos cinereus. Next base: position 43,245,422 of record NW_027555847.1, on the reverse strand, counting down.
CCTGAAACCCAAAACCTAGGTGTCTTCCTTAACCTCTCATTTGCACCATCCACATCCAATGTCTTGCCAACTCCTATCATTTCTACTTTCTTCCTTGTACATGGCTCCTTCTCTCTGACACTGACAAAATCCTGGTGCAGGCACTCATCACTTCATATCTGGACTACTGCAAGAGCCTGCTAATTAGTCTCCTCATCCCATTCCTCTGCCTCTTTTTTTTTTGAGGGGGACAACTTTCTGTATGACTTTTAAAACTATCCATAAATTGATCCCTTTCTACCTTTGTCAGTTTTTTTACATTAGAACACCTCCCCTCTTCACACACACACACACACACACACACACACACACACACACAGTTCATGATCCAGTGCCCCCAGCCTACTTGGCTTTCCTTCCCACAATCCACAACATCTCCCAAATCTGGGCATTTTTACTTGTTCATTCCCACACCTGGAATAATCTCACCCTGTCTTCTTCCTCCTAAATTCTCAAGGATTCCATCATATTTCAGCTAGTCCACCTCTTATGAAAATCCTTTCCTAGTCATCTTTAATCTTAATGCTTTCCCTCTGAGATTTTCTCAGATATACCCTGTATGTATTATGTTTCTATATAGTTGTTTGAATGCTATCTTCTATTAGATTACAAGCCCCTTTTAGAGAGGAGTGGTTTTATTTTTTTAATCTGTCTTTGTATCTCTAGGGCTTAGCACAGAGATGCAATGAATAAATTCTTGGTAACTAACAAATTTTGAAGAAAAAGATGTGATTTTTATTTTTTTTTTACTATTAAACAGTTTTCAAATATATAAGCAATCTTATTTTATTGTCATCTTTTTATTTTTATATAACAGATGTTTACAAATATATCCCTTCATCCATACTTAGGAATGCTTCTCTTGAACAAACGCAAAATAACCATAGGGGAAAAAAATCAGTTCATCAAAACTATACAAGAAATAAATTGCATCTGATAATGCATGCAGTATTCCATACCCACTGTGACCCTCCACAACTTCATCTCTGAAAGAAGGGGTACCTATATATTTTATCTAAATCTTAACTTACTCATTATGATTACTTAGCATTTAATTTCATTGTTTCCATTTACACTGTTGGAGTCATATATATTTTTCTATTTCATGTACTCACTTCATTCTTATCAGTTCATATGTCTTCCCACGTATGTTTCTTTGAGTGTTCATATTTGTTATTTCTTTTAATTCAGTGATACACTGTTACATTCATATATGACACTTAGTAACTTTTTATCATAATTTTACATCATTTCCAGAGGGATTGGTCCACTTCACACTTCCAGGAAGAGAGTATTAGGGTACCTGTCTTTTCAAGATCTTCCAACATTGACTACTCCAATTAAAAAAAAAATCTTTATAAATTATGTTGATGTGAAATAAAACCTTAGAATTATTTTAATTTGCAGCTCTCTTACTATTAATGATTTTGGAAGCAAGTTATTTTTAGATTACATTCTTTGACATTATCTAAGCCACTTTTCCATTCAGGAAGATAAGTGAAAGTGCTGATCACACTTATATTTGAAAGTACACAGTGTCATAAATAAATAGAGGGATGGGGAAAAGTGACTCTTTTTTGGCATGAACGCACATGCCCTTTTATGACCTTTATGCAAGCTGAATAAATTTCTTCCTTCACCCGTTGTTAGAGATGATTCTTCTTCTGAGCAATTCCATTCTGATCCAACAGAGTAATGCAAAAGCATGAATACATTTTCACTTCTGAAGGAAAGAAAACAATCTGTACCCCCAGAACCTAAGAATAAGAATGTTGGCAAGATGTAAGAACAGATAGCTCACCCACAGAGGAGAAAGCTGAGAACTACCTTAACACTGGAACACTATGTAGACTTGGAATAGTATGTAGAAGACTCTCACTTCCATCAAAAGCATAAGAAAAATAAGGTATAAACTAAATGAGGGATTTTTGGTCATGTAATTTCTGGTTCATTTTTTTTCCACCTGCAGGCAGCAGAAAATTGTGAGGAGACTTGGTCACGGAGCAGAAAGCTCTGCATTCAGTTGTTGCTTCTAATCCATAAGAGCTGCATGATGAGGATCAAGTCACTAAATCTACCAGTATACGAAGTGAGTATGCAAGACTATAATTTAGAAACAAGTTCCCTGTCTGTGTCAAGGGAAGTGTGTTCTACAGTGGGAACTTACCGTATTGTTACAATAATGTGTCTGATGAATGAATCTCTCTCTCTCTCTCTCTCTCTCTCTCTCTCTCTCTCTCACACACACACACACACACACACACACACACACACACACACACACTCTTTCTCTCTCCCTTCCCATTTTCCATCCATTTACCCAATATTAGCCAGTTCTTGCAAGGAAAACATAGTTGGTAAAAAGTGGTGTGTATATGTACACCACATACATACACACATATATATGTCTGTGGTGAGAGGAAAAAGAAGAAGAGGAAGAAAGAAGGAGGAGGAAGAGGAGAAGGAGGGGGTTAGAGGGAGGACAAGGAGAGGGGGAGAAGGAGACAGGGAGGTGGGAGGGGGAGGATAAGTGAGAGGGGGAGGAGGAGGGGTGGGAAAGAGGAGGAGGAGGAGGAGGAGGAGAAGAAGAAGAAGAAGAAGAAGAAGAAGAAGAAGAAAGAAGAAGAAGAAGAAGAAGAAGAAGGAGAAGGAGAGAAGGAGGAGAAAAGAGGAAGAAAGAAAAAGAAAGAGAAAGTAAGAAAGAAGAAAGAAAGAAAGAAAAAGAAAGAGAAAGAAAAAAATAATTTTCTAATAATATTGTTTGTCAAATACTGCAAGATGCATCATGAAGTAATTAGTAAATTTTCCCTCAGCATTTTATTATTTATTTCTTTCATTATTAAATTTTTTTCTTTTTTACATATGCTTTTGAGTTAAAACTTTTTCTCCCTTTTCCTCCCTCCTAGCCTCCCCAAGATGGCACACAATCTGATATAGGCTTTACATTTACATACCCATTAAACATATTTTCACATTAGTGAAGTTGTAAGTAAAAATTAAAACCAATAAGAGGAACCATCAGAAAGATGAAAGAAAACTCAACAGAAGGTAAAAATAAGTGATAGCGTTTCTACTTCCATAGTTCTTTCTTTGGATGTGGACAGCATTTTCCATCCTGAGGCCTCTGGAGATGTCTTAGATCCTTGTAATGCTGAGAAGGGTTCAGTTTAACATTCTTAGTCATTGCATAACATGGCTGCTATTCTGTACAAAGTCCTTTTGGTTCTGCTCACTTCACTCAGCATCAGACCATATAAGTCTTCCAAGGTTTTTCTGAAGTCAGCCTGTTCATCATTTCTTATAGCACAATAGTATTCCATTACATTCATATACCACAACTTGCTCAACCATTCCCCAATTGATGGGCATCCTCTCATTTTCCAATTCTTTACTACCACAAACAGAGCTGCTATGTATATTTTTGTACATGTGGGTCCTTTTCCCATTTGTTTGATCTCTTTGGGACATAGCCCTAGAAGTGCTATTGCTGGATGAAAGGGTATGCACATTTTTGTAGCCCTTTGGGCATAGTTCCAAATTGTTCTCCAAAATGGCTGGGTCATTTCACAACTCCACCAACAATGTATTAGTGTTCCAATTTTCCCACATCTTCTCCAACATTTATCATTTTCCTGTTTTGTCATGTTGGCCAATCTGATAGGTGTGATGTGGTACCTCAGAGCTGTTTTGATTTCCATTTCTCTAATCAATAATGATTTAGAGCATTTTTTCATATGACTATAGATGGCTTTAATTTCTTCATCTGAGAACTGTCTGTTCATATCCTTTGACCATTTATCAATTGGGGAATGGCTTGTGTTCTTATAAATTTGTCTTAATTCTCTATATATTTTAGAAATGAGGCCTTTATCAGAGAGACTGGTTGTAAAAATTCTTTCCCAATTTTCTACCTTCCTTCTAATCTTAGTTGCATTGGCTTTGTTTGTGCAAAAACTTTTCAATTTAATGTAATCAAAATTATCCATTTTGCTTTTCATAATGTTCTCTATCTCCTGTTTGGTCATGAATTCTTCTGTTCTCCATAGATCTGATAGGTAAACTATTCCTTGTTCTCCCAGTTTACTTATGGTATCAGCCTTTATATCTAAGTCTGAACCCATTTTGACTTTATTTTGGTATATGGTGTGAGATTTGGGTCTATGCCTAGTTTCTGCCATACTCTTTTCCAGTTTTCCCAGCAGTTTTTTTCAAAGAGTGGGTTCTTATCCCAGAAGCTGGGGTCTTTGGGTTTATCAAATAATAGATTACTATAGTCATTGACTACTGTGTCTTGCATATTTAACCTATTCCACTGATCCACCTCCCTATTTCTTAGCCAGTACCAAGCAGTTTTGATGATTGCTGCTTTATAATACAATTTAAGATCTGGAATTGCTAGGCCACCTTCCCCTGCATTTCTTTTCATTAGTTCCTTTGATATTCTGGACCTTTTGTTTTTCCAAATGAATCTTGTTATTATTTTTTCTAACTCTATAAAATAATTTTTGGTAGTTTGATTGGTATGGCACTGAATAAGTAAATTAGCTTAGGTAGGATTGTCATTTTTATTATATTAGCTCGGCCTACCCATGAGCAACTGATGTTTTTCCAATTATTTAGATCTGATTTTATTTGTGTGAAAAGTGTTTTGTAATTGTGTTCATAGAGTTCCTGGGTTTGTTTCAGGAGGTAGACTCCTAAATATTTTATAATGTCTACAGTAAGTTTAAATGGGATTTCTCTTTCTATCTCTTGCTGTTGGGCTTTGTTGGTAATATATAGAAATGCTGATGATTTATGTGGGTTTATTTTATAGCCTGCAACTTTGCTAAAGTTGTTTATTATTTCAAGTAGTTTTTTACTTGATTCTCTAGGATTCTCTAAGTATATCATCATGTCATCTGCAAAGAGTGATAGCTTTGTTTCTTCTTTGCCTATTCTAATGCCTTCAATTTCTTTTTCTTCTCTTATTGCTAAAGCTAAGGTTTCCAGTACAATATTGAATAACAGTGGTGATAATGGACATCCTTGTTTCACCCCGATCTTATTGGAAATGCTTCTAGCCTGTCCCCATTACATATAATGCTTGCTGAAGGTTTTAGATATGCTATTTATTATTTTAAGGAAGACTCCATTTATACCTATGCTTTCTAGTGTTTTTAATAGGAATGGGTGTTGTATTTTATCAAAAGCTTTTTCTGCATCTATTGAGATGATCATGTGGTTTTGTTGGTTTTGTTGTTGATATGCTCAATGATGCTGATAGTTTTCCTAATATTGAACCAACCCTGCATTCCTGGTATAAATCCTACCTGGTCATAGTGTATTATTCTTGTGATAAGTTGCTTAATCTACTTGCTATATTTTGTTTAAAATTTTTGCATCTATATTCATTAGAGAAATTGGTCTATAATTTTCTTTCTCTATTTTGACTCTTCCTGGTTTAGGTATCAACACCATATTTGTATCATAAAAAGAATTTGGTAAGACTCCTTCTTCACCTATTTTCCCAAATAGTCTATATAGTATTGGAATTAATTGTTCTTTAAATGTTTGATAGAATTCATGTAAATCCATCTGGCCCTGGAGATTTTTTCCTAGGGAGTTCATCAATGGCTTGTTCAATTTCTTTTTCTGAGATGGGGTTATTTAAGTATTTTACTTCCTCTTCGTTAATCTGGGCAATTTATATTTTGTAAATATGTATCCATTTCACTAAGATTGTCAAATTTGTTGGCATATAGTTGGGCAAAATAATTCCTAATTATTGTTTTAATTTCCTCTTCCTTGGTGGTAGCTTCCCTTTTCATTCTTGATACTTGTGATTTGGTTTTCTTCTTTCTTTTTTTTAGTTAAATTAACCAAAGGCTTATCTATTTCATTGGTTTTTTCATAAAACCAGCTCTTAGTTTTATTTATTAGTTCAATAGTTTTTTTAATTTCAATTTTATTAATTTTTCCTTTGGTTTTCAATATTTCTAATTTGGTGTTTAGTTGAGGATTTTTAATTTGTTCTTTTTCTAGTTTTTTTAGTTGTATGCCCAATTCATTAATCTCCTCTTTTTCTATTTTATTTATGTAAGCATTTAGAGATATAAAACTTCCCCTAAGAACTGCTTTCGCTGCATCCCATAGTTTTGGTATGTTGTCTCATTATTGTCATTCTCTTGAATGAAATTATTGATTGTTTCTATGATTTGTTGTTTGACCCAATCATTTTTTAGGATTAGATTATTTAGTTTCCAATTATTTTTTAGTCTATCTTTCCATGGCCCTTTATTACATATAATTTTTATTGTCATGATCTGAAAAGGATGCATTTAATATTTCTGCCTTTCTGCATTGGATTGTGAGGTTTTTATGCCCTAGTACATGGTCAATTTTTGTGTATGTGCCATGTACTGCGAGAAAAAAGTATATTCCTTTCTATCCCCATTCAGTTTTCTCCAGAGGTCTATCATACCTAACTTTTCTAATGTTCTATTCACCTCCTTAACTTCTTTCTTGTTTATTTTGTGGTTAGACTTATCTAGTGCGAGAGGGGGAGGTTCAGGTCCCCCACTAGTATAGTTTTGCTGTCTATTTCTTCCTGTAACTCCCTGAACTTCTCCTGTAAGAATTTGGATGCTATACCATTTGGTGCATATATGTTTAGTAATGATATTACTTCATTGTCTATGGTGCCTTTTAGCAGGATGTAGTTTCCTTCCTTATCTCTTTTGATTAGATCTATTTTTGCTTTTGCTTTGTCTGAGATCAGGATTGCTACCCCTGCTTTTTTACTTCAGCTGAGCATAATATATTCTGCTCCAGCCTTTTACCTTTACCCTGTATGTGTCACTCTTTTTCAAATGTGTTTCCTGTAAACAACATATTGTAGGATTATGGTTTTTAATCCATTCTGCAATCCGTTTCCTTTTATGGGAGAGTTCATCCCATTCACATTCACAGTTATGATTACTATCTGTGTCTTTTTCTCCATCCTTTTCCCCCTATTTATGCTTTTCTTTCTCCTTTTTCCTTTCTCCCCTTCACTAGTGTTTTGCTTTTGACCACCGCCTCCTTCAGTCCCTTCCCCCTTTTATTATCCCTTTCCCTTTTCTTCCCCTTTAGTCTTACTGCTGCTTCCCTCCCTTCTTTCCCCCTCCCTTTTCTTTCCCCTCTTTTCTTTCCCCTTTTCCCTCCTACTGCCTATAGGGCAAGTTAGATTTCTATACCTAATTGATTATATGATGCCCTTCTTGAGCCAAATCTGATGAGAGTAAGGTTCAAACAATGCTCCCCCCCTTCTTTCCCTCCATTGTAATAGGATTTTGTGTCTTTTCCTGTAATGTAATTTACCCTTGTCTGCCTCCTCCTTTCTCAGTACATTTTCTAAGATCAGATTGATCCACTTATTTGGATCCATTTAACCCACTTGATTAGATTTTTTTTTTATCATTACATCAAAGTCAACTAATATCCACCCTCTTTATGTATACTCCTTTAACAAGGTGTAATAACAATACAGTTCTCAAGGGTTGCAAGTCTCATATTCCCTTGTAGGGGTTTAAACAGCCCCCCCCATTAACAACATATTGTATCCTTCTGTCCCATTTACCTTTTTAAGTCCTTCTTGAGTCCTGTACTTGAAGATCAAATTTTTTGTTGAGCTCTGGTCTTTTTATCAGGAAAGTTTGGAAGTCTCCTATTTTTGAATATCCACCTCCTCCCTTGAAAAATGATGCTCATTTTTGCTGGGTAATTGATCCTTGGCTGCATTCCAAGCTCCTTTGCCTTAGGAATATCATGTTCCATGCCCTGCGGTCTTTTAATGTAGAAGCTGCAAGGTCCTGTGTAATCCTGACTGTGGTTCCATGATATTTAAATTGTTTCTTTCTGGCTGCTTGCAGCACCTTCTCTTTCATCTGGTAATTTTGGAATTTTGCTATTATATTTCTTGGCATTGTCAATTTGGGATCTCTTTCAGGTGGTGATCGGTGGATTCTTTCTATGGTTATTTTCCCTTCTGGTTCTAGGACTTCTGGGCAGTTTTCCTTTATGATTTCCTGAAAGATACTGTCCAGGCTCTTTTTTCATCATGATTTTCAGGTAGTCCAATAATTTTTAAATTGTCTCTCCTGAGTCGATTTTCCAGGTCGGTTGTTTTACTGATGAGGTATTTTACATTTTCATCTATTTTTTCATTTTTTTGTTTCTGTTTGACTGATTCTTGCTCTCTCATAGAGACATTAGTTTCCATTTGTCCAATTCTAGTTTTTAACAGATTGTTTTCTTCTGTTAGTTTTTGTACTTCCTTCTTCAACTGGCCAATTGTGTTTTTTAGGGACTTGTTTTCTTCAGTGTACTCTTCTGTTAGTTTTTGTCCTTCCTTCTTCAATTGGCCAATTGTGTTTTTTAGGGACTTGTTTTCTTCAGTGTATTTTTTTTCCAATTGGCCAATTGTATTTTTGAAGGACTCTTTTACCTCTCTCATTTGACTATTAAAATCCTTCTTGAGCTCTTCTAAGAAGGCTTTTTGGGCTTCAGACCAGTTCATATTCCCTTTTGTTGTTGCAGATGTGGGTTTGTTGACAATGTTGTCCTCTTCAGAATTTCTGTCTTGATCTTCACTCTTCTCATAATATGAATCTATGGTACATTTCTTTTTACTCATGGTGTTTCTTTATTCCCTGGCCTTTAAAGAGATTGAGCTCTCCTGCTGGGGAACAGAGGGTACTGACCCAAGCTTCTTGTGTTGGGAGCCTAGGTCTTGGTCACTGGCTTTGTGTTCTGGGGCCTCTTATGCTGGGAATTGGAGGCTGTAGGTTTCTGGCAGCTTACCTTGTGTTGGGCTGGAATCAGCAAGGCTGGAACTTTCAGGCAATTCTAGGTTGCCTGCTTTTCCTTTCCTTTAGCTTTCTTCAGCTCCTTTTAGATGGGTGCTGCAGGGTGTTTATTTGCCTGGGGCCCCTGCAGTGTTGTCTCCCTCTTTCTGCTAATGCACTGGGAGATTCCTTTGCTGAGTGCCAGGCTCCTGGTGGTTTTCTGAGCTGGTTTCCACCGGTTCCCCCCCCTCACTGAGGCACTCGGAGGTCCAGGTGTTGGTGTTTGCCTGCTCTACCACCTGGGCTTCAGGATTTCTTCACAATTGGAGGCTTCAGGGCTCCTACAGCTCACCTGGTGTTGGGTTGGAATCAGCAAGGCCGGGGCTTTAGGAAGCCTTTAGGTTGTTTTCTTCACCTCCTTTCAGATGAATACTGCAGGGTACTTGTCTGCCTGGGGCCCCTTGTAGTTCTGCCTCCCTTATTTTTGCTGAGGCACTGGGAGACCTATTTGCTGGGCTGCTGCACTGCTGCTCCTTGTCTTTCTTCTAGTTCAGGTGTTCCAGGGTTTTTTTTTGGGGGGGGTTATATTTTCTGGGTTTTCAGAGGTTGATAGGGGAGAGTGAGAGCAACTATCTCTTCACTCCACCATCTTGGCTCCCGGAAGACGATCTCTTCCCTCAGCATTTTTAAAGGTGAGCATAGTCCTTACTTAAAAATAGCTGAATGGAGACAATGATGAGAATGGTACCATAGAAATAATAAATGATCAGATATTTTTACTTGTAGGTGAGCAAATGTCTTTTTCAATTTCCCTTTCATTATGGATATTTAGAAGTATAATGTTGTTAAAGTTGATTAGCACTGATAGAGGTTCCATCTTTTATTTTTAATTTGATATTTTTTGCTCAAGGCCTTGAAACATTGTACTCCTTTCATAAGTAAAAATGAATTGAAACAAAAATGAATTTAATAAATATAATAAATGTAAACTACTGGCTCTTCAAGTTTTATTTTTTTCAGTTTGAAAGGCATAATTAAGTGGAAGATGGCACTAGTGGCCTGGAGTTTAGTGAAAATGTTTTACATTTAAATAAATTCAAGGCAATTGCAGTGACTCCAAATTGCACATTTGCTGGGAATAGCTGGTAGACACCTTGGTCTTTTTTGACATGTCCCTTGCTTATAGTATGTGGTTTAGTCCCACATCTCTTCTTCCTCTTTGTCATATTCCTTCCCCAATTATTCAGTATTGAAAATAATTTTTAAGGGGAGGGGGGTGCATTACTACAGCCAAAGGAACACTGCCTTGGTATTGAGGGACATTCTGACTTTGGATTCCAAATCTGCCACTTAATTAGTTCTATATCCTGGGATAAGTCAACTATCCTGCTTGGTTCTTATTTTCCTCATTGGAAAAGGAGGGGCTTGAGCTAGAATACTTTGAAGGTCTCTTCAAACAATAATTCTATGATGTTGTATGAGATTTTTTTACCCAACCTGAATAATTTTAGCTCTGGTGTCTTGGGGGTGTGTGTGTGTGTGTGTGTGTTTGTGTGTGTGTGTGTGTGTGTGTGTGTGTGTGTGTGTGTGTGTGTGTGTGTGTGTATAAGAACCAAGTATATGAAAATGCTTGGTAAGAAAACAATGAAGAGGTGTGAACTGTCTTTAATTCTATCAGGTTTTCTGAGTCAGAAATGGGGTGGTAAAATTCCCGACATGCTCAGACATGCTATTTGGTGATTTCATGTGCAAAATCCCTAAGTTGCTATGATAGTAATAGTGGTGGCTGCTGTTTTTTGTAATGTCATCAGACATTAAGTAAAGTTTCACAGAGCCAAGATGGCAGAGATAAGGCAGCAGCTTACCTTATCTCTCCACCCAAACCCTCCAAAGACCTTTAAATAATGACCAAAAACAAATCCTGGTATGGCAGAACCAACAAAAGGGTGGGGTAAAACAATTTTCAAACTCCAGACAACTTAAGTTTGGCAGGAAAAGTTAGTCACACGGGAAGGAGAGTAGAACACAGTCTAGTGCAGGCCCAAACAGTGTAGACCAGGTCCCAGCAAAGCAGGAGCAGGCCTTTGAAGTGAATGAATCAGCAGCTCCTACAGCTGCTTCTGGAGCTATCAGCCCACAGATGGTAGGGAGTTCAAACAACTGGTAAAAAGGAGATTAGAGGGTTCTTTTTGCTGGAACTTAGGGCAGGACTCTGTGGCTTTGCCGACACTCTGATCCAGGTTGCAGTCCTAGGCAGAAGTCCTAGGGTGGGAAAGAACTCTAGAACATCTCAGTTTTCAGTCAAAGTGGAGGAAAGACCCTCATCACAGTTTCATAAAAGAATGCCTTGTCCACTCACAGATTAGAACACAGGCCAGTTTAGGAAAGGAGTAAATGCCTCGCCCTTGATCGTACCACCTTGGAAGAATTAAAAAAAAAAAATAATTTGCAGGTCCCTAGAAGTATCTCTGAAAACAGCTGCAAAAAAACCCTGAAGCTTGGGACAGTACTTTCTCCGCACTGGAAGCAGATCCCTACCTTAAAAAAGAGTTTAAAACTCAAGTAATTGCCTGGGATCGTGAGTAAACTGTTCAAAAAAGGCAAACCATATAATCTTTCGTTTGTGACAAAGAAGATCAAAATATACAAGCAGAAGAAGACAACAAAGTCAAAGCTCCTACATCCAAAGCCTCCAAGAAAAATATAAATCAGTCCCAGGCCTTAGAAGAGCTCAAAAGGGATTTTGAGAAGCAAGTGAGGGAAGTAGAGGAAAAACTGAGAGCAATGCAAGAAAATCATGAAAAACATGTCAACAGCTTGCTAAAGGAGAACCAAAAACATACTGAAGAAAATAATACCTTAAAAAATAGCCTAACCTAAATGGAAATACAGATACAAAAAGCCAATGAGGAGAAGAATGCCCTAAAAAACAAAATTGGCCAAATGAAAAGGAAGGCCAAAAGCTTACTGAAGAAAATACTTCCTTAGGGGAAGATAGGTGGCACAGTGGATAGAGCACCGGCTCTGAAGTCAGGAGGACATGAGTTCAGATCCAGCCTCAGACCAAACACTTGTCCCTTACTAGTTGTATGACCCTGGGAAAGTCACTTAACCACAATTGCTTTAAAAAAATTTAAAAAAGGAAAAGAAAAGGAAGAAAATACTTCCTTAAAAATCAGAATGGAGCAGTTGGAAGCTAGTGACTTTATGAGAAATCAAGATAGGGGATAACAAATCCAAAAGAATGAAAAAATTTAAAAAAATGTGAAATATCTCATTGGAAATAAACAACTGACCTGTAAAATAGATCAGGAGAGATAGTTTAAAAATTATTGGACCATCTGAAAGCCATCATCAGAAAAAGAGCCTAGATATCATCTTGCAAGAAATCATCAAGGAAAACTGCCCTGATATTTTATAACAAGAGGGCAAAATAGAAATTGAAAGAATCCACTGATCACCTCCTGAAAGAAACCCCCAAAAGAAAATTCCTAGGGATATTGTAGCCAAATTCCGGAGTTCCCAGGTCAAGGAGAAAAATATTGCAAGCAGCCAGAAAGAAACAATTCCTGTATTGTGTAAAAACAATCAGGATGACACAAGATTTAGCAGCTTCTGCATTAAGGGACTCGAGGCTTGGAATAGAATATTCTGGAGGGCAAAAGAGATAGGATTATAACCAAGAATCACCTACCCAGCAAAACTGATTATAATCCTTCAAGGGGAAAAATGGATATTCAGTGAAATAGAGGACTTTCAAGCATTCTTGATGAAAGGACCAGAGCTGAATAGAAAATTTGACTTTCAAATACAAGACTCAAGAGAATCATGATGAGGTAGAAAAGGAAAGAGAAATTGTAAGAGACTCATTAAGGTTGAACTGTTTACGTTGTTGCATGGAAAGATGCTATTTATAACTCATGAGCCCTTTGTCAGTATTAGGGTAGTTGGAGGGAAAAAATATGTAGATAGATAGATGAAAGAAAGAAAGAAAGAAAGAAAGAAAGAAAGAAAGAAAGAAAGAAAGAAAGAAAGAAAGAAAGATAGAAAGAAAGATAGACAGATGGCACAGGGTGAATTGAAGATGAAGGGTGATATCTGGAGAATAAAGTTAAGGGGTGAGAGAGTACTGTACTGGGAGAAGGAGACAGGGAGAGGTAGAATGGAGTAAATTATCTCACATGAAACAGACAAGAACAGGCTTTTACAGTGGAGAGGAAGTAAGGGCAAGTGAGAGAGAATGAGTGAATCTTATTCTCATTGGATTTGGCTTAAGGAGGGAATAACATACACACTCAATTGGGTATGGGAATCTATCTTCCTGTAGAGGAAAATAGGGGGGAAAGGATAAAAAAGTGGGGGGAATAATACAGTGAATGGCATATTGGGGGAGGGGATAATGAAAAGCAAACACTTTTGAGGAGGGACAGGGTCAAAAGAGAGATGGGATAAATGGGGGAGTGCAATAGGATGAAGGGAAGTATAGTAATTTTTCACAACATAACTGCTATGGAAGTGTTTTGCATTACTACACCTGTATAACCTGTATTGAGTTGCTTGCTTTCTCAGTGAGGGTAGGTGGGGAGAGAGGAAGGGAGAAAATTTGGAACCCAAAGTTTTAAAACCAACGTTAAAAATTTGTTTTCACGTGCATTTGGGAAATAAGATCTACAGGCAATGAGGTATAGAAATCTATCTTGCTGTACAAGAAAATAGCCGGGAAAGGGGATAAGAGAAAGGGGAGGGGAGATAAAAGGGAGGGCAGTTTAAGGGAAGGGGTATTCAGAATGCACCCTGTCTTAGGGTGGGGGGAAGGACAAGGTGGGGAGAAGATTTGGAACTAAAAATCTTCTGGTGGTGAGTGTTAAAAACTAAAAATGAATAAATTTAAATGACTGTTAAAAAAAAGAAGGGAGGGTGGATTGGGGGAAGCAATAGTAAGAAATGAAATAATTTTGAACAGGGACAGTGAAAGGAGAGAGAGAATAGAATAGGTGGGAGGGATATAATGGATGGAAATACAGTTAGCAATCATAAGTGTGAAAAAAAAATCATTTTGAGCACCGGCCCTGGATTCAGGAGGACCTGATTCAAATCCGGCCTCAGATACACAACACTTACTAGCTGAGTGATCCTGGGCAAGTCACTTAATCCCATTGCCTAGCCAAAAGAAAACCCAAAACATTTTGAAGCAAGTTTCTCTGATAAGGCCTCATCTTTCAAATATATAGAGAAATAAGTCAATTTTGTAAAACAAAACAAAACAAAACAATAGCCATTCCCCAACTGACAGATGATGAAGAAAAAAAATACGTTTTTAGATGAAGTAATCAAAGCTATCTATAGACATATTTAAAAAATACTATAAATCACTATTGATTGAAGAAATGCAAATTTAAACAATATGGAGGTACTTACACCCATTAGACTGGAAAATAGGACAGAAAAGGAGAATGACAAATTTTGGAGGGAATGTGGGGAAATTGAGGCACTAATGCACTGTTGGTGGAGTTGTGAACTGATTCAAGCATTATGTAGGACTATTTGGCACTATGCCCAAATATTTATACCAGCTCTTTTCTGGTGCCAAAAATTTGGAAATTGAGGGAATGCCCATTAATTGGGGAATGGCTGAGCAATTTGTGGTATATGATTGTGATGGAAATACTATTGTGGTATAAGAAAAGATGAACTAGATGCTCGCAGAAAAATGTGGAGAGATTTACATGAACTGATGCAAAATGAAATGATAGAACTGGAGAACATTGTACACAGTAACACCATTATCTTAAGGTGATCAGTTGTGAATGACTTATCTATTCTAAGCAGTATAATGATCCAAGACAACTCTGAAGGACTTATGAAAAATGCTATCCATCACTAGAAAAAGAACTGATGGAATATGAATGCAAATTGAAGCATGCTTTTTTTTTACTTTATTTTTCTTGAGTTTTTATTTTGGTCTTTGTTTTCCTTTATTACATGACTGATACGCAAATATGCTTTGCATAATTACACATGTATAACCTATATCAAATAGCTTATCTCTTCAATGAGGGGGATGAGGAAGGAGGGAGAGAATTTGGGAACTCAATTTAAACAATGAATTTTAAAAATTGTTTCCACTTATAGTCTAGAAAAATAAAATATTAAATTAAAAATTCATCCAACATTACCAGAATAGCTGCTCTAGGGTGTGTACCCCCTCATCCCCATGCCTCTCCTATGGAAGGAGGGGGAATCTTCTGGCTAAATTAAGTATATAAACACCCTCTCTGAGAAGCTGAAAAATTAGAAATGACTACAATCCAAAATATTCAGATAGGAAGATGCATTTCCACCTCTCTTTCCTTTCTTCAAAAGGAAGGGGAGTTCTTGTCAGTCCAAATCCATATGCAAAAGGAAACCCTGGGCGAAGTTTTGAAATATCAATCATTGTACAGTTGACTAGAGCCAAACAATTCACTCCTCATCTATGGTTGGTGGTTGAGAGAAGGGGGTGGGGGGCATTCTACTTTGCCCTCTATGTACCAACAAGTATTTTTGCTCTTTTTTTTCTTGCTGATAATGGCAATACATACCATCTCTATATTGATCTTCAAAACACATTTGTAAGATGGACAGTAGCCAGTAGCAAGTTTCCATCCTACTTTAATATTGGTTTAACAACTGGAAGGAACAGATTGTTTAAATATTAAATATGTGTTCAAATATTAAACAGTTAACATTTCTTTTTCTGATTATTAAACCTGGGTGGAAGCAGGATGGTAACTAATGTGCAGTCAGTAAACCTCACTTGACAGAATTCCACTGGCACACATGCCAAACCTTTTCTGCATTGGGTTGGCCATACTAAGAAACACCGTGTGGGAAAAGCAATTTTTAAAATATACTGCTAGAAATTTCCACTCAGCAAAGATTGCTGTTCCCCTGGGGAATTCTCAGATTCTCACCTTTGGGGCAAAATCATTTTGGATTTTAATTTTAAGGCTGCTTGACTTGGTCATTGATCTACCTGAAAACTTCAGCTAATATACCTAAGGGAAGAAGTTAATTAAAGGAGTAGTAGATGATTGTCCTTCCCATTTCTGGTGTGAACAAATGAGATTCATTAACATGTGATGGTAAATAGATAAAATTAAATGGCTGTGATTTTTTTCACACCAACTTGTTATATCATTGTTATGTGGAACTCCCAGTGAGGAAATTCCCTTCATTAATGCAGATCAGTGCAATTTAAGCTCTTAGGACTCTTTGGGTACTTAGAGTTAAGTGGCTTGCACAGAGTGACAGAAACATACTTAGACAAATGGAGGCAAGTTTTGAATCCAGTTTTTCCATACTTAGGCTAACAGAATCAGTATGTGTTGTAAGATTTTTTTTATCAGTTCTTCCTGACTCAAAGGCTGGCTATCAATTCTAGAGGTATTTATATACCCTCTTCCCTCCTCTGACTCTACCATCACTCTAATACAGACCCTTATTACCTCACGCCTTGATTACTACAATAGCCTGCTGGTGGGTGTGCCTACGCTCTCCAATCAATTCTCTATTCAGCCATCAAAATGATTTTCCTCAAACTAAAGTTTGATCATGCAGTATCTTTACTCAATAAATTCCGGTAGCTTTCTATTGCCTCCAGGAACAAATTAAAAAATACACTGGCACTCAAACTCCTTCATAGCCTAGACCCCTCCTACATTTTTAGATTTATAACAGCTTACTCCACAACCACTATATACATATATACTATTCTTTAGGGTGTATGACATGTTAAGGTAGGGCTAGAACCTCTGATATGAGTGCTTGCTGGGCCCTTTACAGGTCTGCTCATGCTCGTCTACTTTCAGTGTCCAGCTGTCAGCCAGCTCTTACCTGTGTCTATAAGAAGCTATAGCGCAGTATCAGTCCCACACTGGTAAAACTATCTTGGCAGATAGCCTAAAATAGGTTGAAGGCAACTGACAGTACTAAAATCTGTTAGTGAGTCAAGGGGATGTCTACCCCAAGTAGGTGAAGACTTCCCCTGGCAGAATGGGAGGATGAGAACATTTTGTTCCAAAGGCCATGAAAGTAGCTGAAGCAGGCCCTGTGAATTGCTTAGAGCATAGTTAGATGTAAAAAAACACCAGGGTTAACTATTGTTTCCCAGATCCTCACCAGTCCTCTTGACTTCTATCTTGACACTGGATTACAATGGGTCTGGAAGAAAGAATGAGGTTGCTGACTGTGCAACTCTGCCTCACAAGTCCAATTCAGAGCAAATCAAGACATCATCCTGTGATGTCATTGATCCTCTTTGAAAATAAAAATTGATCAACCAACGAAAACAATGCCTTGTTCTCTAACACACAGCTTTAGATTTCAGGGACATTGGACTCCTGGATGTTCTATGAACAAGACACTCCATCTCTTAACTCCTAGCATTGTCTCTAGCTGTCCAGCATACCTGGGGTACTCTCTCTCCTTCATTCCAACTACTGACATCCCTGGAATTCTATAAATCCCAAATAAAATTCCACCTCCTACAGGAAGCCTTCCCCAACTCCTCTTAATTCTCATATCTCCTCTTTGTTGATTATTTCCAATTGATTGTGAATATAGCTTGCCTTGCATATATTTGTTTACATGTTATTCCCCCATTAGATTGTAAGCTCCTTGAAGGCAGAGACCATTTTTTTGCCTCTTTTTGTATTCCTATTGCTTTGCATAGTACCTGGCACATTGTAAGAACTTAATAAATGTTTATTGTACTGCCTTAGGCCCAGAACGCTCCAGTGTGTGGTTAGTAGAATATAATTGAGAAATATTTAATAAAATAAATAAATAAATAAAATGATAGAATATAGATAATGTTATGTTAATGTGTGGTTTTCTTAGTCAATATGATATCAGTCCGCAAGGATGCTACGTATATTTTAGTGGCCCTGTTTCTATTTGAATTTGATGCTGCTAAATTACAAAGTATTGTCTCTCAACCAAATGATTATGACAAGTTCTGAATTTTCTTGATAAAGAAGTAGAATGCCATAAATTAAAAAAAATCTAGTCATTGTCTGCCAATATTCACAACATTTGGTAGATTTTGTGAATGCTACAATATAACTCCTGAGCCTATAGAATTAAATTAAGATTGAAAATTAATTAGATATATATGAATATATGTATATGTGTGTATATGTGTATATGTGTGTGTGTGTGTGTGTGTGTGTGTGTGTGTGTGTGTATGATGAGTCTAGAAAGTTAAGGTAGAAGATGCATCCTGGGTCTATGTATTTCAGTTCATCTCTTCTAACCCATTTTCACTAGGATTTTCCCAAAAATCTCACTGACATTTAGGCAAATGTGTTTTGAATAGTGGCCCACCTGATAATCAAAATAATCACCTTTATAAGTAAATGAGAAGAGAAAATATAGTTATCTCTCAAAAGGAAAGTGGCCATAGTTTTAAAAACACAGAACTGGAATTGGGAGATGTACTTTCTAGTTACAGCTGTGATATCAGCCAGCTGTGCTATATTAGATGATTTATTTCATATTCGAGCAAGAATTATTATGCATCTGCTATGTACACCATATTATACTGGTCCTTATTGATACTGATATAAGATAACATTCTCCTTAAGCTCAATGGTGGGAGAAATATCCTATACTTAGAAAATTATAATCCCTAAAATTTGAGGCTACTGGTGGCATCAAACTCATGATGATGATTATGATGATGATGATGATGATGATGATGATAATGATATAATAAAATGTAAGTGCCTACTCTGTGCCACACTGTGCTTAATTCTGTTAATATAAAAAGAGGCAAAAAAAAGTTTCTGCCTTCAAGGAACTCACAATTTAATAAGCAGGCAACAAGCAAACACATATGTAAAAACAATCTGTGTATGAAATAGATAGGAAATAACATACTATGAGCAATGGGCTAATGCAAGGGAATTTTGACAGGAATATTCAAAACTATGAGTAATAAAGATGATTTCCATTTGACTATAAAATCACAGTGATTTTATTTTTAAGCAGATTTATTTTCATAATTATGTTGTATTTAAGGTAAATTTTATGATCAATTTTATTCCTTAATCAGAAACCAAAAGTTATGGCAACAAATGGTCACTGATTAATCTACCAAATAGATAATGTCTTGTGTAAATAGAGGAAAACTGTTAAGAACTTCCTTTTTCACGTCATATATTAGCCACAGATTCTTTTGTTTCCTAGATATTAAACATGGTGAATCCCTACAATGATTACCAATTCCTTCAAGGAAAAGGATAATGGGAATTACTTCCTCCTCCTCCTCTTCCTCTTCTTCCTTCTTTCCCCCACAAAACAAGGGGTAAACACAAGGCAACCAAATAAAAAATGCATTAATTTTAAAATAACTTGAATGATTGACATAGTTTGACTTAGTCAGTGGACTCATATGGCCTGAGTTGAACTAAAGTCAAACCACACTGGAATCAGACCCAATGAAGAATTATTAAAGTCCTGATATGTACATACCCTCTCATTTGTGTTGAATATACAGAAGGAGAAACAGTCATTGTCCTTTGTTCTAAGAAATTTGTAATCCAAGCAGTGGCACTCCCAGCTCTGCCATTTCTTTCTACTAAAACACTAGCTAATTATCCTAGAATTAAAATAATCTATAGACAAATTGGGCCTTAAAAAATGAAATGCTTGATAAATGAATGAAAGTAAATACAAAAGAAAAGGTGAAGAAAGGGAGGCAAAAGGTAAACGAACATCTTTCCATCATTACACCAAAAGGGAATGCTTTGTGCTACAAAGAAAAATTTAGCAATTAACCAAAAAACCTAAGGACCTTGAAAAATGTTACAGATGTTCAAATATTAGAATCATAGATCTTCCATAGGGAGCAGAGGGAAAGAACTTGATCCAATTTAAAACAAGCCTCTTAAAAGAGCTTAGCACAGCAGTCACCCCTACTAGCTACAAATAGCAGGATCAGTGCACAATCTTAGCTTTCACTGGAAGCGAAGAAGAGAAAATAGGAACAATTTGACAATATACACATAAAGAAAGGAAGACCAGTTTTGTCAGTGTGCAGGAAAATCTTCAATTAGAATGTATTCTCTAATTGACATTTCATGTTTCCACTAAACATATGTTTTAATTAGGACACAATTTCTACCCTTTCTGTCTGTCTCTGTCTCTGTGAAGTCTCTTGTCTCTCTGTCTCTGTATGCATGTATAATATATATATATATAATATATATATATAATATATATATATATATATACACACACACATATATATGTGTGTGTATGTATGTATATATGTACATATATGTGCATGTACAAACAACCTTTTCACATACATAAATAGATGTGCTTATATGTATATACATACATATGAATATATTACACATAGTATATGTACACAAGCATACATGCATGTGTGCATACATATATGCATGCATAAATGCTTGCTTAGGTAGTACAGTGAATAGAGTACTGGGCTTGGAAATCAGTTCAAATCTGGCCTCAGATGCATACCAGCTGTATGACCCTGGCTAAGGCACTTAACCCTGTTTGCCTCAGTTTCTTCATCTGTAAAAAGAGTTGAAAAGGAAATAATAAATACATACAATATCTTTGCCAAAAAAAACCCTAAAATTGGTTATGAACAGCTGGACACAAGTGAAATGACAACTACAAATATACTTGTTTCATATATATATATATATGTGTGTGTGTGTGTGTGTGTGTGTGTGTGTGTGTGTGTGTGTGTATGTGTATGTATGCATTATATGCATGTGTATGTATATTACACATACACAGACTCATTTCAATGGTCTAAAATTACTTAAAATAATAATAAATTGCACGTATAATGTGCTATAAGGTTTGTAAAGTGCTTTACATATTTTATGTCATTTGTATATGGTATTAGAAGATGTACAGTATCAAAAAGGATGTATCTCAATATAAGTAACTATAAGAATCCTCCTTGTAAATATTGTATACATCATGTAATAGTTTATAAAAACAAAATAGAACAATCATTGTATTGGTATAGAAACTTCCTAGTGATTATATTTTGCCTATTAATTGGTACCTGTTTTGTAAAATCTTTTTTTTATTCTTTTTTATCTTTTTCTTTAGCTCTTTCAGGAATTCTTGTTACACTTTTGTCCAATCTGGGTTATTCTTTTAAGGCTTGCTTTTAGAGGTTTGGAAATCATTGTCTTCTTCTGAGTTTGTCTCTTCAAGCAAATTGTCACAAAGAAGCTTATTATCATCAGGTTATTGTTTTGTTTTGTTTTGTTTTGCTTGCTCATTTTTCATGCTTATTTCTTGATTTCAGACTTTGTGTTAGACTCTGCTCATTGTTGCAGTTGGGTGGGAAGATACCTGGTCTTATTGTCTGACTGTGATATACTGCTATTTTTGTGCTGAATGAAATTCTGAGATAGACTTCTAAGCATAATTAGTCAATTTATTAGCTCGGCTAGCAATAACTGATGAATTGACGTCATTGGCCTCTCTCAGTGACCAAACATGCCCAGTGAAGATCCCAGTGAGGGTGACTGCTATGAATTTTTTTTAACAGGCATTTAAAAAATTATATCAAATCTTTCCTTCTGCTCCCTATGGAAGCTCTATAATTCCAAAGATCCAATGAGGTCCTTTAAATCTATGTGTCTTCCTTCAAACATACATCCTTGGGACCTCACCTGACAAACAAATGGCAACCTTGAGTGGCAGGTGGGTTGGCCTTCCATATTGGCTGATCAAGCCTCTCTCAAAGAATGCCATTGTTCCATAAGAGAAAGCTGCCAGGAGCACAGTTGGCTAGGAAAACAAACAAACAAAAACAAAACAAAACAAACAAACAAACAAAAGCACTCAAACAAATATAAACCATCTCAATTAGTTTGATTTTCCCAGGGCCAGACCAGATCAGACAAATCTTGATAAGAAAGCTGGGACATAGATTGAGCCCCATGGTAGCACTGCCTTATGTCTAACTGGCTTTTGTTTATGGGATAAACAAAGTAAAGGTCCATGCCCAAGGAGATGCCTGGGGATCTGGGAGTAACTGCATTCCTTAGCTAAAATAGGAGAGCTCTTTCTTAAGCTAGACTAAAAGATGGAAGTTTTGACAGAGCAATGCATGATAGAGATTAATATTAACAATCAAATGATACAGTATTAAGATTAATTTTCCTCATTTCTTAGCTGGATCTAATGCTCTAAGTTTTCAGTTCTACCACTGGTAGTATACTCTGGAGGGAGCCCTGGTACTGGTAACTACTTTCCTGGTTTGTGCTATGGTCTTTGTCCTTGTAGGGCTCCTGTTCCCTTATGACTATTCTTCTCCACCCTTAAACTGCAATTTAGAACTAGGTATGTTGACGTCTAGAGGTTTAGGGCTGCAGGGACCCGAAAATCATGACACACAAGTCCTGCCCAAAAGAATTCAACCCAAGCCTTCTTTCAGCCAAAGACAAGGTTATTAAAGATCTCTCATATTAGCCAGACTCTTAAGGAATCTGAACATCTGTGAGCTGTTTGCTAGATTTGTAAAAACCTGAGCACCTTAAGGGAGACAAGATAGAGCTTATATACAGAAAGACTATGGGGGGGATCTAGGAGTGGCCAAGTAGTCTGCTGGGAACTGAGAGGTAATAGAATGCCAGGGACCTGGACCTAGACAGCATTAAGGATGGGAAGTGGATGGAGGTGATGGGGAGGTAAGACAGTGGAGGGCTAGGGACTGAGAATTGAGAGATTGGGTGTGCCAATGGCCAGTTGATGGGATTATACCTTCAGAGGCTTCCTAGATCAAGTAAGAGAATTCAAGGACAGTTCAAGGGTTTTCTAGGGCCTATAGACAAATGGTGCCCAAATTGGGACAAAGGTCTAGGGTTGGGCCCATATCTCATCATTCCACCCTCAAATGAATGGGATGGGATGTAAATTCTTTTTTGGGTAAAGGACACAGGTCTTGGCTTGGGGCTGTACCCCATCAGGTATGGACAACTGACCTTGGAAACACAATACAGAACTGTATAATGAGAGATGTCAAATGGCATCTAATCTCACACCCCGTTGTAGCAGAGTAGTGCCCACCGTCTTTTTCTGATCCAGTGTTTAGTATTTTGGCCATCCTTTTGTATTGGGCACTCCCAGTGCCACCACTGCTGCTGTCGTATCCTCCTCTAAGATCCACAGCCATGGCAATCTTACTTCACCACATTTTGGCCAGACCCCATTGCACGTGTCTGCAGGCCTCACTACCTGTTTTCCTAAGCTTTTCTGGCCTGAAGAAATTACTCACTCCGATTTTTTTTTCTTTTGTTGCTGTTGTTGTTTTTAGTGAGGCAATTGGGTTTAAGCCACTTGCCCAGAGTCACACAGATAGGAAGTATGGATTCGAACTCAGGTCTTCCTGACTCCAGGGCCAGTGCTCTACCCACTGTGCCACCTAGCTACCCCTCTAATTTTCATTAATTGTTCAGTTGAGAATTAAGTTTGACAATTTTTTTTAAAGTTGTTTAGAGGGGGGGATTGGGGAAGCTAGGAAAAAACATGCTCACTTCACTTTGTCATCCTAGCTGTAACCACCTAAATAGGTATAAATCATCATCATCATCATCATCTTAGTTGGGATGAGCTGAATATAGTAAGATGAAATTCAAAAGGAAACTAATATGAAGTCTTATACCTCACTACAAAAAAAAAGGTACAAGGTGAGGAAGGATAAATATATATGCACACACACATACATATATGTACACATATACATACATATGTACACATACGTGTGTCTCTGTGTGTCTATGTGTATGCGCATATGCGTGTATGTGCATGTGAGTATGCATACATGTATATATGTATACACATACATACCCCAACTGAGGGCCACTTCTGAGCCCTAACATTTAAGAAAGACAATGATAAGTTGAAGAGTGTCCAAAGGAAGGCAACCAAATGGTGAAGTGGCTTGAATTCATGTCACAAAAGAATTGCTTAAAAGTACTAGGGATGATAAGCTTGGAGAAGAAAGACTAAGAACAGATGTGGTAATTGTTTTAAGTATTTGAAAGGCCATCACAGAGGGAGATTTTTTGTTGTTGTTGAGTCATTTCAGTAGTGTTCAACTGTTCATAATATCATTCGTTGTTTTATTTGTAAAGATACTGGAGTTGTCTACCATTTCCTTCTCCACATCATTTTACAGATGAGGAAATTGAATGAAACAAATAGAGTTAAGTGACCTGGGTCACACAGCTAGTGTCTGAGGCTGGATTTAAACTCAAGTCTTCCTTACTCCAGGCCTAGTACTCTATTCACCATGTTACCTAATTGCCCTAGGAGAAAAGATGAGACTCTCTGTTTTGCACTAAAAGGCATGAGCAGTTGCAAAGAAAAAGTTGAGATTTTGTATCAGAAAACAAACAAAACATCTTCCTAAGAACTAGAAGTATTCAAGAGTAGAAAGCATTGTTTTTAGAAGATATACATTCTTCCTTATTAGATAGCTTCAAATAAAGGCTGGACAACCAGTTGCCAGGAACATGGATACAGGGTCAAGCAAACAGCCGGTGGGCTCTCTCCCTGCTCGTGGCATCTGTGATTTTTTTTAACACTGTACAATAAATAGAAGGTTGTAATTTTTTTGGAATTCAGTGAATCTCTACTCTTTTTGGTCATACTCAAGTGAACATAGAGCCAAAAAACCCCCAAAATGTCCTCTTAACAGTGCTATTCTAATCTTATTATAGATTCTAATCTATTATAGATTAACACCTAGTTGCCCAGGAAATGCTCACCAAATGTAAGTAGGTAATATATATATATATATATATATATATATATATATATATATATATATATATATATATATATATATATATATATATATATATATATATATATACACACATACATATATACACATATATACATATACATATACACACATATACATATACATATATACACATATACACATATATACATATACATATATACACATATACACATATACACATATGTACATATATACATATATACATATATATATATATATACATACACACATATAAACACACATACACATACATGTGTGCATGTATACACAAATGTATGTATGTGTATATACACATTTATATTATATTATATTATATTACATTATATTATATTATATTATATTACATTACATTATATTATATTATATTACGTTATGTTATATTATATTTTATATTACGTTACGTTACGTTACGTTACGTTACGTTACCTTACCTTACGTTACGTTACGTTACCTTACCTTACGTTACGTTACGTTACGTTACGTTACGTTACGTTACGTTATGTTATATTATATTATATCATATTATACAACATATACTTCTATATATGTGGTCCTTGGATAGACAGTAGAGTTTTAGGACAAGTTCTAGTTTTAGAATCAGGAAGACCTGAAGACCTGTTTTGCTTCTGATACATATACCACCCAAGAGATCATGAACAAGCCATTTATCTTTGCTTTGCCACAAATACTCTGTAAGGCTATAAGTTAAAAATGTAAATGGCCTTTTTCTCAGTGGAGGGAGTCTTCATGCCTGTAGTTGTCCACACAACTATAATCACATATCCACTACCCTCTACCACATACTTAAAAGGCCTTCTATGGTTTTTTTTTTTTTTAGGATTTGTTACGTCTGTCTGCTTTTTATATCCGACAGCTTAATGAGAACTAAATCAAATTTAGCTCCACCTTAACTTTGTCCATTCAATATGGAACAGGTTTAGAGAAATTTTTGACTATTTAATAATACCCAGTAGTATCAATTTTTAAAAATAGGGTGTGTTTATGTTAAATGCACAAAACATATACTTTTTTCATATATATGTCTAAAGAAAGGCAAACCAGACAAACATGTGTGTGTCATCCTTATATAACACGAGGGATGAAAATTTATATGACATTTTATAACTCAAAAGATAATATATATATATATATATATATGTGTATGTATATATGTATGTATGTATGTATGTATATAACTTAAAGCAGCAAGTAGAATAGGAACTGTGTTTTACAGGAATAAGCGTTAAGGAGGATGAAAATGTTCCCCAAAGTCAAGATGTTCAGATAGAACCAGTGAAGAATTAGCTGTGGGCAGCAGAATTGAGACCTTACTGTGATCACCAGGGGCACCAGGGTAGAAGATGTGCCAAAAATAGAATGGGACGAGGAGAAAGCCAGCAGAGATGCAAGAAAGAATAAGTCCCTCAGGTTATTAAATGATGAAGCTACTGAAATTATCTATAATTTGAAATCTATTAGAAATTTCTGAGGGCCTGATACTTCATCATTTCACACTAAAAATTAGAACTGAAGGGGAAATTCATTGAAAGATTAATCCTTTCCCCTGAATAGTTGTTCTAGGTGACAATGAGCAAGAATTTGAAATTGAACTTTAAATTAAGAAAATTAATATCCGCAATTCAGCTCGAGCACCAGATTGGAGCAGTTTAGGATAGTGACTGAAGAATGTGTGTATCTATGAGTGTGTGTGCATATATGTGTGTATACTGTGAATGTATGTGTATATACACATATTCCCGTACTTTGAATATTGCAAGAAGGAGACTTTTCTTTGTTTAGATGGCACTCACATTCCTATGGAAAACTGAATGCCAAGGTCTCTTCTACTTAAGTTCTGCCACCTTTTGATTCATGTCTTGTAAAAGTCAATATGTCACTATTCTCTCTATGTCAGCTAAGACTGATGGGAGTGCTGACTTTAAAGACAGGTCAGAAAGTCATTGGGAAGAAAAAAAAGCAACAACCTTTCCTGGAAGACAATGATGCTAAATGTCAAAGAACAAAAGATTCTGATGCATTTTAAAGTTTGACATGCAAAATGCTTCACAGTAGCGCTTGTGGTACTATGCTCTAAAGCATATAAAAGGTTTTTCATGTAATTTATTTAAAAAAAACACTTTGTCATACAACTATACACAGAAACACTTTGGAATGGTGCTATATTTCCAGTCTTCCCTCTTTGGGGAAAAAAAAATAATTATAATAGCTAACATTTGCATATTACTTTGAGGCTTAAAATAAAAGGTGTGATTAATCAAGCTCATAAGGACCAATTGTTCACTTTTCTAGGTGAACATTTAAACATCCAAAATCTCCAAACAGTACAAGTCAGGCATTAATTATTGTTTTGTTGGCTTTCTATATTTAAAAAACTATTGGAGACAATTTAATTTAAAAATGTATTGGGCAATGCCCTCCCACCCCTGTTTTTAAATATACACTACAGTTTACAATTCACTTTATATGTAATACACTTTTTCATCCTCATAATAACCCTGTAAGGTAGGTTCTGTTGTTATCCCCATTCTGAAAATGAGTAAAATGAGGCAGAGAGAGATCACACAGCTATAAATTGCCTGAGGAGGGATTTGAACTGGAGTTTTTCCTGCTCTGAAAATTTGTGTTAGAGACTTGCCTGGGGCTCTGAGAGGTTAAGTGATTGATTCCGCATCAGACTGCTAGTATGCCTCAGAGGAAGTACTTCATAACTAGAAGCTCAGCATTCTATAATGTCACATGTGTATCTCATGAATAGCTTAATTAAGGAGATACGGGAGCTTGAAGTCAAGTACTCTGCTTGGTTAAAGGCAGTCCTTTCAGAGTATGGTCACTGGTTCATAGAAGATCTGTATCATTTTAACGGAAGGCATGATTAGCTGATGATGGATTTCAAGATTCCTATCTGGTGAACTCTGTGAAATGTGCTTGCTGCCTGCATCTTGTTTTTAATTGATTGATGTTCCCATTACAGAAATCACTGTTGCGCTCAATGCTTGCTTATGTGTTGAGGGAAACTTGCATAAAGGCCAAAGAAGGCCTGGCCTACAGTTTTCCTTTCACTGGCAAACTTGCTTTAATCTCCCAACTCAGAGCTGATTTATAAGTGGCCAATTCAGGGAGCCAACTCTGAAATTTTCCTATGTATTTTGTGGAGAGAAGATTTCAAGTACAACTGAAGCTTGAAGCAGTATCTCCTTTGTTATCTCCAACCACACACACACACACACACACACACACACACACACACACAGAGAGTTCATTGTTATCATTCCTCTCTAATTGGATATCTATAATTTAATGCACTTAATATCTTTCATAAGCTGCTCTTTTATGATATACAAACTTATCAAATGACATTTTTTTTTATCTCTAGTATTAAGGATTTTAGTTCAAACATGGGGACAATTTGATAGAATTAAAGTTATGATGGACTATTCCTGGTTGCCATTATGCTTTAATGATTCCAGAATGAGCAATGTCTGATCTATATACAATTCTTAAATATTATATTAAAGAATGAATTATTAGAAAGATGTGTGGAATCACTATACGTGTCTTTCTATGCACATCTGGGAGCGGGAAGAAAAAAAAAACAGGTCTTTATTAATAGCCAACTCTGCAACGTGTCCTAACTTTACAGGTTGCAAAAGGCACATGCACACACACACACACACACACACACACACACACACACACACACACACTTTGTATGAGTCTGGACAAATCATTTAACTATTTGCTTCAGTTTCCTCATCTGTAAAATGGGGATAATAACAGCACTTACCCCACAGAGTAGATGTGAGCGTCAAAAGATACAATTTTAAAATGCTTGGCATAGAAAGCATTAACACAGTCAGCACTATGTAAATATTAGTGATGATGAGGATGATGACTATTTCAATAGAATTGGTTAGCTTTGTAACACTCCGTGTTGTAATATATTCATTTAAAACCATTATTTTGAGAAGGGATAAACGTCACTTGACTGGCAAAGGAATATCCCACACACACAGAAAGAGAGAGAGAGAAAGAGAGAGAGAGAAGGAGAGACAGGGAGAAAGAGAGAAAGAAAGAAAGAAAGAAAGAAAGAAAGAAAGAAAGAAAGAAAGAAAGAAAGAAAGAAAGAAAGAAGAGAGAGAGAGAAAGAGAGAGAGAGAGAGAGAGAGAGAGAGAGAGAGAGAGAGAGAGAGAGAGAGAGGGAGGGAGGGAGAACCAAAGACCTAGTACATGACTCACAGATCACAGAATTTCAGAATTGTTAAGGGGTTATCTAGTATTATTCACAGCTGAGAAGAAGAAAAGAAGCATGGGCTCAAAGATTTAGAGCTGGTCCTTAGATATGATCCCACCCCCTCATTTTTTATAAATGACAATAAGACCCTGAAATTGAGTTGCCTATGCTCACTTTAGTACTAGAGGCAGGTTTTAAACAAGTAACCTCTGTTTCTTGAACAAGCACTTTGCTCCGTCTTCCACCATGTTGATTTGACATCCCTAATACTAAAATTCAACAACTGGTAACACAGATTTGGAAGATCCCTAGTGAAAGGAAACCCATAACCTTCTGAAGGAACTCATTCTACTTTTGGATAATGATAATTGTGAAGATTTTTTTCCCTTCTTACTTCAAGTTTAGTTGAGTACTTTGTACTGTCTAACAATTGCTCCCTGTTCTACCCTCTAGCACCAAAAAGAATTGCCCAAATTACTCTGCAACACAGCAGTACTTCAAATACTTAAAGACAACCATCTTGCCCACCAATGTCCTCTCTTCTCTGGGGAAAATATCCCTGTTCCTCCAGTGAACAGCAAGTAATTCACCATCCTGATCACTCTCCTTGGGGACTCTTCAACTCATCAATGCCCTTTCTCAATATGTGGAACATGGAACTGAATACAACATTGCAGATGTAATTTGAATTGATCTGAATACAACAAAACTATCACCTCCTGTTCATTCAATCCCTGTCTCTCAACACAGCCTAAACATTGAGTTAGCAGGCATATAACACTGATATTTCAAGAAGTTTTTTAGCATAATGCTTTTGGACAAAATACTGCCTCACATGATTCTCCTCCATCATGTAATTGTCACATCCAAATTTTTTTTTAACTGAAATTAATTTGTCCCTATTAGGTTTATCTGTGAGACGGAGTTGCTGATTCCTATGATGCTTTTACATTGCCTCTGCAACTGGTCAGAAGTTTGTTATCACTTCTAGCCAGGACTTCCACTCCATTGTACTACAATAAAAACCTTAATAATTAATTTGCTTCATTTTCCATATTTATTCTTCCCTTTCCACATCTATCTCCATCATAACTGATCTTTACTCCTGGAATACATTCTCTTATCATCACATCTTAGAATCCTTTCTTTCCTCCAAAGTTCTATTTAATGACTGCCCTAGCTAGAAAGGAAGTCTTTTCTCACCTCTTCACCAGTTAATGCCCTCCCTGGTAAAATTTACCCAGTTTAAATTTAATTTGCTTAGATTTAGACCAGATTTGAGATTTCATTGATCTAGCAAACTCCCAGGAAAGAAACTTCTATCAATGCAGATTAGTAACTACTGGGAAATTTATATACTTCAGGTGTCATCTGAGTTGCTGAGAGGTTACTCAAATTGCCCAGGATTATACAATCAGCGTGTTTCAGAAGCAGAATTGGAAACTAGGACTTTCTTAATCTAAGGTAAACTCTCTATGCATTGACCTTGATGATTCTCACCTTATACAGATTTTGCATGTACTTATGTCTTTATGTGTTTTCTCCCAGATAGAAAATAGGCACCTTGAAGACAGAAGGTGTTTCCTTTTGTGTCTTTGTTTCTCCAGCTGTTGTCAAAGGTATTTAAATACTTGCTGACTCTTTGGTTAATTTGACACATGCTAATGGGAGGGTACATTCATTTCATTATATAAAAAGCATCTTTCCAATGCACCTGGGTAAGACTCTAGCCTAGGTGCTATGGCAGATACAATCATCAGGCTATATTCTTCTTTCAGAATCCAGCAAACTACACATTCAGCCCTAGCTCCTCATTTAAGTCATCCCTGCCTGAAGGCAGATGCCCCTTGGTGGCTCTCTTTTTTTCAAATTCCCAGAACTGCTCCCCACTATCAACAGGCCAAAGTAACAAGAATTTTCCTTTGATTTCTGTGAATATTGAAAGCCTGAGAATACTACTCCTCTCTCACTGGGGGCAGATCATGACCACTTTGCTCTTGAACCCAGTATGTGATAAATCTCTTGCAAACTGATTGGCCTTTCCCACTAATCTTAATTCCCATTGATCCCTTTTTCTTGCTTTACAAATGCCTGAAAAGATTTCCAGTTCACTTGAAGATAAGGAGTATAATCTGAACATGAAGGTTTCTTTTCAATCTCTCTCTCTGATCTTTACTGAGCAAACCCCATAGCTGACCTTACTCGGTTTACAATTAAGTGGATTGGGGGAGATGTAAAAATTTTTCAGAGTAGAAAATCAGCCTGGAGGAGTCTGTATCTACACATAGAAACCTTTTGAGGACTGATAAGAGAATAAAGTGACAAAGTATGTTTTTGTTCCTTGTGCATGGATTTAATATGATTCATTTCAGATGAACACAGTAGAAAACAATTATGTGAATACGCTTTTCAAGTATAGGAGTACATGTGAGTTAGGATCTCCAACCTGAGCCCATAAAGACTATATTTAACCTTGGATACTTTTCTTCAGTCATTAACTTAGTTCATACCCAAGATGCAGCCCAAAGGAATGCCTACATTTGCCTGGGGCCTTTTTCTGGAGGTTTAGTCAATTTATTAAGAAGGAAGCATTTATCACCTACTATTTCCCAAACACTGACCTGGCACAATAGAAAAAGTGATAATATTCCCTCTTTTCCAGGAGCTTTTAGTGTATTCTCATTTTTCCCTGTAAGCACTAAAGTTAGCAATATATTTAAGAACTATAACCACAACCACAATCACAACAACAGCAACCACAACAAGGTTATTAAAGACAAGAATAACAGAAGGAGAGAAAAACAGCAATAACAAAAAATAAAACAAAACAAAACAAACAAAAAAACAATGGAAATAGTCTCCAGTGGGGGAGGGGAAAGTTTTCTATTTTTGCCGAGGTCTAGTACTGTTACTCCAAATTCACAGTTCAACATTTAGTCACAACAGACCCCAGGGCTTTTTCTCTCAATTACCCCTCTCTGCACTTACCTTGCTCCCTTTTTTCTGCTTTTTCATTGTTTAGTGCCCTGCCTACTTCTCTGGCTCTGTTATCTATCACATTCTTTTCCATGTGTAATTTTGATGGAATGTTAAGGCTAGACTAGATTTGATGTTCATATTCCTGGTACTGGGTGGGAGATAATAGATAGAAGAAATGGACAAATGAAATAAAATGAAAAACTAAGCAAGATAGAATAATCAGTTAAGGGCAAACTCTTATCCCAGACACCTAGAGTACAGTATATAGAACTCAAGGCCTGAAGTCAGGAAGACCTCAGTTCAAATCCAGATTCAGACACTTACTAGCTGTGTGACCCTAGACACATCCGTCACTTAACCCTGTTTGCCTCAGTCTCCTCATCTGTAAAATGAGCTGGAGAAGGAAATGGCAAACCACTCCAGGATATTTGCCAAGGAAATCCCAAATGAGGTCAGAAAGAGTCAGACGTGACTGAAGTGACTTAACAAATCACCCCAGACCTTCCAATCTTCTTTCATTTACATACTCTTTGAAGCTTTGTTAGTCTTCGGAAGTCATAAGGATGGTGAGTAGAATCTTAGCAGAGTCAAATATCACATTACTTTCAGAAGCAATGGTAATATTGATTCAATTGCAGTTCCCAAAGTACAATGTAGATATAAGGAAAGGGTTTGTGCCAACAGCATTAGGGAAGAATGATAAGGATGATGGTGTGACTGTGAGGATAAAGCAGGCTCAAGTGTTGAAGGCCAGCTAGATATATCGTTCTATGAATTTCCTGTGACTGACACTATTCAGCTGAGGATTATTTCACACTCTTCTCAACACAGAAATATTTGTGATCCCATTTGGGGTTCTGGGATGATTTGCCATTTCCTATACTAGCTCATTTTACAGATAAAGAAACTGAGACAAACATGATTAAGTGACTTGTCCAGGTCATATGGCTAGTCAGTATCTTAGGACAAATTTGAACTTAGGTCTTCCTAAATCTAGGACTGGTGTGCTATCTACTATACCACATGGCTTCTCTTCATCTGATTTATATGTGTCTGTTCCATTGATGTTTGTGATATTGTAATTTTGATTGCTTCAATATCATGATATTACATGATGTGAATTCAAATAGAATTATGAAAAGAGGTTAATTCATTATTATTATTATTTAGTTTAGCATTTGAGATCCCTGAAAGCCATGAAGGGTTTGAAAAATGTAATCTAACCTATTCCATGCTCTAATCCGATTTGGGACCTAATTCACTGCCTTCATGGTGGAATGGAAAGAACCTTGATTATATTACTAGAGTCCCTAGGTTTTAATCCTGCTTCTGATACTTTCTTGTTTTGTGATCTTGGAAAAGTCAGCTTCCTTAAATAGATAGTTTTAGCTTTACACAAGTTTATGTAAGAATTCCAAAAGAAATCCACATTAAAAAATATTTTCACCAAGACAGGAGTTCAAGACAGGGGTGTGTGTATGTGTAGAGACAGAGATCTATCTATCTATCTATCTATCTATCTATCTATCTATCTATCTATCTATCTGTCTGTCTACTGATGGGAGAATGCAATGGATTGCTCATTAATCTGTCATTGTTTGATTAGTGGTTTTTGTGGGTTTTTTTAGTATTACTTTTCCAGAGTAAACAAAACAAGTTTCATATGCATTTCTTTTTTTTTTTACTGAAATATTGTACTTATAAAATGTCCAATATGGTTAACACAATAATCTGAAAATAAGAAAATTCAAGGAACCTCACTGTCATTAACAAATTCTTCTTTTTTGTTAGTTCTGTGTAGGACTTCCTTCACAACATGAGCAAACACCTCTAATGAGCAGATGTCTTCCTTTGAAAATTCGTGGTTGATTGCAATGCTCACCATTTCACTGGAAAAAAAAAAGTAATCGTTGTAGTAACACCTGTCATAAGAACTTGTATCAAATTTAATGTATGCATGTCAATTTTGATGAGACATTTCAGGACTGAATTTTGTTCCACTTGGTCAAAATCTCCACAAAATCCTATTGTTTCCTCATCGAGTTGAGATGAATCTAGGTTCCCAAAAAGTTGAACTAACAATGAACAAATGATATACATGTTTTTTTTCCAAACTGGAAGGTCTGGAAGATTTGCCCACATGAGAGATTGTACCTGCTTTATGGGCACTGATTTGTCTAAGTAAGGAGAGAATAATCATATGTGAGCTGGCCGCATTGTGATGAATTCAATTATTATGGCAAGCAATGGAACAACAATTTAAAAAAGAATGCAAAATGTTCTTCAGTCCAACAAAGTTCCATCTCACTCCTATAGATCCAAGTATGGCTTTTTAATTAAATCAGAAATCAAATAAAATTATCATGTTAGTCACTTGATGAATAAGGATAATATCAAACTCTGTGAATCCACTAAAAGCACCTAAATGAGTTACCATTCACACACCTTTCTCTAACTATGTAGAGTGTCATCTGGATTCAATACATTTATATAATTCCAGAAGTACATAAATGAAAGAGGGAGAAGATTTTTTTTCAGCTTTGAATTCAGAGGTAAACATGAACAAATGAAGAAATGTGATTTGAGTAACTTCATCTATTCCAAGAAGACACATGAAGCATCAAGCCATCATGGTGAAAACTGTGATTTAAAGGTTCAGAGACTTCCTTGGATATTGAAATCAAAGCTTGTTGCTTGATGAGAAAATGTTTTAAGCAATTAACACCTACGGAATACTGAATGTACACTTTCAGAACCAGTACCGATTTGAAAATTATCCTCGTCAAAATCTACATGATAGTGACTAAACACAGGGCCCTTTAACAGAAGTTAGCTAAAAAATAAGAAAGATTAACACTTCCTCATCCAATGGGAGGAAGTGAATTTAGAAATATTCTCAATAAATATTAGACATAAGTAAAATATCTACCAAAATACTTTTCTAAAAGTGCGCAACTCCACTGAGAAATAGTAAAAGTCGGTAACAGGCATACACCACTGGATGTAGTAAACATAACCACAACTGGCTTACCTCTGAATGGAATCTATAAAATAGATAAAATACAATATTTTAATCCAAAAGCCCTCCCCTATTGGTGACATTCACACGAACGTTACCAATAATGTGCTGGTAAAGAGATGTCACTAATACCCTGTTAAGTTAATTAGTTTGTTTTAAGACTAGGGGGCAACACACTGTTCAGTTTCCTTCTGTTCTCTCTTTAAGATGTTTATTTGAGGGGCAGCTGGGTGGTGAAGTGGATGGAACACTGGCCCTGAAGTCGGGAGGACCTGAGTTCAAATACGGCCTCAGACCAAACACTTGACATTTGTGTGACCCTGGGCAAGTCACTTAACCTCAATTGCCTAAAAGCAAAAAAAAAAAAGATGTTTATTTGAGATTAACAGCAAACAAACAAACATAAAAGCTTTGTATTTAGTCATTATTTTTCTGAGTCCTGATTTAGGGGGAAAAAAATCCTAATGCTTAATGACAGGTTTTGTTTTCCGCCTAACCTTACATGTATGTCTATAGTTAGTTAAACCTTGGCCTCTGTTTGACTGAAGCAAAATGCAGTTTATTATAAACATTTGGATAAAGAAATAGTAAATTATATTATAGGGTCATTAAAGAGACCGGCACCAGGAGAATGAATTGGGGGAAAAGCCAATTTTTGCTTAGGTCTTCCTTCAGCCTGGATCCTTCTCTCCATGATGCCCATAGAACCAAACACAGCTTTCTCTACTGCAGCATGGTCTACCTTTGTTCCATGCATGAAACAGCTTTTTGAAACAAGGGGCTTAGAATCTACTCTTCTCCAGTTCTAAGATAGCTTCTCTTCTTTATACAAAGTTATTAGGAGGAGACTCAATCTCTTATGATGGATTTGCCTGATTCAAGAATGTATGAAGGTCCTATTCAAATTCAGTTCTCATTATTTGCTTCAACTTTTACAAACACACACACACACACACACACACATACACATACTTATACATACATACACATACACATACACATATACATACACACATATACATGCATACATATTTACATATGTATATGTATGTGTGTGTATGTGTGTGTGTATTCACTTAGACAAGGCCCCATAGCCAAATTGGGTTGTTTTGACATTGTCTTTGCAGAGGAATCAAACAAATACCAAAGTTATAGTGATTTTTGTTAAGGAAATAAATATTGGTGATTCAGGAAAAAGTCATTAACCCTTAACATTACAAAAAAAGATTTTTCATAGGGAGCCTGCATCTATTCATCAATGCATATCACACAATGAAATAGTAAAAACTATAGGGTAAAAGAGTTCAGAAATTATGGATATTATGCAAAATATAACTTTTTGGGAGCTAGAATTCTACAGCAAACGCTTACTATGTTTCATGGAATAACAAAGGACAAATTTCCACACTTCAAATACAGAGCTCACAGTATCCTTAAGACTTCAGCTAAGAAACTCTACTAGAGACGCACATCATTACGGAAGAAAATGTTGAGCCCAATTGCCCTGACATAACATTGAAACACAAAAATGTAAGAACAATTTTTAATCAATGCACTCATACCAAACATTCAAGATTTTAAAAATACTTAAAAAAAACCTTTCAAAATATAGAACAATAGTAGAACGTAAATTCTGTGGATATAGAATGAAGTAAATAACATTTTAAATATTATTGATGTTGTACCAAGGAGGCTTTCAATGAACCTCCAGAAGAAGAAGTTATGTGCTAAGCATTTTTTTATTATTCAAATGCAAAAAAAAGTAATTTATTTTATCCACTGATGTGTCAGTCTACAGATCACTAAATATAATGTATAATAGTGTGACAGTGACTAGACCCAAGATCAGTGTTATATGAACTCCACTTCACTAGATGAAAAGAATGACTTTAAAAATAATAATAATATCAATTGCTTATTATAATCCCTAAAATCTACAAAGCATTTTACATACGGTAGCTCATTTGACGTGTTGATTTCAAAGAGAAGGATTTGGAGCTGCTTTAATTATATGTGTGACTTCTTTTTCACTTTGTCCTTTGATCCATTTTGGTATTTAATTTGACCCCAGTTAGAGCTTAATTGCAGGTGGAATAGATATAAGAATAAGAATAGGTCTGTGATTTTATTGGTGTCCAGAAGTCAAGGGTGAAACAACTCCATCATCAATGCAAGTTAGTAGCGTGTGGTTTGAGAGTACAGTGCATAGAGCACTGAGAGATGAAATGTTTGTGTAGGCTCACACATCTAGTTTGTGTGTGAGGTGGGCACTATATTTGCTGTACCACCCAGCTGCCCAATGGGACAGTGAGAGAATGTAAAGATATCTGTCATCCAAAGATTTTTGTAGCCATATACGTAGAGACTCACCACCTTCTTGAATGTAGCATAGCTATCAAAATCTGTCCTTTCACTTTTGGAGAATGATTGGGATTTATATTGGTGGAAAGAGTATCCATGTTGATGAAACCTATCTTAGGAATGCTGTAGTTTTATTAATGTACTAAATGCAAAACTAGCTATCCTTTGCATTTAAATAACAGGGGAAAATAGTCTTTGACCGAAAGATCTGTTTGTTGGTGGTTGGTGTTGGCATATGAGAAAGGATATATTTAATTACAAGCATATATGAAATACCTACTATGTGTTTGGACACTGTTCTAAGTGCAAGAGATACAAAAAAAGGTCTAAAGAAAAAATCTATCCCTGCCCTGAAAGTACTAAAAGGCTATCGGGAAAGCCAATGAAAATAACCTCTGCACAAACAAGATAAATACAAGTCAAACTGGGGGAAAATACACAGATTAAAGAGTACTGAGAAAGACTTCTTGAAGAAGCTGGGACTTTAGTAGAAACTTGAAGGAAGCCAAGGACACAAGGTGTTTGAGATGGGAAAGGAGAATATTACAAATAGGAGAGATAGCAAGTGAGGGTAGACAAGAGAAACAGTCTACAGTGGCAGCCAAGAGATCATAGTATCATTGATTTTGAGTTGGGAGGGACAATGGAAGTCATTTAATCAATCCCTATCTTTTTCCAGTGAGGAAAATAAATTCCTGAGAGTTTGTGATTTCTTCAGTCACATAGGTAGGAATGGAAGGGTCTGGATATCAAATATATGTTTTTGTGCCCGTGTAACACCAGGGAAAATGTTATTGAAAGACTGAAGGTCTCTATAGTTGCATGACTGGAGCCAGCTTGAGCAAGTGGGTGATTAAGGACCTGTGCAAAAAAGACATGGTGTGTATGAAAAAGGAAGAGGTAGAGAGGGAGGGAGGAAAGGAGAGAGAGGAAAAGGGAGAGGGAGAGAGAGACAGACACACACACACACACAGAGTTACATATTTATTTATGAAATCAATGGTCTGACATCGAAATATGGCTGCATGACATCCTCTTTTGTTTAATATGCATTATTTGTATTTTTGCCAGTACTTTCTTAAGCTTAGATAATCAGAAATAAATAAATCAAGGCCTAATTTGAGGTATTTTCTGATTTCTGAGCTATACATTCTACACTGAAAATGTAACCATTTGTTTGCAGAAGTCGATATGAATTGCTTCCTGCTTACCTATTTGTATGTTTAATAGTATGTAATCTCCTTAAGATCTGTGGGGTTTTCCTTTCTGTCTTTCTTTTGGTTGTTCTTGGTGTTGTTTTGTTATTTTTGTTTGTTTTAATTTTTTAATCTCCAACCTGTTGCAATGTGTCCCACGTATACTAGATATTTGTTAAATACTTGCTCAGTTTATATGTTGATTGTTATATAATGGAGAAGAATCAGTTTTAGTAAGGTGTTGGAATTCTTTTCAGAGTGACCTCTTTCCTCCTTTTTAAAGAATCTATGCAAACTTTCATTAAAACAGAACTCTTATGATTCAGTTTCATCAGGCTTTTCTTCTTCCAGCTTATGATAAGGATACTAAAAGGAATATTTGACTTTCCTGGCTTCCATTCCGTCT
The DNA here is from genome assembly GCF_003287225.1 of Phascolarctos cinereus. Taxonomy (NCBI): domain Eukaryota; kingdom Metazoa; phylum Chordata; class Mammalia; order Diprotodontia; family Phascolarctidae; genus Phascolarctos; species Phascolarctos cinereus. The sequence continues at coordinate 43,206,507 of NW_027555847.1, read as the reverse complement.
CAACTAAAATTCCACCTTATACAGGAAGCCTTTTCCAACCCCTGTTAATTGTAGTGTTGACCATTGTTGATTATATCCAATTTATCCTGTATATGACTTGTTTTTACATGGTTGTTCACATGTTTTCTCCTTCCACTTGTCATACTGCTTGGCACATAATAGCTCCTTAATAAATCTTTAGTGACTGATTTGTTTACTGTCTTCAAATCATTGTTCTTTGGAATTTTCTTTTTCTTTTTTAAATGATTAATAAATTTATTTTTAGTTTTCAACATTCACTTACATAAAATTTTGAATTTTAAATTCTCCCCATAACTCTCCTCCCCCCTCTCCAAGACAGCATGTATTCTGATATAGGCTCTACTTGTACATTCACATTAAACATATTTTCACATTATCATGATGTAAAGAAGAATGGGAACTAATGAGAAGAAACTGGAGAAAGAAGAAAGAAAACAAAACAACAAAAGAAAAGGAGAGCAAATAGTATCTTTCCATCTGCATTCATACTCCAAAGTTCTTTCTCTGGATGTGGATAGCATTTTTCATTATGAGTCTTTTGGAGTTATCTAAGATCCTTGCATTGCTGAGAAGAGCTAAGTCTGTCAAAGTCAGTCATCACACAATGTGGCCGTTATTTTATACAATGATCTGATTCTGCTCATTTCACCTGGCCTCAGTTCATGTAAGTCTTTCCAGGTTTTTAAATAACATATTCTAGGATTATGTTTCTTAATTCACTTTGCTATCTGCTTCACTTTTGTGGAAGAGTTGATCCCATTCACATTCATATTTATGATTACTGTCTGAGTCTTTCTCTCCATCCCATTCCCCCCATTTATGCTTTTTTCTCTCCTTTCTCCCTTTCCCTACTCACTAGAGTTTTGTTTTGACTGATGCCTCTTTTAGTCCACTTTGTTCCATTAGCCCCCTCCCTTTTCTTCCCCTTTACCCTTATTACATCTTCCCTTTCTTCTATCTAACCCCTCCCTTTTCTTTCTCCTTTCCCCTCCTAGTTTCCATAGGGAAAGTTTGATTTCTATACCTAACTAATTATGGTATTCCCTCTTTGATCCAAATCTGATGAGAATAGAGTTCAGACAATGCTCATCTCAATCCCTTCTTTCCTTCTACTAGGTTTTTGTGCCTTTTCATGTGATGTAATTTACCCTTGTCTGCCTCCTCCTTTCCTCTTCTCCAAGAACAATCCCTTTTTACCACTTTATTAGATTTTTTTTTATCACCACATCAGGGTCAAATTATACTCATGCCTATGTCTATGTACACCCCTTTTAAATGTCAAAATAATAACATAGTTTTCAATAATTAAGAAGTGTCATCTTCCCTTGTAGGGATGTAAACAGATTGCCCTTGTTAACAACGTTTTTTTTTTCTTGTCTGTTTACCATTTTATGACTTTCTTAAGTTTTGTATTTGAAGATCAAATTTTAAGTCGAGCTCTGGCCTTTTCACCAAGAAGGTTTGGAAGTCACTTATTTCATTGAATATCCATCTCCTCCCCTGAAAGATTATGCTCAGTTTCACTGGGTGTTTGATTCTTGGTTTTAATCCAAGCTCCTTTGCCTTGTGGAATATCATATCCCACACAATCTGATCCTTTAATGCAGAAACTGCAAGGTCCTGCATAATCCTGACTGTGGTTCCATGAAATTTAAATTGTTTCTTTCTAACTGCTTGCAGTACTTTCTCTTTGACCTGGTAATTTTGGAATTTGGCTACAATATTCCTTGGAATTGTCAATTTGAGATCTCTGTCAGGAGGTGATCAGTGGTTTCTTTCAATGACTATTTTACTTTCTGGTTCTAAGATGTCAGGACAGTTTTCCTTGATGATTTCCTGAGAGATGTTGTCCAGGCTCTTATTCTCGTCATGGTTTTCAGGTAGAACAATAATTTTTAAATTGTCTTTCCTGGATCTATTTCTCCAGGCCACTTGTTTTACCAGTGAGATATTTTATGTTTTCTTTTATTTTTTAATTCTTTTATTTTTCTGTTTGACTGATTCTTGATATCTCATAAAGTCTTTAGCTTCCACTTGTCCAATTCTAATGTTTAATGAATTGTTTCCTTCTATTAGATTTTGCATCTTTTTTTTTCCAATTTGGTCCATTTTACTTTTTAAGGAGTTATTTCTTCAGTGTCCTTTTTTTTTTTCCAATTTGGCCAATTGTATTTTTTAAGGACATATTTTCTAGAGACAATTTGCATCCTTTTTTAAGCTATAGACTCTCTCTTGCATATATCTCATTTCCTTTCACAAATTTTTATTCTACCTTTCTCATTTAAGATTTAAAATCCTTTTTTAGCTTTTCCAAGAAGGCTTCTTGGGCTTCACTGTAGGTACATTGACAATGTTGTCCCTTCTGACATTATACCTTGATCTTCCCTGTCCCCATAATAAGAATCTATGGCCATTTTCCATTTCTGCTTTCTGCTCATAGTGTTTACCTATTTCTTGGCTTTTAAAATTGAGCTCTCCTGCTGGAACACAGGGGCCACTGACCCAAGCTTCTTGTGCTGGGATCCTGGAACCTGGTCAGTAGCTTCATATGCTGGGGCCTCGGGTGCTGGCAGATGGAGGTTGTAGAGGTCTGGTAGCTTACCTGGCACTGAGCTGAGGTCAGCAGCACCAGAGCTCTCAGGGTGAAAGTCTGGTGTCTGGCCCCTGGAGGATGCTTGCTCACCAGGGCTTCTTAATGCATTCAAATGCTGGCTGCTGGAGGATGTGGACCGTCCTAGAGTTGTGCTTCCTCGAGTTGTGTTGAAGCACTGGGAGATTTGGCTGCTGCTTCCTAACTGGTGTTTACAAGCTCGCCTGTCAGGGAGGGGTGTCCTGGTATTGGTGCTTGCCTATTCCACTGCCCTAGGGCTCAGGATATCCCCCTGTTTTGCTTAGGTGGAGCTTGCTGCTGGCTTGCTGGGATGCCTCCCAATCTTTACTGCTCCCCTTGACCCAGAGTGAGAGAGGCCTTTCCCATTAATCTCCCAAGCTTCCTGGGCTACAATACCACTGTACTTCATCATGGATCAGCTACTCTAGGGTTTTCCTGGGGTAATGCTTTCTGAGTTTTCAGAGGTCAGTAAGGGAAAGTGAGAGCAACTTTCTTCCTTCCCCACTATCTCAGCTTCTGGAAATCCCCTTTCTGGGACTTCCTATGAGGCAAATGCATGCTTGATATAAAGTGGGGTTGGGGAGTTAATAATGATGTTAATAACTGAGATTTATTGAAAAAGAGTCTCTGGAGGCATTGGGTCTAGTTAACCTCTTACTCTATTTGTAGGTCTCCAGTCCAAGTCTGGGAATATGAAAATTTATCAGTAATATTGGGTTGGGCTTCTTGGTTAGAAATGGAATGGACTGTATGATGACTGAGGTCCCTTCTTACTCTTAGATTCAGTGGTTCATATTGACAAGCCCTCTTCATAATAACATTTGATTTTTTTTAAAATGTTTCAATAATATTTTTGTGAGGTTCCTTTTCTAGTCTGGCTTTTCTGTGATATGTATGCAAGGCATGAATTATTAATTTCCTTTACAAATTCTTTTTAATTTTGGTTTAGACAATTATTCAGTGAACTTTTCAAATGATAAAAGGCAAGAGTGTCCCACAAGGGGAAAAATAGGTCACTATGGAAAGTGCTCGCTCCTATTTCATCAGCTTACACATGGAAAGGAAAACATTTTGATACAAGTATCTTAACACTGTAGGGCTTTTGTCATGGGGTAATAGAATAAGTTTTTTCTTAATTCACTTGGCTATTAGTAGGTGTAGTATATAATAGTGGTAAGAGAACCTTTCTGTCATAGACTCTTTTGCTTATAATATTAACAATCCTAGTATTTTAATTGTCATTACTTTGGCTTTTGGGCCTCAAGTCAGTCAGTCATTCAGTCAGCCAACCAGCCAACTGTGCCAGGCATTGTACTAAGTGATATAAACATGGAAGAGCACAAGCTGAATAACATGAAATATAATCGCCACAGTTCAGAGTATAGTATTACTGAATAAATTTTATTAAAATGAGAAAGACAAAACATAAATCATTCAAAGAACAACTACCAATCCAAAAGAAGTCTGTGCTTTCCACGAGTCAATTACTATATGCAATGCCTGTCTCAAAGACCATTGGTATAAGACTCCTTCCTCATTGGTGGAGATGAAAACTTTGCCCTGCTTGAGGGTTGGTACAGAATTCTCTAGAGCAGGAGAGAGTTCAGCTCTTTATGTCCCTTTTTGGATGGTCTTGGCATCTTTTTGGAAACTCTATAAACTTTTGATTGTTTTGGGTGCTTTCTAGCTTCCAGTTTCAAGAGGGAAGAGGAAAGAAGTCAGCTTTATTAAAGGTGACTGAAAGAAAAGAATGTGGAAGACATGAGAGAAGCCAGCAGTCTCTATCATGTCACTATCCCAGCTATCCACAGTAGAGACTCTAGGCAGTTTTGTATTGGTGTATCTAGCACTCTCTCTTGGCTGAGCTGAATTAGCTCACTCCCAATGGGAGAACTCCTTCACTCTATTTTCAGGTTTACATTATCCTATGTGTACCTTCTCTGATTTCTGTTTTACTATTATTAGGATAAATTATTGTGTTTTTTTTTTATTCACTATGTGTTAATTGTGGAACTAGTATTCGGTTGAAAAGAGATCAAACTTTGGATATTGAGCTTGGGGTTCCCCTTACCTCAATAATGATATAGGGAGCAGATATTAATTGATGCTGATTAAAGCTCCCAGAAAAATGCTATTTAAGGGAACAGAAAGATAAAATTCTTGCCTGGCACCTCCTCTCTCTGAGGAGAGCAGAATGTCCTCTAGCCCCAAAATCATGATTTTTCTCCCTGAAGGAATTCAAGTCTGTCTTGGTGAAAAAAAAATCAGTGGGGGAGAAGAGGCTAGACATGTCTGTTCTGCCTCCCTTCCAACCACACAATGACACCTCACCATGCTATAGGCTGGGAGAGAGATCCACAGCTTTACATTGAGCTTTACCACAGGTTCCCCACCTAACCCTCACTACAAATATGCCTCTCTCTACATGTACAAAGTGTGGTATCTCCTCACTTTTTACAGCTGCTTCTTGAATAATGTATAGTTTTGCAATTTTCAAAGGAGGGAAATGTTTGCATTCTCTGCCTCTCTCTCACTTTTATTGTTTTTTCTCTATCCCCTTATCTCTTTGTTTGCCTCTTTGGATCTCTATTTCTGTCTCTTTCCCTTCTTTCTTTTACATGGTATGTCTCTTTTGAAAAGCTGTTCAAGCCCCCACTTTCTCAAGTTAGTCCTCAGTGAGTGTCTAGAGAGACCTCCAATCTTTCAATGCCATTTGTCCTAGTGCTAGATGAACATAAATATATATCCTCTCCATCTTGAATTCTTCTATTCCTACATGTGTGACTTTGGAGAGCGGTGTAGTGGGTATTCAGGAATGACTAGTACTTCTGGTGTGAGGGATGCAGAAACCTTTTCAGGGCTCTTCATCCACCTTTAGTTTCCAGCTATCACCCATCTCTCACCCGTGGCTCTAAGAAGCTGTAACATGTACAATAGCCACACCCCAGTCAACCATTTCAGCTACACCAGGTTGAGAGTTAACGCAGGGGTCTCAATCCCTTTGGTGAGTTTGGGGGGTGTCTGCCCCAAGCATGCGAAGATTTTCACTGGTAGAATAGGCAGATGAGAACAATTTGTTCCAACAGCTATGAAGGTGACTAAAGCAGGCTCTGTGGAGTGCTTAGAGTTTTAGACTTTGAAGATACCAAGGTCTTTCACTCCATCCTCAGCCATGACCAGTTGTCCTGACTTTGTCTTTCCACTCGACTGTGATGACTGAAACAGAGGGTGAGTCTGATGACTTCATGCAACTCTACTCACTTAAATCCAATTTATGCATGAATCAAATGATATAAACCATATCTCTTTTTTTAGACTTTGGAGAAATCATAAATTTTGTGGGCCAGTAGGCCATCATAGAATATTATAGCATTAATGGCCTGGGTGGATTCATAATGAGGCTGAAAAGGGATTTTGGAACCAGGTTGCGAAGGTCTTTGAATTCAAAACAAAGCAATTTATATTTTGTTCAAGAGGTAATAGGGAGTTAGTGGAATTTGAGTATCAGACTGACATGATCAGACCTGTGATCTAGAAAAGCTTTTAGGCAGGTATAAACAGTGTAGATTTCAGTAGGGAGTGATAAGGTAGGGGAAAAATTAAGATGTTATTGCAATAATCCAAGGAAGAAATGACAAAGAGATAACCTATGAATTATGTAGCTATAAAGATCTAATTGTGAGAGATGTTGTAGAGGAAGAAATAATAAGACTTGAAAAATTATTGAATATGTGTGATAAGTAAAAATGAGGAGCTGAGGCTAAACATAAGGATACAAAATTGGATGCCTTTAAAAAAAAGGTTGATATCCTTGAAGGAAACGGGAAAATTTAGAAGAAAGGAAAGTTTTTAGCATAAGATTTTGAGTTGTGTTTGAACATACTGAGTTTTAGTTATCAATAGGACATCCAGTTTAAAAAACAAAAAAACAAGAAAAGAAACCACTCAATAGGTAATGTGTGTGTATGTCTGTGTGTGCATAAACAAATAGATAAACATATGAGAGATTTATTGGTAGATATTTTTGGATAGATTCTTTTCCTATCCTTTAAAACAATATTTGTATGTTCATATACACATACATAAAAGTATATATGCAGCCATGTATCCTTATCTATAACTGTATATAGACAGGTACATTAATACATCTAGAAATATCTGCATAAAGATAAAATTTAAATTATACCAGAGTTTTTGAGGTCATAGAGAGAATATAGAAAGAAAAATAAAGAGGTCCCAGATAAGAACGTAGAAGAGAGCATCAGTCAGGAGGAGGCTCCTGAAAGATGGTGATAAGGCCAGTGAACCACAGACCAGTGCCTTGAAAGTGCAGAAGAGGAACAACTAGGTGGCACAGTATATAGAGCACTGTCTCTGGAGTCAGGAGGACTGGAATTCAAATCTGGTCTCAGACAAGACAATTGACACTTACTAGCTGTGTGACCCCAGGCAAGTCACTAACCTCATTGCCTAGTGGAGGGACGAATAAACAAATAAAAGTTCAGAAGAGAGGAACTATCTGGGAAGATTGTATTTGCTTGTTCAGTCATGTCTGACTCTTTATGTCCCCATGAATCAAAGCACACCAGACCTGTCTATGCTTCACTAACTCACAAAGTCTATCCAAACTTACATTTATTGCTTTCATGACACTATCTATGTTGTCCCCTTTTCCTTTTTTTTTTTTTATCTAGGCAATGGGGTTAAGTAACTTGCCCAGGGTCTCACAGCTAGTGAGTGTTTTGTACCTGAGGCTAAATTCCAACTCAGGTCTTCTTGACTCCAGGGTTGGTGTTCTATCCACTGCGCCTAGCTGCCCCCTCTTCTCCTTTTACTGCAAATTTTTTCCAACATCAGACTATTTTCAAGTAAGTCTTATCTTCTCATTATGTAGCCAAAATGCTTAAGCTTCAGCTTTAGTATTTGTCCTTTTTTTTTTTGAGTTTAAAATTTTTCTGCCGCTTCTTCCCTCCCACCCTCCCCAAGATGGTGCACATAGTATTTTTCCTTCTAACAAGTAATCTGAACTAATTTATTTAAGTATTGCCTGTTTTGATCACTTTGCTGTCCAAGAGATTCTCAAAAAGTCTTCTCCAGCACAATTCCAAAGCATTTATTTTGTGACACTCAGTTTTCCTTATAGTCCATCTCTCACAGCCATGCATTGCTACTGGGAAAATTATAGCTTTGACTACACAGATCTTCACTGGCAAGATGATGTCTCTGCTTTTTAGTATGTTGTCCATATTTTCCATAGCTTTTCTTCCAAGAAGCAAGCATATTTTAATTTCATGGCTGCAGTCATCATCTGCAGAGATCTTTGAGCACAAGAATATAAAATCTGACACTGTTCATTTCTTCTCACTATTTTTTTCAGGAAGTGATGGAACCAGTTGCCATAATCTTAGTTGTTTTTTTTTAATGTTAAATTTCAAGACAACTTTTGCTCTATCTTCTTTCTCCCTCAGCAAGAGGTTTCTTCTATGTCTTTGCATTTCTCATTTAAGAAAACTTTTTTATCTCTCCTTGCTGTTCTTTGGAATTCTGATTTCAGTTGGGTATATCTTTCACTTTCTCCTTTGCCTTTTTTTCTCCTTTCCTTGGCTATTTGTAAAACTTCATGAGATTGCCATTTTGCTTTCTTGCTCTTCTTTTTTTGGGGGAGATTTATTGTTGTTGTTGTTGCTGCTGCCTCCTGTACAGTATTGTGAACCTCTGTCCACAGTGCTTCAGGCACTCTATCTGCCATATCTAATCCCTTAAATCTATACATCACTTCATTCATATTCATAAGGGATATTATTTAGAGCATAACATACAACCAGAGAGTTTTGTATACTTTCTTCAATATAAACATAAATTTTGGAATGCGAAGCTCATGGTCTAAACTACAGTCAACTCAAGGTCTTTTTTTGAAATGACTATATAGAGCTTCTTCACCTTTGGCTGTGAAATATATAATCAATTTGATTCTGGATATTGACCATCAGGTGATGTCCATGTGTGAAGTTGCCTTTTGGGTTGTTGAAAAAGAGTTTTTGCTGTGACGAGTAAGTTACCTTGACAAATCTCTATCTGTCCAATTATCTTTTCATTTTCTACTTTAGCATTCCAAACCCCTTTGATGAACACGACTTTTTAAAAAAATATTATTTCTAGAAGTTATTGTAAGTCTTCATAGAATTGAGCATTTGGGCTTCTTCAGCATCAATGGTTGGACCATAGACTTATATTACTGTGATGTTCAACAGTTTATTTTGGATTAAGAGAGATGTCATTCTGTCATTTTTAAGATTATATGGCATTACTGTTTTTTTTCACTCTTTTGTTAACTATGGGGGCTACTGCATTTCTTCTAAGGGATTTAAAAAAAATCTTATTGAAAATTTTATTTTTCCCAATTACATATAAAAACAATTTTAACATTCAGTTTTCTTCAAATCTTGAGGTCTAAATTATCTCCTTTCCTCCACTCCCCCCTCAGAAGGCAAGCAATTTGATGTAAGTTATACATGTGTAGTTATGCAAAACATATTTCCATGTAAGTCATTTTGTAAAAGAAAACACAGACAAAAAAAAGAAAAGAAAGAAAGTAAAGAAAAAGTATCTTTGCCTGCATTAGTCTCTACCAGTTCCTTCTGTGGAGATGGATATCACTTTTATCTTAAGTCCTACAAAATTATTTTGGATCATTGTATTGCTGAGAATAGCTAAGTTTTTCACTGGAGATCATCATACAGTATTGCTGTTACCATGTACAATATTCTCTTGGTTCTGCTCATTTCACTTTGTATCAATTCACTTAAGTTTCTAAATGTTTTTTTTTTTCCTGAGGGCATCCTGTTCGTCCTTTCTTAAAGCATAATAGCATTCCATCACAATCATATAGAACAACTTTTTCAGCCATTCCCAAATTGATGGACATCCCCTCAACTTCCAACTCTTTACCACAACTAAAAGAGCTGCTATAAATACTTTTGTACACATTGATCCTTTCCTTTGTTTTTTTTTTAATCTCTTTGAGATACAGACCTAGTAGTGGTATTGCTCAGTCAAAGGGCATGTTATAGCCTTTGTGCATAGTTCAAAATTTCTCTCCAGAATGGTTGAATAAATATACAAGTTCATCAATAATATTTTATTTAACAATAAATTAATAATATATAATATTTTATTTAATGTTTTAATTTTCCCACATCCCCTCCAACATTTTCACTTTCCTTTTCTGTCATATTAGCCAATCTGACAGGTATAAGGTAGTAGCTCAGAGTTATTTTAAATTGCCTTTCTCTCATTAATAATGATTTGGAGCATTTTTATATGTCTATGTATAGCTTTGATTACTTTGTTTGAAAACTGTCTATTCATATCCTTTGACCATTTATCAGTTGAGGAATAACTATTATTTCTATAAATTTGACTGTATGTCTGAGAAATGATGTCTTTATCAGAGAAATTCACTGTAATTTTTTACATAGTAATGATTAGAAACCATATATTTCCCTCCTTCCTACTTTCTCTGTTTTTCCTACTTTCTCTCTCCTTTTACCCTGTCCATTCTAAAAAGTATTTTGCTTCTGACTTCTACTTCTTCAGATTGCCCTCCCTTGTATCAGCTCCATCTCTTCTCTTATTCTCTTCTTTTCCTACTTTCCAATATGGTAAGATAAATTTCTACATCCAACTGACTGTGTATATTATTCCCTTTTTGAGCCAATTACAATAGGAATAACGTTCATGTGCTCCTCTCCCCATTTCCCCCATTTTTCCTTCCACTACAAAGTGTCTTTCAGGCCTCTTTTATGTCAGGATATTTATCCCATTCTACCTCTCCTTTTCCCCTTCTCCCAGTGAATTCTTCTTTCTCAACCCTTATTTTTTTATGCAATCATACCATCACATTCAACTCACAACTCTCCTGTCTGTCTATATGTACTCCTTCCAACTGCCCTAATACTGAGAAAAGTTTTTTTTGGAGTTGTAGATACCATTTCCCTTGTAGAAATATAAACAGTTTAACCTTATTGATTCCCTATTCAGCTCTGCTGATTTTATCAGGAATGTTTGAAAGTCCTCTATTTCACTGAATATTTATTTTTCCTGAAGATTATACTCAGTTTTACTGGCAAGTGATTCTTGGGTGTAATCCTAGCTCTTCCCTCCCCACTGCACAGAATATCACATTTCAAATCTTTGATCCTTTAATGTAGAAGCTGCTAAAGTTTCTGTTATTCTGACTGCGGCCTCACAAAATTTGAATTGTTTCTTTTTGTCTGCTTCTGGTATTGTCTCCTGGATTTGGAAGCCTGGGACTTGACTATAATATTTTTGTGAGTTTCCATTTCAGGATCTCTTTCAGGAGGTCATCAGTGGATTCTATCTGTTTCTATTGTACTCTCAAGTTCTAAAATATGAAGGCAGTTTTCCTGAATAATTTATTGAAGGATGGTGTCTAGGCTCTTTTTTTTTATCATAACTTTCAGGTAGCCCAATAATTCTAAAATTGTCTCTCCTGGATCTATTTTCCAGATCAGTTGTTTGTTTGTTTTTTCCAATGAGATATTGACATTTTCTTTTCTTTTTCTTCTTGTTCTTTTGGTTTTGTTTGTTTATTGATGCCTCATAATCTCATCAGCTACCACTTGCCCAATTCTAACTATGAAGGAATTTTTTTTTTTTTCAGCCAAAGATGAGGTTTATTAGAATATCCATCATATGGGGCAGACTATTAAGGAGTTTCAACATTAGTAAGCTATTGGCTAGATTTTAAGAATTGAACAGTGGCAAGATTATAAGAATCCAAGCATCTTAATGGAGACAAGATAGACCTTACATTCAGAAAGACTGTGGGAGGATGTAGGAGTGGCCAAGTAGTCTATGAGGTAATAGAACTCCAGGGGTGGCCAATGGAGAATGCAGCTTAGATAGGATTAAGGGTGGGAAATGGCCTTGGGTCATAGGGAGGTATGGCATTATAGCCTCAGGAGATCACCAGAGTTTTGGCCCTGTGGGAAAGTCCAAGGTTTTTCCTTCTAGGGGTCTACATCCCATCCTCATCATGCCCCCCACAAACAAATGCGACCCAAATTCTTTTGGTGTAAGTGGTGAAGGTCTCTTCTTCTGAAACTTCTTTCTGCTGGCAAGGGGCTTAGAGCTGTCCTTGCCTCAAGGGGGTCCCAAAGAGGAGGTTGACAGGAATTGAGCACAGGCTGCATTCAGGGAACAATACACAGTATTGGCTGGTAATCACTGTTTGCTACCAACTGTGGGTGAATGGCCCATAGTATAGAAGACATAAAACTGAGAGAAAAAAAAATCTGCAGGGCCCAGATATACTAGATTAAGGGCCCAACTTTGAGAGGATAAAACATCTTTAGCTCTGTTTGGATTCAGATGATTCAGTTTTCAAGCCATGCAGTATCAAATCCGCCTCATAGCCAGACGTAGGAATAGCGAGGTGGGTAACATTCCTTTTCAAAGGAAGATAATGGGGAAACTAAGCCAGTAGAATCCCATCTTAGAATGAGGCTAAAATTGTCCTCTCAGCTTTTCCCAATGCTGACTTCCCACCAGTATCACCTTCTCTGAGTTTTTGTGGCATTTCTCTTAGATGGTGGATTATTGATTATCAATGGATTATGGCCTATCAGACAACTCAAAATAAAATCCTTTTATTTTTAATAAAATCCTTTTATTTATTAATGAAATCCAAAATAAAAGATTTTACCTCAAACAGCAAGTTTTACCAATCACAGATTAGGAAAAAACTTTTTTCAGGATTTACATCTCAAACTTAAATTTATCCTAATAGAAAAAGCCAATCATTAGAGATTTCTATACATTTGCAAATTCTCAACAAGCCATACATAACCCAAACAAACTTTTTGGCTAGTTTATACATTAAAACAATAACCAACAATAGCTAAATTATTTTAGCAGTAGCAAAATTATGAAAATTCACCAATTTGAAACTTGAAACAAACCCATTACCAATCAGGTGATACTTCCAAATTACTTTACAGAGAATCAACATGTCATCATTGACAGTTAAAAATACAAATTTAAAAAAAAGCGTGCTTAGCCAAGTTTGGAGGCTAGCTTTATTACCTTGACCAGGATGTGCTGAACCTGGCTGATGCTTCCAGGCAAAGGTTTCCCTAAGGTCCAAGGCCATTGCCGGGGGGGGGGGGCAGCTGTAGCTTCTGCCTCTCTCCCCTCCTTCCTTTCCCAGGTGGGGAAGGGCAAAATCAAAGGTGAGGAGTAAAGGGTAAAACTCTCTTCTCCTATGAGTGGGGTTAACAGATACCCTCTTGACTCAAGGGAGGGGAGTGACCAGGTTGTACAGGTATTTCAAAACTCTTTAATCAATTACAAAGCTTCCAGAATCTGCCAAGATATTTTTAGCTGTTCTAATTTTCCCTGTAACCTCCATGAAGGAAGATTCAGAGGTGTAGAGGGAAGGGAGTAAGTAAGCCTCAGGGAACCAAAAAGCAACTGCAGTTTTCTCCAATTCCCTAGTGCCGAGAGAATTAGCAGAATTGAGCATACCCTTCCAGATGGGCATCTGACCTTTTCTTCTATGCTGCAGAAGGTGTACCTAGGTCCATGGCCTTCAACTGACCCAGTGGACCAAGAGCCTGAGAGCATCAGGCCGAGTGCGAGACAGCCTCGTATCTACCTACCAGAAAAGCATCTCAAAGCCTTGATGCTTGTAGAATGACCTCAACTGTAGAACAAGAAAGGAGAGGAAGGGGGAGGCTTACATATCTTCCATTCTTGGCTGGAGAAAAACTTAGGGTTAGGCAGTTTCCCCATACGGGCCACCAAAATGATGTGGTTTAGGGGTTCAAGGGTCCTGGGACCCCAAAATCACAACACCCAGGTCATTCCTGTAAGAATTCCACCCAGGACTTCTTTCAGCCAAAGACAAGGTTTATTAGAACATCTGTCATATTGGGCAGACTCTTAATGAGTCTGAACAAGGATAAGAGTGGCTAGATTATAAGAATTTCAGCAGAATTATTTCCTTTAGTGAGCTTTTATTTGTACTTTCTCTTCTGGCCAATTTTTTAGGAGTTCATCTATTCTGTGAATTTTTGTATATCTTCTTCCATTTGGCAATTCTGCTTTTCAAGGTATCCTTCTGTTAACTGGGTTTCTGTACCTCTTTTACCATTTGGTCCTGTCTTTTTTTTTTGAGGTGTCATTTTCTTTAGTATTTCCTGTGTCTCCTCCTTTACTAAACTGTTGAGCCTTTTCATGATTTTAATGCTTCACTTTTATTTCTCTTCCCAATTTTTCCTCCACATCTCTTGATTTTCAAAATTCTTTTTGAGCTCTTCCATGGCCTGTGACCAATTCATATTTTTTTGTTTTGCTTTTTTTGAGGCTTAGAATGGAAGAATTTTGACTTTTTTCTCTTCTTCTGAGTGTGTGTTTTGATCTTCATTATTACCATAGTAACTTTCTATGGTCAGAATTGTTTTTCTGTTGTTTGCTCATTGCCCAGTCCATTTTTTTTTTTTACTTTTACTCTTTGCTAAAGTGGGGCTCTGCTTCCCAAGTGAAGGAGGCACTGTCCGTCTGAAGCTTCAAGTTGTGGTTGTTGTTGTTTTTCTTTTGTGCAGCTGTTTTCAGTGGTAGTTCTGGAGACCTGTAGGTTTTTGGCTCTTCCAAGGTAGAAGAGGTATGTTTACTACTCTCTTGTACTGTGCCCTGTTTTCTGTGTAACCACAAACACTATTTTCAATCCTGGAACTGTGACTAGGGTCTCTGCTTACCTGCAGCCACAGGCTCTGCTGTGATAATGTTCCTTCTCATATTAGGACTAAGATCCAGGTCTGAGACATAGATCTAAATATAGGCAATACAAGAAAGTCCTGCCCCTGGTGACATTAAAGGGACCTCTGTAAATCTTGTTTTGACCCACTGTTTGATCCCCTCATAGTCTGTGGGCCAAGAGGTCTGGAAACTACCACTGCTTCCACTGAATAGTTACCCCAAGTACTGCTCCTGATTTGGTAAGGCCCAGTCTGGCTGGACTGCATTCCTCTCTCACCCTGGTACAACAGATCTTTCCTGCCAGCCTTCTAAGTTGTTTTGGACTTGAAAATTGTTTCATTCCATCTTTTTGTGGGTTCTCATACTTTAGAATTTAGTTTGAGTGATAATTTAAAGGGATTTGGAGGGATTTGGGGGAGAGCTCTGCCTTTAGTCCACTATTTTGTCTCTGCCTCCCTCTTTTAAAGGATTCTTGCCCATAGTCATGTGTATATATCTATATCTATATCTATACACACATATGTAATATGTATATATATTTGCATGCATGCATGCATGCATGCATGTATGTGTGTCTGTTTGTATATAATGATCACCTGAATTAGATTCACTCATTCCCATCCACTGAAGTTCACTGATGTGCAAGATGTTCAATATTTCCACCTCATGTTTGACCACATCGAGTTTACCTTGGTTCATATATCTTACATTCCAGGTTCCTATGGAGTATTGACTTTCCTTTTGTCACCAGACGTATCCATAGCTGAGCTTCTTGTTTCACTTTGGCCCAACCAATTAATTATTTCTGGAGATACCTGTAGTTGTCCTCTACTCTCTCCCAATAATGTGTTGGACATCTTCTGACCTGAGGTGCTTATCTTATTGTGTCAAATCTTTTATCATTTTAGTATGGGTTTTTTTCTTGGTAAAGATATGGGAGGAGTTTGCAATTTGCTTTTCTGGTAGATCACCTTTTGTCTGAACTTTCCACTATGACTTGTCTGTCTTGGGTAACCCTGCATGGCATAGCTCATAGTTTCAATGAGTTATGCAAGCCCCTCTGCCACAAAAATTCAATGATCCTGAAGGAGATCTGGGAAGATACATTGGTCAAAAATGTAAAATGTTCTAGAGATTTCCAGGAAGGTAGAGATGAAAAAAATGCTGCAAGATTTTGCAGTTAAGAAATGACTTCATACAAATTAAGAATAACTTATTCTCTTCTGGGTACCATGAGAAACAAGACGCTGGAGTACACACTTTTTCTAATCACCACAACCTCTCAAAGCTCCACAAAACAGAAATTATGGGGGGGGGGTGGAGCAAAGATGGCGGGGAGTGAAAGCAGTGACTTGCTTGAGCTCTCCTCCAAACCCCTCCAAATACTCATAAACAATGGCTCTAAACAAATTCTGAAGCAGCAGAACCCACAAAAAGACAGAGTGAAACAAATTTCTAGCCCAAGACAACCTGGATGTTTGATCAGATAGGTGTATCCCACCAGGCTGGGAGCACAGTGCAGCATGGCATGGGTGCACAAGCCTCAGCAAAAGTGAAGCAGGCCTCAGAGGACTTAATCTTGGGCAGCTATGGAGGTTTCCAGACTCCTTAATCCACCAATGCCAAAGACAATTTAGAAGGTCAGTGGGAAAAGTCTGTTTCTGTCGGTGCTGAGAAAGGAAGGCAGGGTCTCAGATGCATTCCCCAAGAACATGGCCCTGTGGTGGGGGGGCAGCTGCTTCCCTAGCTTCTGGCCCACAGACTGAGGGGGAATCCAGTGCCTGATCAGAGAGGGATCGCAGGGATCTCTTTGCCAGTGCTGAGGCAGGAATCTTTTGCTTTGCCCGTGTTTGCATCTGGACCACAGTTCTGGTTAGTGGTGCTGAGGTGAGGAGGAGTGCTGGCTTGGTGGAGCTTATAGTGGCTTTGGAGAGAAACCCTAACTCACAGTTACACCACAGAAAGGAGTACTTGCAGTCCCAGGCCAGGAAAGGAGTAAACACCTCCCCCTTATCATACCACCTTAGAAGAACTGAAAATTTACAGGTCCCTACAAGTATCTCTGAAAATAGCTGTACAAACCCCCCTAAGCTTGGGACAGTACATTTTCCACATTGGAAGCAGATTCATACCTTAACAAAGAGTTTAAAACTCAGATAATTTGCCGGGATCATGAGCAAGCAGCGCGCGAAAAGAGTCAGACTATGTTATCTTACTTTGGTGAAAAAGAAGATCAAAATATACAACCAGAAGAAGACAACAAAGTCAAAGCTCCTACATCCAAAGACTCCAAGAAAAACATGAATCAGTCCCAGGCCTTGGAAGAGATCGAAAGGGATCTTGATAAACAAGTAAGGGAAGTACAGGAAAAACTGAGAGTGATGCAAGAAAATCATGAAAAACAAGTCAACAGCTTGCTAAAGGAGACCCAAAAAATACTGAAGAAAATAACACCTTAAAAAATAGCCTAACCCAAATGGCAAAAGAGGTCCAAAAAGCCAATGAGGAGAAAAATGCCCTAAAAAGAAAAATTGGCCAAATGGAAAAGGAAGTCCAAAAGATTACTGAAGAAAATACTTCCTTAAAAATTAGAATAGAGCAATTGGAAGATAGTGACTTTATGAGAAATCAAGACACAAAACAAATCCAAAAGAATGAAAAATTAGAAAACAATGTGAAATATCTCATTGGAAAAACAACTGACCTGGAAAATAGATCCAGAGAGAGAAAAAAATTATTGGACTATCTGAAAGCCATGATCAAAAAAAGAGCCTAGACATCATCTTTCAAGAAATTATCAAGGAAAACTGCCCTGATATAATAGAACCAGAGGGCAAAATAGAAATTGAAAGAATCCACAGATCTCCTTCTGAAAGAGATCCCCAAAGGAAAACTCCTGGGAATATTGTAGCCAAATTCCAGAGTTCCCATGTCAAGGAGAAAATCTTACAAACTGCCAGAAGGAAACAATTCAAGTACTGTGGAAACACAATCATGATAACACAAGATTTAGCAGCTTCTACATTAAAGGACCGCAGGGCATGGAATATAATATTCTGGAGGGCAAAGGAGATAGGATTACAACCAAGAATCACCTACCTAGGAAAACTGAGTAAAATCCTTCAAGGGGAAAAAATGGTCATTCAGTGAAACAGAGCACTTTCAAGCATTCTTGATGGAAAGACCAGAGCTGAATACAAAATTTGACTTTCAAATACAGGACTCAAGTGGAACATAAAGAGCTAAGCAGGAAAGAGAAATCATAAAAGACTTATTAAGATTGAACTGTTTACATTCCTGCATGGAAAGATGATATTTATATCTCATGAGATCTTTGTCAGTATCAGGGTAGTTGGAGAAAAAAAAAATATATGTATGTATAGATAGATAGAGGGCACAGGGTGAACTGAAGATTAAGGGGTCATATCTGGAGAATAAAATTAAGGGATGAGAAAGGATTATACTCAGAGAACAAGAAAGGGTAAATTATCTCACAAAAAAAAAAAGAAAAACAGAAAAGTCTCTTACAGTAGAAGGGGAAATGGGGGAAGGTGAGAGGGAATGAGTGAATCTTATTCTCATAGGATTTGGCTTAAGGAGGGAATAACATACACATTCAATTGAGTATGGAAATCTCTCTTACCCTACAAGAAAATAGGGGAGAAGGGACAAGAGAGCAGAGGGATGATAGAGAGGAGGGCAGATTGGGAAAGGGTGTAATCAGGAGTAAATACTTCTGAGGAGGGAGAGGGTCAAAAGAAAGAATAGAATAAATGGGAGGGCAAGATAGTATTAAGGGAATTAGAGTTAGTTTTTCACAACATGTCTACCATGGACGTGTTTCGCATAACTGCACATGTACAAACTATAGGGAGTTGCTTGCCTTTTCAATAAGGGTGGGTGGGGAGGGAGGAAGAGAGAAAATTTGAAACCTAAAGTTTTAAAAACACATGTTCAAAAAAATGTTTTCACATGCTACTGGGAAATAAGAAATATAAGAAATGGGGTACAGAAGTGTATCTGGCCCTATGGGAAAATAGAACGGGAAGGGAATAAGAGAAGGGGAGAGAGGTAGAAGAGAGGACAGACTAGGGGAAGAGATATTCAGAATGCATGACATCTTGGGGTGGGGGGAGGGGAGAGATGGGGTCAAAATTTGGAACTCAAAAACTTGTGGAAGTTAATGTTGAAAACTAAAAATAAATAAATTCATATTACAAAAATAATCATAAATAAAAACTCCAAAAAAACCCCAAAAATTACACCCCAAAGATAAAGCAACTTCTACTCTTTTCATGGCGTTGGACATACAAATTTAAAAAGAGGTTAAAAAAAAACCAGGAACTTAAACTTGATGACCCTGTGCTCACATACATTGTTAGTAGAGCTATGGAATAACACAATCATCCTGGAAAGCAATTCAAAACTATGCAAATAAATTGATTAAAATATTCATACTTTGTGAATCAAAGAATCCATTACTGGGCTTATACCCAAGGAAATCATCAAGAAAAACTTTCCATATATTCCAAAATATTTCTAACAATATTTTTATTTTGTGAAAGCTAACAATTGTAAACAAAGTAGATGACCTTTATTTGGGGAAAGACTCAACAAATTGTGATGCTTGAATGTAATGTAATATCATGGTGCTGTAAGATGATACATATGATGAACACAGAGAAGCATGGGGAGATCTATATGAGCTTATAGAAAGTGGCATAAACAAAGCCAAGAAAATACAGGAACTACAACAATATAAAATGAGGAACAATCATACACTAATAAAAAAGTAACAAAATTATAAAAAATCAATTTGGATTTGAATGAAAAGATATCAGAAGACATCCTGGCCTAATGAAGGTGGGAAATTTATAATTACACATTGCATATGTTTTCAGACTTTTGGATGTATTGATCAGTAATTCTACCTTTTTTTTCCCTTCTCTAAAAAACACTATTTGTTTTGTGAGATGACTCTAAGGGGGTTGGAGGAATGCTAGGGATATATGCATACATACACACACACACACACACACACACACACACACATACACACACATATATGTATATATACATATATATACATATATACACATATAGATGTATATATATATACACATGTATATACATATATACATATACACACATATATGTATATACACATATATGTGTATATACATACATACACACACATACACACACACATATGTATATATACATATATATACACATATATACACATATAGATGTATATATATACACATGTATATACATATATACATATACACACATATATGTATATACACATATTTGTGTATATACATATATACATACACACATATACACATATATATGTATGTATACATATATAAACATATATACATACATACATATACATACACATATATATACATACATATACATACACATATACACACACACATATATATACACACACACACACACACACATACATATATGTAGGACACTCAGTTGATGTAATAAGCAGAAAATAATAATAAAGAACTTATTAAAAAAGGAAATCATGTTAAATTTGGAGAGGGAATTGCAAAGGAGTGATGAGTTTGGTAACCAGTTTACCAATGGTCAAGTGTTGAGTGAAAGGAGAAATGGGGTTAATAAATATAAATAGCCTTTCTTTTTCTCCAAATTTGACTATGAAAGGGAAAAGAGATATAGACTAATAGCTTCTTGTCATTCATCTTTACTGGAGTTGTGATTTAGTTGCTGTCAAAGTACAAAGGAGTAAACTCCTTTTAAATGGCAATGTATTTATTTTTTTCCAATTTACATTATCAGAGAGTTTGTTGTGAACACTGAAACATTAAGGGCCTTGCCCCAGGTTACACAGTGGAACTTGAATCCAAGTCTTCCTAACTGAAACACACTGTATGCATTACTAAACTATATATGCAAGGCTTAACTTCCTTCCTATCAAATGTCAGTTGTACAAAGAAGGCCATAGCAAATAAAAAATAATATCCTTTTCTAAGTCAACAGCAAACAGACATCAGAGTAAGTATACAGATAAAAATATAATAGAGAATGCATAGAGTGAATAAACTCAACGAGGGTAATTCAGTTCAATGAAGAGAGAATCCCAGGTCTATCCAATAGAATAGTTCCTGAATTCTCTAGTGTACTAAGGTGGGGATACCATTAAGATTGGCTCTGTTAT
The DNA here is from genome assembly GCF_003287225.1 of Phascolarctos cinereus. Taxonomy (NCBI): domain Eukaryota; kingdom Metazoa; phylum Chordata; class Mammalia; order Diprotodontia; family Phascolarctidae; genus Phascolarctos; species Phascolarctos cinereus. Next base: position 43,185,892 of record NW_027555847.1, on the reverse strand, counting down.
GTGCTGGCTTCTTTGCAGCATCTTTCTTTGTCTTCAAATACCTGAAGAGATTACAGAACTGAGTGTCTTTTTGCTTGGATTTGGACACCAGTGGAATAGATTCTTTCTCTTCCTCAAGCTCTCATCAATTCCCCAACTTTGACTCTAATGCAGTCATGAAATATTGAATAATCAGTCTCCAAACCTGGGCAGAGTCTTAGTCAAAGGGACTTTGTGCTGCAGATTATTTGCATATGATGTTTGGAGTGAGGTGGGATTTGGCCTTATTATTTTCTACTAGAAAGACAATCTATTGAATTAGAGAGTTGTTCCCCAAATTATGATTTTCTGAATTTTAAAGGGAGAAGACTGAGAGAGGAAGCATGGTAAAATGTAAAAGGTAAAAGAATTGAAGCCCAGATGCCTGTATTTGACCCCTGTTTCCTAGTCTTACTGGCTATAGGACTAGAAGAAGATCACTTAAAATTTCTGAACCTTGGTTTCCAAATCTTCAAAATAATGACCATCACAATCCTTGCCTCACTGGGCTGATGTAAATGTGTGTGTGTGTGTGTGTGTGTGTGTGTGTGTGTGTGTGTGTGTGACACACACATATCAAAGAAATTATTCCAGAAATTTTAATTTTAATAATATTTGAGACAAAAGTACTTTAAACAGGATATCTTTTTTTTAGATATAATCCTTTAATAGTATTTTTTTGAAAGCAAAGAAAGTTGACCATTCTTTTCAAAGGAACAATAATACTTGACAACACTGACAAGCTGGAGGGAACAAATGTGGTCATCTGAAATGTCAGTTACCTGGGTAACATGCTAGTAAGCTCTGCATGATTATATGTTTGAGGGCTTTGAAAATTAAAGAAAATTAAACAATACTACCTTTCTTCCTTTTGGCAGTTCACATTAAAAAAAAAAAAACATTAAGAGAAAAGAACTTCAGGTTCACTCTTTTGATTAAAGCAATTAAGAATATTTTCTCCAAAGATGACTTGTCTGAGTTTGATATCTGTCTCAAAGACTTTTGTGCCCTTAAAGGATTCTTTGAAAGTCACAACATTATAAAAAATGTTATATAATCACCTGATGTGCATTTTGTAAAACCATAGAATCTCAGAGTTGGAAGGAGTATTATATATCTTTTTGGTAATTAACTCCCTTGACTCTCTTTCTTCTTCTTCTTCTTCTTTTCTTCTTCTTCTTCTTCTTCTTCTTCTTCTTCTTCTTCTTCTTCTTCTTCTTCTTCTTCTTCTTCTTTCTCTTGTAATTTTTTTCCCTACTCTTCTAATTCTTGTCACTGTCTTCCTTCTCCTCTTCCATGTTCTCCTCTTTTCCCTCCTCCTCTTCTTTCTTATCAAAGGCAGCAATAAAAACTTGAGTTTGTGATGAATGACTGATCTTGATAAACCTATCTTTTGATCTTGGCTGCTCCCACTTGGGTGGATGGTATGTCTTTTGCATTTTCTAGCTACTCTATTCTCTACATATTTGTTTTTTTGTTTATCCATAAACAACTTAATCAGTCTCCTCTCCATAGTGTTAGGTTTGTAGGGGATGGAGTGTTATTCCTGTAGATGTAGTTTTCATAATTCAAATTTTTACCATTTATATTTACTTCTCATGGGCCCTTGAGTCAGCCTGGACATGGTTCCTATACTTTTTAGTCATGGTGTCTTTGATCATTGCTTTTTGCTGTATCCTTTCCTGCTTCTGTACAAAGCTCAAGAATCTTTAACCTTTGTTTTATAAGGTAATTAAGATCATAGGACTATAAAGTAATAAGAGAACTTAGAGGACTTTGAGTCAAATACTTATTTTACAGGGTTAATCAGGTAGGAAGTAGGAGAGCCAGAATTTGAATCTGAGTCCTCACACTCTAAATCCAGTTTTCACTCTGCTAGAATGAGATATGATTTAATATCAATATATTCTCTGTGTGTTTCCAGATTGACTCCCATGTATTCACAAAATTTAATCAAAGTAACAGATTGCATTACAAGATGTGCAGAATATCAAATACAAACTACTGAGTTTCTGTTGTCACCTCCATTTCTCTCCATCAAGTACCTGCTTATAATAATCCTTGGGGCATGCTCTAACCATAGTCTGTTCTGCAAGCTGCTTTCTCAAATACAAAAGATGTCCCTAAAAAATAACCATAATTATCTGAAGGGAGTTGCCTTAGGTCCTCTTACCTGCTTTGTGCTGCCTGAGCCCAGGACATTAATTATTGATGGGAAATTGACTAAGGAGGATATCTCTTAGCTCTGCTATCCCATTCTGCCCTGCCCCCATGGTCTATTTGTGTCTCTCTAAGAAGGGTCTCATGTTTTCAGAAATTCCATGTTCAAAGGAAGAGAAGATAAGCTCCCCTTGGGCATCCCTGATGGAGTCTTGCAGGCGTCCACAGTTTTAGATAGCTCTCAAAAATTCAAGCAGAGCTGCACTTCCTTGTGAATCCTGGAAAATGCAAGCTCCTCATGGACAAGTAGTACATTTATTTTAGCTTTCTAACCCTAATACCTAAAAAAAGCTTAATAAATGTTAACATGAAATGAATACAATTGAATTAAATATTTTTGTAATTTATATCTGCCTAGTATAGGTTTATATCTACAAAGTAGTCTTTTGAGTTCTTTCAATAATATTTTCTTCTGAGTCCATAGGCCCTCTCATCAGTGTCCACTATTACTCTCTTATTCACTAATCTTAGATCGGGGCCATACTTATAGGGATATATCAACTTTATATTAACTAGCCAAATAGCATTGTCTTTTATATTGTATATTGACTTCAATAACAATAATCCCCAGGTAAAGAACTTCTTCAATAATTACAAAGTCTTCTATTCTAATTTGGCTACAATTCATATGTTTATATGTAAATATATACATGTATTATGTATGTATGCATATATGTATGTTTTCTGAAAATGATGAGCCAGTTTTCCATAATTTGACCTTTATATTACAGCACACTCCCATAATGAAGGTCCAATTTACAATGTGGGGGTAGGATTTCACATCTCTTAGGATAAGTTAATATAGAGGGAACTTTCTTCAGAGTCCACAGACAACGACTCAATCCTCCTCCTACCCCCACTACCTAGGGTATACTGTCTTTGAGAAACCTATATGATATCCATGATATCCAGTACTACCCTGGATGGCAGTTTAGTCATGCAGAGTTAGGGTTGCTTCGTTTGAATCAGAGCATGCCTTAACAACTCTTCCATCTGTGCTATAATCCATGTTTCCTGAATCTCCTTTCTAGTCACTGCTCCATATTGTTGCTCTAATTTGCTCCCCTACTTCTCCTCTCTGGTTCTCATCTAATCTTTTTGTTCTCCATGTCCCCCAAGGGAAAGCTAGGGATGTTTTATTTAAATTATCCAAGGGCAGCTTTTTTTTTTTAATCAATGAAGGAAAAGCAGAGAAAGAAGCTGCTACACAGTTAGTCTTCCTGGAGAAAAGAAGATTTTTAATCCCTGTTACTTAACTGACTGCAAAATTCTAAATTCCATACTCTGGAGCATTAAAGAAAAATGCCATGAAAATGAGGTTAGTTCCTGTAACCCTTCATGGTAGAGTTTAAAGAATACTGGTTGTGAAGTGATTGATAGCCACATCTCTCAATCTCCGTGGACTTCAGTTTCTTCATCTAAAAAAAAAGTAAATTTAGAGTATATTGCCTCCAAATGACTTTTCAATCTACATCTTTGATTCATTCACCTGTAAGATTTTTATAAACATTAGTGTACATAGTAATGATAACTATAACATAATTATCATTTATCTAGTGTTTAAGATTTGCAAAACACAATACAGACATAAATCCTATTTGATCTTCAAAACAATCCTTTGCAGTGGGTGCTACCATTATCGCCATTTTTTAAGTGAAGAAACTGGTTCTCAGAAAGTCTAAATTTCCTGCCCAGGGTCATAGAAACAGTAAATATCCAAGGCAGAATTTAAACCTAGGTCTTTCTGGTTCGAATCATATCATGCAATCTACTAGAACACAGTCTCAGAATTTCTGGTTTAATCAGATGGTATGATGAAAAATCTATAAAATTGGGGCAGCTAGGTGGTGCAGTTGATAAAGCTCTGGCCTTGAAGTCAGGAAGAACTGAGTTCAAATCCAGCCCCAGACATTTGACACTTACTAGCTGTGTAACCCTGCACAAATCACTTAAACGCAATTGCCTTACCCCCAGCCCAAAAAAAATTAATAAAAATACAATTCTCTAATTTAATTTTCTATTGCATATTGACAACTATTTGGTAACTTGCTATTTTCTCATGAAAATACTTAGCGTGGGTGTCCCACTTTTTACTTCTTTTTTAGATGTATATATGCATATGTACATAAATGTACATATTATTATATATAATATTTTATCATTAACATAATCATCAGCATCTCAAAAGAGATAGTATGACATAGTTGACTGAGGTCTGTACTTGGAAGCAAGAAAACCTCGATTCTAAACCTCCCTCTTTAAATTTGCTAAGTTACCATGAGGAAGGCATTTTACTTCCCTGAAAATTAACTATCTCTCTAAGAACACAAGTTATGGATTGAAACTTTGCTTAGGTAGAAGGAGTTATGGCACTGAGAGGCATTCCAAGTCACTGATATATTGTCTGTGATCTATAACACTTTTTTTAGGTGGATATAGTCTTCCCTTGGTTGACATATTTTCAAAAATAATAATAATACAAAAAACCTCCAGAAGTATTATATCAACTCATGGGGTATTTTTCACATTCAAAAAAAAATATGAACTCTTACTTTATTAAAATGTCTTAATTTCCTTATTTCAAATGAAATTGGGAATAGAATAAAGATTTATGTTGCACAAGGGCAATTCACAAGGAATTAAATCTAAATTTTAGCCTCACTTTGAATAATTGTAAGTGGTAACCAGAAGAGCAGCAAGCAATACAAGTCCCTATTTTTAACAGCCTCTCCCAATAGGGAGCAAACACTATGTATCATATTAGCATAAATTTAATTTATTTGGTTATACAAAATGTAAATCAATAAGAACAAATTTTATGTCCTTCCTCTGATTCCTTCCTGCTAACAGTACAAGATAAGTACATCTATACTGAGGAAACAGTAGAGTATTTCTATACTAATTAGGGTCTGTCAATTTCCTCCCACAGCTAAATGACCTTGAAACATAGAAAGTCCTCTCATTGCTAGCTTAAAAATGCTTTCTCGTGAGATTACAAAGTGCCTCTTTTATTCCTATCAGACCTTAAAGTCACTTCAGCAAGGGCATTTCTGAGAAAACTCCTAAGTACAAACTAGGAATACTTTATACTACACATAGGATAAGAAAAACAACAAACAAATAAATGAAATAAAACACACACAAATGAAAAAAAAAACCACTTCCTTTCCTTACTTAACGCTGTACTGACCATCACCAACATAGCAGGAATTTTGCAGAACTCCTCAAAATATTAAACACTTAAGTCTGGCACATTTTGGAGCAGACAGAATAAGAAAATAGTTATTAATGTTGCTGTTCTGGCTGACCTAACCTCAATTTTCACACAGGGGTGATCTCCAGTGAGGTTGCTGTCAGGATTGAGAAACAACCCTTCTGCTGTTGTTGTTGGTTTTGGTTGGGCAATGGGGGTCAAGTTAAGTGACCAAGGTCACACAGCTAGTAAGTGTTGTGTGTTTGAGGCTGGATTTGAATTCAGGTCCTCCTGAATCCAGGGCTGGAGCTCTATCCACTGAACCACCTAGCTGCCCCCAAAAACAACCCTTCTGAATGAACTTCACTTTGAGGACAGATAGAAAGATTAAAAAAAATGATTTCTTTAAAATGTAGTTATTTATTTTTGAAACTGCATATTGTGTATTCTAAATTTCTAGGGAAAATATTTATGTGTATTGAAATAAAAAAAGTGTTTTCCTGGAGTTACTAGGCAGACACCATTTTAGGACCCGAAATCACAGAATCATAGTTAAATCTATTTATATCTAGGGTGATTTACACATATATATGAAATATCTTAATCAAAGACATAATCTTTATCAGTTCAGTTGGCACTGTCTCTGCATGTAATGTCTTAGAGAATTCCTTAAAGCAGTGGTATCAAATTTGAATAGAAGCAGAGGCCAGTTACCATACATCTGGATCTCTGCTGGCTGTATATTGACTTGTTATTATTGTTCAGTCATCCAGTCGTGGCAGACTAAAAATGTGTGTTTGTGTGTGTGTGTGTGTGTGTGTGTGTGTGTGTGTATAATATATATAATTTAAATTATATGTAAGTTAAATAATTTAAAGATAGATAGATAGATAGATAGATAGATAGATAGATAGATAGATAGACAGAAAGATTTAAACTGAGAAGCAGTGTGGGATAGGGGATTAAGAATTGGCCTTGAAGCCAGGAAGACCTGGGCCCAATTTCTGACTTGGTCACATATGTGACTGTGTTCAAGTCACTGAACCTGTCAATGCTTGAGGGCAAAAGTGTCAAACACACACATATGGCCCAAACATACCTGCGTGCAGCCCAAAACCAGATTAAAATGTGCTTGGGAAATATTTGAGAAAATAAAAAGTACAATAAAATAAATAAAATATTAATGTATGGTTTCATGAGTCAATATGTTGGGTAGCTAGATTGTGAATTAGGCCTGGAGTCAGAAAGACCAGAGTTCAAATATGACTTCAGACACCTACTAGCTGTGTGACCTCTAGGCAAGACATTTAACCCCTACCTGCAAAAAGTATAGAAGGAAGTGGCAAACTGCTTCAGTATCTTTGCCAAGAAAACCTTGTGCACAGTTAGTACAGCAGGTCACAAAGAGTCTGTCGTAACTGGATTACCGAACAACAATCACAAGTCAATATACAGCCAGCAGAGATCCATATATATATGGTAACTGGCCTCTGTTTCTATTTGAATTTGATACCACTGCTCTAAGGAATTCTCTAAGATATTACATGCATAGAGAGTGCCAACTGAACTGACAAAGATTATTTCCTTGCCAGAGAGTTCCTTATATCAATAAAATCATAGATCCAGTACCCATGTAATCTCTGATAATCTCTGAAAGCTAATATCAAATAAAATCACAAATTTAGATTTGGAAAGATGATCTTATCCAACTACCTTACTTTACATTTGAATAAACTGAGGCCAAGGGCAGTTAACAGATAGGGACAGGCAGCAAAAAACTGATGGAGTAGGGAGGGGAAACAAAGTCCTCTGAGATAGAATCTAATGTTCTTTCATCTGAACTGTGCTACTTCAGTATTTTAAAGGAAGTTCAAGAAAGAACTAATACATATTTCTTTTTTTTCCTCTTCTTCCTGAAAGCCCACTTTGGGCTTTTTGGCACAGTAAAAGCAATGGAAAACAACTGAAAAATTAAATGGGTTAATTGTAGAAATTCTGTGGGGCATAAAAGTAGTATCTGTAATAATAATAATAATAATAATAACAATAATAATAATAATAACAATAATAATAATAATAATAATAATTTCTCTCTTCACAGAAAACTAACCTTCCTTTAGCCAGCTTTTCATATCTTTCAAACAGGGAGGTGGGTGAATCATTTAGTTGGTAAACAGATATCATTTCCTTTGGCACCTGAAAATAAAAGCTGTTTCCCATATTCCATTTCATAAGCAAGTCTAGTCTGGAAGTTGTTATTATTACAGAGAAACTTTCTCTTGCCTTATTGTTGATATTCCTTATATACCTTTCATAGTGTACTTCTTTTTTTTTCCACTTTGGGCCCCTTTTTCCCTTTGAGTCACCCACATAAATGTTTCTCAGAGATGGTTTTATTTCCTGACTCCTAGCATACCTGGAAGAACACTGACATTAAAAATTGACCTTTTTTTTTTTTGAGATGTTTGGGGTCATGAAAAAAAAAGTACTCAGTTTTCTAAAGCCATCCATTCTGCTAACATTCTCCCAGATATATATGGATTGAAAAAGGGTGGGTTGATCAAATAGGAAGAATCAGGGATGACTGATGTTTAGCTCATATGCTTCACACAAGGTCAAAAGATCTAAAGAGGAAGACCTATAGTAAATTACATATATTTCTTATGGTAGATTTTTGGGAGAACATAGAGAGGAGTCCCATGAGATGAACATTTATGAATGGGTTATAATTTATACCACTGGAGAGTGTGCCTCTATCAGTGAGATAAGAGATCCATTGAACCACTGAGGTAAATATTCAATATTGTTGATGCTGTTGTCTTGGCTAAAATACTGGAGTGGTTTGCCATTTCCTTTTCTACCTCATTTTACATAGGAGAGCTGAGACAAACAGGCTTAAGTGACTTTCTCAGACAGCTACTAACTGAGGCTAGATTGGAACTCAGATATTTCTGACCCCAGGCTTGGTGCTCTATCCACTATACCACCTAGCTGTGCCACCCACCAAATTTTTTTATGCAATTTAGTAATTTTTATTGATTTGAAAAATAAATTATTATTATTATTATTATTATTATTATTATTATTTTACTCAAATGACTAATGTTTTAGTGCCTTTTGCTTTTTCACTAACAGGTTCAAATAAGCTGTTCAATGAGAGAAATCAAGAAGTCATATTTTTCCCTCTCCTTTCCCATTCCATTAGTTTGCAGGCACCATTTTATATCTGAAAGAACACTGGTCTAAAAAGACCTATATCCATGGTAGCGAAGTGGCACAGTGGGTAGAGCTCCAGCCTTGGAGTCAGGAAGACCTGAGTTCAAATCTGAACTCAGACATCTGACACTTACTAGCTGTGTGACCCCTGGCAAGTCACTTACCCCTTATTGCCTCACCAAAAAACAAACAAACAAACAAACAAAAAAAGCAGAAAAAGACCTAAATTTAAGGCACCACTTCCTTATTTACTAGAGATCACAAATTTCAAAGCCTCTTTTTTTCCTTTTCTGAAAAAAAAAGGAAATTTTATAAAATGTTGCCTATTACAAAGATGTTGGAAAAAAGCTTTGTAACCATGAAATTTCACATAAGTGGCAAATATAATTATTTGTAAATAGAAGCCAACTTTATTCAAAACAAGAACATCTTGAATTGAATCTATACTCTTAAATAAGTTAAAGAGTGACTCCCATCTAATTTCAAATCCCAGCATACTCAAAGTAAATACGGCTCCTAGAAGCCATAATATACAGTCCAAGAGGCACCTGTCTTATCTGTAATCCATTTAATTTTCTGAGCAAACCATGCTTTCAAAGATAGCACAAAGGTTAACATTAGCCTAACTCTTGTTAACTTCTGAATTACAAATTAATAGATTCTCAGTGAGTGATTTAAAGAAAAATAAACATGTAATTCACCTACCATAGGTAGGAGAATGAGGGAAAAATATGAATTTTTAACAGTATTTTTTCAGATTTTCTTACCCCTTAGGAAAGAGTTAAGTTATAGGATTCATTCTTTTCTGTGATGGGAAATAAATAAATGGTATTCCTCAGGGCAGAAACAAAACTCTAACAAGGAGAGAGAAAGGACATACTCCTCCTTTCTCATCTATGTAGTCATTCTGATTGATCCCAGGAGACTTTGCTTCATCTGGGCTACCTTAATTGGCCTCACTTGGAAATTCTTTTCTCCATGCCTGCAAGGAAAGTCAGAACTATACAAGGAGAATGTGCAGGCCGCACTTTTCCTGAGGGAATCTGGTTAACCTTTTACTGCCAAATGGTACCAAAACATAACTTACCCTTAGCCCGAGACCCTTCAAAAAGTTTTATTACTGGAGACCCAGGTGAGAAGAAAAAAAGCTTTGTCAGTCTGCCTTGTCAGAAAAAGGATGGATTTTGTGGTTCGCACTTGACTGTTTTTATACTTTGCTTAAAGTAAACTTTTCCAAGTACTCCTTTAATCATTAGTTTTGCTCTGGGGCCCTTGTGAAAAGTGTAGAACTCCAACTGTTGCCCTCAAAATCTGTAGTTTCCCATTGGCTTCTAACTTATGCTTCAAATGACTCAAAGGCGAATAAAAATATACACTTTTTGGTAGAATGTTAGCATTACTACATATGGGGAAAAAAGAATATCAGAGAGAAGGAGGATGGGAGAGAATATTGTTTTACAACAAAAAATAAAAATGCTATTTCATGAAAAGGTAGAAGCCAAGCCAGTACAGAAGAAGCAAGGAGTTGTCACACATATTTCATGATGATAATTTCCAACAAAACTTAGTGCACTAGTCATCATATGAAATCACATCAATTTCCTCAGGAGCTTATCAGGAATCTTGGGCCTTTTGAAATCAGGAATTTCCTGATATTGCAAGCATTCTTCTCAAGAATTTATTTGTCACCTCTTAATTACAATTCCTGCTGTAGTTTCAATATTACATGTATTGTAAATTGTCCTTTGAAGAACAAGGCATTGGAGATGTGAATGCCTAAACAGAAAGAGCCAGAGCAATTTATAGTGGTAGTGGTGATGCTAATTATTGTAGTGGTTATGATTAAGAGATGATGATAATATATAGCTCTTTGTAATGTTCCTTCGATTAAGAGAGATAGAATATGAACTCTTTGAGGGCATCACTGTTTATTTTTGCTTTTGTAACCCCAGAGGTCTGATGCAATGTCAAGAACATGGAAGTTGCATGTATGATAAATGATTGTTCATTTATTATTTTATTGAATGATGTCCAGGGTTGGTTTTTTTTTCTACTTTTTTTAACACTAATCTGTATCTACATTCTTATCTATCTTGTTCGTATTTAGCGTATTCAAAAGACCCCAGGGATCTTCTTACCCTGGAACGATGCATTTATAAAGAGGATCCAGCAAAAGTGGAAGTACTACAATAAAAAAAAAAAACTCATCCCCATTACATTTAAGTCTTAGCACAGGTGAAAACCTTTTGCATTGCTCTTAACTGTGCTATGGCCCCTCCTACATCAGGACAAAGGGTACCCAGATGCCTATGTCACAGAGTGATACATATACCTAATATATAATACATTTAAAAATAAGATACATTTAAATTTATGAATTAAATTTAGTTTCATCTAAATGGCTACTCTTTCTGAAAAAGAGATTTGTAATGCCATTATTACATCTAGTAAATTGATAAGCAGAAATTACTCTAAACTGTTAGAAGATGATAATAGAATATCCTGGTGATTGTCTCAGCCCATTCTCCTCAGCCCAATAAGTTCTGAGCAGGGATTTTTAACTTGGATCTGTGAACTTGATTTTTATATATGTATACATATATATATATATATATATATATATGTATATATATACATATATATATTTGATATTTCAATATATAATTGGTTTTCTTTGAAACTAATTTCACTTTTTCTTATGTATTTAAAAGCCTTCTTCTGAGAAGTCCACAGTCTTTGATAGAGAACCAGAGAGGTCTATTACACACACACACTACACACACACACACACACACACACACACACACACACACACACACACATACACACACAGGTTAATAAACACTGCTTGACCTTTTATAATTTTGTGTATCAGAGCAAAACTTCCATTTTGACACATCCAAGGAATTTCATTTAGATAAATCAGGTGACAAATCTGGCCACCCAGTGAAAACAAAAGGCTTGTCATAGAACCTCTGTAAAGCCATCTACTAAATCAAGAATGACTACAATGTGCTGATGGACATTGGAATCATGCTAAAAATCAGCCTCTACTAATATCTGTCTGTAATGCCTCATCATATCACTAAGGAAATTCAGGGACTTTAAAGGTTACAACCAATGGAATATTAATCCTAAACATCTAAAAAGGGTTTTGGCATATTTTCTGAAACTTACTTTCTAAGTTGCCTAGTATAGAGAGATTAATCACTTGCCTAGGGTCAAACAAACAGTATTTATCAGAAGCAGGATTCGAATCCAGGTGTTCCTGGTTTTGAGACTGGCTCTTACTTACTCGTATATCTCAATGGATTTGAATGTCATCATTTCAAAAGTTCCCACTGATGATGTAGAAGGAAGTCACTCATGCCTTCTCCTCTTATGTGATGCTTCTTGTTTTTGCCCTCCCATTAATTCTTCTCAAGAAATCCATTCAATGTAGTAAAGATTTTCCTCCATTGCTTTCAATCATGAGGAAACCAGAGGAGTGAATGGACTTTCCATCAGTTATCCCAACTTACTGATTGTTCTTTTTATTTTCTTTAAGATTTCTTTTATCCCAGGAGAGTGGTATTTCTGGGGCCTTCCAAGCTCTTTTCTTTCTTTTGATATGTTTGTTTATTTTGTTGTTATGGCCAATTGAGCTAACAAGGTTATTCAAGTGACACACTACAATTAACAAGATGTTTTTGTTCTTAAGTAACACCAATGTGCTAGTACTGTGTTATTCTCTTTGCACTCAGAGAAATCTTTAATTGTTTTAAGTTAACACTTTAAAAATAGTCACTGGGCAACATGCTTAGCCATTTAAAAGTTTTCCTGGTAGTTAACTGGTATTAAAGTTAGATCTGCTCCTGGACAGCAGCAGTAGCTGGTGTGGCAGATAATCACAGTATTTTAATTTAGACACCTGTTTATTCACCTACTCCAGTGGGGGAAAAAAGTGTGAAAGTCTTATAATGTGCCAGCAGTACTACCACCACCACCAATTCTAAGAGATGAGAAATAGTCAAAAGGAGAAATTACCACTGTACATTCAGGTAGCCTATTTACCCACAGTCCTTGAATAAGTTGATATGCCATGTTTTCAAAAGAAGTGGCATTACTTTGACCTGTTAGGGATCATTTATTGTATTTTCACTTTCAACAAATCAATAAACATTTATTGTCTACAGGATATGCTGGGTAGACAAAGATGAAAATGAAAGAGTTCTAGGCCTCAAAGAGCTTACATTCTATAAATGGAAGGAATATGTAGGAGTGTGTGTGTGTGTGTGTGTGTGTGTGTGTATGCGTATGTGTGTGTAAGCACACATTACAATGGCCTATGTCAACTGTTCATGGAAAGAAACTAGTTTTCCTCTCAAATGCTGTAGAAGTGTTGAACTAAGAACTTCCTGAGTTAGAAGAAAAGGGAAATGCCAAAAATGTATAGATTTTTTTTTAAATAGGAGTACCAACTATATTATTATTTGTCATAATAGCTCCCCAAGCGTTGAGTACTTTATATGAAGTCATCCAAAATAGAAAACAGCAGTTTTCTTCATGGCCTTCATCAGATGAAGAAGATGCTGAGCTTTTAGGAAAAGTTCTGAATGAGAAAAGAAAAAGTAAGTTGGTTTTTCCCTCCCTCCCCTTCCTTCTCTCAGCAGGAGGAAACAGCTAATGCTATCCTGGTGAAATCACTAATTGATTGCATCAGTGCATGAGCACAGCAGCTGTCCTTGTACCTTTAGTGGCGACAAAATGAAGGCAGCTTGGCCTCCTGTCAGGCAAGATTGTCTGACTTCATTATTTCTTATGAGTCCTTTCCGGATGCACTGGGTGGACAGAAGAGCAGAAGGGAAGGAAGGTCCATGGACCATTAGTGTTCATTTTTGTCCAGGAAATGGTAAGGAAAAGATGGCTTAGATGATGCCTGTGGGATCCCATCAAATAATCAGTGTGCTAATTCGAAAAGGAGATAACATCCTTATCAGGAATGTTTATATTTTTTAGAATACAAATTCACCCAGATACCCACCTGTTTCATTCCCAGGAAAATGACACTCTTAATTACTAATGCATATGTAGGTATCAACCAATGTCTTATGAAGCAATCTTTCAAAAGTCCCCTCACCACATCCTCAAATTTTTGAGGTGGAAGCAGTCTTAGGTCTTAGCCAATTTACTACTCTCTAATCATAGCTGAGGCAAATGACACCCCCAACGAAATGAAATAATATTCTCAAGGCTACAGATACTGGCTAAAGCAGATGACAGGTTGTGGTTGCCATTTCCTTCTACAGTGTTTATTCTATGTTTCCTTACCAGATGGGGTGGCTAGAGGGATAGGATTAGAGTCTAAAACACCTGGATTCTAATCCAGCCTATGATACTTACTGGATATATGACCAGAGACCAAGCACTATACCTCTCAGTACGCCCAGGCAAAGTTTTGGTGCTATAAATAAAAGGATAGTTGCCCAAATACTTTTGGTGGAGATCCCAATGCCAGTGACATCACAGGTTGGGACTACTTAACTCTCTCTATTTCAGTCATGTAAGAAAAATAACCTTTCAAAATGTCTGTCCACTTGTTATATGTTGAGATAATTCTCTTCCAACATATTGTCACCAATATATAATCTAAGGTCCTTGAACATGCAATATATGATATAATTTAGAGACTGTTTAGTTTTGTTAGATTCTTTAGTCTTTTTATCCCTGATTAAGCACTGTACCTTGATATATTATGCACTTGATAAAGGGTTAGTGGATTGGAATGAATTCTAAACATTCCCAGTTGTTTACTATTTTTGAAGGAGGATGTAGTAAGACAAATAAATATTGAATTCTCACATTTCAAGGTAAATTATGGGCCTGGTTAAAATGGTCGTGAAGAAAGCCTATGTCTTTTTCATGCTGATTAATTCTGCTTATGGATAGTGAATGCATGATTTTGGTATTCCCTGTGTCATCACTCCATGTATCAAAAGGAACCAGAAGCTCTAGAAACTATTCAATGAAATACAGTGAAGAGCAGATGGTAATTTCTATTCCATTTTTTCTTCACCTGCAAAATACATTCAACCCAAGAAAGAACAGCTAATTGTATGTTTCTGGTAGTGAATTATGGTGATGACCATTGGGAAATTAAACCAAAGAACAACAGCCTGGATAGATATCACTTGAGACTTAACTCACAGATAAATGAGGAGGGAATGAGAAAGGAGGTGAAGCACAGTTCACATAGAAAGTGAATCCTTAGATTTTATGTAATTAAAGAGTTATATTCCTCCTTAAATTTTTTAGCCATTTTTATTTCTTCCTGATCTGATTTAATATCATATTGTCACTTGCTTAAAGGTTCTAATCAAGATTTTTTTTTTCCTCATGTAATAATCTACTGTTGTGGCTGTGTCCATACTTGCATTACTTCTTATGCTTTGGAGATAACTGTATGTTCTCAAAGGCTGTAATAGTGGATCCAAAGCTCTGACAGGAAACTGAAAATCATAAGGATTCTGTCATCTGATGATTAAATGAAGCAATAGTGGAGGGGCACATTACAAGCAGCTATTGATTTGTTAATGATTTTTTTTTAATTTTAGCCGTATCAAGCCATGAAATAAAGAATGATTTTAAAAAGTATTTCAGATTGGTCTGTTTCCCTATGCATGGGTACTGATGATACTTGATTGATGAAAATAGGGGCAAAATATGTTAAGGATCATATGGATTTTAAAAAATCAACAACCATCAATTTTACAATTGGTTCTCTAAATTTAGTAGCCTTGTCCATTGACCAAAGTATAGATCAATTGTGGGAGAAGCTGAATCTTATCAATCTTGATCTATCTATCTATCTATCTATCTATCTATCTATCTATCTATCTATCTATCATCTATCTATCTATCTATCTATCTGTATATATGTAAGATTTCAGTTAAATGAAAGAATACCTCAGATACTCCTGAGAGAGACAAAATCAAGAGATAGAAGAGTGGATTTTATCATCCACCATAGACTAAATGGGCAATGAGGTGGCATAGTGGATAGAGTACCAGGCCTTGAGTCAGGAAGTCTCCTCTTCCCAAGTTCAAATCAGGCCTCAGACATTTATTAGTTGTGTGAACCTGGACAAGCCACTTAACTGTGCCTTAGCTTCCTCCTCTGTAGAATGAGCTGGAAAAATGAAATATCAAAACACATCATTATCTTTGGCAAGAAAACCCCAAAAGAGTTTGCAAAGAGTCAGGCATGACTGAAAAAAAAATTGCTCAATAACAACATAGACTAAAAGACATACCAGTTTATGGCCTATTTGATCATCATGTATTTCATTACTATGATAAATTTGAACCTAATTATAAGTAAAGTACAAACTTCATTTAATATTGATGAAATGGTAGAGAAATTTTATCGAGAACTTAATCAGATACCAGAAATAAAATAAATATACTCTTTGTTTCTGAGTAACTTCAATGCAAAGTTGGGAAAAGGAAAGTATTTGAACATAAGCAAATACGGTTTAGTAGAAATACATTAATGAGATCAAAGATCAGTAGATTTTACAGAAAAAATCTTGTGCATCTATGTTATAAATATATTCTTCAAAATAAGAATTTCTGGTGTGGAATGTGATGATCACCAAATATACCACAAAGAACAAAATCAACTAAATATTAATGGATAGGGAAGGATTTACTATTGTTATGGGAGATATCTTTAGTTTGTCATCTGTACACAGACAGACTGTTAATTTTTCAGAGCTGAGATGAAAATTGGTACAATACAAGACAAACAATGAGAAAAATATATGATGAATAATTAATGTGATTGAACCCTAAATGACATATCAAGTTGTTTAATTTTTTTCAAGGAAATGGACAACAAAAATGACATTGACACTGACCATAAAAATTTTATCCAGAAATTAAATATTTAATACCACCAGTCTGAACATTTCACCTCACACTCCCTCACTCAGTGACTCCCCATTCACTCTAGTGAAATACAAAATGATCTGTTTAGCATTCAAAGTCCTTCATAACTTAACCCCCTCTAAACTTTCTAGTATTCTTAACATCTTACTCCCCAATTTTTACTCTTCAATCTAATGATACTGGTTTTCTGGTTGTTCCACAAACAAGATGCTCCATCTCTCAGCTCTGGGCATTTTCTCTGGCTGTTCCTCATAAATGGAATGTTTTTCCTCCTCTGGTCTGTCAGTGACTTCCCTGAGTTCTGTTAAGTTCCAACTAAAATCCATCTCTTGCTGGATGTCTTCCCCATCCCCTTTCCACTCTAGTGCATTCCCTCTGTTAATTATTTTCTATTTTCCCTTTACATATTTGCATCTTATGTCCCAAATTAGATTTTAAGATTCTTAATGACTGAGACTGCTCTTTTTATTTTTGACCTCTTTTTAAAAAATTCCCAGCACATAGGTCAGTATATGGCACATAGTAAGCACTAAATAAATGTAGATGAATTGAACAAAAGAGTCCCAAAATATCTCCTTCAATAAACATTTGGCTAACTTACCAAATGGAGTAAAGTGGTTGCCAAATGAAACATTTCATTAGTATACAAACAATTCTGTGAAATCTTATGAAAAATGATAGTGGATAACTATGAGCAATGTGGTCTCCAAAAAAGGAGAAAATGAATGCAGGATTTTTTTTAAAACTTGATGAAAATTTTGGGGTCACATGACCAATAGAATAGGGAACTAGACATTTTTCCTTATCTTCACAACCACTTAAATCTCAAAAAAAAAAATAGGAATTATGCAGATGGGATGAAGCATTTAAGTCCTTTATGCAGATCAGGACGACAAGAAATCCAACAAAATATAAACCCAATTAACCTGAAGAAGAGAAAGATAATCTCTAAACCCTACGGCACTCACCCAACCTCCACTTCCCTATACTCCATCATCTTCTGGTAGGGCTACACAATCCAAACAAGTTCTCTTCCCTAAGAAATAATTTGGGGCAGAGACTGAGGCTAGTGAAATATAAATTGCCCAGTATGAAAGGGTTGGGAAAATGGCATTGATTTTCAGTCCCCAAAGAAACCATACTCAAAGGGGAAAGAGTAATAAAAGCAAAAGGAGACTGAAAGGGAAATAAATAGCTGAAATTACCAAAGACCACAAGAGGAAAAAATGAGTTAAAGATCTCATGCAGAACAAGACAAAATAAAAGGAATAATATCGATAATGGAAAGAAATATAGTCTCTAGATCTGCTAACAAAGGCCAGATTTTATGAATAAACACTACAAAGAAAGTAAAATTAATCAACATTCGATGAGGCAGATAAGCCTGTGAATTCTTAAGGAAGCATGAAACCAAAGCAAAATGTTCTTTAATGGTTTAAAAAGAATATGTTACTTTTACATTATACATAATTGGCAGAATCTAAAAACATGGATATACAGGGGCAAATCTTAGCGATGGATCAAAACAGAGTAGCTGATCATGAATATAAATACAGAGAAGTGAACTACAGTCTGGAAAAAGAGAAGCAACATCAATTATGCTGAAATCAAGTATTATCTCCATACAAGAATAACCTATTAACCTTGAAGAAGGGTGAATAGAGACAAATTAGGGAGTATATATCCCCAAGAACATATAAAGTCAAAATATCTGAAAATCGTAATGAAACAAATCATAAAAGAAAACTTTCAAAGACTCGTGGACACAGAGAACATTGACAGGATTATGAACCGAAATAATACAGAAATAGCTTGTGAGGTGAGGAACTATATAGTAATCAAAACTTAGAGACATAAAGATTAAGTTTAACAATCTGAATGAAAAATAAAGAAAATACAAATGATGATGATAAAGGATTTCAATATAAAGGAAATAAAATTTGGATAACACAAGATGGATCTTCAAACTGCAGAAACAAGAAGAAATCCAGTTATGTTTTTAGAAGAGCAAAGGAGGTCAAGATGCAATAAAAATGACATATCATGCACATGTGGGACTATTAATAATAAAAAAAAAGCAATTAAATTTATAAAAAAAAAAAGTGTTCCAATCATTCCACAAAGAAAACTAGTCCTGAGCAAAATATTTGCTTTTCAAACATGACAGACAACAAATACAACAAAAGTGAAAAAATATGGTAAAGGACAATGACAACAAAATACCAACAGAGAGACCATTAAGAATTCTCTTTCCTTCTAAGAGACAAGGGGAAAGCAAAAGTCTAATAGAAATTATGGGGAAGAAATTATTTGGAAATATTATGGATGCAACCTCATAAGAACCAATGTATAAGGGAAGCAATATTTTTGTGGGATTAATTACAAAATGACAGGACATATAGAAGGGGAGGTGGGAGTTAGAAAATAAAGTGAAATATGTGATATACCTTAAATAATTCAAAGGTTAATAATAAAGAGAGCATCTTCTAGGGGCGGAACCAAGATGGTGGAGTAGAGAAGACACTCAGCTGAGCCGTCCCAACATTACCCTTCAAACAACTTTAAAATACTGCCTAAAATCAAATTCTGGAGTGGTAGAGTGAACAAAAGCTTGGAGTGAGACATTCTCAAAACAAGGTGATCAGAAAGAGAGATTGGTGACATAGGGCAAGTATCTAACCCATAGTATCTGTAGATGAAACAATAGTAATTGGACTAAGTAGTCTTGAGAGAAGTAGCAGCAGCTTTAGGAGCTCTCAAGCCAGATATACTAAAAGGACCTAACAACTGGTCAGAAAAAAAAAAAAATTACATAACACCCCTGTGCTAGTGCTGAATGCAGGACCAGATGCTTTTTGCCAAGTTCATTGCCTTTACTAACTTCTGGGTTATACATCAAAGGTAGAGAGGAACACTTTTTGTAAAGAGGTACTGGGAAGCTCTTAGGGGTAGTATCACTTTGGCACCAAGGGATCAGGCACCCTAAGGAGCAGTACTAATTTTTTTTTTTAATTTTTAGGCAATTGGGATTAAGTGACTAGCCCAGGGTCACACAGCTAATAAGTGTCAAGTGTTTGATCTGAGGCCTGATTGAACTCAGCTCCTCCTGACTTCAGGGCCAGTGCTGTATCCACTGTACCACCTATCTGCTCTCTGAGGAGCAGTTTTAATTGCACTCTCAAAGGATCAGAGTACCTTCTGGGTAAGGACCAAAGTGCTTACTAAAATGTTGGTGACCGTACCTCTCCCCAGTCACACCATCTTAAAAGCACCAAAATCTTCCAAATCACAAGAACTAGCTGTGAAAACAGCAGTGTGAATAAGTCTGAAGCAGTACCTGACTGAAGCACTGAGACATTACCAATCTGCCCACAAAGCCATGAATAGAACCCAGTATTAAAATAAAGTTCTAAATCAAGAAATAGGTTGGGGAAATAAGCAAGCAAGCAACAACAACAATAAATAACCTGATTTTAAAAATCTACAATGGTGACAGGGAAGATAAAGACATAAAATTAGAAGACAATGAAGTCAAAACAGCTACGAGCAATCCACAAAAAAACGTTAATTGGATACAAAGGCAGCAAGAATTCCTAGAACTAACTAAAATTATTTTCAAAATCAAATAAAAGTGGAAAAGAGAAGCACAGTTTAAAAAATGAAATAAAAGGAATATAATTATGAAAAAGACAATTAACAGTTTGTTAAAACATGCACAAAAATACTGAAGAATAGTGGGATAATTTAAGTAAATTGAGGGAGCATAGAAAATGTGTCAGATCTATATCTATCCAATCTATCGGATGCCTATCAGATATATGGTTAAGGAAAATGTTTATGACTAAAAAGGATAGACAGGATGTCAAGAAATAAAATAGATCATTTTGATTACGTGAACTTAAAAAAAATTAAACTTTTGCACAAACAAAACTAATGTAGCCAAAATTGAAAGAAAAAAAAAAGAAATTGGGGGGAAATGTATTGGAAGTTTCTCTGATAAATGCCTCACTTATCAAATATAAAGGGATCTGAGCCACATTTATAAAAATAAAAGCCATCCCCTTGATGATAAATGGTAAAACAATATGAATAGACTATTTTCAGAAGGAGAGATCTAAGCTATTAATGGTCACATAAAAAAAAATCTAAATCACTACTGATAGAGAAATGCAAATTCAAAGAACTCTGTTATACCATCTCATACCTATCAGATTGGCTGATGTGATAGAAAAGGAAAATAACAACTGATGGAGGGGATGTGGAAAAATTGAAACAATGATGCACTGTTTTTAGAGTTGTGAACTAGTCCACCCTATAAAACTGTGCATGTCTTTTGACTCAGCAATATAATTTCTAAGTATGTAATCCAAACAGATAAAGGAAAATGGGACAAGATCTAGTGGTACAAACAGATTTAGAGCCACTCGTTTTTCTTTTGGCAAAAATACTGGAAATTTTGGGGATACACATCAACTAGGGAATGGTGGAACAAGTTGTGGCACATGAGTATGTTGGAATACTATTGTGCTATGAGAAATGAAGAGCAGAATGATTTCAGAAAAAGAAAAAAAAACCTTGAATGACTTACGTGAGCTCTTGGAAAGTAGAGTTAGCAGAACAAAGAGAGCATTTTGCACAGTAATATCACTACTATAAGAATCATTACCATTACCTACTGTTGATGAAGACAGTTGTCGAAATAATTCCAGAGAATCCAAGATGAAAAATGCAATTCACCTTCAGAGAGAGAACTGATAAACTCTCTATTCAGATTGATGCATCTTTTTCTTTTTTACACTCTTTATTTCTATTGTTTTATTATCTTGATATTTTTTTGGCAACATGATTAATATGAAAATAGATTTTCCTGACATCATATGTATAATTGATATCAAGTTGCTTGCTCTCTGAAGGAGAAGGGTGGGTCAGAGGGTAAGTAGAGAATTTGGAAGTCAACATAAAAAAAAGTGGTTGGTAAGAAGTTTTACATATAAATGGGAAATCAAATACACAAAAATTAATGAAAGCAATGGATAAAAAAGAGTTCTGTTACCTCAGGAAAAAGAAAACCTACTGGAGAATGAGTGTGGAGATAAAAGGGATGGACTGAAACACAGGAAAAAAAAGAGGAAAATCTTGTTTCATTGGAGGACTGAAGTACCATCTACAAATGCTCCCATTAGGGAAGCAAGATATCAAATGAATACTTTAATGAAATAGAAATAAATTACAAAACAAGGAAAAGGGGAAAAGAGGAAGGAAGATTTTATCAAATAATACAGTAGAGAAAATAAGAAAAAATAAAAAAAAACTAGATAACATGAAGAAAGAAAAACTAATAAGTTAAGCAAACTTTGAAAGTGCAGAAAGAGGTAACAAACCTCAGTGAGGAGGCTACTTGAGTTTGAGGAAGAGATCTCCTAGGAAAAGGGTGGTTTTAGCATAGATGAAGCTAAAATAACTAAAAAGACATAGTTTTGTGTTTATAGAAGAATAATAAAAAAAAAAAACCCTAATTATTTTTCGGAAAAATTAGTAGAGGCAAAGTGCTTAGATAAAAATGCCTACATATAATTTTAAAATTAGGAAAATGCTCTTAATATTTTAAATAAGTATTTATTAAGTGATTATTATGTGCCATAGGTCATGCTAAGCATTTTATAAATATAAGTTCATTTTAAGGCACATAGCATAGTAGATAGTATATATTAAGTGCTATATAAATGTTTATTATCATTATTGTTGTTAATTATTATCCTCACAATTAACCTGGGAGGTAGTTGATAGAACTACCCCATTTTACAGATGAGGAAACTGAAGAAGATAGGGTTTAAGTGACTTCCTAAGATTCACATATCTAAAAAGAGTCTGAGACTTCATTCAAACTCATGTCATCCCTATTCTGAGTCTGAGACTCTGTCCACTCTACTAATATTATCGTAGAGTGTTTTTCAGTCATGTCTGACCCTTCATTACCCCATTTGCAGTTTTCTTGGCAAAGATAGTATAGTCGTTTCCCATTTCCCTCTCCAGCTCATTTTACAGATCAGGAACTGAGGCAAACACAGTAAAGTGATTTGCCTACAGTCACACAGCTAGTAAGTGTCTAAGGCCAGATTTGAACTCAGGAAAAGGAGTCTTCCTGAATCCAAGCCCAATGCTTTATCCACTGCATCACCTAACTATACTAAATAGCTGCCTAAATCATTACTTTAAATGTGAATGGGTTAAAAAGTCCAATAAAGTGAAAACAGTAAGTGACATTGCATAACAAAGCAATAACCCACAATCTGTTTCCAACAAGAAACAACAATCAGCACACCTAAAAATACCAAAAATAAGGGACTGGAAGAAAATTCAGTATGAATTATTTGAATTTTTTTAAAAAAAGAGTTGCAATAAAAGCAAAAATAAATATTTACATACGAGAGAGAGAGAGAGAGAGAGAGAGAGAGAAGGAAACTTACTCAGGAGGTAATAACAAACCAAGGTCAATATTAAACTTAAATATTCCATGTGTCTTAGTATCTGACTTAATAAAGGAAACATTGACTGAACTACAAGAATCCTTACCCAGTAATAAAGTAATGGTAGATTTCAATGTCTCTCGATTTTGGGCATCAGTAATAGAAAGGTTAAAAAAATGGAAATATAAAATGGAACATTATTTTTTGGTGAAATTAAATTTAAAAACCTCATGGCATCTTCTGAATAATACTACCATAGTGTGTGTGAGTGTGTATAAAATTTAAAAAAAATATTATATGTATACATATATATATGTGTGTGTGTGTGTGTGTATACATATATACATATACAAAAGACATACATATATGTATATGCATGTGTATGTGTATATACATATATGTATGTATGGATGTATGTATCAGTTATGGAACCTATGTAAAAGAATATTTTTTTTAAATGGCTATATGTTAGGACACAGAGATGTTGTAAGCAAATGTAAAAAGAGACAAACTTAGGAAATGCATCTTTTATATAATACAATAAAAATAATACTCAGTTCAATGGTCTCCCATTTGCCAAATCTAATGGCCTTTTCTCAACGTTCATTCTCCTTGACCTCTCTCTAGACTCTGACATTTTTCATCGCTCATTTCTCCTTGATATGCTCTCCTCTCTCAATTTCTGGCATACTACTCTCTCTCTCTCTCTCTCAGTTCTCTTCCCCACCTCTTTGAATACTCCTTCTCTGTCTCCTTTGTTGGATCCTCTTCCACATTAGTCCCTCTCACTTATGGCATCCCTAAAGTTTCTGTCCTGAGTTCTTTTCTCTTCTCCTTCCACGTTCTTTCATTTGATGATCTCATCTGCTTCCATTTATTAAGTACTATCTCTGTGTTGAAGAGTATTCTCAAGTCTATCTATCCTGCCACAGACTCTCTGCTGATTTTGAATCTCACAACTCCAACTGCTTTTCAGAAATCTGGAACTAGATGTCAAGTAGACATCTTAAATTGAATATGTTTAAAACAGAATTCATTATCTTTCCTATTAAACCTTTCCCTCTCTTACCTTCCCTATTATTATAGAGGGCTACATAAGCATCCCATTCCTCAGGCTGCCAACCTAGGAGTCATCCTTGACTCCTTATCATATCTCACTTCTCCATATCCAATCACTTATGAAAGGTTGTCAATTTTACTTTTACAACTTCTTTCCAATATGTCCCCTTCCTTCCTCTGTCTCTGCCATGACTCTGGCATAAGCCCTTATCATATCAAGCCTGGATTATTGCCATAGTTTGCTGCTGCGTAGGCCTGCCTCAAGTCTCTTTCCACTCCAATCCATTCTCTACCCACTAAAGTGATTTTTCTAAAGTGCATTTTTCATCATGTCACCCTTTGGCTCTAGAGGTTTCTGATTCCCTCCAGGATCAAAAAATGCTTCATTCAGCATTCAAAGACCTTCTAAACCCAGCTCCCTCTTACCTTTCCAGTCTCCTTACACATATCTGATCTACTGAATTTTCCACTAACAAGTCCATCTCTTAACTCTGGGCATTTTTCCTGAATGTTGCCCATGTCTCAAATGCTTTCCCTTCTCCACTCTGATTACTTGCTTTTCTGATTTCCCTCAAGTCTCAACTAAAATCCTTTCTTTTACAAGAAGCTTTTCTAAACCTCTCAATTTTCATATATTTCCTTTCTTATTTCCTGTCTATTTACCCTGTATATAGCTTTTGGTACATATATTTTTGTCTATCCCATTAGATTGTGAGTTCCTTATTGTGCAGGACTGCTTTTGACTCCTTTTTTGTAACCCTAGGATTTAGCACAGTGTGTAGTATATAGTAGTTCCTTAATAAATGTTTATTGACTACCATGCAAAATAAATTGCTATTTGAACTTAATATGATCATGGTATAAAACAGAAGAGAAGCAGACCATATATCTCTTGAAACTATGAAAAGGAGATCTATTGTTAACTAAGAAAATGGCAGAGGCAAAATTAAATAATATGAATGGATAACTTTGATCATGTGAAACAGTAAGTCTTCTGCACAAATAAAATTAAATGTACTATAATACAAAGGGAAGTTTGAAATGGGAAAGTCTTTGTATCAAAGGCTATGTTATTTATAAATGTTTATGGAAATTGCATCTATGTTATTTATATGTCTATATCTGTATTTACAATGATCTACCTACCATTTCCTAATTGATAAGTGAACAAAGAATATGTGCAGTTTTCAAAAAAATGCAAACTATTAACTACTATATTAAAAGAATGACAAAATAATTAAGAATGAGAGAAGTGCACATCAAAACAACTTTGAGGCTTCACCTTATGCCACACAATTGGAAATGCTGAAAAAAGATGGGAATAGTCAATTTTAAAGGGGTTGTAGGAAAGATAGATACACAAATTCATTGTGGGAAGAGGTATGAACTAGCCGAACATTTTGGAAAGTAATCATAAAGTCTTCCTTCTTTGATAATGATTTTCCATTACTAGACATACCCTAAGGAGGCCATAGATAAGAAGGAAGTCATCGTGAACACCAAAATATTTGTAGAGGCAATTTGTGAATTAGAAACAAAAGAGATGCCCAATTATTAGGGAATGGCTAAGGAAATCACAGTATAGGGATGTTATTGGATATCTCTGTGCTGTTTAAAAGTATGAATGTCACACAGCTACACTTGTATGGATAAGTTTACCTGAATTAATACAGAGTAAAGTAAACAAAGCCAAGAAAACAGTATGCATAGTAAAAGGGACAAAAAAAATCACAACCACAGACAAAAGCAAAAGTGAACACTTCAAAATTTAAATAGACAACTATGGTTCAAAAAAAAAACAATTATGAGAAGACACACCAAATCCCTTTACATAGGTGGTAAACTCACAGGTCTTAGACATTGCACATTTTTTCAGAGTTTTCCTATGTTTTGATAAATTGTTTGGATTTCCCCACCATTTTTTCTTTTTTTTAAAATTTTCTTAAAATATTGCTTGTTATGTGGAATAGCTCTCTAGAAGGGGCAGGGAGAAGGTTAATGAGAGAAAGCATTTTTGTGTAAAACAAAAGGTATAAATAAAATTTTGTTTTAAAAAAGAAAGTTTGGTATGATATCTAATTAATAGAAACACCTAAAGGACTTTCATAGATTAAAAATGGAAGGAGGACTACAGGGGGACAGAAGTTAAAAGTATAAACTGAAGCTAAGAGATGGAAATGACTTACCTAGGAATGCTCAGCTACTTAGTGGCTGAGGCAGGATTTGACCTATGCTCTTCTTGATTCCATGTTCAGCATTCTTTGTACTTTATCACCTACTGGCCTAAGGAGCTACTCATGAACAGCCCATATGCAACATACGGATCTAGATGATGTGAAGATGAGGGAGCATGACAGTGCTTTGGTGGACTTCCTGTTGTGAATTTGTGGGACAACATGAATCAGAATCTGATAGGATCAGAAGGAAAGATCTATATCCCTGGATGGAGTATTCACATCAATGCCATCAGATTTCCCACTGGAGGACTGGAGTATGATTCCTTCCTGAGGGAGGATGTCTTCTCTCCTCAAGATAGCATCAGATATTTTTCTTCAATCAATTTGCAAATAGCTAATCACTGTTAACAATTTCACTTTAGCAATACCACACTTTAAATCCCTTCTCATCTTACAAGTATCTTTCTTATTTGGATTCTTGGCCAGCTTTCTCAAGTCATTCTCAAGTTCAGTCTGTAAATAATTACCTTTATTAATAAAACAATGGCAGCTCCTTCCCCATCTTCCAGTTCTGCAAATGAGCAACAAGGATTGAATACAGATTGGCTTACTAAATAATGACAAAAAATGTTCTAAGGGAATTTTAAAGCTGTAGAACTAATAAGTCCCACGTACCATTTAAGGCACTTAAAATTCTCACAACACGCATGGATGCTAATCTTTAGAAAATCTCATGTAGCCAATGGAGTTTTAACTTTCTTTCTTAGCCCTTTCTCTATGGAACTGTAAATTAACTTTTCCAACAAGAAATGGAAGAGACACATATATTTTCTTAAGCAATTTAGCTTACTCAGCTGTACACTAAATGTGAATTAATGGTCCAGATACAGTGAATACAAAAATTAATGATAATGGGAATTGCAGTTAATGATGTCAACTCAGAGTGTCCCAATGCTTGGATGTAACTTCACAAAGTTCATACATCACATGAGACACAGACATAATAGGCTACCCACTGTGATACAATTTGTATAATGTTACAAGAAGGTGAGTTAAAATACAAGTGGCATTCAAGTATGTGTTTAAGAAATATGCTTTCTTGCAAGACCTGATCTTGCAAGACAAGTTCTGTCTAGCAGACTTCTTCCAGGTTCCACCTGTCTCAGGGGCATGCTAGTAAATATTTAATTACAGACTCTCTGGAAGGGTAAAATGAATGCAAAACATATTTTTGAATTTAATATTTATTATTAATGTTTTCTCTATCACTTTCTTAAGTCTAAAGAATCAATAAGAAACAATAAACCAAGTCCTGATATGGATTGTTTGTCAATTTCTGATTTAACATTTAGCTCTTAAGAAACAGTTGGAGCTGACTCAAGGTAATCCTTTACTTCTCCCACCTCTTACATAAAGCCTTCCATAATACCCTAGACAAAATGATTTTAGTTCTTTGAACTCCTGTTACATTGCAGTACACCACCATCATCATCATCATCATCATCATCATCATCATCATCATCAGTATTTATATAGTATTTTAAAGCTTGCAAAGTGCCTTCCTTATGCTAACTCATTTTCCAAATAAACCCTGCAATATCTTTTTTTTTCTCCTACTAAACTTTGTTTCATGAAGACAAGGCTTTTGTAGAGTGTAATTTTGTGTCTACACTTAGCTAGAAGTGACATTATTCAACCCAATGATTTTACAAATGAAGAAACTCGAGTCTTGTTAATAGAATGGCTTGAAATGGCTTTTATTAATTCCAAAGTCACACAGCTAAATAGTAGAAAATATCAGACTAGAACTCAGTTCTTGTAATCACAATTCATTGCTTTTTCCCCTCTACCATACTTTATCTCACAGAAAAAGGAATATTGTTCAACTAACGACAACCATCAGAAAGAGTGTTTGCTTGTTTGCTTTCCCATTGTCTCCTTTGCTTGTCATAAAAAAAAATCCAGAAATGATGATACAAAATAGACTCTTTAAAGTAAGTGTAATAGAGATAGTACTTTACTCCTTTCTTATGGATAACATAAACAATTAGGGATACTAACAGATGTACTCTACAGTATCTACTTGTTATATACGCCTTTGCACTTTATATACATGTAATCTTTGCTGAAAGAATATAAGATCCTGGATGGCAATAATTATATTACTTCCTACTTTGAATTCCATTACCAAGCCTAGTGTCTGGCAGTTAGTAGAAGGTACTTAATAAATACTTATTAATTTGTTGTTATGCAGGAAAGATTAATATATAAAAGAAAATTGAAACTACATCAATCGTTATTTCAGAGGTTATTGATAATTATGTTAAGTACCATAGTTATAACTGGCATTTAAATAGCACATCAAAGTCTGTAATGCAATTACCAAATTCAATTTTCTCTCAAAACAATCCTGGGAGGTAGGTGATATCTTCATTTTATATATGAGGAAACTGAGGCAGGCAAAAGTGACTTGCCCAGGGTTACTCAGATAATACGTATCGGAGGCTGAATTTGAGCTCAGAACTTTCTGGCTCCAGGTATAGAGCTCTATGCATTTTATAATCTAGTTGAAAAGGAATTTATACAGATCTTAACAAAGTAAGCCTCCAATTCAAACAATTATTAAATTTAAGAAAACATTTCAAATATATGAAATAAGTTCAAGAAATGAATTTAAAAGTTGCCAACGGGAAAACAATCCATGAAAATTTAATCTGTTTTCTTTTTCACTAGTGTTTTTAACGGAATTGTAAAAAGAAGTAAACTGAGGCAAATCTCCAGGCATTTTGTTGTTGTTACATTGCTTTAGCCATGTCAAGCTACATATAATTTATTAAAAGTGGCATGTGATCTGATAATAAAGGATAGGTTTAATGACCTTGCCTATGGTCAAGAGACCCTGGGGGGGGAAGGGCAATGCATTTTATAGGCAAAGAACATAGAATAGGACAGAAATCACCTAATTGCCCAGCACCATGGAGATGAAAGATCATAGCTGGTTACATGAAAAGAAGCAAGGATAGATTCCACATGTAATGAGGACCATCTCTCTCTAGCTCTAAAGGCTGTCTTTGTATATTTAGAGGTCCTAGATACATCCAGAGGTGCTTGATAAAGGCAGACCTGTTGGCTACTGTGTAATTAGATAAGAACACCTTAATTGTTAAAGATGGAACAAGTTCACAGGGATGCCCCAGAAACCTTGCAGGATATGCTGAGGCAATGTTTTATGAGACTATGGAGAACAGAGTTTTTGCTTTAACAGGCAGCAATTGTTTTTTGTAGCTCTCTTCAGAGAGGGAGAGGTTAAGCTTCAGCCCAGTTGAGCTTTTCCACTCACACCTCTTAGAAGAGGCTTCAGGTTAGGCAGTGTAAAATCAAATGTAAAATACAGGATCAAGAACTAATTCCCTCATTGGTATGTTGTAAAGATGACAAAGTTGGTAAATGTGCATGCTTTCAAAACAGATAAAACTCTTTTTGGTTTTTTTGGTAAGAATTAATGGGGAAAATGGAGAGCACTATGGGAGAAATTAGGTTAAACTAATATCCTAAATATAATACCACAATAAATTTAAAGTCAATACATTGTACATACACACATCTATTTACATTTATATCCATATCATCTATATCTACATTTATTTCCTCTATGTCTATATCTATGTTTCTATAATATCTTAAAATAATTAGAATAAATCAGATCAGACACTTTCCATAGATTTCTGTAATAGATGATTCTTAAACAATGGGTAAAGAAAATTACAAAAGATAAAAGTTATTTTGATTATGTACAGTTAATTTTGTTTTACATGAAAAACACTTATTGAAACTAGGGTAAGATGAAAATAAGTCAACTTGGGAGGACAAAACTTCATATAAAATAACTCTGATAGGTCTCTCATATCTAAGGAATACAAGCAAATAACAGAAACATATAAGAATGAAAGCTGTTTCCCAATAGAGGAAATGAACTAATATTTCTCAAATGAAGATGTAACTATTAACAACCTTATAAAAATGCCATAATCACTAATATTAAGAAAAACACTAAGAAAAAGAACTTTGTTGTTTCACCCCACACGAAACCAATTAGCAAAATGATCAAAATGAGACTGGTCAATTTTAGAGGTGCTATAGCAATATACAATTCATTGTTTGTTAGCAGAGAGTTGTGAATGGGTACAGTCATCCTGGAAGGCAATTTGTAACTTCAAAGTGATTAAAATGTTCATACTCTTAGACTCAGAGATTCCAGTTATTCTATGCAATTATACCTAACTCCTAGGGATGTTATGAAGTTAAAATGGGACCAGATTTATTTGGGATCTTGCAAAACTTGAAGCTCTATATAAAAGCTCTCTTTGTATTAAGATCAATGACAAAAAGTTTTCATATACGAGAAAATCTTAATGACAGCATATTTTTTTCGAAGCAAAGAGCTAGAAACGAAGTTCATCTGCATTTCTCTGATAATGATTAAATATGCTGTAGTATGTGAATGTAATAAAATATGATTATACCATAAGCAATTCTGACTACATTGGATATGAATCTGCATGGGAAGATATATAAACTAATACAGTGTGAATTGTTTAAAAATTAGGAAAATGATATTTTCAAAAGTTGCAACAGTGAAAATAGAAAGTAAAAGCAATAAAACAAAGGAACCACAAAGATTTTTAAGGAAACAACTTTTCCTTTCTTTGAACAGGAGAGGGACTATGAGGGTAGGGAAATATAAGCTTACTTGTTTTTGTTAGTTTGTTTTAGTTTTGTGCCCTCTCTTCTTTAGTCTATGTTATTACAGTTTGCCCTCTATGCAAACTTGAAGGTATGGTTTGAAGGTAAAAGGAAAGCTTTTTTAAAAATCCAGAAAAATATTTAAGATTTAATAACCTAAACATGAATTTAAGAAATATGTATGATATTATAAATAAATAGCAAATCCTAGTGCACACATATTTAACATGTTAAAGTCCATGTGGTAAAGTATATGTGCTGTTAAAATTATTTGGAATGAATTAAAGCGGGGTTTTAGAATTGTACAAATTAAAATGTTTATGAACAAGTGATAAATGTATGGTTTAAATTATAGTGAAGTAATTTTTTTTAAAAAATTACAAGTTGTCAAGGAATAATTTTTTAAAAGTAAGACAGGAGAGAATAATATGGCAATTTTAAAATTAAAACAATATTTTTAATGAAAGAGTGTAATGTCTCAAGCAACATAATGAATTAGGAGGTAAATGACAGAAATTTAATAAATTCAATAATTAGTTTTACTAATAGTAGTAGGTATGGATGGATGAGATTTTATTCCCTCTGACATGAGCAAGAATAGAATATAAGTAGAAAAATAATTCCAGAAGACAAAAATTCAATGTGTAAATATCAATTTGAAAATCTGTTTCCTCATGAAATAACTTACAAATAGATTTTAAAATCAATATGAAGGAGATAAAGAAATTGTAGAAGACATCAAGACCTGTGGACAAATAGAACAAGTTTAGTAAGGAGCTAAAGAAATTACAAATATAAAAATTGATTAATTTAGAAATGATATATTCACATATGTATTTAAATGACAGGCAAGGAATGAAATGTCTTTCCTTTTCTTAAATAAAGTTTAAAAAAATGCTTGCTTCAATGTGTATTCAGAGTCCATTAGTTCTTTTTCTGGAGGTGGAAAGAATTTCTAATTTTGGATCCTTTAGAATTGTTTTTGATCATTGTATTGCTTAGAATAGTCAAGTGATTCACATTTGATCACTGTATAATTTGCTGCTACTGTATGCAATGTTCTCCTGGGTCTCCTCACTTGACTTTGCATCACTTCATATTATAATCATACACCACAACTTGCTTAGCCATTCCTCTGTTTGTGTGCATCCCTTTAATTTCCAATTCATTGCCACACAAATAGAGCTGTTCTAAATATTTTTGGAAGTTTAGGTCCTTTTTTCCTGGAAAAAAAAATCTCTTTGGTATATAGACCTAGTAGTAGTATTGCTGGTTCAAAGGGTATGCATAGTTTTATATTATTTTGTCTTTTGTAAACAACATATTGTAGATTCTGACTTTTACCTGTGCTATCTGCTTCTGTTTTATGGGTGTTCATTTAATTCACATTTACAATTATGATTACTATGTATTTCCCTCCATCCTATCATCCTATATTCTCATTTAACCTTCTCTCTCTCTCTCTCTCTCTCTCTCTCTCTCTCTCTCTCTCACTCTGTAGAATGATTAGATCCATTCACAACTCCACCAAAAATACATTAGTGTTCCAATTTTTCAACATCCTCTCCAACATTTCTCATTTTCCTTTTCTATCATTTTATACAATTGGCTAAGTGTAAGGTAGTACCTCAGAGTTGTTTAAATTTTCATTTCTCTAATCAATAGTAATTTAGAGAATTTTATATGACTATAGATAGCTTTGATTTCTTTTTTTTCTAAAAACTCCCTGTTCAAACCCTTGAATTGGACATTTATGAATCAGAGAATGACTCTCATCTTATCAATTTAACTGAGTTCTCTATATATTTGAGAAATAAGACATCAAAGAAACTTGCTGTATTTCACAGATTTTTGCTTTCCTTCTAATCTTGACTGCATTGGTTTGGGTTGTGTAAAATTTTTTTTAAATTATTATCAAAATTATCTATTTTTCCTTCTTTAAGGTTCTGTATCACTTTTTTGGTTATATATTCTTCCCTTATCCATATATCTGACAGATAAGATATTCCATGTTTCCTTAATTGCATATATCACCTTTTGTGTCTAAATCACATATGTGTTTTTTATCTTATCTTTGTAGACAGTATAGTTTAATTGTCTATTTCCTCTTTTAACTCATTTAACTTTTCATTTAAGTATTTGGATGCTATATGATTTGGCACATATATTTTTGGTATTGACAGTATTTCATTGTCTATATTACTTTTTAAGAAAGTGTTATCTTCTTCACTTGTCTTTTAATTACCCTATTCATGATTTTACTTTGCCTGAGATCATGATTACTCTGTCTTGTCCCTTACTTTTAGTGTGTGTGTGTGTGTGTGTGTGTGTGTGTGTGTGCGCGCGTGCGTGCTTTAGTGTGTCTTTTGTAAACAACACGTTATAAGATTCTGGCTTTTAATATGTTATGCTATCTGGTTCCATTTTATGTGTTCATTTCATTCATATTCACAGTTATGATTACTATGTTTTTCCCTCCATCCTATTCCTATTTTCCCCTGTTTATCTCTCTCACTCTCTCTCTCTCTCTCTCTCTCTCTCTCTCTCTCTCTCTCTCTCTCTCTCTCCTCCCTCCCTCCCTTTACCATGTTCCTCTTCAAACAGCTGTTTTGCTTCTCACTACCACCTCCCCGAATCAGCACCTCCTTTCATTACCCCCTCCCATCTGCTTCTTCTATCCCCCTCCTCTCTTACTTCACTATAGAGCAAGATAGATCTCTATACCCAACTGAGTGTGTATGTTATTACTGCTTTGGGTGAATTCCAATGAGAAAAGGTGCAATTGTTACCTGTCACCCTCCCATCTTCCTTTATACTTTAAAAGCTCTTCTTTTGCACCTCTTTTGTGTGAAATAATTTGTCCCATTCTACCTCTCTCTTAACCCTTCTCCCAGTGCATCCTTCTTTTTCTCCGTTATTTTTTTTTAAATCATCCCATCATAGTCAACTCACACCCTTGAATTCTGCCTATGTATACTCAGTCTAATTGTCCTAATAACAATGGAATTATTAAAGAGTTACAAATATCATCTTCCCATGCAGGAATGTAAACAATTTAACCTTATTGAATACCTTATGATTTCTCTTGCATTTTTCCATTTTTATGATTCTCTTGATTCTTGTGTTTGAAAGTATTTTTTGTTTAATGTAGCTTTGGTCTTTTCATCAGGAATGCCTGAAAGTCTTCCATTTCATGAATGCCTTTTTTTCCCTTAGTTTTTATTCAGTTTTGTTGGATAGGTTATTATTGGTTTTAATCCTACCTCTTTTACCGTCTAGACTATCACATTCCAAGTCATTTGATCCTTTAAGGTAAAAATTGTCAAATCTTGTGTGATCCTTTTTTTTTGTAATTTCTTGAAATATAATGTCTAGACTCTATCTTTGATCATGGCTTTCAGGTAGTCCAACATTTCTTAAATCATTCTCCTCAATCTATTTTTCAAGTTAGTTGTTATTTCCAATATTTCACGTTACCTTTTTTCCTTTTCCTTTTCTTTTATTTTTTTCCTTGTTGTCTCATGGATTTATTAGTCCTCCAATCACCCAATTCTAATTTTAAGGGATTATTTTCATTTGTGAACCTTTGTATCTTTTTTCCCCCATTTAGCCAATTCTTCTTTTTAAGAAATCCTTTCAGTGATTTTTCATTTTTTTTAACCTCCCCCCCATCCACAATTTGGTTAATTCAGCTTCTTGAGGAGTTCTCTTCAATGGATTTTTGTGCTTTTTTTTCAACCAGTTGGCCAATTCTGATGCATAAGGTATTATTTGCCTCTGTAATTTTAAGCCTCCTTCATCAAAGTATTGATGCTCTTTTCATAATTTTCTTTCATCACTTTAATTTCTTTTCCTGACTTTTTTTTGTACTTCTCTTATTCGATTTTTTTTTCTTCTCAAGGAACTCAGGGTTAAGTGACTTACCTAGCATCACACAGCCAGTTAGTATCAAAAGTCTGAGGCTGGATTTGAACTTAGGTCTCCCTGAATCCAGGGCCAGTACTCTGTCCACTCTGCTACCTAGCAAACCCTCTCATTTGATTTTTAAAATCTTTTTTGAGCTCTCCGAGGAATTTTTTTCAGCCTGTGACCAATTAATATTTTTGTATTAAGCTTTTATTGCAGTTTTTTTGACTTAATTTTCTTCTGAGTTTGTGTCTTGATTTTCCTTGTCGCCATAGTGACTTTCAATGATCCAGTTCTTTTTTGTTGTTTTTGTTATTTTCATTATTCATTTTCCAGCCTATCTCTTGACTTATAACTTAATGTTAAAGCTGGGCCTTTTCTTCCTTGGCCCAAGTTTTAGGACTTTCTTGCTGCTTTTTTGGAGATGGTTGTAGGACTCTGTAAGTTTTTGGTTCTTCTCTGATGATATGATTTAAGACATATGGTCACTATTATCTCTGGTCTGTGAGTGACCACAAGCACTCTTCTCTGCCCTAGGGCTTTGAAAGGGCCCTTGTATCCCTGCAGCCTGAAAGTGTTGTTGAATACTTTTAATACTTTTAAACAATAATCCTTTTAATACTGAGATTGTGACATAGAACTATGCATGGGTAATGCAATAGGTTCCTGCACCCGGTGCCAGTAAAGGGTCCCTTGTAATCTCTTTTTGACCAGTTGCCTGACTATAATGTTGTCTGTGGATTGAAAGCTCCCCAAACTGCTGCTGCCACTGATGAACTGCCTCCAAAGCCTGCTGCTGCTGCCCTAGCAAGGCCCAGGCTAAGTGCTTGGCACCAGGTCCAATAACCACCCTCATGAGACAGAACTTTCCTGCCTACCTCCTAAGTTTTCTGGGATGGAAAATTATTTTAACTTGAAATTCTGTTGGTTCTGCCACCCCAGAATTCATTTTGAGGCATTATTTTAGAGTCTTTTAAAGGGTAATTGAGGAAGCTCAGGTGAGTCTCTGCCTTTATTCTTCCAACTTGGCTCCATTTCCCTAAAAAGTCTTTTCAAATCAACATGAACTCATAATGTTAATCCTATATTTGATGTTAGCTAGATTCTTGGTAAATTAAAAAAATTAAGAACTTGTACATGGTGAATATTCAAAACACATTGCAGAAAAAAAACTAGGAATAGATAAGAATAGACTGAGTGGAAATATGAACACTTGGAAACCCATGATGGACAGTGATTGAACTGATGAAGAAAGCTCACAAAAAGTTAACATTAATATTATACATCAGAGTATTATTACAATAAATATGTAGAATTGGATGTTCTTATTAATAAAAGTTGGAAGGGATATTTAAATCAATTGTATCTATAGAAGACTCTAACAGATATTGAATATAGATTTTATTTTCCATCTATATGTGTGTATATACAAACATATGCATATAGCTTATGTGCATTTCTGATTAAAAATCATTATCTTGCAAGATCCCTTCAACATTGATATTTCATCTCATTACCATCTTTTGTAACTCTGATTAGGCAATGGAGTCATGAACTCCAGTTCTTCCACTTCAGGAAGGAGTTCAGCTCAGAACATTTCCTCATTTATCACATGGCTGCACTTCTTTGGGACTTTAATAAATTTTCCACCACATCCCCAAATTGTTGTATATTACTGAACTCAACCACTCCCCACCTTTCAGTTTTTATTTGCCTCATTTTCGGCTTCCTTTTGCATGCTGTCCTCCCCCATTAGACTGTACACCCCTTAAGAGTAGTGGCTGTCTTTCTGTAATTAATATTTTATACCCAGTGTTAAGCACAGTGCATGATACATAATAGGTCCTTAAAAATGTTTAATGATTCATTATGTTGTTCTTCAGTTGTTTCTGTTGTGT
Source organism: Phascolarctos cinereus (assembly GCF_003287225.1). Taxonomy (NCBI): domain Eukaryota; kingdom Metazoa; phylum Chordata; class Mammalia; order Diprotodontia; family Phascolarctidae; genus Phascolarctos; species Phascolarctos cinereus. The sequence continues at coordinate 43,149,066 of NW_027555847.1, read as the reverse complement.
TTTACTCTTGGTGACTCCTTTTGGGAGTGATTGAACTTGGCAAAGATGGTAGAAGTAGAAGCACCATTTCCTTCTCCAGATCATTTTGCAATAAGGAAATTGAGGCAAATTGGGTTAAGTGACTTGCCCATGGTCATACAGCTACTAAGTGTCTGTGGCTATATTTGAACTCAGATCTTACTGATGACATACCCATCACTCTCTCCATTGTACCATCTAACTGACTTGACTGACTAATGCAGAGGCAATTTTTTTAAAAGAATTTTAGTGGCAGAACCAAGATGACAAAGTGAAGGCAGAGACTCACCTGAGCGTTTCCCAAAACCCCTCCAAATACTTTTTTTTCAATGACTCCACATAAATTCTAGGGCAGCAGAAACCACAAAAAGATGAAGTGAAATGAATTCCCAGCCCAAGACAACTTGGAAGGGGAAGGCAAGAAAAGTCTGTTGCATGAGAGTAAGAGAGGAGCACAGTCCAGAGCTGACCACTCCAGTGCAGACTGGGCCCCAGCAAACCTGTAGCAGGCCTCAGGGTGACTGAGTCAGTGGCAGTAGTGGTGGTTTCCAGACCTCTAAGCCCACACATGCCAAAGACAATTTATAAAGTCAGCAGGAAAGTTTTGTCACACCTAGTGAGAGTGGATTACAGTCCAGAAGAAGCCTCCCCAGTAAGCTCTGGATGTAGCGAATCAATAGCAGACCTTTGGAGCCACTGAATCAGCAGAGGCAGCAGCAGAGGCAGTAGCAGTAAGCAGTGGCAGCAGTTGCTTCCAGAGTTCTTAGCCCACAGATGATAAGGTGGTCAAATAACTGGTAAGAAGGAGATTATAGGGATCTTTTTGCTAGAACTGACTCAGGACTCTGTTGCTTTGCCCATACTTGATTCTGGGTGCCAGTCCTGAGTGGCAATCTGAGGGCAGGGAGGAGCACTAACATTAGCAAAGATTGTGGCCACAGTGGAGAGTGGACCATCCTAACAGTTTCAGGGAAGAAAAGAGTGCTTATGGTTGATCACAGACCAGAGCACAGACCAGGAGAGGAGTAAACACCTTTCTTTAAATCATACCACCATGGATGAACTGAAAACTTACAAGTCCCTAGAAGCATTTCTGAAAACAGTTGCACAAAGCCCCTGAATCTTGGAACAGTGAGGCCTCCACCTGGGAAGCAGAGCCTTACTTTAACAAATAGTTAAAAGTCAAATAATAGACTGGGTAAATGAGCAAATAATAAGGTAAAAAAAAATAAACAAAAACAAAACCAAAACAACCCTGACTATAGAAAATTACTTTGGTGAGACGAAGATCAAAACACTCACTCGAAAGACAACTAAGTCAAATCTCATACTTCCAAAGCCTCCAAGAAAAGTATGAATTTGTTTCAGGCCATGAAAGAGCTCAAAAAGGATTTTGAAAATCAAGTAAGAAAGGTAGAGGAAAAATTGAGAAGATAAATGACAGTGATGCAAGAAAATCATTAAGAGCAAGTCAACAGCTTGTTAAAGGAGACACACCCAGAAAAAAATACTGAAAAGAAAAGCATGTTGAAAACAGAATAGGCCAAATGGTAAGAGAGGTCCAAAAAGCCAATGAGGAGAAGAATGCCTTAAGAAGCAGAGTTGGTCACATGGCAAAGAGGTCCAAAACCTCACTGTCGAAAATAATCCCTTACAATTAGAATGAAGCAAATGGAAGTTATTGACTTTATGATAAAACAAGAAACAATAAAACAAAATCAAAAGAATGGAAAAAAGGAAGACAATAGGAAATATGTCATTGGAAAAACAACTAACATGGAAAATGGATTCAGGAGAGAGAATCTAAAAATTATTGGATTACCTGAAAGCTATGATCAAAAAAAAGAGCCTAAACATAATCTTTGAAGAAAGTATCAAGGACCTGCTGTGATATTCTAGTAGCAAAGGATAAAATAGAAATTGAAAGAATCCACTGATCACCTCAGGAAAAAGACCCCAAAATGGAAACTCTCAGGAATATTATAGCCAAATTCCAGAGCTCCCAGGTGAAGGAGAAAATATTGTAAGGAGCCGAAAAGAAACAATTCAAGTCATGGAGCCACAGTCAGGATGACATAAGATTTAGCAGCCTTTATGTTAAACGATTGGAGGGCTTGGAATATGATACTCTGGAGGATCAAGGACCTAGGATTACAAACAAAAAATCACATACCCATCAAAATTGAGTATAATCCTTCAGGGGGAAAACAGACATTCAATGATTTAGGGGACTTTTAAGCATTCTTGATGAAAAGACCAGAGCTGAATAGAACATTTTATGTTCAAATACAAGACTCAGGAAAGACATAAAAAGGAAAACAGGAAAGGGAAATCTAAGGGACTTAATAAATTTAAGCTATTTACATTCCTACATGGGAAGATGATATTTGTAACTCATAAGACTTTTTTCATTATTAGGGTATTTTGAAGGAGCATATATAGACAGAGGGCATGGGGTGACTTGAATATGGAGGGATGAGAGCTAAAATATATAATAAGGTGGTGAGAGAGGTATGTACTGGAAAAAATTAAAAGGGAGAGGTATAATAGATGAGATTATTTCACATAAAAGAGGCAAGAAAAAGCTTTTACAGTGGAGGGGAAGAGGGAAAAGGTAAGGGGGAGGGAGTGAACCTTACTTTCATCAGAATTGGCTCAAAGAGGGAATAACATACACAGGCAATTGGGTTATAGACATCTATCTTACCATACAGGAAAGTAGAAGGGGAAGAGAACAAAAGCAGGGGGTGTGATAGAAGGGAGGACAGATTGGGGGAGGGGTTAGTCAAAAGCAAAACACTTTTAAGAAGGAACAGGGTGAAAGGAGAGAGAGAGAGAAGAGAATAAATGGGGGGAATAGAATGGAGGGATATCCAGTTAGCAATAGTAACTGTGAAAAAAAAATACAGCAATTTTCTCTGATAAAGGCCTCATTTCTCAAGCATATAGAGAACTGAGTCAAATTTCTAAAAATAAGAGCCCTTTCTCAGATGATAATCAAAAGTTATCAGTTTTCAGATGAAGCAATCAAAGCTATCTATAGCTATATAAAAGTACTGTGTTATAATAGTATTAGATAATATATTAGATAATATTATTACACAATATATGTAATATATTATATGATATATGTAATATATTGTGTGATATATGTAATATATCACATGATATATGTAATATATTATATGCTATATGTAATATGTAATAATATAATATATCATGCATTATAATATATATATATATATATATATATATATATATTAGCTAATAATCTAATATATATGTATATAAAAATACTCTAACTTACTATTGATTGGAGAAATGTAAATTAAAACAATTCTGAGGTACTACCTCATACCTATTAGATTGGTTAATAGGACAGGAAAGGTAAATGGCAAATGTTGGAGGGTATACAGAAAAAATGAGACATTAATGCACTGTTGGTGGAGTTGTGAAATGATTTAAACATTCTGTAGAGCAATTTGGAACTATGTCCCAAAACTGTGCGTACCTTGTTATCTAGCAATACCACTACTAGGTCTGTATCCTAAAAGAGATTAAAAAAAAAGGAAAAAGAGACATATACAAAGTATTTCTAGCAGCTCTTTTCGGGGGGGGGGGAAGAATTAGAAGTTGAGGGGATGTCCATCAATTGGGGAATGGCTCAAAAAGTTGTGGTATGTGATTGTGATGGAATACTATTGTGTTATAACAAATGATAACCGGGATGCTCCCAGAAAACAATTAGCAAAAATTTGCATGGGCTATAACCTATATTGATTTGCTTATTTTCTCAACGGGGGCGGGGGCTGTTGAGAAGGCATGAAGGGAGATAATTTGGAACTCAAAGTTTTAAAAATGAATGTTAATTTTTTTACATATAACTGGGGAAAATAAAATACCAAAGACAAATAAATATATTTTAATTCAGTAAGTTGCTAAATATTAAGTGCCTACTGGGCCAACCAATCTGATAAACACTGGAGATATAAAGAGAGATAAAATACAACACCTGTTTCTGAGGAGCTCACAGTCTAATGGGGGGGAAAACATGTAAATAATTATGTGCAAATAAAGCTAAGTACAGGATAAATTGGCATAAAATATTTATGTTCTGCCTACTAACCACAACAAAATAGGCATACCCCTTTAAAGAGTGAGATACACATGAAGCTTTTATATCTTATTTGTATTGGTTAAGATTGCATTCTTCCTAGCATATTATGGAGGCAGGTTTTACTGGGCAGGAGAAAATACACTATAAATTAATAGTCTTTAAGCAAGGACTAAAATAAAGCTTGTGCGGTTTGTTGTGAAGGGCTTTTTCATTCAAGAACCCATTGGGTTTTAGGCCTCTGAGTAGTCTTCTAGATGTGAAACTAGACCATGTAGATGATTCTAAATAGTTGACAACAGAAGGGGCAAAAGAAGAAAGAAGAGAAGATATTTAGGTCGTGATCATCTATTTATATACGTCTATGAATAACCCAGGAGGAGATATACAAATATGTGAAAGTTAGTTTAAGAAATATTCACTAAAATTCATAGAAATAGTTTCATGCTCATACTTTTTTTATTTCTAGAGAAGTGGCCATTCACTTATGTTCAACAATAACAAAAAATGGGTTTTCTTTTTATTCATTTTAATACAAACTGTCTTGAATTTTTCTTAATGAGTCCTCAGAAAACAGACACACAACGAATCACTAGGCTCCATTTCTTTTAATAAGATGTTCAAGAACACAAGATTGACTGGCAAAGCCATCAGGAACCCAAGCACCCACATAACAACCAGACATCCAAGAAGCTTTTGAGTGAAGTAGGCTTAATAAGCTAACTTAACCCATCCACAATCTGGATATGTGCATTACATGTAGTTATTTATTTACCTGTAACTTAGCCCAGTAGAATGTAAGCTCCTTGAAAGCCTAAACTCTTTTTGGCTTTTTCATATGCCCAGAGCTTAACAAAGTACATGATATATTGTTGTGGTTTAATGAATGACATTTTTATCATTTCATTTTAATTTTTTTCTTAACTACATATAAACAAATTTTGGAATATTATTACTTTGTTTAAGTTCCATATTCTCTCCCTCCCTGAATATCTCCTCCCCTACTTGAGAAGTGAAACAATTTGATATAGATTGTACAATGGGAGTCAAGTGAAACATTTGCATATTAGCCAAGTTGTAAGAGAAAATGCAGAATAAAAAAAGAAAAATAAAGATCTTTTTTTAAAAGTATGCTTTGATCTAAAATCAGACTTCATCATTTCTTTCCCTGGAGGTAGATAGCATTTTTTTTTTTGTCATAAGTCCTTTAGAATTGTCTTGGATGATTGTACTACTGAGAATAGGTAAGTATTCACAACTGATCATCATGCGATATCTTTGTTTTTGTGTACAATGTTCTCCTGATTTTGCTCATTTCACTTTCAATCAGTTCATATAAGTCTTCTCAGGTTTTTTATGAAAACATCCTACTCATAATTTCTTATAGCATAATAGTAGTCCATGACAAGCATATGTTACAACTTGTTCAGCCATTCACGTTTAACAGACATCCCTAAGTTTCCAATTCTTTGGCACCACAAAGAGCTGCTCTAAATATTTGTTTTCACATAGGTCCTTTCATTTTTCCATGTTCTCTTTCAATAAGGGGACATGCATAGTTTTATAACCCTTTGGGAATAGTTGCAAATTGTTCTCCAGAATGGTTGAATCACTTCACAACTCAACCATCAGTGCATTAGTGTCCCAATTTTTCCACTCTAGCATTTCTCATTTCCATTTCTGTCATGTTAACCAGTCTGATAGTTGTGAGGTGATATCATGGAGTTGTTTGAATTTCCATTTCTCTAATCAGTAGTGATTCAGAACATTTTTATGTGACTTTTGATAGCTTCAATTTCTTCTGAAAACTGCATATTTATATTTTTGACCAATTATCAGTTGGGGAACAACTTGTATTCTTGCAATTTTGATTCAGTCCTGTACATATTTGTTAAATGAGGACTTCCTTGGAGAAACCTGCTATAAAATTTTCCCCAGTTACTTGTTTTTTTTTCTTTTTTTTCTTCTTTTTTTTTAATCTTGGCTGCATTGATTTCATTTGTACACTTTTTAACTGGATATATTTGGAGCTGTAAGGCGGCAAAGTGAATAGAGTGGCAGACCTGGAGACAGAAAGACCTGAGTTCAAATCCAGTCTCAGAAATGTATAAGCTGTGTGACCCTAAGGAAGTCATTTAACCCTGTTTGCTTTGGTTTCCTCATCTATTAAAAAAAAAAAGAAATGAACTAGAGAGGGAAATGGCAAAGAAATCCAGTAGCAATGCTAAGAAAACTGCAAATAAGGCCATGAAGAGCCAGACACAACTGAAATGAATGAACAACAATATATCAAAATCATCCATTTCATATCCTGTAATTCTCTCCATATCTTCTTCGGTCATAAATTATTCCCTTTTCCACAGATCAGACAGGCAAAATGATACAGGATCCCCTAATTTACTTATTATATCACTTTTTATGTTAAATCACATATCTATTTTGACCTTATTTTCATATGTGGTGTGAGATAGTGATTTATGCCTAGTTTCTGCCAGTTTTCCCAGAAATTTTTTTCAAATATTGTTGTTATCCCAAAACTTTGGATTTTGAGTTTATCAAATGCTAGGTTACTGTGGTCATTTATTACTGTGTATTGTGGTACTTATTCTATTGATCTACCTCTTTATTTCTAAATAAGCATCAAATTATTTTAATAATTGCTGCTTTTTAATCCAATTTGAGAAGCATTACTGCTGGGTAGCTTTCCTTTACCCTTTTCATTGATTTATTAGATATTCTTGACTTTTTTTTTTCTTTCAATGAATTTTATTATTTTCTAGCTCAAAAATTTTGAGGGTAATTTTATTAGCTTGGAACTGAATAAGTAAGTTATTTGCAGTGGAATTGATATTTTTATTATATTGGTTTGGCCTACATGTAAGAAATTAATATTTCTGCAGTTATTTATATCTGACTTTATTAGTGTGAAAAGTGTTTTAATCGTGTTCAAATAATTCCTGGGTTTGTTTCAGCAGGCAGACTCCTACATACCATATATTGTATGTCATTATTTTAAATGGAATGTCTCTTTCTATCTCTTCCTGTTGTGTTTTCTTGGTAGTATATAGAAATATTGATGATTTATGTTAGTTTCTTTTATATACTGCAACTTTGCTGAAATTACTGATTATTTCAGCTACTTTTTTTACTGTTTGTTTCCTTAGGATTCGCTAAGTACACTATCATATTATTTGTAAAGAATAATGGTTTTATTTCCTCATTGCCTATTTTAATTCATTCAATTTATTTTTCTTGTCTTACTGCTATAGCTAACATTTCTGGTACAATATTGAATAATAGTGGTCATAATTGATATCCTTGTTTCACCCCTGATCTTATTGGGAAGACTGCTAGATTATCCCATTTGCAGATAATACTCACTTATAGATTTAGACAGATACCATTTATCATTTTAAGGAAATCTCCTTTTGTTCTTAGGTTCTCTAGTGTTTTTAATAGAATAGGTGCCCTTTTTGCCAAAAGTTTTTTTCTTTATTTATTTAGTCATGTTTTGTTGTTCTTATTGTTATTTTTATGGTCAATTATGCTGATAGTTTTTCTAATATTGAACCAGTCCTCCATTCCTGCTATAAATCCCACCTACTCATGACTGTGACCCCTATTTGGTGTTTTACCTCATCCAAAGAATAATAGATGTTCTTCCAACTTCTTATTTTTAACCTATGTGGGTCTCTGTTTTGAATATTTCTTTTAAACAACACATTGCAGAATTCTGATTTTTAATCTGTTTTACTATGTCTTTCCTTTTTATGGATGAGTTTATGTCATTCATATTTACATTTATGATTATTAACTATTTCACTCCATCCTCCTTTCCACTGTTTATCCTTCTCTCTCTCTCTCTCTCTCTCTCTCTCTCTCTCTCTCTCTCTCTCTCTCTCTCTCTCTTGTTTTAGGCAATGTGGTGAAGTGACTTGTTTAGGGTCTCACAGCTAGTAAGCGTTATGTGTCTGAGGCTGGATTTGAACTCAGCTCCTCCTGAATCCAGGGCCAGTGCTCTGTCCACTGCACAACCTACCTGCCCCCCTTCTCTCTTTTTACCCTTCTCAAAACTCTATTTTACTTTTGACCACTACCTCATTTAATCTCACCTTCCTTCTGTCAATCCTCTTCCCTTTCTGTTACTCTTTTTCCATCATACTTCCTAGTAGCCTAAAATAAATTTCTATTTGAAATTGAATGAGTATGTTATTTGAGTCACTTCTTTGATCCAATTCTGATGACAGTACAGTTCAAACATTGCCCACTGCCCCTTCTCCGTCTTCCCCTCTTTTGTAAATGCTCTTTTTTCGTACCTCCTTTTATGTGGGATGATTTTCCCCAGTCTTCTCCCTTTCCCCTTACTTTAGTTCATCCCTCTTTCTTGTCCTAAATCATTTACATGCATGGTGTGTGTGTGTGTGTGTGTGTGTGTGTGTGTGTGTGTAATCATTCCATCATAGTCATCTTACTTCCATGCCCTATGTCTATATATGCTCCTAAATGCCTTTATAGTGATTAAAGTTCTCAGGAATTACTGTGTCCGTATTCTCATACAGGAATGCAAACATTTTGTTCTTATTCATCCCCTTATAACTTCTATTTCATGTTTACTTTTATATGATCCTCTTGAATCTTGTATTTGAAAGTCAAATTTTTATTCAGCTCTTTTTTATCATGAATTCAATTTGTATTCTAATTATAATCCTGGCTTTTTTACCTGGCATTATATTATATTCCAAGTCATCCGATCCTTTCATGTAGAATGTGCTAAATCTTCTGTGATCATGACTATGTCTCCATGATATTTGAATTGTTTCTTTTTGGCTGCTTGCAATATTTTCTTTTTAATCTTGAATCTCTGAAATTTGGCTATAATACTCCTGGGAGTATTATTTTCATTTTGGGATTTCTTTTAGGAGGTGATCAGTCAGTGCTTTTACTTTCCATTTTGCCATCTGGTTCCAGAACATTGGGGCAATTTTCTTTGAGAAATATGTGAAATATGCTATGGAGGCCCCTTTTTTGATCATGAATTTCTGATAATTCAATAAGTATTAAATTATCTCTCCTCAATCTGTATTCCAGGTCAGTTTTCTTTTTCCAATGAGATATTTTGCATTTTCTTCAATTTTTTTCTTTCTTTTGATTGTTTTTTTTTTCTTGGTGTCTCATGCACTCAATAGCTTCCCATTTGCCCAATTCTAATTTGTAAGGAATAGTTTTCTTCAGTGAACTTTTGTTCCTCTATTTGGCCAATTCTACTTTTAAAGAGTTATTTTCATTAGTGCATTTTTGTATATTCTTTTACATTTTTCTATTTCTGCTTTTTATATTTTTCTCTTCACTGGGTTTTTATACCTCTTTTATAATTTGGACTATTCTGTTTTTTAAGGTGTTTTTCTTCAATATTTTTATGACTCCTTTACCAAGTTACTGACTCTTTTTTTTTTAAATTTTCTTGCATTACACTAGTTTATTTCCTTAATTTTCCTCTTTCCTTTTTATTCTATTTTTAAACTCATTTTTGAGCTCTTCCATTAGTTCTTTTTTGGACCTTTGAGAAATTCACATTCCTCCCCCACCCCTACTTTTAGGTTTTGGATGTAGATGTTGTGATTTTATTGATGTCTTCTAAGTTTGTGTCTTGATCTTCCCTGTTATTATAGTAGTTTTCAATGGTTAGAATCTTTTTATTGTTGTTGTTTAATTCATTTCTTTTCCCTAGCCTATTAATTGATCTTCAGTGGTTGTTTAAGAAGGGCTCTGCTCCTGGGATTGAGGGGGAACTCCCTCAAGCTTCAGTCCTTTCTTGCTGCTATTTTCAGAGAGTTCTGCAGAACTTTGTAGGGTTTGCTACTTCCAAGTTAGTATGATCTAAGCAAAATCACTTCTGTCTTGGCCTGAACTCTGGCCTTTACTCAGAAAGGGACCTTGTTCCCCTGAAGCTACCAGAGGTAGCAGTGATCCTGGTCCTGGGTCTGTGACTTGGTCTCCCATGTAGCCACAATTTCTATTCTTCCTTTCTCTTTTGGAATTGACACCATGGTCCTGACTCCCCTTCGAATAACTACAAGCTCTCCTCTCCATTCTGGAATCACAACCAAAACCCCTTGTTATAAGTACTATTTTGTCCTTTGGCTCTGGGACTGGAACTCAGAATTACATTCAACTAGGGTCCTGAACCCATTGCCAGTAAAGTGTTTCTGCAATCTCTTTCTTACCAGTAAGTACACCCTTCCCCCCTACCCTTTTCTGAGAGATCTGGAAGCTGCTGTTATAGCCAGTGCAACTACCTCTGTCTTGCTGCTGGCATTACAAGGTAGCCTATGATTCCCAGTCTTTGCTTCTCCAGACCTATCCACCAGGAAGTGATATAGACCTTTCCTGCTGATCTCCTAAATTGTCTTGAGCTGAAAAAAATGTTACACCTGAGTTGTTTGAAGGGAAATTTGGGAGACCTTGGATGAGTGCCTGTCTCTTAGGCCAACTTGGCCCTGCCTCTACCAATAAGTGATTTTTGATTGATTTATAGTGATATCTTGAAATAAAATATATATAGCATGTAATAGATATAATAAACATACATACATAACTATTATAATACAAAACAGTATGTGAATAAGAGTGGCATAAAATGCTGTTTAATTTAAAATAATATTAGGCATGTAAGAGGGATGAGTTTGAAATTCTCCCTGGGGTTTTCTTGCATTAATTTTGTTTTGATTCTGTATATACTGATGTACACATGGGGGCAGTTTGAATTAATTGATCACTTCCACTCCATTTAGGTTACATGGTGCTCTTTTGCACCCAGATACAACAGTATCAGGAAGGGACAGTTCTGTTGAATTAATTAATCATTCAAAGGCATTAAAGTAAGTCAAGGAAAGTCCTTAATCAGTTGAAAGTAATTTGATGATTTTTTTTTCCTAAACAGTAAATATATTGGGATTGCCCTGTGAGTCAAGGTTGAAAAAACAAGCTGGTTCACAAAATAGACAATGAAGTGTCAGTTCAATTCAGCAGTGGAAATAGTTTCAGCCATGCCCCTAAAAGAGAAGCATTTAAGTAAAACTATGGTCTATACTCCAACATCTCTATCAGGAAAGGGCAGCCATTGCATCAATTCATCAAAGGCATGAAATTAGATGCATAAAATCTGCATGAGAGTAGAATGCCATTGGATGAAATGAAGTGATATGGTATAAGAAAAATATTGGAGTTGGTTGAAAAAACTTAGTTATGTCCTGTGGAGCTGGAATAAAATAGCCAATAAATTCAGAACCCAGGCATTTGAATATAAGCCCAGTGATGAATGAAGATGTAGACAAGCCTGTAAAAGTGAATCATTGGTGTCAAAAATTTTGGACTTCCAATGGACATCTTAGGAAGTCTTCATAGTAAATGGCAGATGGCAATGTCTCCTTGAGGTGGAAGTAGGTAGCTACCCTTGGGGAAGAAACATGATAATGTTAGTAAGAATTGGTAACGGCAAGCCTAGAGTTTTTGCTACACTTATAACCACAATGATTTGTTTTTGTTTTTATGTTTGTTTGCTTTTTTTCCTCCCAGCTGCAATGTAAGATTTCAGGGGGCAGGGGCTGTTTTACTTTTTTCCTTGTATCACCAGTACCTGGAATAGTGCCTGGCACACAAGCAATCAATACATTACTTGCTTTCTTGATGGATTTTCTTTTTTGGAAGCAGTGCAATATGGTGAAAAAATAATGATTTCTGAAGTTAGAGGACCTGGCTCTAAATCCTACCTTTAGTGTTCACTTTCTACTTGTTGTATTTAGGATGAATCACAACTTCTGTAACCTCGGATTCCTTATCTTTAAAAAAAGAATGGCAATATGAACAGCTCTTTTTGTGGTGGCCAAGAATTGGACTTTGAGGGGATGTCCATCAGTTGGAGAATGGCTGAACAAATTGTAGTATATGAATATAATGGAATACTATTGTGCTGTAAGAAATGATGGGCAGGCAGACTTCAGAAAAAAATTGGAAAGACATACGTAACTGATACAGAGTGCGTTGAGCGAACCAGGAGAACATTATACACAGTAACAGCCATATTATGGGATGACTGACTTTGTTAGACTTGGCTCTTCACAGCTATGCAAGAATCTAAGACAACTCCAAAAGATTCATGATGGAAATTGCTATCCACATCCAAGAAATATGGAGCCTGAATGCAGATGGAAGCATACTATTTGCTCTCCTTTTCCTATGTTGTTTTGCTTAATTGCATCATTCTCGTGGTTCCTTCCATTAGTTCTATTTGTTCTTTGCATCATGACTAATGGGAAAATATGCTTAACATGAATGCACATATAGAGCCTATATTGAATTGTATGTCATCTCAGGGCAGGGGTGGGGGTAGAAGTGGGAGGGGGAGAAAATTTAAAACTCAAAATCTTATGGAAGTGAAAGTTGAAAACTAAAAATAAATAAGTTTAAAAAGAAAGGCAGGGAGGAGGCTAAACAATTTTTGATTTTCTTTCCCACTCTATTTCTATCATCCCCATTCCCTCGTCTTGGAGATGATTATATGATAAGGAAAAAAAGGAAGAAGATATGTTTGTGGTAGATCTTAAAGAAAGAATATGATCTCAGCAGTTAAGTATGGGAAATTGTCATGGCAGATATCATGATGAAATAAACAAAAGGTAAATAACAAAGAACAAATCAAAAAAGTGGTGATTAGCACAACTGGGTTGATTACCTAAGAATGAGCTTAGCACCATGCAGGGATGAGGGGCTTAATAACAGAGCTGAATTTAAAAGTAATTTGTTTTCCAAATTTTTGACAGCTTTCAAATGAAAGTCCATACTTTAATCAGCAGGCAATAGGGAGCAGTTGAAGGTTTTTGATCAGAGTAATTATGTGAGCAGAATTGTGACTAAGAAAATCAACCAGGCAATAATACCTAAAATTGGGTTGGCAGCAATTGCTGTGCACAACTTTTGCCAATCACTTTCAGTGATTTCTTAAAGAGTGACTTTTAAAAAAATGATATTAACCCATCTTTTGCACAAACAAAACATTAGAAAGCCCTGTGATTGATGCAATAAGCAGTTTGCCTATGTGGAATGTTATTACATTAATTCACTGAGAAGAGAAGGCTGAATAAATGGACAAGAACCCTGTTTTGAGGAAAATTAAATTGACTTTCCTTATTATACCACATTGATGCTGCTTGGTGCATAATGCACATTTGAATAATTCAAAGACAGGGAAATCACAGACTGTAAATTGGACACTATTTGCTTCCCGTCTCCCATGCTGCCTCCTATCCTATTCCACATCCCTTTGACATTATACAAATTTTCCTCCACTCATTTCTTCCTCCTGTGATATTTTAAGAAATCATTTGAGTTAGGCTTCACTTTTCAAACATTAAACTCTTAAGAAAGATGAGCCTTTGGATAACCAGACATCTGGTAAGTGAAGATACAGCTAGTCTGGGAATCACCATGGAAACCCTATAAGAAATAGGTTAGGAAGATGAGCAACTTGGGGTGAACTTGATAGCAGAATTGTATCATTCATCACTCATGGTTTCCTAGATTGGTGCAGCTCATAGGAAGTGTCAATTCAATTTATCAAACATTTATTAAGTATCTACTGTGTTATGGAGCACTGTAATAATCACAAGAAATAAGGCAAAATGGAAATGGCTCCTTCCCCTCTAGAAGCTTGCTTTCAACTTGAGGAGAGGGAACAGCAAATACACAGATAAATGTACAGTATATAAAAAATATAAAGTAATATCAGGTAGTGGGAAGAGCAGGAAAGATCTTTTGTAGGGACTGACACTTGAGCTAAGCCTCAAATGGAGCAAAAGATTCCAAGATTCAGAGACCAATGTGGCCCATCATTCAAAGCACTGGAAACACCTGATTCAATGGCACAGTTGTGGGACATGAAATGTCAGGCACAGGGAACACGTAGCCTATTTGGCTAGAAATTAAGATATATAGTGGGAAAGACTGGGAAATCAATCTAGAAATAGATTTTGGAGCCACACCGTGAAATAATTTAAATGACAAAGTAGTTTATATTTTATAGTAGATTACAATAATGTGCCACTGAAGCAATCATTGTGGCATTTGCATCTCCTTAAGCTACTTTACCATACACAATTTTGACTGATTATCATGCATTCGATTCCATTAAAATGTGGGTCCATCCTCTGACTCCACTAAATGATATCCTTTTTCATCCTAACCTAGGAACATTCCCAAATAGTCCCATGATACATTACCTGAGGTTAGCTTTGAACCAGAAATGTGAGGTGGTTTTAAGCCATCGTGTTCTCTATTGTTAATTTCCCTATAAGTAATCAAACACCATTGATTAGGGCTTTCCCCATTTAATAACAGAGTAAAAACAAAAAATGTATTATATTGTCCAAATACAGCCTAACAATATTGTATCAAAGAGTAACCAAGCTTGTATTAAATAGTAAACTTTGGTTATTGTAATATTGGAAACTGACCAAAAAATAGGATAAGAGAACTTGGTATATACTGAGACTTTTACATTTTCTATCCAAAAGAATAGAGTTGTATAGTGAGAAATGAGAAAGCATCTGGTACTGCAGGATGTCTTTAATTCACCCTCAGGCTCATATAAACATGGAGATCATGCAGGGCAGATGGATGTCTCTTCTCTCCTTAAAGAACTCTAGGGACAGAAGCACAACAGCCTAATTTCATCATCCTTGCCAGTGTTTTATCAGCTTGACAGTCACAAAGTGAAGGCATCTATCCACTAGAACTCCCTTTTGCTTTCCATTAAACCCATTTCCTCTGGATTGACTATTCTGTAGACAGTGGGCAAGGGTTTATTGTCATCAATAATACGGCTTGTCAAGACTCAATGAGTCTCCTTTCTGTCTTCTCTTTTCCAAGATTAAAGGGTACCAATTTTTTTGACCTTTCCTCTGAGGACATTGTTTTGTTTCCTTTGATCTTTGGATCACTGTCTCTTTCCAGGCTATTTTCTGCATATTAGGAATGCAAATGAGTTGTCACCACAGACTAATTTTAACTGAGCTTAAATTCCAAAGATCACTTCCTTTCTTATCAACACCTTGTAGATTAAATTTTGAAAGCAATAAGTGACAGACATATGAAATGCTCACTGTTATTGACATACTAGGTTTATCTTTTTAGATAGGATAAATTGACAAGTGCACCAATTGGGGCCACCTATGAACCAGTGGCAAGGTTAGTTAGCATACAGCAATGGTCCAGCATGGTGTGACTGCAATAATTTATATCTTTAAAGACTGGAGAGAAATAGAACAGTAGGGCTGATATAGTGCTAAGCAATGAGAAATAAATATATCTAACAGACTCTAAAACAGTCTATGAAAATGTTGCATAAGCAGATTCTTACAATGCAAGTCACATTACCATTTTGTCTTTTACATCTTCTCAGTGACTAGGATGTCTAAAATCTAGCAGCACTTTCAAAGAAATGTTCCAGGAGATAAAAATGCTTCGTATTTGGAAATAATCTGGAGCTCACATTTCAGGGTGTAAAACTTCAGGGAAATTAGAGAAGTTATTATGGTGGGCATTAGATACAAATGTCTACTGCTGTGAAATGTCTAATATTTCAAAACCTGTTCTTTGATTTTTCTCTTGTAGAGGGAAATAATACATAATTTATTCAACCATTGACTATAAACCTCATTAGGTGATACTTCTGAAAAACTGATTTCTCATTACTTAACACTTTTTTTTTTGCTATTAAGACCCTTCAGTCCAATCCTATGATTCTTATTCCTTAACATTAAAGAATCGAAAATACATATTTTAAAATTTTCTGCAGAATACACACAGATAAAGAAGAGAGTGAATTTAGTGTATCATAATTTTTAAAAAATAACACTTGGCATGATGCTGGGGTAGGAGTCAGGAAAAAAAGTCCCTAGCCCCAGCCCTACTATTTAACAGCCTGGTGACCTTGCCCAAGTCACTTAGTTTCTCCCTTGATTTCTTCATTTCTTAATTTGAGTTAATATTACCAGCCCCAGATACCTTATCAAGCTTTTGTACAGAACAGATAATAATGTAGGTGAAAGTGCTTTGGCAACTATGAATCACTAAGAATCACTTTTCTTAGTTTCACAATTTTTCTGCTGGTCATTGATCACTTATTGTCACTGGATCACATGGCAGTTATGTAAGACACTACATTGTCATGTTCCATTGATAATAGACTCCACACACATTGCTTTGGTCAAATAATACCTTAAGTTGTGTGCTACCTTCTTGGAATCTCATGTTAGGATGGAAATTGATAAAGTTGAATTCTCTAGAGAATAGCAGCTAGGGTAAGGTGAATATATTGGTGAATATGTTACAGGAGGATTACCAAAAGAAACTGGGGTATTAAAATGGTCTTGTTCAACCTAAATAAAAGACTAGTACATATGGGAGAGGAGTGTAACATGCCATGATAGAAGTAATCAAATATTTCAATGTATCTCATTTAGAAGAGGATTTAGACTTTTTCTGCTAGCAAACATTGGACAGAACTTAGAGCAATGGATAGAAATCATCAGGCAGTGTATTTAGGCTTAGAGAAAAACTTCGTAAGAATTAGAATTATTCCAAAGTAGAATATGTGACCTCAGCCAAGAGTGGGCTCCTCCTTACCAGAGGTTTTTGAGCAATATTTGAATAATCTCCTGCCAGGAATAAGGCCGAGGAAATTGTGGGTGAGGTAAAGATTGGCTAAATGGCTTCTAAGTACCCTTCAAGGGCTGAGATAAGGAGATGCTGTTACTCAGCAGTCTGATGTTCTACCACGTTGTGCCTTTTTGTGAAAACACCCTGCACTTTAGATATTCTGTTATCTATCACATCTATTAAACATACCTGTCCCACATGCCAGTCAAGTGTGACTCTACTCTCCAAAAAAAGCAAATTCATGGACAGTATCCACTCTATTGGTAACAAGGACAAACACATGATTCTTTTTACTAAAATTTCTGTTCACTTATTTCTTCTCCCCATTAATCACTTCCATTTATTCTTGCTGCCTTAATTCTTTTAGGTTTTATCCTATTTTGGAGTAACTCAGATAAAATAGAGTGACTTAAAGAAATTATCATGATTGACCTCATAAAGTGGTGGAGAAAACAAGGCATGGGACAGGCTTTCCCAGAACATCAAAACATCCCACTGCTTGAATCTTAGCCCTAGCCATTATATGCAGGCTCAGCTTGTTGTACTGTTGGGTCCTTTTATAACACTCTCCCTCTAAGAGATAGGGCTTCTCTACTCAGCTCATATCAGATGTAATAATAGTGATGAAGTGGTCATAGTGTTAAATGTGAAAAGTGACCTAGTCATCACATAATTCTACCATCATCTCACAGATTTTACTCTAGAACTATAATATTGCACCTTGTTACATAAAACAGTCTCTTTAATAGAAATGTTTTAAGAGAAATGAAATCAGTCTTGCTAGGCTGAGACAGGTTACTGCATAATCATTTTCTGGTAAACACAATTCTGACCAAAATTATTACATGATCATTTCCAAGTAGATGAAGTTAAACTGATTGTGGTAAATGGGCTTTTGAAAATCAATGCTATAAACTCAATCCGTTAGTACACACCCCTCCTAGGAGGGTTATAAACAACACTTACAATTTCAAGCCTTGACATTTTCAGTAAATTAGAAGCATCACGTAAACCCATTGTCCAAATACCTTTGGCTGCCTCGTTCAGATGATTAGAGTGAAATGCTAATGAGGCCAAGGTCAGGAATTTGATCTCCACATAGACCAATTAACTTCCTTCTCTTCCATGGTCATGCACAGCACCAGGGACACTGACCAGCTGTCTCACTAATGTATCAAGTTGGCCACATGGGGGATCAGGTACAAGAGTAGGATAGAATATTACAAATTCATCAGGGCTCCAGTAAGAAGAGCTCTCTTGGTGCATGGCTGGCTGACAGTGGTTATAAGTAAGTGTAATCTTTTTTGCAAAAAATCCTGCAATACCTACATACATTTTATATGAGCAGGACCTGGAAAATGTGTTTTTCATGGGCTCATTGCTAGAAATAGACCCACATGCTGTGGCTTCATTGTGTAAAGTAAACTGAATTTTAACTACTTTAGGATGGCTGGTATTTCAGCACAAAAATCCTTATATTATGCCATTTCTGTCATACTTCAGTAACCTGCTAAAACGAGGTTGTCTGACCGAGGCCCTCTGGGATCTGTGTGAAAATGAATTCTCTATCTCTTGAGGCTCTTACAAGCAACCAAAATGGTAGCTATCTGAAATAAAAAGGGACCGTGACTGAAGACTACAGCAGTGTATTCTTACATATATCTCTAACTACCTTGAGGGAGGGAAGGATGACGAACCTGTTACAGTGACACATAGCTATGATAGAGTTGAATTGATTAAACATATGGAGCTGGAAATTAACATGGGAAGTAGGTATGATCTTGGGAATCTCTCTTGATACACAAATTTGTTTTGTGAAATATTTAGCTATTTTTTAACTATTTCAAGGTCTACGATCCTTATTGCTCTGAAAGGAAATCACAACTTAGCTCCAAAACAACAGAAGAAAATAGTTATGTAATAAAGGTCAGGCTTTTGTATACTCCTAATAAGAAATCTTTTGGGGTCAATTCCAGCTATTTGTGCGAGATCATAGATTTTGAACTGGAAGTATCCTTAGATGTCACTTTATATAATCCCTCCGATCTGATTTAGATGTAATTTCAAAAGCATTTTTAATATGTATCTTAGAGGAAAAGTTACTTGAATAAACCATAGAGGTGGTCGAGCTCAGATTTTAAGATAGGTCCTCTAGCTCCTACTACATGCTGTAGGTGAAACTATGTTAAATGCAGGCCACCTTAGAGCTGCTGGTAATTAAATTCTTTTAGATTGTAGGTTGCTTGGTGCAGTGTATAGAGTGCCAGGTCTGAAGGCAAGAAGACTCATCTTCCTGAATTTAAATCTGCCCTTAAAAACTTACTATCTGTGTGACCCTGGGCAAGTCAGTTTACCCTGTCTGCCTAGTTGTTCATCTGTACAATGAACTGGAGAAAGAAATGGGAAGATACTCAAGTAACTAAACTTTAAGGTTTCCAAGGTGCCTTATGAATATTATCTCATGAAACAGGTCTTATAGGCATGGCTACATATAAGGAAAGAGACGTCCAGAGTGTTTAAGCGACTTGCTCAGGGTCAAAAAGCAAATAAGTATCTGAGGCAGGATTTGAACTCAGGTCTTTCTGACTTCAAGTCCAACACTCTATCTATGCCATCTAGACACCTATAGGGAATATTTTAGATAATTTGAGTTCAAACAACAGACATCATTTCTTCTAATACCTACCCCATAAATTTGCTATTAGTTTTAAAGCCCCCAGACCATAGTCATCCTTTTGGTGCTGTGAAAAAGCAAACAAAGAAAGAAACAAACAAAAAGTACCAAAGAACTGGATGTGTTATCAAGTGATCTGGGTTTAAATTCTGTTTCTGCTACTTACCATCTGTGTAATGTGGGGACATGACTTCCCTTGTCTGGACTCCAGCATCTACCTCTTTAAAATCAACATGTTGATTTAACCCTGAGAATGTTGCTCCTCTTATGAGTTCCTTTGAGTTATGAAGTTTTTTACTGAGCAAGTATATATTAAGCACTTGTATTGTGAAAGGAATTATGCTAGGGACAAAGGTTATGAAAATAAGAAGTGAAGAGGTCCATGAACTTAAGGACCCTTTTTTTTCCTTTTTTTTTTTAAGGCAATTGGGGTTAAGTGACTTGCCCAGGGTCACACAGCTGGTAAGTGTCAAGTGTTTGGTCTGAGGCCGGATTTGAACTCAGGTACTCCTGACTTCAGGGCCGGTGCTCTGTCCACTGTGCCACCTAGCTGACCCCCTTTTGTTCTGCCAAAGATGTTAGATCTCTTTTAAAAATGCCAATGCCATTCATCCCAACTTTGCAACCATATGGTTTTCTACAAGTTCATCTGTGCTGTCTGAAAAATGGAATGGTGTTTCCCATATAGGAAAAGAAAAAAAAACATTATAAATAGTAAGCAAGATTTCAAGTCAGTTCAGAACAGTCTAAATCACATAAGTCTGGATCTTGAGGCATCTTAAATGGAGATTTAAGGAAGAGTAGTGGGTCCAACTATCAGGTGCTCATAACTGCAGTGTCTCTACAGATATAAAAGTATGAAGAAAAGAACACAAAGACCACAACTGGAAACTGCGAGATTAGTAAACATGCAATCTAGAGTCACAGCCTTCCAGGTAAGTAATATGGAGTAGGGCATAATGGCAGGAATAGTCCAAAGAGAGTAAGAAAGGAGCCACCCAGACCAGATGAGGCAGGCAGGCAGGCAGCCACCCAATTTGTATAGGTTTTTTCTTTCTTTTAGAATGAAGCAGATCCATCTTATTGAACCTCAACAGAATCAAGAAATAGAGACTCCTCCTGGAGATTGACTCTGAGCTAAGCCACACAATTCCTCCTACATATAGTGCAGTGTCTAGCACAGAGTACCTCATAAATGTTTGTTAATTGAGGGGGAACCAATATGAATGAATAAAGGAAGAGACTTTTAAAATATGCCTCAAAATGAAGCCTATAGCAGCAGAAACAACAAAAAAAATCAGGGTGAAACAATTTTCCAGTTCAAGACAACTTGAAGGTTGGCAAAAAAAAAGCCTATCTTTTGAAATGCAGTGTAGTGCATGCCAAGGCCTGGTAAGCCAGCAGCAGACCTTGGGGGCGAATGAATCCATAGGAACAACATCTGGAATTCTCAGCCCACAGATGGATAGAGGGTCAGACAACTGGTCATAAGGAGATTACAGGACATGCTTTGCTGGCAGAAAACTTTGGGAACAGAACTCTGTCACATTCCTCATGCAGTGTTCTGGGTCACAGTCCTAGGGAGAGGGAGAGCACTAGTACACTAGAGTATGTTGCCATAGATCACAGTTCTAGGGCAAAAAAGAGTGGTAGCAGTCACTCACAGACCAGAGTATGGGGCAGGAGAATAGTGACTGCACATCTCTTGAGATTTTGCCACCTTGGAAGAATTGAAAACTAGTATGCTCCCAGAAGTTAACTCTGAAAACAACAGCATGAAAAATCTGAAGCTTGAGACAGTTACCCTTACACCTCAGGAGCAAAGCCCAACTTTAACATAAATTTAAAAATCAAAAAATACACTGGAAAATGAGCAAACATCACCACCACCACTAAAACGAGTATGACTATAGAAAGTTACGGTGGTGACAGTGAAGATCAAAACATGAACTTAGAAGATAACAAAGTCAAAAGAGCTACATCAAAAGCCTCAAGGAAAAAAAAATGTGAATTGGTCTGAAGCCAACTAAAAAAAAAAAAAAAGAAAATGACTTCCCAGATGAGCTCAGAAAGGATTTGAAAAATCAAGTAACAGATGCAGAGGAAAAATTGAGAAAAGAAATAAGAGAGTGATGCAAGAAAATAGTGAAAAAAATGCCCTTGGTAAAGGAGGCATAGAAATACATAAGAGAATAACACCTAAAACAATAGAATAGGCCAAATAGTAAAAGAGACACAAAAATCCACTGAAGCAAATAAGTCCTTAAAAAGTAGAATTGGCCATATTAAGAATGAAGTGCAAAAGCTCACTGAGGAAAACAATTCTTAAAAATTAGAATAGGTCAAGTGGAAGCTAATGACTCCATGAGACACCAAGAAAAAACAAATAAATAAATAAATGAAAAACAGAAGGAACTGTGAAATACCTCATTTAAAAAAAAAAGAAAACATCTGGGATAAAAACTTACTGTTTGACAGAAACTGCTGGGAAAACTAGAAAAGAGTATGGCAGAAACTAGGCATAGACCAAAATCTTACACCATATACCAAAATAAAGTAAAAATGGGTATATGATTTATATGTAAAGGCTAATACTATAAGTAAACTGGGAGAGCAAAGAATAGTTTGCCTGTCAGATTTATGGAGAACAGAAGAATTTACAACCAGAGTTAGAAAACAGTATGAAATGCAAAGTGGATAATTTTTATTACATTAAATTGAAAAGGTTTTATACAAACAAAGCCAAAGCAACAAAGATTAGGAGGGAAGCAGAAAAATGGTAAAGAATTGTTACAACCAGTGTCTTTGATAAGGGCCTTATTTCTAAAATATATAGAGAACTAAGTCAAATTTATAAGAATACAAGTCATTCCACAATTAATAAATGGTCAAAGTATATAAACTGACAGCTTTCAGATGAAGTAAGTAAAACTATCTATAATCATATGGAAGAATATTATAAATCATTACTGATTAGAGAAACACAAATGAAAACAACTCTGAGGTACCACATCAAACTTATCAGATTGTCTAACATGAAAAAACAGGAAAATGATAAAGGTTGGAGAAGGTGTGGGAAAATTGGAACATTAATGCATTGTTGGTGGAGTTGTGAATTGATCTGAACATTTTGGAGAGCAATTTGGAACTATGCCCAAAAGGCTATAAAATGTGCATACACTTTGACCCAGCAATACCATTTCTAGTTTTGTATCCCAAAGAGATCACAGAAATGGGAAAAGGACACACATGTACAAAAATATTAATAACAGTTCTTTTTGTGTTGGCAAAGAATTGGAAATTGAGGCAATGCTCATAAATTGGGGAATGGTTGAACGAATTGTGTATATGAGTATAATGGAAAACTATTGCAGTATAAGAAATGATGAACAGGCTGACTTCAGAAAAACCTGGAAAAACTTTCATGGACTGATGCTGAGTGAAGTGAGCAGAACCAGGAGAACATTGTTCGCAGTAACAGCCACCTTATATGATGACTAACTTTGATAGATAGCTCTTCTCAGCAATGGAAGGATCTAAGACATCTCCAAAAGTCTCATGATGGAAAATGCTATACACATCCAAAGAAAGAACTATGGAGTTTGAATGCAGATCGAAGCATACTACTGGCTCTTTTTTTCTTCTGTTTTGTTTTGTTTCTTCTTTCTTGTGGGTCCTCCTGTGGGTTCTAATTCTTATTTACAACATGACTAATGTGAAAATGTATTTAATAGGAGTTTACATATAGAGTTTATAATAGATTTCACACTGTCTGGAGGAGGGAGGTACGAAGGGAAAGAGAGAAAATTTAAAACTCAAACACTTTTGGAAGTGATTGTTAAAAACTAAAAATAAATAATTTTTAAAAATCTGACCTTGAAAATAGGTTGGAAAGAGAGAATGTAAGAATTACTGCACTACCTTAATTCCATGATCAAAAAGACTTTTGAAATCATATTTCAAGTAAAGATTAGGGAAAATTCCCAATGTGCTGGAACCTAAGAGTAAAATAGAAGCTGAAATAATCCCCTAATCACCTCTTGAAAGACTTCCCAAAATGAAAACTAGCAGGATTATTATAGCCAAAGTCCATAGCTCGCAGGTCAAGGAAAAATATTATCAGCAGCCTAAAACAATTTAAATATCACGGAATTACAATCAAGATAACATCAAATTTAGCAGTTTCTATATTATAGGATCAGATGACTTGGAATATATTATTCTTTAAGGCAAAGCAACCAGGATTACAACACAGAATCATCTACTGAACAAAACTAAGCATAATTCTTCAGGAAAAAAAATAGATATTTAAAAAAATAGAGGATGTTTAAGTATTCCTGATTAAATATCACAATTGAATAGAAAATATGACTTTGAAACATTAAACAACAGAAGCATAGTAGGTAAACAGGACAGAAAAATCATAAGGGATTCAATAAGTTATAACTGCTTAATTTACATGCTTACATGGAAAGATGATACTTGTAACTTAAAAGAACCTTATCAGTATTAGGACTGTTAGAAGGAGTACTATGATGGAATAACGTCTGTGCATGTTTCTCTCTCTGTCTCTCTCTCTCTCTGTCTCTCTCTCTCTCTCTCTCTCTCTCTCTCTCTCTCTCTCTCTCTCTCTCTCTGTGTGTGTGTGTGTGTGTGTGTGTGTGTGTGTATAATTAATGGATTAGAGAGATGGCTATGATGGAATAATATTCAAAAAATAAAATTAAGTAATGAGAAAGAGAGATGTACAAGGAGCAGGGGGAATCAACAACTATGATGGGGTAAATTGTATTACCTAAAAGGATCATGAAAGAACTATTTCAATGGATGGGAAGATGTGGGATTGGCAGACAAAACTTGAACTTTACTCTCATCATAACTGATTCAAAGAAGGAATAATACACACATTCAATTGGATATAGAAATTTATCTTACCCTTCAGAAAAGCAGGAGAGGAAGGGGAAAACAGAAAGGGAGATTAATAGAAGAAGGGAGGGCAGATTGGGGAAGGCATTTTTCAGAAACAAACACTTTTAAGGAGAGTTTAAAGGGGAGAGTGAGTGAAAGTGAGAGAAGGAGAGAGACAGAGACACAGAGAGAGATACAGAGAGACAGAGAGAAGAGAGGGAGGGAGGGAAGAAAGAAAAGAAAAAGAGTGAGAGAGAGAGAAGGATAAATTGGGAAAAATAGGATGAAAGCAAATACACAGTAATCATAAATGTGAAAAAGAATTTACAGCAATTTTCTCTGATAAAAGCCTCATTTCTTAAATATGTAGAAAACAGAGTCAAATTTAGAAGAATATGAATCATTCCCCAATTGATAAATTGTAAAACAATGTGAACAGTTTTCAGATGAAGAAATCAAAGCTATCTATAGGTATATGAAAAAAATGCTCTAAATTACTTTTGATTAGAGACATACAAATTAAAATAACTCTGAGTTGCCACCTTACACAATTTGATTGGCTAATATGACAGAAAAGGAAAATGACAAATGTTGGACGGGATGTGGAAAAATTGGGACACTAATGCATTGTTGATAGAGTTATGAACTAATCCAACTGTTTTGGAACGGAATTTGGAATTGTACCTAAAAGGTTCCAAAGCTGTGCACACTCTTCTACCCGGCAATACCACTACTATAAGTCTGTATCCCAAAGATATTTTAAAAATAAGCAGAAGGACCTATATGCATAAAAATATTTATAGCAACCCTTTTTTGTGGGGACAAGAATTGGAAAGTGAGGGGATGTCCATCAATTGGGGAATGACTGAAGAAATTGAGGTATATTATTGTGATGGAATACTATAGCGCTATAAAAATGATGACCAAGATGCTCTCAGAAAAACCTGGAAAGACTTATATGAACTGATGCAAAGTGAAGTGAGCATACCCAGGACAGCAGTGCATATATTAAGAGCAATATTGTATGATGAGCCAATGTAAATGACTTAGCTATTCTCAGCAATACAATGGTCCAATACTATTTTGAAGGACTTATGATTAAAAATGCTGTCCACATCTAGAGAAGGAACTGATCTAATCTTAACGCAGAATAAAGCATGTTTTTTTTTACATTATTTTGTTAGGTTTTTTTTCCCTTTTTTTCTTATCCTGTGTTTTCTTTCATAACATGACTAATATAGAAATATGTTTTTCGTGACTTCACATATATAACCAGTATCAAATTGCTTGCCTTCTCAATGAGGAGGGAAAGAGCAGGAGAGAGGGAGAAAATATGGAACTCAAAATTAAATGTAATTGGAAAAATATTTTGGAAATAAATGTTTATTCATTGATTAGTACATATTTTGGGACTGATTCATATTATGGATAGAGGACCTTTTGAAAAGCAGGCAGTAATGCCATATGATCACATAGTACATAATTTTCCTGGCATAAGAATAGAAACAGTTTGCCTACATCAAATTTACTCTGCGCTTTCTACAACTCTGACTGGTACTCAACCCGTTACACTGTATAAACTCCTTTCTGGCCATATTACTTTGTGAAATAGGTATTTGTTCCCCACCTAAAAACATTTCCTATTCTCCAAAACTGTCAAGCTACAGAAAAAAAAAATTTCCCTTAAACTGAATTTCTGTTACTATAAGAATTCATACTAAAATGTAAAAAATATTAATTACTAATACTAATATGCCCCATAAGTCATTTTTATTTTACTAAAGGATTCTTGTCCATCCATGTGAACATCTAATTAGTAAGATTTCAGGTAGATAACAAAGTGTAGGCAAGAAAATTAAAAAAAAATAATAATAGGGAAGTTTTTCTTTCTATTTTTTTAAGGGAAGAGATAAATATTTAGTTGACACAATGTTCAATAGTCCAACTCTGATCATCTTGCTTTTCAATCCTTTTTTTTTTTTTTACCTTAGTTCTTAAGGTAATCAGATTCTAAACCAGATTCTTACAGTAGGCCAGGGTGGTAGCCAGATGTCAATTTAAGCTGTTAGAAAAATAGGTCTTTCTAAATTGTGAACTGTGTACATGTTATTTAGAGAGACAACTCATAAAACTTTTATACATCTGCCTGGTATGAATATGGTACCATCAAAAGAATCCTGGCCTTGAAAATCAAGAGAACCATATTCTTTTATGAGCTCTGTTTCCATCTTCATGGGCAAGTCTCAGTTTTCCCCCTTGAACAATAAGGTTTTTCATGAGAATTGGAGATCATGAAGGATCCTAGTAGGGAATTCTTTCTTTTATTAATATAAGAAGCCAATTTGGGAAGCAAAGCCTTGCTAAAAACAGGACATGTGAAAGGAAGAGGTTGACAGATGAGTAGGATTTGTAGAAAAATGTGTCTAGAGTCTTGGTAGGCTATACCCTTGTACTGGTACCATATTGGGGGGAAGCCTAGACAACCTACAGCCAGCAGAAGTTGGGACTTGTGAAGAAGAAGGTGGTTAATATATGTACATCCATATATGTATATACATACATGGATATAAATAGTCCATATCTGTGTATGTACTATATATACTCTACAAATATGTATGCATGCAATTTTCTATTACTACATACTTTCCCCCTATACAGAATGCTTCTGTGTATGTTATGCTGTAATTTTGAGGTATCTGCATGTGCGTAGATATGCATATACATACATATACAATATACACAACAGGTATACCTATACACATGACATATCCTGCTTATGAATATGTGTGTATGTGTGCAACATATTCTATGTTGATCTGAGGAGAATTCAGATTAAAAACGTTTTTGTTCAAGCAAAATTTTGTGTGTGGATGTTTATGTGACTATTACAAACATATACTGTGTGGCTACCTTCCTCAGTTCCTATCTCTCTGCATGGATATCTATAGCCTGAGTACAATACCCTGGGGTTCTGTTTGATATGGTTGGTATCTCAAGCATCTCCCTCCCACCTTCATAGCTGACATTCATCAATGGTAGATAAAGGCCTGTCCAAGTGCACTTTTGATGGCAGCTGAGAAGTCCAGGCTTTATATAATCCTGTTTACCCAAAATGTCACAGGTGTCCCATTTACCAGCAATTTCTGCTCTCAGCCTCTCGCTCTACAGTTAAGTGAGTCCGTAATTCTCTGGGGCCAACATATTGCAGCCACCACATCTGGCACACACACTCCATGCATATTATGACAGACAGAGAGGAAGCACTTTCTTGTCAAAATTGATCCCAATGAAGCTCTGTCTTTTCTTCTGACTCTATTAAACTAGTGTTCATATTCCAATAGTAAATGTGACCAATTATGCCCAATGACTGTGCGAAATATGCTTTTCAGCAGAGGGATCAACTGACACCAGAAAGAGGGAAGAAAAGAATTGTTTAGACTGAATCTCTCAGTCGGTTCTGAATTCAAATTGATAGCTAAATATAGACTGTAAGTTCACAACATTTTACAATGCAGAGCTGGTGAGAATCACTCTGATACATTCAAAAGAACACTAGGCTAGGTAGTACGGTCATAGTTATAACCAGAACGGGCAACTGGTGTTTTCCCACAGGATACCTAAATTGAGAAGTATTGAAGTTCTTGTTATCCTTCATTAGGTAAAAATAACTGAAAGGACTTGCTAACATCTAGCTATCCAGAATAACTCATTTTTTTTCCCCTTACTTTTACACAGGCTGTCCCTTATGTCTGAAATATTATTCCTCTGCAACTCAGCTTCTCAGAGTCCTCAGACTCTTACAAGATTCAATTTGAGTATGTCCTTTAGCAGGGGAATTTTCTTGGTTCCCTCATAGGCCAAGGCCTTGCCATCTGAAATTATCTTGTTTCTATATTTCATGTATGTACACACATATGTATGTGTGTGTGTATGTATGCTTTTAGCATTTTAGCATATGAGAGTAATCAAGAAAGGTCCCTTCCTGATTGACACATGCA
Organism: Phascolarctos cinereus; assembly: GCF_003287225.1. Taxonomy (NCBI): domain Eukaryota; kingdom Metazoa; phylum Chordata; class Mammalia; order Diprotodontia; family Phascolarctidae; genus Phascolarctos; species Phascolarctos cinereus. The sequence continues at coordinate 43,120,640 of NW_027555847.1, read as the reverse complement.
ATCTGAATCTTTAAGGAGCTGGAGAAGTTAAAGTGAGGAAGGAGAGTACGTACATACATACATACATACATACATACACACACATATACACACATATTTAATGATTTATTTGTGCATGTGTGTGTGTGTTTGTGTGTATGCACGTGCACATGTACACATCTCCCTTCATGGAATGTAAGCTGCTGAAGGGAGTGACAATTTTACTTTGTCTTTGTATTCCCATTACTTTCAAATGTCTAACACATAGTGTACTTAAACTATGCTGGTAGATTAATTGGTTTATTAAAATAGAAAGTAAAAAATGGCCCCTCCACCCCATTTCGTACGTGCCTGCAAACTATGCATCTACTCTTTACTTCATTTCAACACACTTCCTCATTATCTCAGAGTCTTCAGCCCGAAGGACAATGTCTGTTGCCCCAAAGGATGATGCTCCACATATCTCCTCCTGGCTCACCATGAAACCTTATGTTGTGAGGTTCAACAATTTTCACCAACACCCTCTCCCTATTTTTCCTAGGTTTTTTTGTCTGTTTTGTTATTCTTTGTTTCTGTTAGTTCTTCTCCTAGGTACCAGAATTGCTACTTAAAGCTCTGGATGGGATACTACCACCAGCTCACAGTCTTATTTCATTAATGAAATTTAATGTAATAAACATTGATTAAGTGCAATTAACACATAGGGCACTGTATGTAAAAAGAAAAGGCAAAAAAAGTAATCTCCCTCAAGAAGTTTACATTTTAGTAATAAATTCAACAACCTTTTATTTGTGTTCATTTCATGATAGGTATTGTGCTAAGCATTGACGATACAAGGAAAGGCAAAAGCTATCCATACCCATAATCAGCTCACCTTTTCATGGGGAAGGAAACATGAAAACAATTATGAAATTATACCCATTGAGAAGGCACTAGCATTGAGGGGGAAGGGGAAAGGTTTCTTGCAGAAGATGGCATTTTAGCTGTTACCTGAGGCAGTGAGTGAGGAGGTGGAGACAAGGAGGGAGAACATTTCAAGCACAGAGGACAATCAGTGAATATGTGAAAAGTTGGGGGATAGAATATCATTGGAGGGGAGCAACAAAAATGCCGATCTTACTGTATTGTATATAATACTTAGAGGGGAGGAAAGTGAAAATTGAGAAGGGCCCAGTGTTTAAAGTTCTTTAAAAGCACTCCCTCAAAAAATATTATATTTCATCTTCTAGGCAAGAGGAAGCCACTAAAGTTTATTGAGCAGGGAGCAACATGGTCGAACCTGCTCTTTAGGAAGATAACTTTGGTAACTGAGCAGAGGATGAACTGGAAGGAGAAGAGACTTGAAGCAGGGGAACTACCTAGAAGGATGCTGCAATAGGGTAGGTGTTACATGGTAAGACAACATAGTCTTAAGATTTAGGATTGGAAAGAACTTTAGACATCATTTTACCCAAACTCTTCATTTCTATTGGTGAGAAAACTGATGCCTACTTATGGGAAATGGCTTCCACAAAGCAAAATATGCTACAGGCATTGGAATCAAGACTCACACGGGGCTGTATGGCTCCAAACATAGCATGCTTTTCTTTAAACGAAGAGAATCTTTTTGCATCTCTGGTCATCCTTTTTTTCCTCTTTTTCTTGTGTGGTAAGACTATACATAAAGGAGAGCTAGAAAGCCCACATGGAGGGTACAGGGAGAGGAGGAAACACATCAGGAAAGAAAAATGATGAGCAATGTGGAAGCCCATGCATGAGTCTGCTGAAGTGACAGTATGTGCCAGAGGTGCCATGTGATGCCAAGTCTTCCTTTCATAAAGGACAGTTGTCTATCCACTATACTGTGATGCTTCTAAGCCTTTCGGAAAGAAAAGTAAATTATGAGTTGAAGGCAGAATATCTCTGGAGATAAGACTTCTCCACCAGAATTTGTTTCTCTTTATTTTAAGCCATTTCCTCAGGCCTTATAACTCTGCTCTTGGTCAGCTGAATGTCTCATAAGTCTAGTTTTTCTTGTTGAGTAATTTGCCTCTTGGACACCTACACATACACAAAATCACTTCATTATACAAGAAGTCTAAAGCTCCAAGGAATCCCCTCTTGTTGCCTGAAATTAGCATTTTTTTCAAGTCTTCATATATGAGCATGAAGAATTCATTAGCGATTATTCGTAACAATGATAGCTAGAAATGCAGCCAAGGCATTAAAAGAATGAATATTATCAACAATCGATTAACCACAAAAAAATTAACAAGTTGAGGATTATCTTGGTAGGAAATCAGAATTCCTTTTCCTTGTAAGGAGGTCTCTGCACAACTCAGAGCACTCTCCTTTTCCTGAAAAGAGGATGACATGAGCTATGCCTAATAGAATGATGATTAAGAGTAGCACTGAAGGGAAGTTAGAACTGAAAATGGATATTTGTATGTTTTATGACATAAACACTATCACTCAGGAAATGGATGATGGTTTACTACATATACAAAGAGAAGATTTCCGATTGATGGCATAAGTGCTACTCCGCAAACTACTGGATATTAGAAGACCTAGGCAAAGGCAGACAAAGCATTGTGTTTCCTTACTGAATCATCTGTAAAAGAAGATTGTGTGACATAGTGGTCAGTGGAAAAGTAAATGGACCTGAGACCAAATCCCACTTTTGCCAATTTTTACTTATCAGATCTTGGAAAAGTCATTTAAAATCTCTAGTTTGCTGTTTCCTTATCTTCATGATGTCAAAGATCCCTTTCATCCACAAAACTATGAACCTCAGTTTTGAAGCCATAGATATGTAATGGAGGACCTGTACTGACAGAAAATATCAGATAGTATCAGGAGTCCATTGAAATGTATGTATGTAAAAATGTCCACACAGGTCTAAAATAGCTATGGCAATTGCTTAAGTGTACCTCCCTAGCAGAATAGTATAGTCCCAAAGAGTTTGATGTGAACACAAGCAACACATTGTTGCTTTCAATGACTCTTCTATTAGGTAATGTTATCAAAAATGGCCCTATCAATAAATTATATAAAATTCATCTTTCAGGTAACATATGAGGGGCTTAAAAAGTGGGCCAGGCATATATTATCATCATTGGACAGTCTTTGTCTTCTGTTGGAAAACAAAAGGATAAAATCCCTAATGACAGGATTTTACTCTCTTGGGTAGATTTTCTTTGGTGAATTCATGGAAAAAATATGAACAAGCATCAAATGGAATCAGAATTAATGGATTCTTGGTAAATATCACATTAAATGACATACTAACACCAAAAGTTTCATGGATTCAAGTATATACTAAAGTATTTGTTTCTTGTTAAATTATAAACCAAGAGCCAATACCTTATTTTTAATTTATTTTGTTTTCACCTTAAACTTTGTCATTCTCCACTATGTAGCAGTACCCTAACACAGTTGAGGCATTTTTTTTTCTTTTTTTGTGGAATGAACAAACTAATCTTTAAGAAGCTCCAAAATACAATTAAAAAAAAAGTTTAAAAAATGTAGATCAGACTTTCTTAACCTTTTTTCACTTATGACCTCTTTTTGCAATTTGGCAGTGTTAACTGCTATTGCATGGCATGACAGCATGCACTGTGCAAAATGTACATGTTTTGTGTTCAGAACCAAGACTGCAGTGCAGTTGCACAATGCAACATGGGCAAGCACTGCCAGAAACACCTTGGATTCATTTTGTGTTTGATTTTTAAATAATTTTGGGTTGTTGAGCATTCAGAAATCTTTTATGTTGCCAAATTTTTTGTGATCCCATATGGTGTCACAATCCACAGTTTAAGAATAACTTATATGGATGACTTGAAATGATATAATATAAGCTACTGGGGGACAAGGACTATTTATTTTTAATATTAATTTCTCTATTGTTTAGAACAAAGATTTTCAAAGTAAGATGTGGATTGAGTCTCAGAGCCAGAATCCAAGAAAGGTGAGGTAGATAGCCACCCAGGTAGCAGCAAAATGCACGCTATTTTTAACTATCTTTAATTTTATATTATTTATTTGTAAAGTTTTATGGATGCTTTTGTTTTTATATTGAGCATTTTCATACATCTTTTTCCTCTACCATGTCTTCCCATATTTCAAAAAAGAAAACAAAAGTAAAACTAAAATTTAATAAAGACTGCAATTTAATGATTGAACGGCATTCAGCATCCTTAGACCCCTAACTTTCCAAGGAAAGAAGATAAAATATAAGCTCTTTAAGAATAAGGGCTATTCCCTTTTTAATCTTTGTGTCTTGAGTGCCTGAAACAGGTGTTGAAGAAATACTTGTTGACTGATTGAAAGGAGTATATCAAATTTCATCTTTTCTGTGACCAAAATTATAAATATAATTATACAAAAATCAATTTTGTATTGTTTTTTCTTCTAATTCACATTACTTTATTATTTTTAAGTTATTTTTTCCTATTTCAGCTTACTGATCACTGCTACTTCATCCAGATCTTTGTCTCTCTTATATTTTCAAATGCGTAATTTCTTATAACATTGATATTCCAAATTCATCTAGTTATTCTATTCATTCATCAATAAATACTTCCTTTGCTTGCTGTATTTTACTGCTTTAAAATTTACTACAATGAATATATATATATGTATATATATATATTATATGAGAATGTTCTATATTCCAACCTTTGACACTAAATGCCTTAGTGATCTGAAATTCTGTAGGGACAGTTTTATTACTTTCATCACATAATTACAACTGTATTTATAATGGCTGGAATAATTGAAAACCTTGTCAAAACTATATTGGTGTGTCTGTCTTCCCACAGCCACTACAGCATTGATTACTCCCTTATATTTTCATCACTGCATGTTTTGATTTTTAATAATCTTTTTTCACAACTATACATTTAAATGCTAGGGAAGTCCACTTTCCATGAAATATAACTCTTTATTTTATAATGTGAAGTTACTACTTTCCCCTGTACTCTGTGTCACTTATTGGGGAGTCTATCTTAGATTTGGGCATGAAATTAAATTATGTTCCCAGCTGTTATAAATAGATAATATTAGTAAATGTCCCTAACTAAAACCAAAAAAGTGTGATTGACTAATAGAAATCAAGGGCTATTCATGGGTCACTGTATGCCATTGTGGGAGAGCTATAGTTTTATGCCTTATTTTTGTTTTTACTTCTTTTTTTAAATTTTTGGACAGGCAACCGGGTTAAGTGACTTGCCAAAGGGTCACACAGCTAGTGAGTATCATGTGTCCTTCTAACTCCAGGGCCGGTGCTCTATCCAATGGAGTGGCATAGTTTTAGAAAATTTCCCCTTAGCTCTACAGAGCTACACCTAGAAATCAGAAAGGAGATATTGTAGAAATTTCCTGGACACTCAGACTTCCAAAGAGATTAGACATTGGAAAACATTTTCCAGAGCATATACTACATATATTAGTATATGCAGTGTCTAGTATATTGTCTGGTACATAGGAGGAATTTGAAGAATAAATTCAATTAAATTTACAGAAATAGTTATGAAATTAATCAAGAAATAATTTGTGGGGGGATTGGAGCCAAGATGGCAGAGTAAAAGCAGTGACTCACTAGAGCTCTCCCCCAAACCCCTCCAAATACCTATAAAAATGTCTCTAAAGAAATTCTAAAGCAGCAGAACCCACAAAAAGACAAAATGAAACAAATTTCCAGCCCAAGACAACCTAGATGGTTGATTGGAAAGGTATATTGCACTAGGTTTGGAGAGGAATGCAGTTTGCCATGGGCACAGGGACTCAGTGAAGCTGGTGCAGGCCTCACAGGACTGAATCACAGGCAGCTATGGTGGTTTCCAGACTTCTCAACCCATGAACACCAGAGAAAAGTTAGAAGGTCAATTTGAAAATTCTGTTTGTGTGGTGAAAGAGAAGCAAAGAGTCCTAGCCCCATTCCCTAAGCTCAGCCCTAGGGTGGCAGCTGCCTCCTGAGCTTCTAGCCCACAGACTGAGGGGAATTGAGTGGCTGATCATAGGTGGATTGCAGGGATCTCTTTGTGGGTACAATATTCTCTTGCTTTGCCCATGGTTAGATCTTGGTCACAGTTCTGGGTGGCAGTCCTGGGGTGAGGAGGAGCACTGGTGTGGTGGAGCTTGTAGTGGCTGTGAAGAAGAAATACTCCTCACAGTTCCAAGACAGAAAAGAGTGCTTGTGGTCACTCATGGAGCAGAGCACAGGCCAGGAAAAGAGCAAATACCTCACCCTTGATCATAGCACTTTGGAAGAACTGAAAATTTACAGGTCCCTAGAAGAATCTTTGAAAACAGCTGCACAAAACCTCCAAGGTTTGGGATAGTATGTTCTCCACACTGGAAACAGACCCCTAACTTAACAAAGTGTTTATAACTCAAGCAATTGGTCTGGATCATGAGCAAGCAGCAGAAAAAGAGTCAGACTATATTATCTTACTTTGGTAACAAAGAATATCAAAACATACAACCAGAAGAAGACAACAAAGCCAAAGCTCCTACATCCAAAGCTTTCAAGAAAAATATGAATTGGTGCCAGGCCGTGGAAGAGCTCAAAAAGGATTTTGAGAAGCAAGTAAGAAAAGTTTAGGAAAAACTGAGAGTGATGCTAAAGGAGACCCCAAAAAATATTGAAGAACATAACACCTTAAAAAATATCCTTACCCAAATAGCAAAAGAGTTGCAAAAAGCCAATGAGGAGAAGAATGTCCTAAAAATCACAATTGGCCAAATATAAAAGGAAGTCCAAAATCTTAAAGAAGAAAATACTTTCTAAAAACTTTGAATGGAGCAATTGGAAGCTAGAGACTATGAAAAATCAAGGCACTGTAAAACTAATCCAAAAGAACGAAAAAAGAGAAGAGAATGTGAAATATCTCATTGCAACAACAGCTGACCTGGAAAATAGATTCAGAAGAGAGAATTTAAAAATTATTGGACTATCTGAAAGCCATGATCAAAAAAAAGGGCCTAGATATTATCTTTCAAGAAATTATCAAGGAAAACTCCACTGATATTTTAGTACCAGAGTGCAAAATAGAAATTGAAAGAATCCACTGATCTCTTCTGAAAGAGATCCCTAAAGAAAAACTCTTATGAATATTGTAGCCAAGTTCCAGAATTTCCAGGTCAAGGAGAAAATTTTGCAAGCAGCCAGAAAGAAACAATTCAAGTATTGTGGAAAGACAAGATTTAGCAGTTTTTACATTAAGGGACCAGAGGGAATGGAGTATGATATTCCAGAGGGCAAAGGAGATTAGATTACAACCAAGAATTACCTGCCCAGTAAAACCTAGTATAATCCTTTACGGTAAAAAATGGTCATTCAGTGAAATAGAGTACTTTCAAGCATTCTTGAGGAAAAGACCAGAGCTGAATATAAAATTTGACTTTCAAATACAAGACTGAAGTGAAACATGGAAGAGGTAAACAGGAAAGAGAAATCATAAGAGGCTTATTAAGGCTGAACTGTTTATATTATGCATGGAAAGATGATATCTGTAACTAATGAGTCCTTTGTCAGTATTAGGATAGAGGGAGAAAAAATTAGACATATGTATAGATAGATAGATAGATAGATAGATAGATAGATAGATAGATAGACAGACAGACAGACAGACAGACAGACAGATAGATAGATAGATAGATAGGTAAAGGGCACAGGGTGAGTTGAAGATGAAGGGGTCATAACTGGGAAATAAAATTAAGGAGTGAGAGAGGATTATAATGTGAGAAGCAGAAAGGGAGAAGTAGAATGGGGTAAATTATCTCATGTGAAACAGACAAGAAAAGGCTTTTGCAGTGTAGGGGAAATGGGGGAAGGTGAGAGGGAATGAGTGAATTTTATTCTCATGGGATTTGGCTTAAGGAGGGAATAACATACACAATGGGGTATGGAAATCTATCTTACCCTACAGGAAAATAAATGGGGAAGGGAACAAGAGATCAGAAGGTTGATAGAAGGGAGGCCAGATTGGGGGAGGGGATAATCAGAAGCAAACACTTCTGAGGAGCGACAAAAGATAGAATAGAATAAATGGGGGGTAGGATAGGATGAAGGGAAATATGCTTAGTTTTTCACATCATGAATACTACAGAAGTGTTTTGAGTGACTATACATTTATAACCTGTATCCAGATAATTGTCTTTTCAATGAGGGTGGGTGGGGAGGAAGGAAAGGAGAACATGTGTAATCCAAAGTTTTAAAAAATAAAAAGAAATTAAAAAAAAGAAATAACTTACTGTTGTAGAAAGAGGTGTGAATTTATAGTTTGGAAGACAAGTGGTAATCCTATCTTGAAAATTTACTAGCTGCATGACCATAGTTGGTAATGTAAGCTTTAAGAGATCCCATATCTGTAAAAAGAGGCTAGTAATAATTCCTGCAATACTTAACTCATAAGATTGCTGGGAAGATTACTTGCTTGTAAACAATTTAGTAAAAATTAAAAGTATAATATATATGTGGAAAGTTGTTGGTTTCTAAACATTCATTCTCAGAATGAGAAATACGACACATTGACAAAAGGTTATAGAATTATAGGCCTCAATATAGAATATGTTTCCGAGACTATCTAGTAAAATCCCTTCGTTTTTCGGACCTTGAAATTATGTAAGTGACTTTCCTAAGGTGCCACAGGTAACAAGCAGCAAAGAACGTGCTCACACTCATGCCTTCTAATTTTAATTTCATTTCTGAACTTCTTTTGAAAGAAGCATAATACTGACCCTTAGGAAGCCTAAATACAGACCCATATTTTTTTTCATATTGACTAACTAGAGAGATTCAGGGGTTGTAACAAAAAGCACATTTTTATAGTAGGTCAGAATGCTAACATAAATCTATCTAGAGGAGTTATTAAATCTTGATATTGTGGTTGAAGTTTCCACAACTTCCTCTCTAATATCACAGTGGTGGCAAAGGGGCCATGTTATTTTTTTTAAATAACAATCAAAAATTAAAAACCGATATGAAGATTCACTGAAAAGAAAACCTAACTTGCTAGCTGTCTGGAACTGTGTGTTCAAAAGTTCAAAGATATATTTTTTCAGCCAATAATGCATAAGACATACTCAGTCACTTGTCAACAGTATCTTAAACATTCATTCAGCAAGGCCTAAGATGAACTAATAAAAGATTCATGCTGTTAATATATTTTTTTTCTTCCTGTTGCATAAGACTATGCTTATAAATACTGGAAGGAGAAAAGTATATTTTTTCTAAGAGAAGAAGACTGGAATGTTCAGTCCTATAATTTTATTGTTCTTGGAACTTTTTTTTAACCCCCTAGTGCTTTCAAAATATCACTGAGAAAATTCTAAGGGAAAAAGATTTTTTTTTCTGAAAAATAAACTTATTCTAACTTTGAATATTGTCTAAGATAAAACAGACAAACAACAAAAAAGAAAAATAGATCAATGGAATGTCTCAAACTCATATTTTGAAGTTTTGTGAAATTTGAAAGAATTCTGCTCTTCAAATATTCAATGAATAATTGAAATTATGAGTTTCAAAGATATCTAACACTACAGTAAATTTCTTTACCTAGAATACTTCTCAGATAGGGTGATAGTTTGTTGCAAACAAACAAACAAAAGCAACTTAATTAAACCTTTTTATTTTGACCTCCATTAAAATAATTCTAAATATAAATTTATACACTTCCTATTCTTATCAAATAAAGAATAAGTAACTACAGTATTTTCCAGTGTGACCTTTGCAATCTTTCCATGAAGAATTCTTGCTTGGCATTATTCCATTCAATTCAAACATTTTACATGGGATTGCATTGTATTCGGAGCCTCAGTTTTCACTGAATAATGCCTATGTGTGTAGAAGGAGAAAGAAGTTGGTCTGAATCTGACTTTGCAAATTACTTTTTAAAGAAGAGAGAAAAAGCCCTTTAGCTATGGTAAATGTGTGTGATTGTCCTAAACTAGGCCTCTGTTGTCCAAGGAAAAGATTAGTTAAATATAGAGAGGATGATACTGAAAGTTTTGCAATAAGAATTAGGTATAGATTGATATGGATATGACATAGAGATGATAGAGATGGAGATATATATATATATATATAGATATATATATATATAGATATATATATAGATATATATAAAATATTCATGTACACAGATTATATAAATAAAGATATTGATGACATACATAGAAACAGATAATACAGAAATAACTAGACAGATGGATAGATATTGATATCAAAATATTGGTAACTCTAATACCCGAAAGTTTGTTACTGAGTCATGGGCATCTAATGAGAAAGGGCTTCCTTTTGTCATACACATTGAATCTTTAAAACCCCAATCCCTGCACCATAGCAATAATTTTAATTCTAATTTAGATTGTAGAATATATGGTATTTCCCTAAAAAGAAGTAAAATATGTGCTCAATTTTTACAATATGAATCTCTCTTTGCCTCAGAGATACTCAAATAATTGCATTAACAGAACATGTTTCTGTTTGTATACAGTTAAAATCTATTAGGGAGCTAGTTCTTGAACCTCATCAGAACAGCAAGAGTTTGCAGGTCTGCCAAGTCAGATTTTATATTTTGCCTCAGCTCAGAACTATCCAGATGATTCCTGATACATGTCAACTGGTTATAAAAACAACCTAGGGACAGTCTTAGCCATGTTAGGCAATATAGAATTATTGAACAGCTATTATGTGTCAGGTATTTTGCTAAGTACTGGGGTTAAAAAGAAAGGCAAAAAGATTATACCTGCTTTGAAGGAACTCATAGTCCAGTTGTAAGGAAGGAAGAAAACAAGCATTTATTAAGTAGCTATTAGTTCCAGGTTCTGTGCTAAGCAATTTACAATGATCTCACTAGATCCTCACAATAGCCCTGGAAGATAGATGATATTATTATCCCTATTGTACAGTTGAAGTAACTGAGGCAGACAAAGGTTAATTGGCCTGCCCAGGGTAACAGAGTAGAAAGGGTTTAAGACAGTTACTCAAGCTTTCCTTGCTCTGTGTCCAGTGATCCATCCACCAAGCCACCTAGTTGCCATTTAAAAAAAAATGCTTGCATTCATTAAGCACTTTAAGGTATACTAAGTGCTTTATAAACATCACATTTGATCCTGATAGCAGAGTGGTAGGTGCTATGATATTCCCCATTTTCCAGATAAAGAAACTGATAATGGATTTTATTTCAAGTTTTCCTTGCTCCAGGTCTATCAGTCTACCCACTTTGTCACCTAGATGGAGGAAACAACATGAACAGAACCGCGCTCAAGAAAGATACGTACAGGATAAATTGGAGGTAACAAATAGAGAGAAGATACTAGAATTAAACTAAATCAGGAAAGGCTTTTTGTAGATGAGATTTTAACTGGGACTTTAAGCCAACCAGGAGTTGGAGATGAAGAGAATATTCCAAGGGAGAGGAAAAGCCGGTGAAGATGTCTGGAGTCTGGAGATGGAATGTCTTGTGAGGGGGACAGTATGAAGACTTTCTCATCAGTGGCCATCTTCTTCAAGAGTTGAAGAAATTGCTTGTAATTCCTCCCTTCCTAGCATTCAGTTCAAACACTTTAACCCATGTGTCTGTCCTTCTAAAACTGACAAGGTCATCTTCAAGCTTGGACTCATCCACTTAAAGATGATTGCTAATGTAAAATCATGGAAGAAAAAATATGAAAATGGCTGACCACACCCAGGCTCAGGCTCTCCCAGCATTATATGCCATGTGATGATGGTTGTAAAGGAGGTGGTTTAAGGAATTAATCATGAACTCTTTAATACGATAAGGCTAGAGATAATGGCTGAATATACCAAACAGCTATATTAAGCAACATATCCAGATGTCCTAAAAATTATTGTTTTCTGTTCCATATTCTGGGGCAATTAAATGTCTGGTTTCTATATCTCCAGACAACTAATCCTATTGGAAAGAGAGAGAAATGGATCATATTTAGACTAAGTACGTAATAATGCTTTCATACTCAGATCTGTAGGTCATTGGTCTCCTGCACTACCAGTCTCGACTGAAGTGGACACAGATGTGTTGTTTTACATAATACTGAATGACACAAGATCTCTCAATTGATAATAACCAAAAGTGTAAAATTCAGTACAAAGGGCAAGAGACAAATGGGACATGGCATGGGATGTGGGACATAGGTGATCCAAGGATGGTAAAGAAAGAGGAATGTTGTCTCCCTGTACCCACAACTATTCATCTGATTAATGGCTTGAGCAAGGGAAGAGGAGCAATAGGCCATAAGCAGAACTGGTTGTCTGAGGAGAACCATTCACCTAAGGCACTTTAAAGCCTAAAGTGTTTTACACTTTCTCCACTGGAATCTAAAATAATGTGATGGTCAGCGGTTTGATGCATCTGGCCCATGTCATATCCTTTCTCACCTTCATTCAACCATATCCAAATGACTGAAATAATGGAGTGCTGAAAGTGTCTTCATAGGTTTGGTTCTAAGTCTGGCCTATGTGTAACACTCAAGTCACTTCCTTCTCCTCCCCATATCTTAAAATTCCCATATTGGAATCTAAGGCTTACATTTCACTTCTTATAGGATCCTTTTGATGCCCCACCAACTTTTTAGTGTTCTCTCTCTCCCTAAATTATGTTGTATTTATTTATCTGTTTGTATCCATCTACTCCTTACAACACAGTCAGATCCTTATGGGCAAGTTTCCTTCTGAAAGGATTTAAGTATCATTTCCAACATTTTTGCAGTGAGAAAACTGAGGAACTACATGACTCACTGACTTGACCATGATAACAAAGTTAGTGTCTGACACAAAACTAGAACACAGAACAAATGATTCCAGAGTTCTATTAACTATTACCTGTTTTCTCTCCAGTTGTTACTGTATTTATGTCCCCAGCATCTATCACAGTGCCTTGCATTCATAAACTTTTAAAAAATTATTATATTTATGCAAAATGAGAGGAAAGGCCACAGTGTATTCAGTTGGTACACTGTGGAAGATTTATGGGAAAATCAGGACAAGAATGGAGGAAGTGTGTGTGTGTGTGTGTGTGTGTGTGTGTGTGTGTGTGTGTGTATTTCTATGTGTGTATTGGGAGGTATAAATGTAATACAACAAAGAATTATTTAAGTGCCTACTATATGCAAGGTGCTATGCTAGGCACTGGTAATTGGCAAAAAAGAAACAGTCTCTGCCCTTAGTGGTGAGGGGGAAAGGAATAAGAATTTATGTAGCACCTGCTGAGTGTTGATTGGGTCATCTGGGTGGTGCAGTGGATAGAGCACTAGGCCTAGAGTCAGGAAAATCTGAGCTCAAATCTGGCCTTAGACATTTATCAGCTGTGTGACCTTGGCAACTCACTTAACTCCTATTTGCCTCAGTTCTTCATCTGTAAAATGAGGACACAGTGGAGAAGAAAAGGGCAAACCACTCCAGTGTCTTTGCCAAGATTGCATGTGGACGTCACATGGACAAAAATCAAAGGGATCACTTAGAGTAGGGCATGACTAAAACAACTAGACAACAACAATGTGCCAGTCACTGTGCTAAGCACTTCACAAATTTGAACTCATTTGATCTTCACAACAACCTTGTTGCATAGGAACTTTTACTACCCCCATTATACAGTTAAAGAAATGAAGAGAAACAGAGGTGCAGTGACTTGTCCATGGCCGCATAGCTAGTGTGTGTCTGAGGCTGGATTTGAGCTCAAGTCATCCCAACATCAGGCCCAGCACTCTATTCAATTTACCACGTAAAGACTTTAAAAGACTACCTCAAATAGATTGATTTCTATTGGTTCTGTTCTGTAGAAGAGACAATGAAAGGTTTCTATGGCTGCGATGTCTTTTAGGTTCAATATATTTATGTTTTAGGTTTCAGGAATTGCTTAGTTTCCCATGGGATTAGACTAATAAAATCCATTATGGTTAAAAATAATGCTGTGGCTGTAAATAATTATTGCGGTAGTATGCCTTTGAAAAATAACCATAATGTTTATTACTTGGCTTTTAAAAAGAGCCACCAACAGTTGTGTACCTACATGCTGTGAAATGAGAAGTTTAAATAGTAGAAAATAAGAACAGGAAGAATCCACCCAACCTGTGTATTATCGAAAGCTGTGTTTTGACCTGCTCTGAAAGTCTTTACACAACACTAAAACAATTGGCTGAAAAATGAATTATTCAGGCAATCAAGAGATTATTTAGAGAAGCAGGGTGTTGGGATCAAAAGACTTGGAATCAGATGACCTGGTTTCAATTTGTAAGACCTTAAATTTGGAGTTGGAAGGAACATCCTAGGTCATCTAGCCTACATCCTTCATTCTGAAGACAAGGGAACTGAAGCCAAGAAGGGTAAATCGATACATGCAAGTTCACACATGTAGTAAGAGGTCAAGACAGGATTTGAACCCAAATTCTTTGGCTACACACCAGGTTTCATTGTACTGTGGAAGAACATATCAATATAAATCTTTTAAGTACTTAAAATCACAGAAGGATCTTTAATTGGTACCTGGGATACTAAGATATGTATAAGACAGACACCGCTCTCAATCTATTTACAAGCCAACAGGAAGAATAAAAGTAACACTGGCAAGTCAGCACACCAGACCTGTTTCGAAACTTCTGTTAAATACAGCTGGGCAAGACAATCTTTAAGGTCTTCTCCCGCTAAAAATCCCATAATCACAAATCACTACAGTTCAGGGTAAGGTGAAATAAGAACAAAGGAGGCAATTAAAAGTGATGTGAAAAGTTTGAAGCAGAAATATCACTTTTTCAAGAGTTGAGGATGAAAACCATTCACGGAAGAGCTGGACTCTGAGTTGCTCTATTCAAAAAGATCAGAACTTGATTAGTCAGGTATGAAGGAGTTTCATGAATTTGTAGAATTCAGTTTCAAAGGTTTTGTTCTTGTTGCTGTGTAGTTCGCTTTGTAAATGTTGTATATGTTTCCCTGGTGCTGCTGTTGTTCAGTCATTCAGTCATGTCGGATTCTTTTTGACCCCTTTGACCTTTCCTTCCATGAGGTTTTATTGGCAAAGGTACTGGGCTGGTTTGCCATTTCCTTCTCCACTGCATCATATTGTGTCATAACTTTACACTATGGCTTAGCCATCTTGGGTGACCCTGTTGAAGATGGCTCAGAGTTTCAGTGAGGTACACAAATAGCTCTATGAGGACAAGGCAGTGATTCAGAAGGTCCCTGGTGTCCAGTGCTATGGAAGTATACTGAATTTGTTTGGCCTCAAAGAAAAGACACGAGAAGGCAATTTTCCCGATTCTTTGCAGAGGTGGTAGCCATGGGTGTAGAACACTAAACATAAAATAAAGCTTTTTAATATGTCAAATAATTTTGTTGAACTCTCTCTCTCTGTCTCCCCCCCCCCCATAAAGAATAACTCTGTTAGCAGAAAAGGAGAAGGATACCTTAGGAAATCCTAGTAGTATAAAAACCAAAGGGAAATGGCAAACCACTCCAATACTTTGCCAAGAAAGCCTGAAATGGGGTCCGGAAGATTTTGACATGACTGAAAAACTGCTGAAAAACAAGAAAACCAAAGATATCTATCAATTCACTTGTTTATTTATATCATAACTTTTTGAAAAAAATCACAACTTCTTTATTTTAATATTCTTTCCTTTTTTTAAATTTTGACTTTCAAATTCTCTACTTCCCTCCCACCTCTCCCCCATGATTCATAAGGCAAAAAATATAGGTATTACACATGTAAACAATACAAAACATATTTCCATCTTAGCCCTCTTTAAAAGAAAACAAGAAAATAAAGTGAGAAACATATATTTCAATTTGCAATTGAAGTCAATCATTTTTCTTTCTGGAGGTGAATGGTATTTTCTTTTTTCATCCTCAGTCCTTTAGAATTACTGAAATCATTATATTGATCAGAAGAGACAAGTCTTTCTTAGTTGGTCATCATTACAACATTGTTAATGTGCACAATAATTTGCTGATTGTTCTCACTTCACTTTTCAGCAGTTCATATAGGACTTGCCATGTTTTTTTTCTTTTTTTTTTTTTCTGCAACGACCACCCTCATCATTTACCACAATACAGTACAATCCATCACAATCATATTCAGCAACTTGTTTAGCCATTTCCCAATTGATGAGCATCCCATTGATTTCCACATCTTTGTTTTTTAATTAATTAATGTATTTATGTTTTTAATTTTGTTAATTTATTTTGATTTATCAACAATCACTTCCATATGCTTTTCAGTTGAAAATTTTTCTCCCCCTTCCTCATCCTAACCCCCACCCTCCCCAAGATGGCACACAATCTGATATAGGCTTTACATTTACATGCCTATTAAGCATATTTTTCACATTAGTGAAATTGTAAGTAAAAATTAAAACCAATAGGAGGAACCATCAGAAAGACGAAACAAAACTCAACAGAAGGTAAAAAAAGTGATAGATTGACTTCCATAGTTCTTTCTTTGGATGTGGACAGCATTTTCCATCCGAGGCCTCTGGAGATGTCTTAGATCCTTGTAATGCTGAGAAGGGTTCAGTTTAACAATATTAGTCATGCATAACGTGGCTGTTATTGTGTACAAAGTCCTCTTGGTTCTGCTCACTTCACTCAGCATCAGACCATATAAGTCTCTCCATGTTTTTCTGACCTCAGCCTGTTAATCGTTCTTATAGCACAATAGTATTCCATTACATTTATATATCACAACTTCCTCAGCCATTCCCCAATTGATGGGCATCCTCTCAATTTCCAATTCTTTGCCACCACAAAAAGAGCTGCTATGAATATTTTTGTACATGTGGGTCCTTTTCCCATTTGTTTGATCTCTTTGGGATATAGCCCTAGAAGTGCTATTGCTGGATCAAAGGGTATGCACATTTTTGTAGCCCTTTGGGCATAGTTCCAAATTGTTCTCCAAAATGGTTGGATCATTTCACAACTCCACCAACAATGTATTAGTTCCAATTTTCCCACATCTTCTCCAACATTTATCATTTTCCTGTTTTGTCATGTTGGCCAATCTGATAGGTGTGATGTGGTACCTCAGAGTTGTTTTGATTTGCATTTCTCTAATCAATAAATTTAGAGCATTTTTTCATATGACTATAGATGGCTTTAATTTCTTCATCTGAGAACTGTCTGTTCATATCCTTTGACCATTTATCAATTGGGGAATGGCTTGTGTTCTTATAAATTTGTCTTAATTCTCTATATATTTTAGAAATGAGGCCTTTATCAGAGAGCTGGTTGTAAAAATTCTTTCCCAATTTTCTACCTTCCTTCTAATCTTAGTTGCATTGGCTTTGTTTGTGCAAAAACTTTTCAATTTAATGTAATCAAAATTATCCATTTTGCTTTTCATAATGTTCTCTATCTCCTGTTTGGTCATGAATTCTTCTGTTCTCCATAGATCTGATAGGTAAACTATTCCTTGTTCTCCCAGTTTACTTATGGTATCAGCCTTTATATCTAAGTCATGAACCCATTTTGACTTTATTTTGGTATATGGTGTGAGATTTGGGTCTATGCCTAGTTTCTGCCATACTCTTTTCCAGTTTTCCCAGCAGTTTTTTTCAAAGAGTGGGTTCTTATCCCAGAAGCTGGGGTCTTTGGGTTTATCAAATAATAGATTACTATAGTCATTGACTACTGTGTCTTGCATATTTAACCTATTCCACTGATCCACCTCCCTATTTCTTAGCCAGTACCAAGCAGTTTTGATGATTGCTGCTTTATAATACAATTTAAGATCTGGAATTGCTAGGCCACCTTCCCCTGCATTTCTTTTCATTAGTTCCTTTGATATTCTGGACCTTTTTTTTTCCAAATGAATCTTGTTATTATTTTTTCTAACTCTATAAAATAATTTTTTGGTAGTTTGATTGGTATGGCACTGAATAAGTAAATTAGCTTAGGTAGGATTGTCATTTTTATTATATTAGCTCGGCCTACCCATGAGCAACTGATGTTTTTCCAATTATTTAGATCTGATTTTATTTGTGTGAAAAGTGTTTTGTAATTGTGTTCATAGAGTTCCTGGGTTTGTTTCAGGAGGTAGACTCCTAAATATTTTATAATGTCTACAGTAAGTTTAAATGGGATTTCTCTTTCTATCTCTTGCTGTTGGGCTTTGTTGGTAATATATAGAAATGCTGATGATTTATGTGGGTTTATTTTATAGCCTGCAACTTTGCTAAAGTTGTTTATTATTTCAAGTAGTTTTTTACTTGATTCTCTAGGATTCTCTAAGTATATCATCATGTCATCTGCAAAGAGTGATAGCTTTGTTTCTTCTTTGCCTATTCTAATGCCTTCAATTTCTTTTTCTTCTCTTATTGCTAAAGCTAAGGTTTCCAGTACAATATTGAATAACAGTGGTGATAATGGACATCCTTGTTTCACCCCCGATCTTATTGGAAATGCTTCTAGCCTGTCCCCATTACATATAATGCTTGCTGAAGGTTTTAGATATGCTATTTATTATTTTAAGGAAGACTCCATTTATACCTATGCTTTCTAGTGTTTTTAATAGGAATGGGTGTTGTATTTTATCAAAAGCTTTTTCTGCATCTATTGAGATGATCATGTGGTTTCTGTTGGTTTTGTTGTTGATATGCTCAATGATGCTGATAGTTTTCCTAATATTGAACCAACCCTGCATTCCTGGTATAAATCCTACCTGGTCATAGTGTATTATTCTTGTGATAAGTTGCTGCAATCTATTTGCTAGTTTTGTTTAAAATTTTTGCATCTATATTCATTAGAGAAATTGGTCTATAATTTTCTTTCTCTATTTTGACTCTTCCTGGTTTAGGTATCAACACCATATTTGTATCATAAAAAGAATTTGGTAAGACTCCTTCTTCACCTATTTTCCCAAATAGTCTATATAGTATTGGAATTAATTGTTCTTTAAATGTTTGATAGAATTCATGTAAATCCATCTGGCCCTGGAGATTTTTTCCTAGGGAGTTCATCAATGGCTTGTTCAATTTCTTTTTCTGAGATGGGGTTATTTAAGTATTTTACTTCCTCTTTGGTTAATCTGGGCAATTTATATTTTTGTAAATATGTATCCATTTCACTAAGATTGTCAAATTTGTTGGCATATAGTTGGGCAAAATAATTCCTAATTATTGTTTTAATTTCCTCTTCCTTGGTGGTAGCTTCCCTTTTCATTCTTGATACTAGTAATTTGGTTTTCTTCTTTCTTTTTTTTAATTAAATTAACCAAAGGTTTATCTATTTTATTGTTTTTTTTCATAAAACCAGCTCTTAGTTTTATTTATTAGTTCAATAGTTTTCTTAATTTCAATTTTATTAATTTTTCCTTTGGTTTTCAATATTTCTAATTTGGTGTTGAGGATTTTTAATTTGTTCTTTTTCTAGTTTTTTTAGTTTTATGCCCAATTCATTAATCCCCTCTTTTTCTATTTTATTTATGTAAGCATTTAGAGATATAAAACTTTTGGTATGTTGTCTCATTATTGTCATTCTCTTGAATGAAATTATTGATTGTTTCTATGATTTGTTGTTTGACCCAATCATTTTTTAGGATTAGATTATTTAGTTTCCAATTATTTTTTAGTCTATCTTTCCATGGCCCTTTATTACATATAATTTTTATTGCATCATGATCTGAAAAGGATGCATTTAATATTTCTGCCTTTCTGCATTGGATTGTGAGGTTTTTATGCCCTAGTACATGGTCAATTTTTGTGTATGTGCCATGTACTGCTGAGAAAAAAGTATATTCCTTTCTATCCCCATTCAGTTTTCTCCAGAGGTCTATCATACCTAACTTTTCTAATGTTCTATTCACCTCCTCAACTTCTTTCTTATTTATTTTGTGGTTAGACTTATCTAGTGCGAGAGGGGAGGTTCAGGTCCCCACTAGTATAGTGTTGCTGTCTATTTCTTCCTGTAACTCCCTGAACTTCTCCTCTAAGAATTTGGATGCTATACCATTTGGTGCATATATGTTTAGTAATGATATTACTTCATTGTCTATGGTGCCTTTTAGCAGGATGTAGTTTCCTTCCTTATCTCTTTTGATTAGATCTATTTTTGCTTTTGCTTTGTCTGAGATCAGGATTGCTACCCTGCTTTTTTTACTTCAGCTGACGCATAATATATTCTGCTCCAGCCTTTTACCTTTACCCTGTATGTGTCACTCTTTTTCAAATATGTTTCCTGTTAACAACATATTTTATGATTATGGTTTTTAATCCATTCTGCAATCCGTTTCCGTTTTATGGGAGAGTTCATCCCATTCACATTCACAGTTATGATAACTATCTGTGTCTTTTTCTCCACCCTTTTCCTACCTATTTATACCTTTCTTTCTCCTTTTCCCCTTCCTCCCTTCACTAGTGTTTTGCTTTTGACCACCGCCTCCTTCAGTCCCTCCTCCCTTTTATTATCCCTTTCCCTTTTCTTCCCCTTTACTCTTACTGCTTCTTCCCTCCCTTCTTTCCCCCCTTTTCTTTCCCTTTTCTTTCCCCTTTTCCCTCCTACTGCCTATAGGGCAAGTTAGATTTCTTTACCTAACTGATTATGTTATGCCCTTCTTGAGACAAAACTGATGAGAGTAAGGTTCAAATAATGCTCCCCTCCTCCCTTCCTTCCCTCTGCTGGAATAGGATTTTGTGTCTTTTCCTGCATTATAATTTACCCTTGTCTGCCTCCTCCTTTCTCAGTATAGATTTTTTTTTATCATCACATTCTTTATGTATACTCCTTTAACATGGTGTAATAACAATACAATTTTCAGGGGTTGCAAGTGTCATATTCCCTTATAGGGGTTTAAACAGCCCTCTCAACCTTATTAACAACATATTGTATCTTTCTGTCCCATTTACATTTTTATGTCCTTCGTGAGTCCTGTATTTGAAGATCAAATTTTTTGTTGACCTCTTCTCTTTTTATCAGGAAAGTTTGGAAGTCTCCTATTTCATTGAATATCCATCTCCTCCCCTGAAAAATGATGCTTATTTTGATCCTTGGCTGCATTCCATGCTCCTTTGCCTTAAAAAATATCATGTTTCCTGCTCTGTTGTCTTTTAATGTAGAAGCTGCAAGGTCCTGTGTAATCCTGACTGTGGTCCCATGATATTTAAATTGTGTCTTTCTGGCTGCTGGCAGCACCTTCTCTTTCATCTGGTAATTTTGAAATTTTGCTATTATATTCCTGGGCATTGTCAATTTGGTATCTCTTTCAGGTGGTGACTGGTGGATTCTTTCTATGGTTACTTTCCGTTCTGGTTCTAGGACTTCTGGGCAGTTTTCCTTTATAATTTCCTGAAAGATACTGTCCAGACTCTTTTTCATCATGATTTTCAGGTAGTATAATAATTTTTAAATTGTCTCTCCCAAGTACATTTTCCAGGTCAGTTGTTTTACTGATGAGGTATTTTACTTTTTCATCTATTTTTTCATGTTTTTGTTTCTGTTTAACTGATTCTTGCAATCTCATAGAGACATTAGTTTCCATTTGTTCAATTCTAGTTTTTAACAGATTGCTTTCTTCTGTTACTTTTTTTACTTCCTTCTTCAATTGGCCAATTGTGTTTTTAAGGACTTGTGTTCTTCTGTGTACTCTTCTGTTGGTTTTTGTCCTTCCTTCTTCAATTGGCCAATTTTGTTTTTTACAGACTTGTTTTCTTCAGTGTATTTTTTTTTCCAGTTGGTCAATTGTATTTTTAAAGGACTCTTCTACCTCTCTCATTTGACTATTAAAATCCTTCTTGAACTCTTCTAAGAAGGCTTTTTTGGCTTCAGACCAGTTCATATCCCCTTTTGTTGTTGCAGATGTGGGTTTGTTGACAATGTTGTCCTCTTCAGAATTTCTGTCTTGATCTTCACTCTTCTTATTATATGAATCTATGGTATGTTTCTTTTACTCATGGTGTTTATTCCTTGCCCTTTAAAGATACTGAGCTCTCCTGCTGGGGAACAGAGGGCACTGACCTAAACTTCTTGTGTTGGGAGCCTATGTCTTAGTCACTGGCTTTGTGTGCTGGGGCCTCTTATGTTGGCAATTGGAGGCTGTAGTTTTCTGGCAGTTTACCTTGTGTTGGGCTGGAATCAGCAAGGCTGGAACTTTCAGGCAATTCTAGATTGCCTGCTGTTCCTTTCCTTTAGCTTTCTTCAGCTCCTCTTAGATGGGTGCTGCAGGCTGCTTATCTGCCTGGGGCCCCCTGCAGTGTGGTCTCCCTTGTTTCTGCTAATGCACTGGGAGATTCCTTTGCAGTAGAGTGCTGAGGCACCTGGTGGTTTTCTGAGCTAGTTTCCACCAGTTCCCCCCACCCTCACTGAGACATTGGGAGGTCCAAGTGTTGCTGTTTCCCTGCTCTACCACCTGGTCTTCAGGATTTCTTCACAATTGGAGACTGCAGGGCTCCAATAGCTCACCTGTTATTGGGTTGGAATCAGCGAGGCCAGGGCTTTAGGAAGCCTTTAGGTTGTTTTCTTCACCTCCTTTCAGATGAATGCAGCAGGGTACTTATCTGCCTGGGGCCCCTTGTAGTTCTGCGTCCCTTATTTTTGCTGAGGCACTGGGAGACCTGTTTGCTGGGCTGCTGCACTGCTGCTCCCTGTCTTTCTTCTAGTTCAGGTGCTCCAGGATTTTTTTTCTGGGGTGATATTTTCTGTGTTTTCAGAGGTTAATAGGGGAGAGTGAGAGCGGCTACCTTTTCACTCTGCCATCTTGGCTTCTGGAGGCAGAAGTCCTCCACATCTTTATTTACACAAAAACCTGCTGTATATTTTTTGTGTGTGTGTATATATAAATATACATAAACATATATGTGTTTATGTATATTTATATATGTATTTCCATATGTATACATACATATATTTATGTACATGTATGTATGTATGTATATATTACGTGTGTCTTCACATCCTTTTCTATTTTTCTTTGATCTCTTTGGGATAGAAATCTAGTAGTGGCATTGCTGGTTCACATGGTTTGCAGTTTTATAGCTCTTTGTGTCTGATTCCAAACTGTTTGCAGAATGGTTGGACCAGTTCTCCACCACCAAATGATTAGTGTACCTATTTTTCCCTCATACCCTCCAGCATTTTTCATTTCTGATTGGTGTGAGGTGATACTGCAGAATTGTTTTAGTTCCATTTGCTAATCAGTAATGATTTTAGAACACTTTTTTCATACAATTATAGATAGCTTTGATTACTTCAGAAAACTACCCCTTTATATTCTTCGAGCATTTATAAATCAGGGAATGGCTCCTTTTTCCTATTAATTTAATTTATCTCTATACTAAGTATACCCCTGTCTTTTTTTTTTTTTAATATTAGCTGAAGAATATTAGATTATGTTTAAACCCTTTATTTTAAATCTCTGTATACCTTTCTCTTCCAAGCCTGTTTCTTGTAGAGAACATATGTTTGGATTCTGGTTTCAAATCCATTCTGCTTTCTACTTCATTTTATGGGTAAAATAATCCATTCACATCCACAGTTATGAGTATTGTATGTTTTCCCTCCATCACATTTTCTTCTTTTTCCTTTTTTTCTGTTTTAATATTCTGTCCCTTTTCTTTCTTCTTCCTTTCCTTTCTTTCTTTCTTTCTTTCTTTCTTTCTTTCTTTCTTTCTTTTTTTTTTGGTTAGTCAATGGGCTTAAGTGATTTGCCCTGGATTACACGGCTGGTAAGTGTTATTATGTGTCTCAGGCCGGATTTGAACTCAGGTCCTCCTGAATCCAGGGCTGGTGCTCTGTCCACTGTGCCACCTAGCTGCCCCTGGTCTGCCCTTCTCGAAAGATTATTTCACTTCTAACCACTGCCCTTCTTAAACTTTCTTCTATTTTATCGTCACCTCTCTTCTTTTTACCTCTTCCTCCTCTATTTCCCAATTTGGTAAGTTACATTTCTACATAAAACAGTGTGTGTATGTGTGTATATATGAATGTATGCATATGTATGTGTATAAATCATTCTTTCTTTTAATGAATTCTGATGAGTGAAATTAAACCATTTTTTCCCCATGTCTCCTCCACTATACTCTTCCTTTCATGCATCTTTTATGTAAGAAAAATTTCCTTATTTGATATTTCCCTTCCACCTTCTCCTACTGTATCCCTCCTTATCACTCCTTCATTTTTCTTGGAAATCATTCTCATATAGTCAATTCATATCCATTCCCTCTGACTATGTAAATGCTTTTTAACTGCCCTAAAGGTGATAAAGTTCTTAAATCATTTTCCCTATGGGAATGAGAACAGTTTAATTTTACTGAGTCCCTTATGATTACTTCTTCACGTTTACCTGTTTATGATTCACTTGAGTCTTCTGTTTGAATGTCATATTTTCTATTCAGCTCTATTCTTAATACAAGGAAAGCTTGAAAGTCCTATATTTCAATAACTGTCCATTTCCCCCTGACAGATTATGCTGAGTTTTGCTAGGTGGGTTATCTTGGCTGTAATCCAGCTCCTTTTCCTCTTATAATATCATATTACAAGCCTATCATTCCTTAACATTGAAGCTGCTAAATCTTGTGTAATCCTGACTGTAGTTCTACAATATTTGATTGTTTCTTTCTGATTACTTGAGATACTTTCTCTTTCACCTTGGACCTTTGGAATTAAGCTATAATATTCCTGGGAGTTTTCATTTTGAGATCTCTTTCAGGAGTTAATTGGTATTTGTTTTTCAATTTCTATTTTATCCTCTGGATCTAGGATATAGGGGCAATTTTACTTGATAATTTCCTGAAATATGATATTTAGGCTCTTTTTATATGTCTTTGAGGTTATCCAATAATTCTTAAGCTTTCTTTCCTTGACCTATTTTCTAGGTCAGTGACATATTTCACATTTTCTTCCATATTTTTATTCTTTTCGCTTTGTTTATTTCTTGATACATCATGGACCATTAACTTCCACTTCCTCAATTCTTTTTTTTAAGGAATTATTTTCATCAGTCAGCTCTTTGTCATTTGGTCATTTCTATTCTTAAAGTATTTTTTCTTCAGTGAAATTTTAATGTCTCTTTCACCATTTGGTTAAGTCTGCTTTTTTAAGTGTTATCTCCCTTGGTGTGTGTGTGTGTGTGTGTGTGTGTGTGTGTGTGTGTGTGTGTGTATTTGTTACTCTTTTACTGAGCTATTAGTTCTCTTTTCATAATTTTCTTGTATCACTCTCATTTCTTTTTCCATTTTCTCTACCAATCATATCTCTTTCTTTTACCCTTTCATGAATTCTTGTTGGACTTGTTTCTCATTCACTGTTTTCTTTTAATCTTTGCTTGTAGATGTTTTCACAATATGCCCTTTTGAGTTTGTGTTCTGATCTTCTTTAATACCATAATTGATTTTAATATTTGAGTTCCTTTTTCTTGTTTGTCCATTTTCCCAGCTTATTTCTTGACTTTGAACTTTATATTAAAAATGGACTCTGTTCACCTGGGATGTGATGCACTTTCCCAATGTTTAGGCTTTGTGTGTGTGCGTGTGTGTGTGTGTGTGTGTGTGTGTATGCATGTGTATGTGTGTTTGTGTGTGTGTGTGCGTGCTATTTTTTTTCAAAGCCATTTCTTAGGCTTTGTAAGTTTTCTGTGTTTTCAACAAGGTATGATCCAGTGAGAGGTGTGGTCACTGATTTTGGTCTGTGCTCTGATGTTTTCCAAGGAAGGACACATGCTTCCCTATAACCACAAGTGGTAACACTCCTCTCTGCCCTGTAACTGCAATGAGTTCAGTTACTTTCTTGAAGCCACAACTGATTCTCTCTGCCTTAATTTGGGCCCTGAAACTGTATATGGGCAATGGAATTGCCAAACAGCCCCTACTCTTATGTGCAGCACCACTTCAGTATTCCCTGTAATATCTTTCTTACTTGTTGTCCAATCCCCTAAAAGCATCTGGGGTGCGAGCTCCTGAACTGCTTGCTGTTGTAGAAGCTTTCTCCAAGGCTTACTACTCCAGGAAGGACTTCATCCCAGTGCCACAGACCTGTGCTGCTAACCTCCTAAATTGTATTGGGCTGGAAAAATGTGTCACCCTGATCTTGTGTTGGCCTTGCCTCTCCAGAATTTGATTTGACACTTTATTTTAAAGTTGTTGGAGGGAATTGTTGGAAAAGTTTGTATGGGTTGCTGCATCTACTCTCCAATGTTGGATCTACCCTTTACATAAATTTATAAAAAAAAAAAAGGCTAACTTATGGGAAAGTCAATTCATTTGAAATGAGAAAAGGAGCTGAAAATAATTCATTAAACCATGCTTTAAATGTGCTTGATAATTGAGGTAATATTTTTGAAGTGCTTAGTTCAGTGCTCAAGTACAGTATAGATGTTTAATTAATCTTTTTTCATTTCCCCTAAATATCTAATAGCTGATAGACATCTATACCTTTACTAAAGGCCAAAAAAAGAAAAAAGAAAGAAAAAAAGGAAAACCAAATAATGACCCAGAAAGAATTCAAAGGATGAAAAACCAATTAACGATTGCTCTGACTCCTAACAAAAATAAAAAAAAAAAAAGAACTTCAGCATGAGTATGACTTCGGGTCCTTCATATTGTCATCAATCAGAAATTTAAATAGTTTGGAGAGCCTAGAAAAAGATGGTCACACAATTACACTGCTGATGTGTCTCTGCTATGGTACAACCTTCTGGGAAATAATTTATGATAATTTTTAGAAAAGTTATTAAGCTTCGTATATTTTGATAATCATATTAATACTGAGCATATGTCATCAGTATGTCAATGAGAAAAAGAAATCTACATTTAACCAAAGAAAAATTAGAGGAGTAATTTTGTATGGTCAGAATTCTAGGAGAAAAATAGATGTGCGTCAATTAGATAATGGTAAAATAAGTCATGTGAATGTAGGGAGGGATACTGAACCTCTGATTTCATTTGTTTAATGAGGTCCCCAGTGAGGAAACTCCCTCTAATAATGCAGGTTAGCATTATCTCTGCATCTGATAATCTTATAAGCATTGTCTTGAGCACTGAAATGTGATGTGATGAGTTAATGGTTAAATACGAATGTAAAAGATAATTATTTAGCTGTAAAAATGACAGATTTTTTAAATGGGATAACTTTTATGAATTAATGCAGAGTAAGGCAAGTGGAAACAAGGTGACTTACAGAATGACAAAAACAATACAAATTCTAATCATTCAAAAGTATAATCAGAATTTGTATGACCTGTAATTAATTAACTCAGTTCTGGAAAACTAAAAAAAAGTAAATGTATTTTCTTCTTCTCCATTGCCATGTGAGCAAACAAGTCATGCAGTTGATAAAGTGATTGACCTGGAGTCCCTCAAATTCTAACTCAAATATTTGTTATCTATGTTACCATATGGAAGTCATTCAAGTTCTCTTGACCTCACTTTCTTCAAGTGTAAAATTGAAAGGTTTGGAATTGATAGCCACTAAGGTTCTTTTTGGCTTGAAGTCTATGATCCTATGAATTCAGATGTGTCATGTACTATAAAATGTCAGATGTGACAGAAGTTGGTTTTGCTTAAATATTTTTTTTGTTATAATGAAACATCCAATGCAGAGAATTTGATTTATGGCAAAATGTCTGCAACATAAAACAAAGGACAACCATTAAAATATAAAGATTAGATGGATTTTACATAAGAAACAAAGATAAATCCCCAATATTTAATCTTCCAAAAACGAAGTCCTTAGAAAAGCCATGTAATAAGTAATCCAAAGTGGGAAGTCTAAGCACATTTTTGGGGGACTGAGTTTATATTTTTCTCTATGTCAGTTAAATCAAAACATGGCAGAAAAATGAAAGGAATAACTATCTGCTTCTTGAAGCATCTTAATAAGCTTTAAATATAGCTACCATGCAGTCTGGAGTCATTTATGAAAGGTCAGATTGGACTGTCTAACTAAAGCTTAACATGAGAAGCACCAGAAAGCAAAAATCAGCTCTCCAAATTTGAATTTTTTATTTTGGATTCTGTAGGGGATAAATGAACATATTGACAATACATTTCAGTAATGTTATAAATATGTCGTTTTTCTAATAACAATATCAGGAGAGAAAAAAAAATTTTCTTGGCCTCATTTCCTATGTGTAAATATATATATACACACACACACAGATATATATATCTGTGTGTGTATACACATATATATGTAAATGTATATATATATATATATATGTATATATGTATCTATATATATGCATATATGTATATGTATATATATGTACACACAAAAATTTATATGCATATATACACTCTACATATACATATAAACATGTGTATATACACTGCACTCAAACATATTTTAACCTGTCTTCTCTCCCTGTTTCTCTTTCATTCAAGTGCCAAATATGACAAATCAAAACCATTATTTATCCTACCTTTATGCACTCAATATGAGCCTAAGGGGACCTGTTATTTTAGTTTTTACTGGAATGTCACAAGACTTGGGGAAAGAAAGAGTAGAAAAACAACAACAACAAAAACATGTATTTCTACACTTTGTTTTTCCTACAAGTGACTCAAAAATGTTGAGCCATATTTGGAACTGGTTGCTTGGCAGGCATTCCAGAATTCATTCAACAGTACAATTAGAAGAGATTCATTATTGTAATGCATCAGATCTCCACTATAATAGATCTCTTTTCTTTCTTTTTTTTTTTTTTTGTTTTATTGTTCCCCCAAAGCTTTCTTCATTAGAAAAGTTAGAGGGATAGGTTACATTCTTTACTTTTTCTTCCTTGGAACTAAATTATTCTCACCTTTCCCTTCCTTTTTATCATGACAAAATATGAAAGTAAAATGAAAAGAGGAATTAAGAACAAAAACAATAATAAGTGAAGAAATAAGTGTTCCATTTTAAGATGGAAAAGTAAAAATATTAAGGATTGATTCTTCTCTGAAGGTGTTGAAAAATTCCTAATTCCATAAATACATACCCAGACCCCAAACCTTGATTAATCAGGTGATTTTCATTGCAATATCAAACTTAACCACGTTCAGGTCTGAACAATTATCTTTATTCCCAAACCCACTCATCTTCTAAATTTCCCTGTTTCAGCAATGGAACCACCATCCTTCTACTCTTTAGGTTTATCACTTCAATACTATCTAGGACTTCTCAAGAGCCTTATCTCTATTCCCTCATATTCAATCATTTGCCAAATTTTGTTGTTTTGAACTCCACAGCACCTCTCGTATATTTTTTTTCCCTATACTACAATGCCTCTAACCTTTGATGCCCTGCTAAAATAACCTCTCTTTTATGAAGCCTTTCTGATGAATCTCCCCATCTATTAATGCTTTCTATCCTAAACTACATAGCATTTTACTGCTTGGTATGAATTTTTGTTTGTTGTGCTTGTGTTTATTTTGTCTTCCATACTATTATGTAAACTTTTCAGATTAGGAGATTTTCATTATATGTTTATCCTTAGCACCTAAGAGAGTGCTTGGCCCATAATACAATAAGCACTAAACTTCTGTGAGTGAAGGAAGAAAATTGTTCAATAGATACATGGATATGTGTGTATGTATGTACGTATGTATATAGACATGCATATATTACATATTATATGTGCATGCATGTATATATACACACACATATATTATATATAGTATATGTATGTATATATGCATATACATAGATGAACATATGTATGCATATGTCAAGTTGTATGGCTTTTTGTCAGTCCTCATTAGTTTGGATTTTTCCAAATTACTTAACTTAATGATCATCCTCTATACCTGGATACTCCCTTTGTTTTCTATTGTCATGACATTGTTCTTTCTTGATTCTACTCATACATTTTTGACCATTCTACAGTCTCTTTTGTTGGCTCTATCCATAGTATGCCCTCTAATTGTGAGAATTCTCCATTCCTCTCTCCTTGGCATACTGTTCTTCTATCTTTAATCTCTCTCCTACTTGCTTCATCAATTCTCATGGGTTTGCCTATTATCTCTATGCAAATGACCTCCAATCTAAATAACCAGGCCAATACTCTCCTAAACTTCATTCCCACATTGACAACTGAGCATTATAAACTTGATTCTACTACTAAGGTATTCCAACTCTAATATGCTAGTTTTTGTTTTATCTTGCCCAGAACCAGGTCCTTTTATTACTTTCTAGGCATCTCTATACCTTGCCAAAGTGTGAACAATGCTACCCTCAGTAGTTTCACCTTTTGGGGTTATATTTCCCCTGTTCCATGAGGTAAGAGATTGTCTTGCGTGTATGAAAATCCCCATTGTTTAGTACAATCCTTGCATGTAATAAGTGCTTAAACATATCTTATCTACCTATTTATCTAGAAATATAACTAGCTATCCAATTGGATGTCTTATAGGAATCTGATGCTTAACATGTACAATATAGAATGATCATTGTCCCCAAATCTATCCCTCATTCAAACTTTCTATTTTTATTGAGGGTGCCATCGTACTTTCAAATTATCAAAGTTCATAGTCTCTTAGTCATATTTATTAACAATCAGTTTCCATATCTTGTCAGTTGCAATCAAGTTTTAATATTCTAATTAAAAAAAAAAAAGATAAAGCCTTTACCTAGGCCCAAAGTGTAAAGGGTGACAGCTGTTAGAAATAGTACCAAGATAGTTTTGACACAGCTGGCAAACCTATAAGACACATAGTATAAAGGAGAATATGGGAAGGTAAGATGGTAATCTTTTCAATAGATAGGAGCTTTAGTTCTACTACTTTTTCTCCAGACAATTAACCTTCTCAAAGTTTAGTTTCCTTAGTTGTCAAATATGGATCATTGATTTAGAGATTGAGTTGAACTTTAGAGACCATTCATTTCACCTGTCATTTTGTTGTCCTGAGGCTCTGAGTGAGTAATTTTTGAAAGGTATATTTGGGTGGTAAAGTCAGAATTCAAACCCAGGTCCTCATACTCTAGAATCATTGCTTGTTTTAATATCTCATGCTACCTATACCTGCCTCAAAGGGTTTTTGTGAAGACCAAATGAGATCATTTTTTAAACTTCTGCTCCTTTCCTCTTGAACCTTAGACAAAAATGACATAAATAAATGAATGAATAAATACATTTTAAAATTATATTGCATTCAAAGAGATGCATTTATTGGTATTGAAGTATTGCGATCTCTAAGCTATGTGATTTTTAAATTTTTATTATTTTGTCACATGATTATTGTTAATTTCATATAATCAGCCCATAGTGCTTCTCCTTCCACTATTATCTCAATTGTAGCCAAAACAATTGAATGCTGTTTTAAGTCTTACTATCATCTGTATTAGATTTCCATTGTTCATCCTTTTCTTTGTATAATACAGATGGTAGAGCATAAAGATCATTGATTGTGAACAGAGAGCTGGAAGTCTGGGGGTAACATCTCTCTGCTGCCTTTTGAGCATGGTAGATCTGGCTGGGTCATGTGATGTAGTGTTCCCAACTGCCAGCTTTGGGAAGTGAAAAAGGCAAAGCAATGATTAGGTCTGAGCCCAGATACTTTTGAAATATTTAGGTGCTTCAGCAGCCATAGCAGTAGAAATCTCAGTCCAGGTACACTTGGGGTTTGCAGAGCCGAAGAGTTCTTCCTACCTTAAAACTTAGCCCAATATCTTTAGCCCCAGAAGAGTCCAAAAAGAAAGGCAGGAAGTGAAAATTTGGAGATGTAATTTAGAGTTGAATAGAAAAAAAATATCAGGCTTAGAGGCAGACTCTAGATCTAGCCAAAAATAAACCAGCCATACCAATGAGACAAACAAAAACAAGGAGACTTTGAATAAGAATGCAGAAGCTACTATAGGTAAAAGCAGTCGGGACCAGAAGGTACTCTACAGAGATACTTGAGAATCACCACCCTCAGTTGACTGATTGCAGGATCACATTGACTAGTCGCAAGGCACCAGTCTCTACACTTTTACATCCTTCATGAAATTGCAAAAATTTTTGATACCATGTCAAGCCTGGCTTCCATGATGATGGCCCCAAATCTCCAGAACACTACTCTAACAGGTAGAATGAATTGTGTTTAATGCCAGCACATGCCATCCTCAGACACAACTCAGGCCATTAGTCTTCTTGGACATACTTCCTCAGAAGACTGAAAAGCTAAAGCAGCTGGGTTTACAGATGTCCACCTGGCTTGAGAGCAGAGGATCCTCATCTTAGCTAGGAACCAAGCAGGACAGGGAAGGTAAGCACACTTCCTCTACTCCATTTCTCATACCCTGAAGCCTCAACTTAAAGTAGCTATTCATCTTATATTGATGACAAAGATTCATTTTTCATCACTTTTGTGGTATACCAACTCTCAGGAGAATTTTTACACGTGGTGGAAACATTTTTGGGGTTTTCCTGTGGCTCACCTCCTATTGATTTAGAAGCTGATCTTGAAACTATTTGAACAAGGAATCAGTTTCTGATCTGCACAGACATGGATTACTCATGAGTTTGATATATATCTGGGAAGGGACCACTGATCATAGATGGAATGCAGAGAAGACAATCATTTAAAGAAAAAAAAGGCAGTTACTATGGTTTTGGAATTCACTTGGAGGTCAGCATGGTGGCTGTTCTGAGAAGGCAGAAGAATGAAGACCATATGAGGGAGACATGGATGATAAATCATTTGAAGGTATTAGCAGGTTTGGCCTATGCTTTGCTGTTGTAGGAGAAGATGTTTACTTTGACTTATGTAATGTAAATATTCATCACAGAGTAGTAATCTTTGAGAGACATTCTTGAAACATACCATTCTTAAAATAGATTCCATAGTCTTCAAGTTTATTTCATGTATTTAAAATTCAAACATAAAGAACAAAGAGATAACTTCCATGTTTTGAACTACAAATATTCTCACTGGGACCAGACTTAAATTGTCTTAATTTTACATCTCAAACTCATTATTGTTAATACCTCCAGATAGCAATGTTCAAGGCATTGTTATAGGGGAGGATAATAAGTTTCTTATCTGTTGGGTACCAAAACCAAGTTTTATTTTTGGTTTTTTTTTCTGTTTTTTTGTTTAGTTTTTTTTTTTTGTTTTCACTGTTCTTTGCCACAAAAAAGCACCAGTTAATCATTGGTAGCAAAAATTCACAGAATGTCGATATCGCTTTTTGATTCTCTTCTGAAATGTTGCCAGTAAGCTGTACCAAATCTTCAGTATCACTGGTGAGTAGTTCTGTCTTGGATATATTAAGCTTGAGAAAATTATAGGAAATTTCAGCAGAAATGTCTACAAGTAGGAAACACAGAAATAAAATATAAGGGAAAAGGTTAGAGCTGAACATAAGAATCTATATAGAGATGACATTTCAACTCACATTAGCTAATAAATTCACGAAGTGGAAGAAGTCAGAGAGATAAGAAGGAATAATTCCCTATGAACATGGCATTTGTTTCATAACATTCAATCAATTAATAAGCATTTATTAAGCACCTACAAAGTACCAGGCACTGTTAGGTACTGATGCTATAAGTAAAAAGACTGCAATAGGCTTTACTCACAGGGAGTATTAGTTATTCTTTTAAAATTTACAAAAATTAGAATGGCTTTGCAGTATAGCATAATATCAACATTTGCATTGAAAACAACTTCAGTGAGTTTATGTTAGAGTGGCCAAGTGATAATGGAATCTCCTCAAGGGTTTCATCAATGTCAAAACCTCAAACCTGTTCCTTTTCTCTTTTTTTTTTGACAGACTAAAACAAGTTTATATTGTCAAATTGAATATTAATGCCACTAATAACTTTGATATGAATATAAATGCCCTTGTCCAGTGACCATAAGTTGATAGCTACAACTTATTCAAATTAGTTTGATATATCTCTATTTTCAAGTGTCATCTAGGATGAAATTTTAAGTGGTTATAAACATTGTCCCAAACACTTGAGGCCATGTAATCACACTCAAGATAACATTTTTGTGGGTATTGGGGGAGAACTTCCAGGGGTTTATGACCATAGAAAAATAACAAAGTATTGGAAAGCACTCTGTATGAGATTGCAAGGTTACATGCACTAAAAATTCAGGAAGACAGCATCCTCTCATTTTTAAGGACCTGAGAAAACTGTACAATTTGGAAAGGCAGTCATATATTCAATTATGTTTTGCTGCCAAAAGAAATAAACTGAAATTAATCTCTTCAAAGTTGGTTTAGGAGATTTCTTAACTTTAAACTTAAAGGCAATAAAAGTTGCATAAATTAATTACTGTTGCTATCAGAATCCCTTGAAAATGCCTGTGATTCCTTATGTGCACACCATTCTTGATATAAATTATGTAGTCTTGAAG
Source organism: Phascolarctos cinereus (assembly GCF_003287225.1). Lineage (NCBI taxonomy): Eukaryota > Metazoa > Chordata > Mammalia > Diprotodontia > Phascolarctidae > Phascolarctos > Phascolarctos cinereus. The sequence goes on along the minus strand of NW_027555847.1, from coordinate 43,086,413 downwards.
TTTATCTACTACATTAGAAATTCAAACATGAAGAACAAACAGAGATAACCTCTGTGTTTTGAACTATAAATATTCCCCTCACTTTGACCATCTTGAAATTGTCTTAATTTCAGCATCTCAACTCATTATTGCTAATACCTCCAGATAAAAAAGTACTTTTTAGGCTTATTTAGAATTATGGGTCATGGATGTGTCAGTTTTCAAACTGTCATCACAAAGAAGTCAATAGAGTTCTGGGAATAATTGTACTAATAAACAATAATTAGAATTTATGAAGTGCTTTTCATCTTCAAAATGCTTTACAAACATTAATTAATCACAGTCTCAGGAGTATGAGCCTATTCAGTTGAACATTCTTCTCTAGGAATAACATGAAAAACACTTTAATGTTTAGCCCAGCATACTCAGGCACTTTAGACTGGGGGAAATCTAAGAATTCATCATGGGAGGTCTTCAACATTGTAAAAATATTTATTCACTCCATGACTTTGGGGTTTATTTTCTATCTTTATGGAGCTTGAACTTCCAATACTTATTTAACAAGATATCATGCTGTCCTCCCCAATGAGCTTCACCCTGAATAATGTATGCATCTAAGACATACATACAACAAGCATAAAGGACATTGAAAAATACAAATAAATAACTTTGTTTTTATATGTTAATATACAAAATATGCACACACACATATACACATATATTATATATTATACCTATACATATATGCCTACACATAGAAGACAGATGCATATACACATACATACATACATATATGTATGTATGTATGTGTATATACACACACATATACGTGTGTGTACATACACAGAGAGATGATAAGAGACAGACAGACAGTCACCTGAGTTTATTTAAAATTAATACTCACATTTCTCCTATTTCAAAGCCAGTATTCTCTCAGGATCCTTCTACCAATATCTTACTAATACTTGGGATCAAGCCTCTATGTTGTCAATAATTTACCAAACAAGCTAGGCTCTGTTAACCAATTGTGAGAAAAAGGTTAATTTATCATAGTTAAAATGGAGAATTATGACAATCTTGTGGATGTATTAAAGATATTCAAGTTGTTAGGAAACAAAGAAGTGAGACTTCTAAGATGGTAAAAGACATGGATTTCTGCACGTCAAAGGCATGAGGTCACCAGCAGTTGCAGGTCACAGGAAAATTAGAAAGAAAAGGTCATAAGAAAGTCAGAAATAAATGGAGGCCAAGGGTATAAATTAAGGAAGAAACATGGACTAGAGGAGCCAAAATGGAAGAGTAAAGGCAAGAACTGACTTGAAGTATTTAAAATTACCCAAGTTGCCAAACAATATAAAAATAGTGCTTCAAATCCAATTCTGGAGCAACACAGCAAACAAAAGTATGGAGTGAAACAAATTTCTAGCCCAAGATAACTTCAGGAGATCAGCAGAAAAGGTCTGTCTTACCAGCTGGTGGTCTGGCCTAGAACAGAGTACAGACCTACTTAGGAAACCAGCAGCAGTCCTTTGAGACAGCTACATAAGCAGCAGCTTTAGGAGTTCTCAGACCACAGATGGTGAGGGGGTGCAAAATTATTCAGAAAGAAATTATAGGAGACACCTTGCTTGCTCTGAGTTCAGGACCCTGTTTCACTGTATATGTGCAGTTCCGGTTCACAGTTCCTGGGAAATGAGAAACATTAGCACACTACACTTGTGGCCACAGGGTGGATGGGGCCCTGGTCACCATACCAGGGTGGAGAAAATTGCTTGTGGTCACTCAGAAGGGAGCAGGCACCCTGGTCAGACTTCCAAGACAGAAAATAGCTCTAGTACTAGTAGTGCTTGTGGTCTCAGGAGAGCAGGGGCCTGAGTCACAATTCCAGGATTAAAAAAAAAAAAGTAATAGCACCTTCAGCCATAGGGGAACACAGCCTTTGGTCAGAATTCTGAAATGAATAAGAGTGTTTGTGGTTGCTCATAAAGGAGAAGGAGCCCTAGTCTCAGTTGCATAGTGGAAAAGAGCATTAGGGCTTGTGGTTATAGAAAAACAATGAAACTGGTCACAATTCCAGATTTAAGATGATCACTACCACAGGTAGCTACAGGAAAACAAGATTGCTTCCTGAGTGAAGACCGAAGAAAGGCCAAGAAAGCAGGTCCTTAGATCATATGGCTTGGAAGCACTGAAAACTTACAGAACTCCAGAAATAGCCCTGAAAACAGTACCACAAAAACCTGAAGCTTGGGGCAGTACTCCCTCTACCCTGGGAGCAGAGCTTAACTTTAACATAAAATTAAAAGTCAAGAAATAGGATAAAGAAATGATCAAACAACAAAAAAAAAATAAGCTGAACTCAAAAAGTTACTATGGTGACAGGGAAGATTAAGAAGCAAACTTTGGTCAAAAAGACAACAATGTCAAAAGAAAGGCAAGCAAAACCTCAAAGGAATAAAGAAGTCAAATGGGCACAAGCGCAACAAAAATTTGTGGAAAAGCTCAAAAAGGATGTAGAGGTAGAGGAAAAGTTGGGAAAATAAATGAGTGATGCAAAAATAAATGAAAAGAGTGTCAACAGCTTGGTAAAAGAGACAAAAAATTTACAAAAAAAAAAAATTAAAAAAAACTGAATATGCCAAATAGTGGGGGGAAAGGCACAAATATTCACTGAAGAGAACTCATTAAAAAGCAGGCTTCTTAAAATTTAAAAAAAAGGTAAAATTCACTGAAGAAAAGAACTTAAAAAGTAGAACTGGCCAAATAGAAAAAGAGGTATAAAACTTCGCTGAGGAAAATAATGACTTAAAATTAGAATTGAGTACATTGAAACTAATGACTCCATGAGACATCAAGAAACAACAAAACAAAAGCAAAAGAAGGAAAGAAAAGTAGAATAAAATGTGAAATATGTGAAAAAATGTGAAACAACTCACCTGGAAAACAGATCTAGGAGATGTACTTTAAGTATTAATGAACTTCCTGAAATCCATGACAAGAAGAAGAAGAAGAAGAAGAAGAAGAAGAAGAAGAAGAAGAAGAGAAGAGAGGAGGAGGAGGAGGAGGAGGAGGAGGAGGAGAAGCAACAGCAGCAGCAGCAGCCTGGTTACCATATTTCGAGGAATTGTCTAGAAAGCCTGCCTCAGTACTCTAGAATTAGAGGGTGAAATTGAAATACAAAAATTCGCTGATTACCTCCTAAAAGAGATCTGAAAATGAAAACTCCCTGGAATATTATAGTAAAATGCAAGGCTCTCTGGTAAAAAGGAAAATACTTGAAGCATCCAGAAAGAAACCATTTAAATAACATGGAGCCAAAGCTGGGGTCAGAAAAGATCCAGCAGTTCACATGTTAAAGGAATGGAGAGCTTAGAATATGATATTCTGGAAGACAACAGAACTAGAATTACAATCAAGAATAACCTACCCAGGAAAAAAAATGAGTATAACATTTTAAGACACAGAGAAAAAAAGATATTTAATAAAATAGGGATTTTTGAAGTATTCCTGATGAAAACACCAGAGCTGAATAGAAAATTTGACTTTCAAATACGAGGCTAAAGAGAAGCATAAAAAGATGCATATAGTAAACAAATAACAATAAAACAATAAGGTTAAACTGTTTATATTCCTGTATGGGAAGAGGATATTTTTAACCCTTAAAACTTCATATTTATTAAGGAAGTGAGGAGTATACACAGACTCAGGGCATGAGTGTGAGTTGACTATGAAGTGAGGATTTAAAAAAATAAAATTAAGGGCTAAAAAAGAAAGAAACACTGGGAGAAGGGAAAAGGGAAAGGAAAAATGCCGAAAATTATCTCACATAAAAAATAAGAGCTTGTACAGTGGTGGTTAAAATGGGGGTGTGGCAAGTAAGATTTAAACTTTATTCTCATTAGAATTGGCTTGAAGAAGGAATAATATGCACACTTAGTTGGGTAAAGAAATCTCTCTTACTGTAAGGGGAAGTGGTAGGGAAAGGGTATAAGAAAAGAGCAGGGCTTGATAGGAAGGATGGCAGATTAAGAGAGGTAGCAGACATAAGTGAAACAGACTTCTGAGGAGGTACAGGGTTAAAAAAGAGACAGAAAGATAAACAGATAAAAATAACTTGGAGGAAAATACACAGTAATCATGAATGTGAATGTGAATGGAATGAACTTACCCATAAAACAGAAGCAGATAGCAGAATGGAAGAAAAAAAAAAGAATCCAACATATTGTTTACAATAAATTCACTTGACTTAGGGAGATACACATATTAAAAATAAAGGTCTGTACAGAATCTATTATACTTCATCTGTGGTTAAAAATAAGCAGGAGTAGCAATCAAAATCTCAGAAAAAGCAAAAGCAAAAATAAATTTCATTAAAAGGGATCAGCAGGGAAACTACATTTTGCTAAAAAGTACCATAAGTAATGAAGCAATATCAATACTAAACATATATACACCAATAGCATGACATCTAAATTATTGGAAGACATTTAAATTAGTTTTGTAAGTGAATAGACAATAAAACTATACTAGTGGAGGACCTCAATTTTCTTCTATTAGAACTAGATAACTCTAACCATAAAATATGTGAAAAGAAGTTGAGGAAAATAAAATTTTAGAAAATTTAGATATGATAGACCTTAAAGAAAATTGAATGAGAATAGGAAGCAATGTACATTTGTCTCAGGTTTACATGGCACCTATGCAAAAACTGAACAGATATCAGGGCATAAGAAGCTCACAAACAAAAGCATAAAAGCAGAAATATTAATTAAATCTTTTTTTTTCAGAACCATAATACAATAGAATTATATTCAATAAAAGGCTGTGGGGAGATAGATTAAAATCTAATTTAAAAGTAAACAGTTGAATCCAAAAGAATGAGTAGGTCAAAGAATAAATCATAGTAACGATAAACAGTTGCATTAAGGATAATAACAATAATAAGATAACATACCAAAATTCATGACAGGCAACCAAAACAGTACTGAGAAGAAACATTTGTTTCTATATGCTTATATTAATAAAATAATGGACAGATTTGCAAATTGAGTATACAATTTACAAAAAAAAAATAGAAAAAAACAAAACCAAATTGTCAGTTTCAAAATGAAAATGGTAATTTCACCACCAATGAACATGAAATTAAGGCCAGTATTAGGAGCTATTTTACCCAATTATATGCAAATATATCTGCCAATGTAAGTTAAATAGATGAGTATTTACTAAAATATCAAATGCCCAAATTAACAGAAGAAAAAATAGAATACTTAAATAAAGCTATCTTAGAAAAAATAAATTGAACAGCCATCAATGAGCTTAATTAGCAAAAATAAATTGCTGACCCCAGATGTATTCACAAATCAATTGTACCAAATATTTAAAGAACAATTAATTTCTATACATCATAAACCATTTGAAAAAATAGGCAAAGAGTCCTACCAAATTCCTTTTATGACACAAATATGGTTCTGATACCTAAACTAGGAAGAACAGAAACAGAGAAATGATTATATACCAATTTCTGCAATGAATATTGATTCAAAAAAATTTAAATAAAAATTTCAAGCAATATATCAAAAAGATAATACATAATGAATGGGTACAATTTATACCAGGAAAACTATACTGATTTAATATGAAGAAGAAAACTATAAGTATAATTAATCATATCAATAACAATAACAACAAAATATGTGAAAATGTCAATAGATACAGGAAAAGTCTTTGATAATAAATATTAATTTCTACTAAAATGCCAAAAAGCATGGGAATAAGTGGAGTTTTTCTTAATTTTAAAATAGTTTCTATCTAAAACCATCAGCATGCCTTATCTATAATGGAGATAAGCTAGAATCCTTCCCAATAAGATCACGGTTAAGGCAAGCCCATTATCACAACTATTATTCAATATTGTATTAGAAATGCTAGCCATAGCAATAAGACAAGAAAAAGAGATTGAAAGAGTTAGAATAGGAAATTGGTAAACAAAATTATCACTCTTTGCAGATGATATGATGGTATATTCGGAATCCTAGAGAATTAACTAAAACTCTAGTCTAAATTATTAACAATTTCAGCAAAGTTACAGGACATAAAATAAACCCACATAAATCATCAGCATTTCTACATATTGCAAACAAAGTCCAGCAGGAAGAAAGAGATAGAAACACATCCATTTAAAATAACTGCCGATAATATAAAACATTTGGAACTCCACCTGCAATGACAAACCCAGGAATCAGATGAACACAATGACAAAACACAGTTTACATGAATAAAGCCAGATCTAAACAATTGGAGAAACAGTACTTATTCAGGGGTAGATCAAGCCAATATAACAAAAATGAGAATTCTTCTTAAATTAATTTATTTATTCAGTGCTATACCAATCAACCTACAAAAATGTTTTAAAAAATTAGACAAAATAACAACAAAATTAAACTGGAGGAACAAAAGGACAAGAATCTCAAGGGGATTAAGGGAAAAAATGTGAAGAAAGGCAGCCTAGCCATGCCAGATCTCAAACTATATTACAAAAATAATCTTCAAAACAATCAAGTACTTCCTGAGAAAGAAGAGTTGTGGATCAGTGGAATAGATTAGGTATACCATACAGAGTAGTAAAATGCCATAGTAATCTAATGCTTGATAAACACAAAGCAGGATGCTTTCAGGAAAAAAAAAAACAGAAACAAAAACACAAAAAATAAACAAACAAAAAACCTTGCAATACTCATATTAACTGATGCAAAGTGAAATGAATGGACTAGGAAAACATTATAAACAGTGAAAAAAATATTGTAAAGATGATCAGCTGGGAATGCCTTCGCTATTCTCAGCAATACAATGATCCAAGACAATTTTTTAAGCACTTATGATGAAAAATGCTATCTACCTCCACAGAAAGAATTGATGGAGTCTGAATACAGATTGAAGCATACTTTTTGTTTTACTTCTTTATTTTTCTTTTGTTTTTGCCTGTTTTGTTTTACAACACACTTAATATGGGAATGTTATATATGTTTTGCGTGACTTCACAAATATAATCTATATCAAATTGCTTGTCTTTTCAAGGTGGGAAATAGAGGGAAGGAGATAATTTGGAACTCAAAAAAATGAATTGATTAAAAAATTTACATATAATTGAGAAAAATGAAGTAAACTTTTAAAAAGAAATAACTCCCAAAGATCTAAGATTTGTTTTTGTTATTTGTTTTACTTAGAAAAAAACAAATACCTCGCTTTATTCATGTAGGAATAAATTCAGAAAACTAAATCTCTCTCTCTCTCTCTCTCTCTCTCTCTCTCTCTCTCTCTCTCTCTCTCAAATTTCAATGAGAGTTTATGTGGCATACTAGATGGAGAGATGTCCTCAAAATCAGGGAAGACTGGGTTCAATTCCTTCCTCTGAAACTTAAAGACCATATGAAGCTAGTCAAGTAATCCAAGTCACTGAGGAGATATTTCTCTATATTAGTGATAAATATTTTCTGAGAGAACTCCATACATTGGTGAGGTCAGAGGTCAGATTTTTCAAAAATATGGATTTTTTCATAGCTCTCATCTTCCAACATTTCCACATCTTGCCTAAGAGGAAAGTGAAAGATGAAAAAATATCAACAATATCAATTAAGATATCAACTGTTTGTGATAATATATACAGTATTTCACACCCTTAGTCCCTAACTCTCCAAAGAGGGATGTAATGCATGTTTGCACAACACTTCTCTAAGACTGACCTTGGTCATTGAAATTTTAAATGTCTAGTTCCATTGCTTTTTCTATTTCTATTTCTATCATTTTAATTATTATGTGCACTCTTTTCCTTGTTCTTTTCATTTTACTCTGGATCAGTCTCTCCATGCTTCCCTAATTTGTTGAAATTTATTTTTTTCCCTAATGACCTAGAAATAGAACATTCATGTACCACAATTTCTGTAGACAGTCTCTAACTGATAGGCATTTACCTAGTTTCCAATATATTGCTGCTTCGAAAAATAGTTCTATTGATATATGAGTACATATAAGATCTTTTTTTCTGTCGCTGGCTTCTCTGAGATTTATGACTAGCCATAAGATCTTTTCTTTATTTACAATGGAAAGATTTGTATACATTTTATCATAATTATAAATTTCACTGCAGAATGATAGGGGTCATGCCATCTTTCTACCAACAGTGTATCAGCTTTTTTCTGTCTTTTGGCAGCCCCTCCAACTTTGGTTTTTTCTCATTTTGTATCAACCTTGGTAATTTTTTTTTTTTTTACTTTTTAGGCAATTGAGGTTAAGTGACTTGCCTAAGGTCACACAGCTACTACGTGTCAAGTGCTTGATCTGAGGCCATATTTGAACTCAGGTCCTCCTGACTTCATGGCTAGTGCTCTATCCAATACACCACCTAGCTGCTCCTCATCTTTGGTAATTTGCTGAGTATAAAGTGAAACACCAGAGATATTTTAAGTTTAATTTTTTTTTATTATTAGTGATTTAGGGTACTCTTTCCTATGTTTTTGTGCAGTTTGAAATTCTTCTGTTGTGCATTGTTTATTCACATAATCTGACCACTTAGTCTCTGTGAAATAATAGCTCCTGGTTTTATATAGTCGAATATATGTGCATATATACATACACATATCTATTTATATGTGTATGTACATAATAATACTTTTATTAAAGATACTGATGCCAAGATTTTTTTTCGTAGTTGATGCCTTCTTTTGTCCCATCTGCATTTATTTTGTGCAAAAAAAATTTCAGTTGAGTGCAAAAGGGCGAAAAATTGTACATTTTATAATTTGGGATTTTCTTCAACCCTTGTTTATTTATGAATTTATGCGTCACCATCACCACCACCACCAGCCCAGTTTTAGCTAACTGTGAAAGGGGCTTGGTCATATTTAGTGTCTTCTGAGAAAGATTTTGTATTATCTATGTAGGCTCCCTTTAGAGAGAGAGAAAGAAAAACTCCTCAGCTACACCTGTGAAAGAGTATGTTAATAAGAAAGCCAAGCAATTCTATCCATGGATTTTCTCAAGGTGATAATATCTCCTGTCTTCACTAAGTCACTTCTGAAGCTCTAGACTAGCAAGATTAGTACAATTCCTTCAAGCTCTCTTTAGTGGGGATAGAGCAGGAATTCGTATTGGGTTGCTACAGTTACATTAGAGGTATCCTAGCATGTAATTCCTGTGATCTTTATCTTGATGGATACTCTCTGAGTTGATTTACCTATTACTCATCACCGTAGGGGTCCAAACAAGCCAAATAAACCCTCGGGTAGCAACATAGAGTACATTAGGACCCAGAATATCCAATCACCACTAAGAGATACATCACTATGCCAAACCTAACATTTGCTTCTTGAAACCAGGACATTTTGCCTATGCAGAACATCAATGGCCTGTTTTCAGGTGCCCAGGGACTCTTTGTGCAGCTGCTGCCCTAGGAGAAGGAGAATGCCTCATTTACAAATGCTCAAACAAGCTGCAGACAACCCAGTATGTGGGCAGGCTTGTATCACAGGTGCAATCAGTTTGGAAATATTGATTGATGCCCTGTCCCTTGATAACACCAATTCTGTAGCTGTGGATAAACTAGAATAATGATAACTACTGGCTGCCACTCTCTCTGGAGAATGCAGATATATTCTCTGGGTATACGACCAAGCCAAATAAATCTCTGTGGGAGGCACAGAAATCTCTCACAGGAAGAAGGGCTATCTTGGATGACTCAAAGTAATGATAGCAGCTTATTAAAAAAAAAAAAACAGAAATCCTGCTTCTTTAGCTTACCCAACTCCCTCTAGGATATAGTCATTCTGAAGACTGGTGCCAGGAGATGAAGAGAAGCATCAAATTTGGTAGTGCCAGCAGCACTTTGATGTGTTACAAGATCTGAAATAAAAGTAAGCACATTGGTCTAAATATAAGCTGAATTAAACAACAACAAAAACAATAAAACATGACTACAGTCCATAATTGTGTTCTCAGACTAGTGTTTATGTCTCTTCCCTTGGGTAGCCATAGTAAAATATAATAGTCAAATATAAAATTTTAATTCTGTCCCCAACAAACTCCTGTTAGGTGTTCCTACTTCATAATTTTAATATGATATTTTGGAGACAAATATCATTTTAAAATTGTTAAATTTCTATGGCCTGCTTCCCTCAACAGTTTTTAGGGTAAAGTGGATAGAGAGATTGCCTTCAAGTCAGGAAGTCCAGTGATATTTGAATTACGCTGTGTGATCCTGGACAAGTCATTTGCCTCTATGTGTTGCAAGCTACCTCCAATGGTTCTAAGTTGTAGGGAAGGTTTCATTTCACATTGGTAGAGATAGGGGCACTCCCTACCCTAAAAACATCACTATTCTGGTAAATACAAAAGTGAAACAACCAAACAACAGTATTAAAAAACATAAGAAATAGCTAGGTGCCTGCCCTAATAAAGTTGTCAACTGGCAAATGATTATATCTTTGAGTAATGAAAGAAATGGGAAATTGATATTAAGTTATTGTTATTGACTTTTGAAAGATCATGAGAATCAGAGGTAAGTCTGGAGATAGGCTAACATAGTCCCAGTTGACAGAGAGAGAGAGAGAGAGAGAGAGAGAGAGAGAGAGAGAGAGAGAGAGAGAGAGAGAGAGAGAGAGAGAGAGAGAGACAGAAAGAGAGACAGAGAGAGAGACAGAGAGAGACAGAGAGAGATAGATAATAGACTTTATATGACAATAAGCCAATGTATTAGTCTTTAATTATTAGCAAAGTTCCCTATTAAAGAGTGATTAATGAAGATTAAGGAAAGAGAATAGGGAACATAGAATTAGCATGGATTCATTAGTAATAGATGAGGCCTCGTTCACTGTAGTTCTTTCTTATTAAGTGTCTAAAACTAGCAGAGCACAGGAATGCCACAATTTGCTTATAACGAGATATTGGATAAATTATCTCAATCTGCCATTAAGGGAGAGATTTAGGGAGTTAGGAATTGTTCACAAATATAATTTTGAAGATTCCAAATTAGTTAAATGATAGGTCTCAAAAATAGGTCTCCAAGACTATTGATTCCATTGCTGTTTGGAAGGAGGTTTCTAGTGGAACGAACCAGAAAACACTTAAGGTCCAAGCAGTTTAACATTATTGACAGTCATTCAGATACAATTATAGATGGTATCCTCATTAAATCTGAAAATGGCACAGAGCAATAAGATTTGGGTAACAAACTGAACTATAGCATTTAAGATCTACCCCCAAAAAGTTAGTGTTATTATGGAATATAAAGATGAATCTAATAAGAGGATTTAAAATTATCAAGATATATGTAAATATGCTATTGCAATATATTATTATTACAATTATAATAGCTAACATTTATATAGTGCTTTAAGATTTGCAAAATATTTTACAAATATTATCAAATTTTATGTTCACATCAATGCTGGGAGTTGCTTTATGTTATTATCCGTCTTTCACACATTTTAAATTGTGGCTGAGAGCAGTTAAGTAAATTTCCCAAGGACACAGCTGTTAAGTGCCTGATGCCTTACATCAAATCCAATTTTATATGACTTTAGGTCTTCAGGACTCCAGTCCCACTCACAAAGTGAGCCTTCTTATCTAGCAAAGAATCAGAAAACATAGAAATAAATAAAAAAATAAACAATCCAATTAAACCAATAAATTCTGATAATTTATAAAATAGTATCTGTAGTCTACTGAAATATGTTTCTAGAGCAGAAAGAATGTGTTTATTCTCAATTGTGTTTGCATTCCTTAATATCCAAGCAGTTTCTACCATACAGTCCGGAAGCTTGGAGCTTTTGATTCATTTTGTTTTCGAGGAGGGGGTGAAGAAGGATTTCTCCTTGCTTTTGGCTGACATAGGCTGCCCAGCTTTACCTTAAACAAGACTCTCTGTTTCACAGCTCAGTTCATTTTCAATGACACTCCCATGCCAAGAATTCCCTTCCTCTTCATCTCTGTGTCCTGTCTTCCCTGGCTTCCTTTATGTTTTCAATAAAATCCTATCTTCTGTAGGAATTTTTTCCCAATCCTCCTGAAGGTTAATGCTTTTCCTCTGAGATTCACCCAATTTAAAACATACATATACACAGTCGTTTGTACAGGTGTGTATACACACACACACACACACACACACACACACACACACACATACACATATATACACACACACATATATGCATATGAATATATGCACACATGAAATGTCCTTTGCTTAACGCTGTGCTAAATAACAGAAATACAAAGAAAGGAAAGCAAATAAAAATGGTGCCTGCTTAAGGAGCTAACAGTGAAATGAGGGAAACAACATGCAAACAACTATTTACAGTGTAAATATTTTATTTTTAATTTAATTATATATTATGGTTAATTTTAATTATATATTTACTTTTATCTAAACTTATTTAAAATAAATATAATTAATGCAATTATATTTTATTTAATATATGATATACATTTAAATCTTAATATATAATAAATTGAAGATATTTTAGGGGAAAAGATTATTAAGTAATACATATATAAATGTATAGAACTGTGTGTGAATGTTATGTGTGTAAGTATATAAGTGTGTGCATATATGTGTGTGTGTGTATATGTGTGTGTGTACATAGGCGTACACATGGAGGCAGCTAAGTGACTCCGTGGATAGAGATAAAGAGCTTTGCCTGAAGTCAGGATGACCTGAATTCAAATCTAGCCTCAGACACTTACTAGATATATGACCCTGGACAAGTCATTTAACTTCTGTTTGCCATAATCCACTGGAGAAGGAAATAGCAAACTACTCCAGTATCTTTCCAATCAAATTCCATGGACAGTATTAGTGTGATATAGTCTAAAGGTCATGAAAAGTAGAACATGACTAAATGACTGACCATCACCAGTAACAAATACATATGCATATGGCAGTTCATAGATAGAGCTCCATGAGGGGCTACTCTGTTTAGGAAAAACAGAGTGAACTAAAAGTATAGTTCAGAGTATACACTCAGAGTGCAATCATTTAAAAGAAGCATCAACCATTTTTTTCCCATAAACCTTCAATCAGTTCAGCTGTTGAGCTTCTGGCACGATGGGCTTGAAATCATTTGACATTTCTTGTATTTTAATGAGGAAAGAGAGAATAAGAATAAATTATCTTAGGGAAACAAGACAAGTCAAGTTTGAGGTGGTGATTCTTTCCCCTATAACAATTTGTCACGTAAAATTTGACACATTTTGGCTCTCTTCTTTGTAGCTTTAATAATTATAAGAGATTCATCATTATATTTATGTATACACAGATAAAAACCTATATAAATACACATAACACGAAAGTATACTATCTTATTTGAACATCAACAGAAATTCTTCTTGTACATGTTCCCAGTATTATTGTTTCTTATCCCCACTCCTTCTCTAACTTCATTCTCTTGCTCTCTATTGGTTCTTTCCTTGATGTGAGAGCACAACACACACACACACACACACACACACACATGCACACACACACATATACTATACTATACATACATGCGTGTATATATGCATCTATCTATCTATCTATACATATACATTTACATATATATATATATATATATATATATATATACACATATATATGTGTGTATATATATGCGGACTCTTTGAGGCTACGAATGTCATTGTTTTTCCTTTATTGCTCAACATGATTCCTGGCACAAAGTAACTGATAAAATTCATGTAATTGAGTGATATTGTCAGTGAGATAACTAAATCACAGATAGGGGAAATGACTTGTTCATGGTCACTTAGGCAGGTTTTGAACACAGTTGCTTGTGACATTGATTCCCATTCTCTATCCATTTACTATAATATACTTCACAATATTTCTCTTTACTCCTTTTGCATTTTAGTAAGGGAAAAAATAATAAACTACTGGCTGGGCATTAAATTTAACATTTTGCCCTTGCCTGCCTTGATTTCATATAGGATTGGTATGTAGTCCCTCCTAAATTCTGCCTCTGGGAATCCTGGGCTCCCTTCAATGCTAATTTCAGGTGCCACCTTCTGTGAGAATCCTTTCCTTATTCTTCCTTCTCCCTAACCCACCCCATCCTCACCCCATTGGTATTGCTCTCTCATTCCTCATATTATTGTGCCTTTATTAATCTGTCTACTTCCCATCCTATAGAAGGTAAGCTCCTGAAGGGCAGGGGTTATTTTTAATTTTGTTTTTTGTATCTCTAGCATATTGGAGAGAGCTTTGAACATAGATGCTTAATGCACGCTTCTTGGATTGAACTGGTTTAACACCTGCTGCTCCCTTTGCCCCACTTTCCTCTCTGCTTGTTTTCAACTTCAATAATTTTCTTCTCTCTCAAAAGGGGATTGAAGATAGTTTTCATTTCCATGAGAATGATGCTCTGGGTCAACAGAGGGATCAACTGGCAATCGTCCCTCAATAAGAAGAAATAGTGAAAGGCAATCAAAATGTTCCCCTGAAATGTGCTGAGTGAGTAGTCTGCCTCTATTCTTAAGCCAGGACTGCCTTCACTTGGCTTTCATGACATGTCCTTCCTCTTAAGGATTTTTCATAGTTATCTTAGGAATCCTGCTGAATCCCTTCCTAAGCAAAACTAGAAATGTAACAATCTGTATTATTAGCTCATTTATTTCACTGGGGAGATGATTTCATGTAAGAAGGATAGATATAAAGAATAGAGCTTATTGTGTCTTCTATAAAAATGCAACTTACATGTTGGTGTTCTCTTATTTCAGCTGCTCATCAACATAAATGGATTTTCAAATCACAAGATAGTAGTAGGCACAAGAGGCCTGCTTCTAGTACTTGGACCCCAACAAAAATCACATTAGCAACAATGCAAAACAAGTATTTATCTATTATCATCAAAATATTGCCAATGATTCTGTATTTCACTTCAGAAGCAGTTTTAGTTGCTGGAAAATTTTTGATTTACATTGAATTGGCATCTACCTTTGTTACTTTTACCCACTTTTCCTGTTTCTCCCCCTTTAAGGCAGTGGCAGCAAAATAAATAGTTACTGAAAGCATTAATGATAAAGAATGGCCTGAGCCTCCGTCTCCACAAATACATTTTGCAATTATTCAGTTAACTTGATTTGTAGAGATACCCAAATAATTCATTTCCCAGATAAATTTGATTTAGTCACTGATCATATCTAATTGATAATTGCTAATTTCCACTCCTGTGCTGTGACAACACAACATACAAGATAATTAGAGTCATATGCCTAGACCTTTGCTCCAGAGTAAAGTGATAGTAAATATTGTGTTAATGGTTATGATTCTTTACTCCAGTGTTCCCGAGGGTTCCATCTACCAAGATCCAACTTCCATCAATGCTTCTTCTACCTCTTTTTCCTGTTCTTTCCCCTCCCCAAGAAACAAGGTCTGCCCTGATCTTAATAGATCTTTAGTTAACTCCACCAGCACCTCTTAGAAATTTCTATGTCTCTGTTCCCTTTTCACAACCAAATTCCTAGCAACAGCTAATACATTTATCTTGATTTTTTTCTCCTATCATATATTTCTAAAGCCTTGCAATGTGACTTCCCACCTTATCACTCAAGTGATACTTCCATGCCCATGGTTATCAATGAACTCTTAGTTTACCAGATTATTGTTCTCTTCTCGATTGTAATCCTTAACCTCTCTTCAATATCTGATACTTTTAATCCCCTTATCTTCTAAATATTCCAGGCCCTTCTTCCATCAATGGGTTTATATTTCAATAGGTTCTCTTTATAGTTGTCCATGTGACTTTTTTCTCAGCCTACTTTCCTTAGTCATCATGCATGTCTTACCTTCTATGTGTACTCTACATTTCTGTCCTGGACCCTTTTCTATATAATTTCACTTTGTGATCTCACCCTCTCCCATGTGTGCAAGTAACAGCTCCATGCCAATCATTTCTATATTCATTCCTAGTCTCATTCCTAGTTCTGTATTACCAACTACTTAATGCATATATATCCAACCAGATATCTTTTAGTCATCTTAAACTCATTATTTTCACTTGTTAAATTAAAAAGTTGGACTCAATGACCTAAAAGATTCATTTTAGTTCAAAATCCAGGCTTCTATTTTGAAAATAGAATTCATTATCTTTCTCCTAAAGCCACATCTGATGTTACTTCTCCATTTCTATTAAAAGTACCACCATCTCTCCTTTCATCCAGATTCAAAACCTTAGAGCCAGCATCAACTCCTCCCTCTATGTAATTCCAGTATCCAATCAATTATCAGGTCTTACTGATTCTAACTCCACAATATTTCTTTCATCTGACCTTTCCTCTCCACTCATAAGACCACCACCCTATTTCAAGATATCAGCTTTATCCTGGATGAGTGCCACAAACTCCTAATTCTTCCTTTGGTCTCTAGTCTTTCTCTTCTCCAATATTAAGTGAGGTTACTAATTCACAGGCCTGACAATGTCACTCCCCTACTCAAGAAGCTGTAACAACTCCCTACTGCCTCTTAAACTGTGAGTCGTGACCACATGTGAGGTCACGACCCACAATTAATTTAAGAAGTGCTGAGGGAGTCACGGGTGGAAAAAGCTTAAGAAGACCTGCTCTAAAGTAAAAATCTGAACTACTCTATTTGACATTTAAAACCCTTTACAACCTGGTTTCAGACTACTTTTTCAGGCTTATTATATCTAATTCCTTGGCACATGCTCTGTTTTAAGGTAAATAGGTTTACATGCTCTTCCAATATAGGACATTAAATCTCCCATATTCATTGGCTTTGCTCACACTGTTCAGAATGCACAGAATGTATTCTCTTTTTAATTTCACCTTAAAGAATTGCTAGATCTCTTTAAGGCTTAATACAAATGCTATCTTCCATAAGAAGCCCGCTCCAATCCAACAGTTAATAGTGTGTCACCTTCACCTCAGGAGTTGATTTTTCTTTTCTGTTCTTGTCCAGTTGCGTAAGTTGTGTCCAACTCTTCATGACTCCATGGACTATATTGTAAAAATACTGGAGTGATTTGCCATTCCTTCTTCAGGCAAAAAGAGGTTGGGTTACTTGCTCATGGTCACACAGCTAGTAAGGTTCTCATGTCACATGTCATCCTGATTCTAGGCCCAGTCCTCTATCCTTGGAGCCATGTAGCTGTCACACTTTTTTCTTTATACATATTGTGAGTGTATTTTTCAGTGTAGATGTTGAAATATTGCAACAGAGCAAGAGCTTCCAGGTTTGGAACCATTTTAATTTTTGTATCCCTCAGAGACCACCAAAAAAAGTCACGTATGACATTTATGGAAAGAAAATAATGAATGCCATAGGAGTTAGGCTAGACCCTCTGAGTCAAAAGACACATCCTCTATAGGCACGAGTACACTTCACTGGGTCTGACTGCACCTTCATGAGCCCAGTTCTGAACTTGTCCTTTGTTCCAGAATTCCTACTTACGATTCTGCCTTGTCTTCTCATATTCAACAACCTTGTATTGGTACCAAGAGCCAGTCTGAATCATTTGCCACAGCTAGTCTACTTAATTAGTATTGATGTGCTTCTGTCATGGGGTTGTTAAGACGGTGAGCTTGCATTGAACCTTGATGACTGACTTTTGATACTATCCATTTGTTTTGTTCCACAGAGAAACAGCCAAAGTCGGAGGCACAGGAGCGCATATGGCTCATTAAAGTATGTTCCATTTGCCTGACAACCTATTCAGGCAAAGGACAATTTCCCAAGCTTGGCCAGAGGTTGTCCATCTGCTGCTGACCATGGCTGTGTCTCTACAAGAACCTCAAACATTTTGAGAAATGGATCAAGTAATCCTTGAGCCTAACTAGTCAATTTTGTTGTTCTATTTAATTTGGTCTATAAATTATAGAAAATTAAAATATTGTTTTTAACTTTTATTTTTCCATTTTAAAGATGGGAGCAAGTGGCAATATGAGAAGAGAGGTAAAGTTTTGCAGCTCCCTTAACATGTTGTAGTTAGTTGAATGTAAATAAAATATAAGATAAGCTATAAATCCTTAAGCATGGGACTTTTTTATTTTTATATCACTACTGCCCCACACAATATCATGCATAAAATGTGCCCAAAAGAAGCTTGTTGAATTGAATTAGATGGTGAGAAGCTTTCTGGCCAAGGTATCCAAATGTATCCAAGGTATCTCTTTTCCAGTTCTGGTTCTACTATTTCACTTGACTTTGCAAAAATTCACTTCACAGCTGCGGGCCTCCATGTCCTCATTTTGCAAGAGACCCAGAAGATCATAGGAGGTTTTTCCAATTCAAAGATTCTTTGATTTCTATAATTTCCCTTGTAAACATTTTTTCCCTTCCCTTTCCATCCCTTTAAAACGTTATGTGGACCATCTCTTTACTGAAGTAGATATAAATTTTCTATAATAGATTAGAATGTTAGAGTTTCATTTCTCAATAATAACAGAAACTTAGGCCATGTGGACTAATCCAAACCAAGTATCTATGCTCTTTGCTTCCTATCTTATTGAGTGATGGCTGGAATTCAATGAAAAGTATTGCAAACCTTACAGGACAACTGTTTTAAAATAAATGACTAGTTTTGTAAAGACGGTGATTAACCTAGACATTAACTTTTGTAACACAGGCAGCTCTCCAAAGGCACTAAATATAATTAGAGTCTAGAGAAATAGGATATAACTAATGCAACATGTATTTAGAAATTGAGAGTTGTAAAGGAAATTTTAGATCATACAATCCCAGAACACCACCTTACAAGGCAGATAAGCTGAGCAAAGACTCGATTGATCTGGTAAATTGCCCAAAGTAACGCAACCAAATTGCAGAAAGAATCATTTGGCATGGATTTATTAAACACCTCCTTTGTTTCTGACAGTGTGGTAGGTGCTATGGATACAAAGACCAAAAAAAAAAATACTGTTCTTTTCCTAAAGAGATTTTCTTTTGGAGGGAAACAACATACATAATGTGTACAAAATACACAGAAAGCAAATACAAGGTAATTTGTGGTGAGAGACTTGCATCTGGAGTAAGAAGAAGGGCTTATATAGGAAAATATTTTCAAGTTGATCTTTCAAGTAGCCTAGAATTCTAAATGTAGAAGACAGAGTACATTTCAGGCATTGAACTAGCAAAGCAGCTAGCTGATATAAAGTCATGGCAATGAGTTGTGATAGAAGTACCAAAGATTAGACAAGTTTGGCTGGATTGTAAAGTGTGTACCAGAGATTAATGTATAATAAGCAGGAAATTAACACACTCAAACATGAAGTCTGATCTTCATACTCCAGATCTGGATCTCGATATGCTGTAGTAACTTACTTCTCAACCACAACCACTAGTCAAATTTTGAAAACATTTTCTTATGAAATTAATGACTCTGAGCACACTTGTTTTCTTTGCTCAAGAGCAAATGGCCAATGTATTCAGACAGAAATTCCTTACCACAGTAACTAGCAAATATCATGTACTTAATAAATGCTAGTTGAGTGAATAGCAGGCCTAATAGTGGGTAGAGCACTGAGCCTGAACTCAGGAAGATTTCAGTTTAAATCCAGCCTTAAGCATTTACTAGTAGTGTGAACCTGGGCAAGACACTTAACGTCTAACTCTGTTATTTTTTTTTTTTCGGTCATTTCAAACACTGATTCTTTGTGATCTTATTTGAAGTTTTCTTGGTGAAGATAATGGAGCAGTGTGCCATTTACTTCTCCAGCTCATTTTACAGAAAAGGACACTAAGGCAAGCGAGGTTAAGTGATTTGTCTGGGGTCATATAGCTAGGCCAAATTTGAAGTCAGGAACATGAATATTGCTGACTTTAGGCCTGGTACTCCATGTATTGCACCACCTCGCTGCCTTATATCAGCAGTTTGCTCAAATGTAAAACGGGAATAATAAAATCATCTACCTTCCAGTGTTGTTGTAAGGATCAAATGAATAATATTTGTAAAGCCCTTAGCACAGTGCCTGGCACATGATAGGCATTTAATAAATTTTCCCCACCCCCTATATTAGTGATGCTGCATACAGATTACATATATTAGCTCAAGAACATGTAAATTGGTGTCAATTTCCAGGAATCCTTAAAATTCTTTCATACATCAACTGTCCCACCACCAATAAACTATGGAAAAGATTAAAGAACTTAGAATTATTTATCATAGGTGGGGTGACACCTACTACCTGAAAACTTTCTTGTTAGTCCCCATGAGTAAATGATCTCCCCCTTCTAGAATTAGAATACATCTTTCACGTATTTGTGTCCATATTTTGCCCCACCTTCCAGGAGAATGTAAGCTCCTTCAGGGAAGGCCATCCATCACTTTTATGTTTGTTTTTTTTAAATAAATATCTTCAGATCCCAGCACAATGTCTTCCATCGTTTACTATGTCAACACCACATCTATCAAGCACATAGTATCTAGAAGATACTGTGTTTTATGTCTGGAGATACTGAGAGAAACCCAGAAACATTGCCTGCTTACAAGGACTTTACAATTGACTAGGGTGATAGCATATTATTTACTGAACCTTATTCTCAGTGCAGCCCATTGGAAGAAAAGAATAAGTTTCATCAGCTCCATTTTGAAGACATAGAAAGAGTCAACTAAATTAAGTTTTTTTTTCTTTCTTTCCTTTTATCTTGGTACATAGTATATCCTTTAGTAAATGCTTCTTGAGTCAATGCAAAGGCCTTAAAAGATTTTTTTGTTGAATTGCATTTGTTGAATCAAATGTGTAGTCAGCAACATTTTGTGGTGAACTGAGATATTCCTCTATTTTTATAAGTAACAAAAAATTCTAATGGGAAAACATATCAAATCCTAGGAAAACCAAATTATTTTGAAAGTCATCATGAATCCATTAGTAATGCTGATATTTTCCATTTCTTCCAATACAAAGTCACCTGTTAAAAGACACAGAATGAATCATTTCTTGAGATGGCACCTTGGTTTAAATAAATAAATATAGCTCGGTCATAAACAAATAACCTTTATTTCCTTTCCAGGCATAGTAAGAATGTCATATTTAAGCCAAGGTGTGGGGCAAATAAAATTCCACATCTCAGGTAATGCCTTTACAAGCAATCCTATATCATGTTTATTATGACCACCATCCTAAATGGGTTCAGTCCAACCTTTTTTGTGGAGCTTTATAAAAATTCTTAATAGCTATTTTAAAAGTTACTCTGGTTATAACTCCACAGCACATTTTCAGCACCATTGAAAAGCCAGCATTCACTTAGGTGTTTCCACATTCAAAGTTGCTTAAAATAAGTATATCAATGCATCAGAGATATTTACACGCTATGAACAATGTCTAATTCATTTCACTCCAAGGAAGTCTTTATCAAAAATGTTTACTGTGACAACTGAAGTGTAGCCAATTGCATATATGGAACAACATGCTTTCAAAAGTCCAGGATGGTTTATGGTTTCATTTATCATTGAAGTGACACAGCTGTAAAACAATACAAAATCACAATGACAGCTGACAGGAAATTGACTCTAGGTTCTGAAATGTTCATTCCTCCAGAACTTAAGTGTGGAAAAAAAAATAACTCAGAAAGAATTTATTACATTTGTTCCACAAATATTCTTAAAGAATCAATTTGTTACTATGAATTCATTTTCTTGCAAATAATTTAGTTATTTTTATATGTGATTGTTGGGATTCATTGTGAACTAATCCAGGAATATTTTTTTCAAATTATTTAAAAATATCCATATCTATCTATCTATCTAATCTATCTATCCATGTATCTATCAAAATAGTATTTATCTAAGAATCAGTCTTTCAATCTATCTATGCCTCCATCATCCATTCATCTATCCATCTCTCTGTATATTTATCTGTGAAAAACAAAACAAAAATCCGTTATCTGGAGTTTTGTCATTCAAATATGACAAACGAAAAAGAGTTTTATCAATTCACCTGATAGTTAAGGTCTCTGGAAGTAATTACCAGAAACAACAACAAAAATGAAATAAATGAACAAAGAATGAGAGTTAGAGATAATGAAATTGTACTTCAATCTATTGGATTGGGTGGTTTGCCAATCAGGAGGTAAAGAACATTCTCATTGTAGAATATGACAATCAAGAGTATGAAAGCTTCTAAGCTCAAAATAATAGCTCAATTTAATATAGTGCTTGCAGCCATTCTGGGAAATGAGGCCTGCAAGGCTTATTTCCGTTCCTTTTTATAAAAATTCATCTTTATCATTGATATTGATTATTAAATATCATAGGAAATTGTGAAGAGGGATTGTATCATTTGTTGCTTATGTAATCCAATCACCTAATATACTTCCTGGTGAAAAGTAGAGGCTTTATAAATGCTTCTGGATTGACTAATTTGATTGCTTCTGCTTCCTAAGGAAAAATAAGAATGGTGGGTTAATGATATTGATATTTTTAGATTTTACCCCATCTTCTGGGAATTCAAGATCATCGCCCCTTTGGTTGCTTTAATTCTCAGTTCACTTTAAAAAAAAATTGATGGGTTTGGCCCTGAAACACCTAGGTTCAGGATTAGAGTCCTCAGGATTTGAGCTGTCCAGCTTGAATCAGTTTTTTTCGAACTTTGCATTAGGGTATAGTACCTTTCCAAGGTCCCACTATTCTGGGAAGATGAGCAATGCTTTTAAGAAACCTAGAAATTCTGTGAGGTGGATAAGAGTAGGGAGCACATTCCAGACATGGAGGATAAAGTTTTACAAGGCAAAGAGATGTCAGTTGGACTCTCTTTTAGGAGGAACTACACATACACCTGTTTGAGAATAGTAAGAATTGTACAAAGAGAACAGTGGGAATATATATCTTAAGAAGTAGTCAAGAATCAATTTGTGTTACAAAAAGACTATAAAAATCAAAAAGAGGACTTTATATGTTGTCTTAGAATTAAAATAGATCTCCTGGAACTGCTGGAGAAAGACAATAACATGGTCAAAGCATTTTTTTTTCTTTTTGGCTCTTCAAATGTTAGCTTTGTGGAGAGGGAATCATAAATGATAAAAGGAATGGAGTCAAACAATTCAAAGAAGATGTTTATGGACTGATGATGTATAAGGTGAGCAGAAAATGGAGAACAATCCATACTATAACATCAAAATAGTAAAGAAAGAGAACCCTCAAAGACTTAAGAACTCAGATCTAGGCAATGGCTGCCATGAATTCTGAAAACCAATGATGAAATTTGTTAACCACATCCTGCAAGGTAGGGTGAAGGACTCAAGATGCAAAATGAGAAAAAAAAAATTTTGGAAATGACCAATGAGGTAGTTTTTTTCGCTTGCCTATGCATATGTGTTACAAGAATTTTTTTCTTCCCTTTCTTTCTTCCTTTCTATCTTTGTTTCTTTCTTCCTTTTTTCTTCCTTTATTTTCTTTTACTTTTTTCTCCCTTTTCATTCCTCCCTTCCTTCATTCCTCTCTTTCTTTTTCTCTCCCTTTCCTCCTTTCATCCTCACTCCCTCTCTTCCTTTCTCTTTTCCTTCCTTCTTTTTATTTTCTTTCTTTCTTTCTTCTTTTCTTTCTTTCTTTTTTCTTCCTCCATTCCCCCTCCTTCCTTTCACTCCTTTCTTCTTCCTCCCTTTCCCCTCCCTCCTTTCGTTCACTGTTTCTTCCCTCCTTCCCTTCCCTCCTCTCTCTCTCTCCTTCCTTCCACCCTCCTCCCTGTAGAATGGAAGGCTGGAGCATGTTTGTTAAATGGAGAAAAATTAAAAATTGAAAAATCCCATCATGTTGACTTATTCCTGCAGTCTTTTCTTCTATGGAGGCTGAATTCAGGATTTCTGAACTTCAGTAGGGTTGAAGATGATTGGCTATGCACATTGTCTGCCGTCCATATATTTAACCCCTGAGAGTGGAAGGCCACTAAACTGACTAATGTGAAGCAAACCACAATGATTCTTGGAAAAAAATGTACTGGATTAAACTTTCTATACCAATCCGTATTTAATTGGGCCCATGAATAGCCATTGCACTTCTAGCCTGGATGAAATATAAAGATCCAATCTCAAAGCCAAACAAAATGAAGCAACAATAACAACCAATAGATTATTGGGGGGGGGAGTCATTAAGAGGATATTGAAATAGTCCAAATGATAGGTGATGTGGGTATGAGCTAGTATGGTGGTCTTGTGACTGGACAGAAGGAGGAAAATGCCAGAGAAATGATGAAGGCTGAATCAACAAGACTTGACTGATGTTTCAAAAGGAGCTAGTGAGAGTGAAAAATAGATACCAGCTCAGTTTGAAAATGTAAGTTAATGGAAGCCTAGAACTCCAGGTGGGAGGAAGGAGGATAAGAAATTAAGTATCATAAATTCTGATCTCATGACACCCATAAAATAACTAGAGATGCCCAACAAATAATTAGTGAAGTGAAGCTGTTAGAGGACATAATAAAATTAGATAAGTATTAATACAAGCATAGAGGATATTGAACTGATCGGAGTAGATAAAATCATCAACAACAATAACATCTAGAAGGAGAGAGAAAAAAGAAGGGGATCCAGTACAGAACCCTGAAGTAAATCATGGAGAGGTAGTAGGAAAACATTTGTTATTCATCAAAGGAGTCTCAGAAAGAACTAGAGAGGTAGGGGAATCACTAGAATCGGTGCTATGAAAATCCGTTGCAACGAGTGTGTCTTGGCAACAGTCAAGAGTGTCAAATGTTACAGATACCTTAAAAATGCTAGTTTCAAAACAAAAAGTTCTTTGAGTTCTTGTCTAAGAATAATTAGTTTCTAGTTACCTAGAAATTCATTCACTAAGGACCATATAGTACTTTATCATGGCCTGGAGGGTTACTCTGGCCAGAGTTTCCATGAATGTTAACATGCATAATCACTGAATAGAAGCTTTGGGTGATAAGGTATACATAGTTCCTACTCCTACCCACGCTCTCATATTAGAACCTTCCTTCATATTTCACAGAAAAAAAAATGAGACTATTTGTTGAGCTCCATTTTCTCCACTTCTCCACATCTCAAATCCTCTGGATTCCTCCTTCTAGCATCTCAGTCTTCACTAGTTGTCTTACAGGAACAGGCCTCCCTACTTCTGCCAAGGCAAGTTCCTTTATATGAACAAGTGATCCCATTCTGTGCCTTTTTCTTTAGCAGATTTCCCCTTATTTCACTCCATCTCTCTCACTTAGCTTCAATTTCTTCCTAACTACAGGCTGCTTTCCTACTGCCTACAAACATGCTCATCTTCAAAAAACATTTATTATATCCATCAATCCCAAACAGATATTATCCCATATATCTCCTACCTTTTGTAGTTAAACTGCTTCTTTGATAGGTAACTCCACTTCATATATGCTCTCTTAACTCTCTGGAGTTTGGTTTCCATGATCATTTAATTAAACTCCTTTCTACAAAGTCATTAATGATCTCTTATTTGCCAAATATAATAGTGTTTTCTCAGCCCTCATCCTTCTCGACTTTTTTTTTAACATTGTCAACAACCCTTTTCTCAATATCTCTCTATATTTTCAAGATATTGCCTTTTTCTTTCTGTCTGACTGCTCTTTAACTCCTTTACTGGATCTTCATGCATGTCATACATCACTTGGTTGTTCTACAGGCCTTGGTCCTGGGCCTTCTTTTCTTCTCTTATACTATTTCACTTGGTGATCTCATAAGGTCCCACGGAGACAGTTTTCATGTCTGTACTGGTAATTGTAAAATCCAAGTATATGGATCTAACCATGCTACAGTCTTACAACTTTCAGTCCCCTACTGCCTACTGGACATCTAGATTTGGATGTCTTGTAGATATCTTAAACTCAAAATATCCAAAATTGAATTCACATTTTCTTTTCTCCCTAATGTTTTCTCTCTAGCTAACTTGCCTGTTACTATTAAAGCTACTATCATCCCAGTCTCCCAACTGGGGTATTTTCCTTGAGTCCTCATTCTTGCTTACCCTTCATCTAATCTGTTGCCAAGTCCTATTGATTTTACCTACATAGCATCTTTTGTATGTGCCTCCTTCTGTGTTGTCATCCTGGTGTTGACACTCTATACCTCACACCAGGCTTTTTGTAATAGGCTTTTGATTGACCTCTTGACCACAAGCCTCTCTCAACTACTCTCTCCTTCATTCAGTTATCAAAATGACCTTCCTAAAGGACAATATATCCAATGGTTCCCTATTGACTCAGGTATTAAAAAAGAAACTGGCATTCAGAGCCATTCAAACCTCCCCTCCCCCTATTATGATCAAATGGCATTAGACTTTTTGATGTTCTTTCCACAAGATGCTCCCAACTAGGGGAATTTTCAATGGCTGACAATATGACTGGAATGTTCTCTCTCACCATCTCTTCCTCTTGGTTCCCCTGGGTTCTGTAAGTCCTTAAAGTTCTGGATTCCTTAAAATCACAGGCAAAATCTCTTCTACAAAAAGCTTTCTGAATTCCCCTTAATGCTACTGTTTTCCCCTCTATTGATTATGTCCAATTTATCCTGAATATGTATTTTGTATGTAACTATTTGCAGATTGTCTCCCCTACCCCAGCTGTCCATGAATTTCTTAAGAGCAAGAATTCTATTTCCTTACTTTGTATCTCTACTGGTTAGCACAGTGCCTCAAATATACTATGTGATTAAGCATTGTTTGTTGACTGTTTGACTAACATCTGTTGGGCAAATGAGAATTTCTCTTCAGAACCCTTATGCATTTTTATTTCCTCTTCTTGCTTGATATATCAGTGCTAGAAACTTGGTCATTATGATGTAACCTTTTGCCTATAACTTTCAACTCAAACAGAAACTTCTGAATTTTTTCACACTGTTTAAACAAGGAATAAACACCTTATAATCTTTACTGCTTCATTTTACCACTGGGCCAAATAAAAAAGCCCACAGCTGTCATAATGAAACTTACTTGATATTTTAGGGATCCTAATTTTTTCACTCCTCTTACCATCTCCACCATCACTGACTGTTCTTATTTCAATAATGTAATCTTCTTCAAAGGGGACAAGAAGCTCAGCATATTTGTTATTTTTTTTTCAAAAATATGTTTTTTACTTTGTCTGTTTTGCCTGTATAAAATCTAAATCAAATAAAGATGAAAGTTAATTCTGGATTGTATTTCTTTTTGAACTATATGTTTCTCACTCCCTCTCTTTCTATTAATGTCTCATAACATACCAGATCGTAAATTTTTCCTTGACAATATGTTTTCTATACAATCAATGCTGTAGTCCAATCCTTTATAGTGAGGGTAAAAGAAGAGTACACCCACACCCACAGTCTCTCCCCACACACACAGCTTTAGAATAAAGGCACGTGGTAGGAAACAGACATACTTTTGTCCATGTGCCGAATTCTTGACTCCAGTACTGAATCTCTTTGACAAGGCAGCTGTGAAGAGGGAAAACATAGATTCATGAATCTAGCATTATCCAGGAGTATTGATCCCTCCTGAACCCAACTTCTAAGACTGAACAAAAGTGAATCTCCATACACTTTTTTGTTGCCATCTGTACACTGTGTTACCCACATTTTACCATAGCTTTCATCTCTCTTTCAAGGGAATCTTGGATTCCATTTCTGTAAGGCCAGACCTCCAACTAATAGGTGAAATTGCCCAGAACTGAGTCCCTAGCCACTTCTCAGCTATCTCCTCCACAACATATAGCTCCCATTATGTGCCATCCACCTCATTAATATATAAATTCCTCAAGGATTTCTGCCTAACTGGCTTCAATTTTGGTTCACAGTGTTTACCTTACTGTCGACAGCAGTCTCTCCTAAATCCCAGCCACATAGTTTGAATAGGTGGATCTTCTAGTACATCATAACCGTAAAATCAAGTCTCGTTATAAAAGCAGGGGGAAATTCTTGTACAGCCCTAGACTTGATTTTTTTTTCATAGGTAGCCTCAATATCAAGAAGTCCAGGATGCAACCTTCTAACGAGGATGAATATTTCTTGATGATAGGAAATAATCAAGGTTTCGGGAGCTTCTGTCAGAAGGAGGCATGTCAATGAACTAAAATAATGGGGTGGGTGAATAAAAGTAATTGGAAACATCATCTTGCCATACCAATGAGCTATTATGATGGGACAGATATATTTGTCTTTCTGATGAGCTTCCCAGTTGAGAGGACACCTAAGCATTCAGAAGGTATTTGTGGAATAAACTTGGGCATCACTGCAATAGAAGTAGTATTAGAATAGATTTTGAGCTCCAATTTGGTTATTTTTCTTTGGTTTTGATAATCAGGTGAGAGGGTAGATGAAGGGAGTGCCATGATAATAAATGAATTGTTACCTTGAGTAATTTATGGTAAATGGGGTAACTTTTTAACCCATTTAAGTTGTTTTTCAGACATCAACTATGTTCAGAGGTTTTCTAGCATAAACTCTTGGGGTGAGCATAATGTGACAAGGTATGATGAATTTTGGGGGAAAGAGGGTTGAATCAGAGTCCAACATAAGAAACTATTGGTACAATCCCAGAGTTTGAGTTGTGTTGCCCCTGGTTACATATATATTCATTTAAGTACATAACATTTTCTCCTACTGTACTGCCAGCTCTAAAATTACATCTCATCCAAGTTTTGTATAGTGTAAAATCTAGCACAGTACTCTGTATACATTAGGTACTTGATAAATGCTTGTTGACCTGAATGATAGAATTATCATACTACCATTGTATGGCTTATTTTTCACAAACTGAATTAGAGAGGTGATGTTTTCTTTTTTCTTTAAAGTTAGCTACTCTTGCTAAAAAAAAAAAAAATTGGCCACTGCATCTAAAATCACACAATTTATCTTTATTAATTAAGTAGCTTGAGGATATTATCTTTAGAGCTTGTTGTGAACAGTCAGTGTTTAGTTTGGGCAAGTTTCAAATACTTGAATATTTATCTGCCAAGAGATGATGGCCATTAACACTGATGGGAGTAGAAATGATATACTCTGATAGCTTGGACTGCATTTCTACTAAATCATTAATCAGTTGTCACAAAAGCCCATCTTTCTGGAACCAAGAGGGCTTGGAACACACACACACACACACACAAATAGTATTTTCCTTAGACTTCTTATATCCCTCCAGGCTTCTCCATCAATAACTGACTTTTCTGCATCATAACTCCTTATTAGCTAGTGATAAGGGCACATATACATGCTCTCTGATAAATAATTTTTTTGTATTCAATTAGACAACTCATTGAAGTTTTATATTTTTTCTGTTCCATAAACACAGTGAAACAGCAAATGATTTCTTCTGATGTGTTAATATGATGAACTTGTCTCAGCACTTATTCATTAGAAATGATTATTTGTTTCATTAGCATGCAATATTATTTTTAAACATAATCAAACTTTTTTATCACATGGTTAGGTAGGCCTCCAGTAGACTCAACAATCCATTTATGGAGGATTTGGGCAGGCAGAAGAATCATGTGAAATTAAGAATTATAGAGGGTTGTGTTTTGTACTATTGGAGGAAATAGCTACGTTGATGAGAACAAGTGTGGTACCTGGGAAAGACGTATATTTTATTGAGCCAGAGGACTCAGGATCTAATCCTGTCTCTCTTAGTTACTTACTGCTTGAGTGAATGTGTGACAGACATTTTGTCTCTCTAGATGTCAGTTTTCCTCTAAATGGAGGGAGCTGGATTTGATGGCCTCTGTGTTCCTATCTGGCTCTAAATCTATGTTCCTATAAATACATGGATAATTTAAAGTAAAAGCATTGAGATACTTAAAACATATCTTTTTTTTTTTTTAGATAAATGGGGTAAAGCTAAGTTAATCAAAGAGATTTTTTTAAATACCCTATAGTTTAGTTGGTAGAATTCTGGACGTGAAATCAGGAAGAACAGCATTCCTGTCTTGCCTCTAACAGAGACAGGCTGCATAAC
The DNA here is from genome assembly GCF_003287225.1 of Phascolarctos cinereus. Classification (NCBI taxonomy): domain Eukaryota; kingdom Metazoa; phylum Chordata; class Mammalia; order Diprotodontia; family Phascolarctidae; genus Phascolarctos; species Phascolarctos cinereus. The sequence continues at coordinate 43,056,528 of NW_027555847.1, read as the reverse complement.
CCAGGAAATCAGTTAAATCTCAGTTCTGTAGTCAACCATATAAAGGTAATATATCAAGTTACTTTTGGGTGGACTCACAGGTCTTGTGAAGAGAGTACTCTGTGTTATGAAAAGCAATATATTTGCATATATTTGCATAACTGAGATTTTTTTAATGTAGATTTCTCCATAATCACTTTGTAGCCCAACACATCAGATTCATTTTCCATGGTTTTAACATGTTCCCAATTCAAACGTAATGTTGAATTTGTCAGTTTCCAGGCTACATTAGATGGTGCTTGGCTTGGAAATTCAAAAAATATGCAATCACAAGATACAAATGAATATTAAATTGTTTATGGATGCTGAATGACCCATCAACATGTAAAGGCAAATAAGTCATGGCTGGTTAACATTAGAAGGAGTTAAATGGTTGTAATGCCATTATAAATACCATATTAATTCTAATCAGGGTGAGGTAATTCATTCAAATTCTACTCATTTGGGAATGTATTTTGGAGAACATGTTGAATGAATAATGGCATTGTGCTTGTCCGATATTAATTTGTTAATAATTGCTGTTGAATTTGTTTATCTTGCTGCATTTAAGTAGTTTGAATGCATCATTAAACACTTTCCCAGTTGACCATTAATCTATGGATACCAAAAAAGTGACAGTCTCCATATATTCTTTGCCATCTTGTCAGTAATATAACCAGAATTACTTTTCAGCTATCACCCCTCCCTACCTTGCCATTTTTTTTACTACTTTCTAAAATATGAATCACATAATGTGTGATATTTTCTGATGGATGAACTTTCTCCCTGAAACACACATGTACACACATCACACAGACACACACACACACACATTTAAAGATAAAAAAAGAGTATTCTTCTGATGATATTTTAAAATCTTTGAGAATAGGAATGCCACATTCTTTGAATAATTAAAACTAAAAGTGACCAGAAGCACAAGGGGGGTGCACATAATGGGAATGAGCAGAGGGAAACAAAATTAAAAATAAATCAGTAGTGAGAGTGTCATAAATGATGACATTGTAGAGACATTTGTTTGGAAAAAAACAAATGGACAAGAGAGTATGAGAAATACATGATTGACAGTCTAGTAGCCTTATTAGTATCCATATGATGACAAGAAAGTCTAAGAAAACCACCAACAATGTTAGATAAACTTCCTATGAAGAATTTATGGGAACATATTGAAAAAAAGAATGCCATAGATTAAACATAGATGGGTTACAATTTGCTTCAATGGAGGAAATACCCACATCAATAAAAATCAAACGTCCAAGGAACTATCACAATATACTCAACATTTGAACTTGGTGTTGTCCAATAGGTTCATTCTAAATTATCATACTCTAACTGGCAGCTAGGTGGCACAATGGATAGAGGACTGGGACTGCAATCAGGATGATATAAGTTCAAATCTGACCACAGATACTTCCCAGCTGTGTGAATCTGGGCAACCTGCTTAAGCTCCATTTACATCAGTTTCGTCATCTGTAAAATGAGGATAATAATGTCACCTACTTCCCAGGTTCATTGTGTGATAAAATGTGATAATAATTTTAATGTGCTTAGCACAGGGACTGGCACATAGTAAATGCTATGTACATATTAGTGATAATGATGTTGATGATAGGATTAGAAAATACTAAAAATCACCTATTTTGCATCTGTAAGGCTAATGTAAAGATAAGCTGTATTACATTTGATTCTTTCTTATTATATTACTTTTAATTCGAAAGAATAAATGAACACAATGTTGAACTCATTGTAACAATGACAGAAATATTTTTTTTTCTAGGGAGCCTTGATTGTTCATCTAAGTTAATGAGATTTTCTATAAAGTTTCCTCTTTTTTTAGAACCAACAGAGATGGCAGAGTGAAAGTAGTGACTTGCTTGAGCTCTTCCCCAAAGCCCTCCAAATATTTATTAAAAAAATCACTCTAATCAAATTCTACAGCAGCAGAACCCACAAAGAGACAGAGTGAAAAAATTTCTAGCCCAAGACAACCTGGATGGTTGTTTGGAAAGGTACGTTGCACCAGGTTGGGAGAGGAATGCAGTTCAGCTTCGGCTCTGCAAGCAAAGACCAGGCCTCAGAAAACCTGAAGCTGGCCTCAGAGGACTGAATTATAGGCAGGGTAGTGGTTTTCAGACTTCTCAACCCACAAATGCCAAAAACAACTTAGAAGGCCAGTAGGAAAGTTCTGTCAGACCATGGTGAGAGAGTTCAGTCCCAGCGCCAGTCTGAGCACAGCCCCTGGGCAGCAGCTGCTTCTGGAGCTCAACCCACAAACCTAGGGGGAATTGAGTGGCTGATCAGAAGGTGATTGCAGGGATCTCTTTGCTGGTACTGATGCAGGATTCTCTTGCTTTGCCCATGCTGGGATCTGGGTTATAGTTCTGGTTGGCAGTCCTGGGGTGAAAAGGAGCAGTGACATGGTGGAGCTTGTAGTGGTGGTGAAGAAGAAATCCTCCTCACAGTTCTAAGGCAGAAAAGAGTGCTTGTAGTGACTCATAGACTAGAATACAGGCCAGGAAAGGAGTAAACACCTCACCCTTGATTGTACCAACTTGGAAGAACTGAAAATTTACAGGTCCCTAGAAGTATCCCTGAAAATAGCTGCACGAAACACCCAAAGCTTGGGACAGTATATTTTTCACACTAGACCCCTACCATAACAAAAAGTTTAAAACTCAAGTAATTGGATGGGAACATGAGCAAGGTGAACAAAAAAAGGCATACCATTGAATCTTACTTCAGTGGCAAAGAAGATCAAAACATACAACCAGAAGACAACAAAGTCAAAGCTCCTACATCCAAGGCCTCCAAGAAAAATATGAATTAGTCCCAAGCCAAGGAAGAACTCAAAATGGATTTTGAGAAGCAAGTAAGAAAAGTAGAGGAAAAACTGGGAAGATAAATGAGAGTGATGCAAGAAAATTATGAAAATTATGGAAAACAAGTTAACAGCTTGCTAAAGGAGACCCCCAAAATACTGTAGAAAATAACACCTTAAAAATAGACTAACCCAAATGGCAAAGGAAGTCCTAAAAACCAATGAGGAGAAGAATGTTTTAAAATCAGAATTGGCCAGATGGAAAAATAAATCCAAAAGCTCACTGAAGAAAATACTTCCTTAAAAATTAGAATCGAGCAATTGGAAGCTAGTGACTTTGTGAGAAATCAAGACATAAAACAAAACCAAAAGAATGAAAAAATAGAAGACAGTGTGAAATATCCCATTGGGGAAAACAAACAAACAAACAAACAAAAAACCAACTGACCTAGAAAATAGATCCAGGAGAGGCAATTTAAAATTTCTGGACTATCTGAAAACCATGATCAAAAAATGAGCCTAGACTTCATCTTTCAAGATATTATCAAAGAAAACTGCCCTGATATTTTAGAACCAGAGGGTAAAATAGACATGGAAAAATCCACTGATCACCTCCTGAAAAAGTACCTCCAAGGAAAACTCCTAACAATATTGTAGCCAAATTCCAAAGTTCCCAAGTCAAGGAGAAAATATCACATGCAGACAGAAAGAAACAATTCAAGTATTGTGGAGATACAATCAGGATAACACAATATTTAGCAGCTTCTACATTAAGAGACCTAAGGGCTTGGGATGTAAAATTCTGGAGGTTAAAGGAGATAGGATTATAACCAAGAATCATCTACCTACCAAACTGAATATAATCCTTCAGGGGAAAAAAATGGACATTCAGTGAAATAGAGGACTTTCTTGATGAAAACACCAGAGCTGAATAGAACCAAGAGAGATAAGAACTACATTACTATGTACCCCTTACTTCTCTGGTTGTCAACTTTATCACCACAACTCCTGGATCATCTCCTAGCTATACTCATTAGAAATCCCAAATACCATTTCTGAATGTGCTCCATTCCTATCACCACTTTTAAAGGTTTTTTTTTTTAATCTCTATTATGTACCACATAGTGTAAAATGACTTTTGCTTCTTTTTTTATGACTGAAACCATCTCTCTCTCTCTCTCTCTCTCTCTCTCTCTCTCTCTCTCTCTCTCTCTCTCTCTCTCTTTCTCTCCTCTCTCTCTTTCCTCTCTCTCCCTCTCTTTTTGTCTCTCTCCATGTACATAGGTATGTGTGTGTATATTATACACACATGTATATACATATATACATGTGTATATTATCTACACACATATATACATACACACACATATACATACACACATACCTATATGTATGGGTAATGTTGTGATTTTTTCTTCCAATGAAGCTATAATATTCCACATATAGAGGAAGCATACTGTAGCAGATAGAGAATGAGTCTTGGTATCAGGAAAATAGTTTGATTATCTACCTCCAAAAAATACTAGTGTGTGACCTTGGGCAAGTCTCTTAACCTCTTGATATCTTGCACAACTCTCTAGGAAAATAATTTATGCATGAGTTGTCAGTCTTCATTGTTTAATGAAACAGAAGTTCCTTAAATCAATAAACATAAATTTGGATAGAAATATACATAAACACATATAAATACACACACACCCATACAATGACTTACTCTGAACATGTGCCCTTAACCTAAGGAAATGTCTATGTCTATTCATTGATACTGATGTCTAAACCAATAGGTTACTTCATTCATATATTCTGTTTTAAAACAATCACATTCTCTGGTTTTGTTTTTATGTAAGCAATCTTGGTTAAGTGACTTGCCCAGTGTCACAAAGCTAGTAAGTGTCATGTGTCTGAGTCTGGATTTGAATTCATGTCTGCCTTACTCCAGGGCTGATGTTCTATCCACTAAGCCACCTAGCTACCAAAACTATCACCTTCTGTAGGAAGGCTTTGCAACCTTTCCATGTGCTAGTACATCCACTCCAAATTTACTGTGTGTTTACTTTATATACCTATTTAATTAGAGCCCCAGAGAACATTGCTATGACTCTTTTCACTGGAGGAGTTCAGTGCCTCACTCTTTCATCAAAGTGGGGAGGCATTGACAGAAATTGGATCCAGTCTCTTCCAAGTCTTCTGTCTCTTTGAATTCTCTTACCCTCCATCATCAAGAGAGAAGAAGTGAAAGTATCATTCCTTCTTCAGGTAAGTGATGGGAGAGAAATCCCGGGAAGTTGCTGAAATTATAGGTTCTGCAATATTCATCATGCCCTCATTTCCAGCTAGAACCTTGAGTAATTCCTCTTTGAGGAAGATGTGGGGCTCTCTTTCTTACTTGAGCTGACGCTTAGTGCCCCAAGAGATCAGATTTCTATTTTCTCTAACTTCTGCCAACTCTGTCCTGCCCTCACCACCAATGAGGAGACAATTCCTTAAACCTGGGCTTTGGGACTTATATAATACCTCTCTATGTACGTGTTTTCTCCCCCAATGGAGCATAAGCTTCTTCAAGTAAAGGACTATTTTTAGTTTTTCCTTCTAGCACCAGTCATTAGCAGAATGTTTGTAATGTTATGTGTTGAATAAATACATGCTTTACTGATTGAGTTAGTGTTAACAAATTAAGTTAATAAACACTTATGCATTGTGATAGACAGAATGACTTAATTTTGTTATCTCATATCAACTATTTTGAATATAATGTGCCCAATAAAAATTCAAGGAAAAAAAATATAGTGCTTTGCACTCAATAAGGACTCAAAAAACCTGGGCGATGTCTTTCTTCCTAGAACTACAAAGGTGATAAAAATAATTATGAGCCCTCTCTCCCTTAACTGAGTTGAAGGTGCCTTTTCCAATTTTTTTTTTTCTTTGTTACAATGTTACAGAAACTGAGCTCTCCTGGGATTCTTGTTTTAATCCCAGGGATGCAGTTTTGATGGGTATTCTTTGTTTCTGTGTTCTTTAAAACTAAGCCTACACATTAGCAGCTTCACATGAAATCAATACTGAGCAAATATAAATCTACTCCTTTCCTGTCACTGGCAATGATGGATTCTGAAGGTTTCATTTATTGCTGTCTATCCTGTATTTGTTTTATAAAGAAAAAGTACTCTTTCCAACAACATGAGCTGGTTGATGGAACACCAACAGGGAGCCAGGAAGGCAGTTTCTCCTTTATACTCTGCCAGGGATTCTACAAGTTTGATTAAGTAACCTCACCTTTCTGTCATTGCTTCTTTATCTCCCCAAACATAGATAAACATTCTGCTTCATAACTATGCCCACAGAAATGTCATGAGGACAAATTCATTAAAATAAAACATCTAAGACACTTATGAAGAACTGTCATTTTAGAATGCAAAATTCAACTGATCCTCTTTGAACCTCCTTATTTCATAAGAAGGAAAATTTAGTTTAATGGGAAGACCATGGTGGCCTGGGAAAAGTTTGAGGTTTGAGTCTGTACTGTTACATGCCTGCTCTGTGACATTGGAAAGGCCACTAAACCCTTAAGAGTTTCAATTTCCTTACTTATATTAGAAAATAAACTAGAATTGAACTTAAAGGAGGCTTTACCATCTGCTTTGCTGCTCTACCTTAAGGCTAATAACACCATTTCTTCTGACCTTCAGCTGAAACCTCTTATAGATGTTGTCTCTCGTTAGAATGTTTTTTTTTAAAGCAAGGTCCATATTGATTTTTTTATAATTACATCCAGTAGATAGGTACTTAATAAATTCCTTTCAAATTAATTCATTCAATTATACACATATCCTGTTATTTATAAAATGGGGTTAATAATGCTTCCAACACCACTTTCATTTTTTTTCTGATATTATCCTGCAATATTATATGTGAATATATTTTGAATTATAAAAGACAGTTGAGAGTCAACACGACTTAATAGATAGTCAGCATTAGGGTGATGAAGATCTTGCTTCAAACCATGCCTCAGACACACACTAGCTATGGGACCACCTAATTAAACCTCTAAATTCTCCCAGGCACCTTTCCAAGACTATCAGTTACATATAAGTTGTGCATATTCACTAGTGGACAGAGCTTCCATACTAGAAATCTCACACATTGACAAAATCCCAGGAATGGCTATTATTATTTTTATTTGAGGACCCCAAGGAAAAGTGACAACAAGCTTTTATAATAAAAAACATGAATTATCAAAAGTACTTTTCTATTCACTTCCCAAATTTTAGCAATTTTATTGCTTGTACTGCCATCATCCTTATCTAACCACAGTTTAAAGTATAAGATTGATTCATGTGATAGAATTAACCACAACAGCTACCAATGGACTTTACGAATAAACAATACTCTGGGAAACAAATACTCTGTACTCCATCTTGGTACATAACTAAATATAAGCCCCTTGAGGGCAGGAGCTATTGTCATTTTTGTCTTTGTATCCCCAGCACCTAGCACACTGGCTAACATATACTTGATGCTTAACAAAGCACTAAATTAGCCAATATAGATACAATCAACATGAATCATTACAATTCTTTAAACTTTTTTTCTTTATACTGTATTTTAGATCATTTTCCATTAACCAGATGACACAGTGACGTGACAACAGCCTTTCATTACACTAATGGTTTCTCTGTGATCAATTTTTCTTTAGATGGCATTTATATTTGACTATACTTCACACTGTGAACTCAATTCAAAAACAACTTCTTATGTTGCACTTCTAAGGAACAGCATGGGGTTGACATTTGGGCAAGAGATAGAAAAAAAAAATTAGCCCAAGATAAAATAAAAGCTTAATGTTTCTTTTGTCTAAATAAGGATTGACTGCATATTTAATGCAAGAAAGAATCCCACATAGAATGCTTGTCAGCCAATGTCAAGATCCTAATAAAATCAAAATTTCTAAACATTTTTCTCTTCCAGAGTATGGTTGTGTCTCTCTATATAACAAATATTTTTGTAGGATTGGCTTAAAAATATTCCTACTTATACAGATGATGGAGACAGACTTTGAAGTTATGCATAGAAATTAGCATGTGTTTTTACACTCTGTACCCATTTTCAAGGCAATGTAGCATTATACTGGCTTTGGAGTTAGAGGACCTTAGTTCAAATCTTCCCTCAAGCATGTCTTTGGGAAGGTCAGTCTGTTCAGGTCTCAGTTTCTTCAATTGTACATTGAAGGGTTTTAGATTAGAGAGTCTTCAGGGTCCCTTCCAGATACAGATCTCTGATACTATAAATTATAAAAATGCAACATTTTCAAAAGAATTGGTAACATAGTTAAAGGGGGGAAATAGGAAAACATCTATTATTAGACTGCTTAAAAAAACTTCCTCTATATGGAACTAAACTAGTGACTAATTTAATAATACATCACTTACATTTGAAATTTTATGCATTGCTATGAAGTAGAAAGTTTCTGGAGTAGGAATTAAGTTGTCTCCTGGGGATTGTAAAATGACCCTAGGTCAAGACATTTATTTTCTGTAAGATTCAGTTTCCTTATTCTTTTTTTTTAATATAAATTTATTTATTTTTAGTTTTCAATATTCACTTCCACAAGTTTTTGAGTTCCAAATTTCTCAACCCTCCCCCACCCCAAGATGGCATGCATTCTGAATACCACTTCCCCTAGTCTGCCTTCTCTTCTATCTCTCCCCCTCCCTTCTCTTATCCCCTTCCCCTTCCATTTTCCTGTAGAGCAGGATAGACTTCTGTACCCCATTTCCTGTATTTCTTATTTCCCAGTTGCATGTGAAAACATTTTTTTTAAAAGACATGAGTTTTTATAACTTTGAGTTCCAAATTTTCTCCCTTCTTCCCTTCCCACCCACCCTCATTGAAAAGGCAAGCAACTCCATAGAGGTTGTACATGTGCAGTTATGCAAAAGACTTCCTTAGTAGACATGTTGTGAAAAACTAACTCTATTTCCCTTAATCCTATCCTGCCCTCCCATTTATTCTATTCTTTCTTTTGACCCTGTCCCTCCTCAGAAGTATTTGCTTCTGATTACCCTCTTTCCCAATCTGCCCTCCTTTCTATCATCCCCTGTTCTCTTGTCCCCTTCTCCCCCTATTTTCCTGTAGGGTAAGACAGATTTCCATACCCAATTGAATGTGTATGTTATTCTCTCCTTAAGCCAAATCCTATGAGAATAAGATTCCCTCATTCCCTCTCACCTTCCCCTGTTTCCCCTCCACTGTGAGAGACTTTTCTTTTTTTTTTTTTTGTGAGATAATTTACCCCATTCTACCTCTCCTTTCTTCTCCGAGTATCATCCTCTCTCATCCCTTAATTTTATTCTCCAGATATGACCCCTTAATCTTCAACTCACCCTGTGCCCTCTATCTATCTATCTATACATACATACAATTTTTTTCCTTCAACTACCCTAATACTGACAAAGTTCTCATGAGTTAAATATCATCTTTCCATGCAGGAATGTAAACAGTTCAATCTTAATAAGTCTCTTATGATTTCTCTTTCCTGTTTACCTCTTCATGTTCCACTTGTCCTGTATTTGAAAGTCAAATTTTCTGTTTGCTCTGGTCTTTTCATCAGGAATGCTTGAAAGTCCTCTATTTCACTGAATGACCATTTTTTCCCCTGAAGGATTATACTCAGTTTTGCTGGGTAGGTGATTCTTGGTTGTAATCCTATCTCCTTTGCCCTCCGAATATTATATTCCATGCCCTGCGGTCCTTTAATGTAGAAGCTGCTAAATCTTGTGTTATCCTGATTGTGTTTCCACAGTACTTGAATTGTTTCCTTCTGGCAGCTTGTAATATTTTCTCCTTGACCTGGGAACTCTGGAATTTGGCTAATATTCCTAGGAGTTTTCCTTTGGGGATCTCTTTCAGGAGGAGATCTGTGGATTCTTTCAATTTCTATTTTGCCCTCTGGTTCTACTATATCAGGGCAGTTTTCCTTGATAATTTCTTGAAAGATGATGTCTAGGCTCTTTTTTTGATCATGGCTTTCAGATAGTCCAATAATTTTTAAATTCTCTCTCCTGGATCTATTTTCCAGGTCAGTTGTTTTTCCAATGAGATATTTCACATTGTTTTCTAATTTTTCATTCTTTTGGATTTGTTTTACAGTGTCTTGATTTCTCATAAAGTCACTGCTTCCAATTGCTCTATTCTAATTTTTAAGGAAGTATTTTCTTCAGTAAGCTTTTGGACTTCCTTTTCCATTTGGCCAATTTTTCTTTTTAGGGCATTTTTCTCCTCATTGGCTTTTTGGACCTCTTTTGCCATTTGGGTTAGGCTGTTTTTTAAGGTGTTATTTTCTTCAGTATTTTTTTGGGTCTCCTTTAGCAAGCTGTTGACTTGTTTTTCATGATTTTCTTGCATCACTCTCATTTCTCTTCCCAGTTTTTCCTCTACTTCCTTACTTGCTTCTCAAAATCCCTTTTGAGCTCTTCCAAGGCCTGGGACTGATTCATATTTTTCTTGGAGGCTTTGGATGTAGGAGCTTTGACTTTGTTTTCTTCTGGTTGTATATTTTGATCTTCTTTTTCACCAAAGTAAGATAATATAGTCTGACTCTTTTTGCGCTGCTTACTCATGATCCCAGCCAATTACTTGAGTTTTAAACTCTTGTTAAGGTAAGAGTCTGCTTCCAATGTGGAGAGTGTACTGTCCCAAGCTTCAGGGGTTTGTGTAGCTGTTTTCAGAGATACTTGTAGGGACCTGTAAATTTTCAATTCTTCCAAGGTGGTATGATAAGGGGCGAGGTGTTTACTCCTTTCCTGGCCTGTAAGCACAAGTATTCCTTTCTGTCCCATAACTGTGAGGAGGGGTTTCTCTCCACAGCCACTACAAGCTCCACCACGCCTGCGCTCCTCCTCACCCCAGCACTGCAGCCCAAAACTGTGGTCCAGATCCACACACGGGCAAAGCAAGCGATTCCTGCCTCAGCACTGGCAAAGAGATCCCTGCAGTCCCTCTCTGATCAGCCACTGGATTCCCCTTCAGTCCGTGGGCTGGAAGCTCGGGAAGTAGCTGCTCCCCCCCCAGGACCAAGCTCTTGGGGAATGGAACTGACACCCCGCCTTCCTCTCTGACCACCGACAAAAACAGAGTTTTCCCACTGACCTTCTAAGTTGTCTTTGGCATTCATGAATTGAGGAGTCTGGAAACCACCATAGCTGCCCGCACTTCAGTCCTCTGAGGCCTGCTCCAGGTTTGCTGCGTGCTGGGCACCTAAGTCTTGCTGTACTGCGCTCTCATCCCAGCATGATACACCTTTCTGATCAACCATCCAGGTTGTCTTGGTCTGGAAATTTGTTTCACTCTGTCTTTTTGTGAGTTCTGCTGCTTCAGAATTTGTTTAGAGACATTTTTTATGAGTATTTGGAGGGGTTTGGGGGAGAGCTTAAGCAAGCCACTGTTTTCACTCTGCCATTCTTGGCTCCACCCCCCAGTTTCCTTATTCTTAAAGGGAGTTATTGGAACCACTCTTGCACCTAGGATAGAATTCTGGCCTAGAATCAGGACTGACTTGACCTCAGATCCAGCGTTAGTCACACTAACTGTGTGGCCTTGGGGAAGTCGATTAATTTCTATTCATCTCAGTTTCCTTAAATATAAAATATAATTTTATGCTCAATCGATAAAAAAAATGACACCTACCCAACAGAATTGTTGTGAGAATCAAATGAGTTAATGGGCCTGACATATGGTATGCACATATAAATGCTAATTATTATTATTATTATTATTATTATTATTATTATTATTATTTACACACATATGCATATATGTAGTATTTATATGTATTGTGTAATATATATTACATAAAGTGATATAGAGTTTGCTTATTTGAGTATCACCAAAACCTTACAAAGTGGGTACTGCAGTAATCATTTTACATCTCCCCCTTCCATCTTAAAGACAATTTTCAAAGATGTTAAATGACCTGTCCATCATCACACAGCCAATAAGCATCAAAGATGAAATTAAATACATTTATTTTCTCCAAGTCCAGTACTCTATTGATGACCCCACACTGATTGTTGTGAGACTCAAATCAAATAATATATGTCTTTCCTCTGGGGAAATTGTAAAGCAATATAGAAATAGAAGATATAATTTTGATTTTCTTCATTTCATTCAACAGATATTATTTAGCATCTAATGAAGGTGTGGAACTGTGCTGAGGAAAAAGAATAGAAAGAAGAAAAACAACACAACTGAATATAAAAATGTGGAAGCACTTTTATGAAGGAATGGGAAGAAGGAAAAATAAAACAGAAAAGAAGACACAATAAGTTCAACCTAATGAGAAGGCCAGTGAATGGTATAGAATGGATAAAGGAATGTGATAAAGATTTTGAGGAAATGATAAAAAAGATAACATTGTATGCATTGAAACATAATTATTTAAATGTATATGGTTACTAAGTAAGCCTAATGAGTTGCATGGATGTTTAAAATAAGTTTATCATGAATTATTTAATAAAGAAAAAAATTACAAAGTCCTTGCCCTAAAAAACTTTTAAAAAATCACAGTGAAATAGCATAG